>NC_135893.1:100958594-101558594 GCF_964194155.1 Cetorhinus maximus
GTGTGAGGGGGAGTGAGGAGAGAGTGTGTGAGGGGGGAAAGAGCGAGAGGGGGTAGAGATTGAGGGGGGTAGTGAGCAATGGAGGAGAGAGGTTGAGTGAGGGGAGGGAAGGGACCAAGATCTAACGGGAGAGAGCTGGGGTCGAGATCAAGGGAGGTAGAGACCAAGGGGGAGAGGGGTGAGGAGAGGGAAGGGGCAAAGAGCTGGGGGAGAGGGTGGCGGGTAGGGGGAGGGACGAGAGTGTGGGGGGGAGAGGGGAGGGAGGAAAGTGTGGGGGGATGGGGGACGGAAAGTGTGGTGAGGGAGGGAGGAGAAGGTGGGGCGAGGGAGGCAGGAGAGGGTGGGTTGAGGGAGGGAGGAGGGGGTGGGTTGAGGGAGGGAGGAGGGGGTGGGTTGAGGGAGGGAGGAGGGGGTGGGTTGAGGGAGGGAGGAGGGGGTGGGTTGAGGGAGGGAGGAGGGGGTGGGTTGAGGGAGGGAGGAGGGGGTGGGTTGAGGGAGGGAGGAGGGGGTGGGTTGAGGGAGGGAGGAGGGGGTGGGTTGAGGGAGGAGGGGGTGGGTTGAGGGAGGGAGGGAGGGAGGGAGGGGGGTGGGTTGAGGGAGGAGGGGGTGGGTTGAGGGAGGGGAGGGAGGGAGGAGGGGGTGGGTTGAGGGAGGGAGGAGGGGGTGGGTTGAGGGAGGGAGGAGGGGGTGGGTTGAGGAGGGAGGAAGGGGGTGGGTTGAGGGAGGGAGGAGGGGGTGGGTTGAGGGAGGGAGGAGGGGGTGGGTTGAGGGAGGAGGGGGTGGGTTGAGGGAGGGAGGGAGGGAGGAGGGGGTGGGTTGAGGGAGGGAGGGAGGAGGGGCTGGGTTGAGGGAGGGAGGAGGGGCTGGGTTGAGGGAGGGAGGAGGGGGTGGGTTGAGGGAGGGAGGAGGGGGTGGGTTGAGGGTGGGGGGGAGGGAGGAGGGTGTGGGGGGGATGGAGGAGGGGATGGGGTGAGAGAGGGAGTGAGGTGGGGGTGAGAGAGGGAGGAGAGGGTGGGGGTGAGTGAGGAGAGGGTGTGGGTGAGAGAGGGTGGGGGTGAGAGAGGGAGGGAGGTGGGGGTGAGGGAGGGGTGAGAGCATAGTGGGGAGAGTGGTATGGTGGGGCGAGAGGGACGGTGAGGAGAGCATGGGGGGAGAGTGCGAGGGGCTAGAGAGCAATGGGGAGAGAGGGAGGAAGGAGAACGCGATAGCCTGAGAGTGTGACGGGGTAAGCGGGGGAGAGAGTGGGAGGGGGTAGAGAGTGATGGGAGAGAGAGGGAAGAAAGCACAACGGCGTGTGAGAGTGACGGGGGGAGAGTGACGGGAGGGGTGGGAGAGAGCGACAGGAGGGGTGGGAGAGAGCGATGCTGTGGAGAGTGTGACGGGGGGAGGCAGGAGTGAGTGAGGGGGGAGGCAGGAGAGAGTGAGAGGTGGGGCGAGAACAAGAAATGGGGAGAGCGTGAGGGGTGGGGAGAAAGAGCACTTGGGACTTGTGCAAAAGGACTGAAAATTTTTGATTAAGGGCCTTTACCTGAAATGTCACCTAGACTGACTTTTGGGCTGCTGATGAGGCATTCCGTTCAGTTGGCAGAGAAAAGGGGCTGGAGGCCAAGTATTGGCCTTTTGAGAGATGTCACATAGATTTGCTTTTGGATTTTTCTTGCAGTTGCCCAATGCAATTTTTCTTTCAGGTGATCGACTCTGCCAAAATGTTCTCTTGCATTGAAAGGCTTGATGCCCACATTAACTAAAAGTGACCTGCTGGGGCCATAGAAAAGAAGAGCATTTGTTGAGGGAAAATTTGACCAGCATGGATAAGCCCAGAATAGGTGAGAAAAGAAATGGTCATCATTGTGAGTTCTGCTGAGTCTATGTAACGTAATTAAAATCTGTTTGCAGGATTCTGATAGTTAGTCTATTGCATAGGGCATCTTAATTTATTGTCGTAGATAGCTATTTGATACATCTGTATGTGCCATCTGTTTTTGTAAAATTATTACAGCATTATCGTGATGCACTTTTATCCCCACTGGTTTCCAGGAGTTGACCATGTGACTTGTTTAGCTCCCTTTCCTTTCAATGGCATTCACCTGTTATTTAGTGTGATAGTCATGTTGTTTACAACTAACTGACAGTTTTTACTCCTTTAAATAGATTCCTGTCTTAATGTGTTTCAGGTTCAGTGAAAATGGTGCCAAGGAATGCCTTATCTTAATGGAACATAGTTCCATCTAATTCATTAATATGTTTTGTAGCAGGGGAATTATTGATGACCCTTTCAGTATGAAATTGTTCTAGGCAATGAATGTGTCTTCAGCTTAAAAGTGAGAGATCTTGCACAGGACAGCTACTCTATTGTTTGTGTAAAGAATGAATAACATTAATCTGGTTTAATTTTTGAAAATTCATCGAGAGGTGATTAACAAGCCTTCAATTTTCAAGATTTCAACATTATGTTCAGCTTCCCAATAAAATGTTATGTTGATCCATTTACATTTCTCCAGGCACGAATTTAAAAGCACTGAAAAACACTATTGTGCAACACGCCATTTTTTTCCCTTTCATATCGCTATTTTCCCACACTCCTCTTGAAGATAATCATCCCCTTTCTAGAGTGTGGTTCCACAGGGACTGGTCACTTTGCTAACCTTGCTCATGTGGGAATGTGATCATCACAGGTACTGAAGACATTTAACGCGGAGACACACTACTATACCTATAATATACACACTTCTCAGGGCATCTAGAGATTGGAAATAAATGTGGCATTGTCAGCATTGCCCATATCTTGAATGAGAGAGATGTGCATCCTAGGAGTTACCATTGACCAGAAACTGAACTGGTCTAGTCATATAAATGCTCTAGCTACAAGAGCAGGTTAGAGGCTGAGAATCCTGTGGCAAGTAACTCACCTGACTCCCCAAAGCCTGTCCACGTCTCCAAGGCACAAGTCAGGTGTGCGATGGAATACTCTCCACTTGCCTGGATGAGAGCAGCTGCAACATTCAAGAAGGTTGACACCTCCCAGGACAAAGCAGTCTACATGATTAGCACCCGATCCACCACTTTCTGTATTCAATCCTTCCATCACTGATGCACAGTGTGTACCATCTACAAGATGCATTGAGGCAACTCTGCAAGGCTCCTTTGACAGCACCTTCCAAACCTGCGACCTCTACCACCTAGAAGGCAGTAGATGCACGGGAACATCATCACCTGCAAGTTCCTCTCCAAGCTACAAACTATCCTGATTTAGAACTATATTACCATTCCTTCACTGTCACTGGGTTAAAATCCTGGAACTCCCTCCCTAATAGCACTTTGGGTGTACCAGCACCACGTGGACTGCAGCAGTTCAAGAAGGCAGCTCACCACCACCTTTTCGAAGGCAATTAGGGATGAACAATAAGCACTGCCTAGCCAGAGACACCTACATCCCATGAAAGACATAAAAACAAATCACAGAGTTTTGGTCGTATTAGTAAGCATTCACTTACTTAATGGGCAATAAAATGCTGGCCCAGCCAGTGAAGCCTTAAGTCACAGGACTTTACAGCTGAGCATAGTCCTGTTGTTTTCTGGTGTCCATGCATGCACAATTCCATCAAGTGCTGCTGTATAAAAATCTGAAGTGTGGGCCCTTGCTGATATTTTTTTTCTTTCCCCTGTCTAATGTGTGCTGTAGCCAACCGTGAGACTCCTATCAATGTCCCAGCTGAGATTAGCTAATTTTGCAAGACTAGGGATTTAACTTCAGAATTTTCTTGATCGTATGGCTGAGATAATAACCACTACTGTACCTTCGTTGGAGCTTATTTCTTCTCTCTGGTGTGCATTTTATTGTAATTTTAGTTTTGCTGCCCTTTATCCTCTTACATAGTTCTCCCAAGCACTGCATCTAGCTCGCTAGGTTGGCTAGATACCTATTCCCCAATGTTCTAATGATGCTTAACAAACATACGAGCATCTGGATGCATTGACCCTGCGTTTTTCTGTGGAAGCAGATTTCCAATGGTAGATTTGCTGTTGGGCTAGCTTGAATTCATGGCACTCTATGTTCTAGGATATTCTTTGTGATTTAAAAAATCTTAAATTCTTTTAAATATTTTTCTCTCGTTAACCTGCTGGGAAAACGATTGCTTTGATTGATAACTCAAAGATGTATCTTGCCTGTGGCAGAATTTCACTGCAGTGAAATCACTGAACATTTAAGCTAAATTTTAAAAAGTTGTTTTAACTTGCATTAGCCTTCCCTTTTGCCATACAGACAAGGTGAAATACATTGGCAGCTTAAGACATTTAAAGTGTATGCACTTTCCTTTCGGTTTTGTTTTGTTGAGTTGTGCTCAAACTCATTGCGTTTTTTAATCTTGAATCTGTTTCAGAGTCTGTGTGGCAGCGTCCATATGTGAACATCTTCAAACACTTCAAATTGGAAGAATGGAAGAAATCAACAAAAGAAGGGGATGTCACAGCTGTTATGGTACTATTTGATTTCCTATTGGAAATATTTTGCCACCTCCACAGATACCAGCAGCCCTCTGGTAATTTTTCCACGTAGGTGTTTTTTTATGTGTGATCTGAGACAGTAAGTTTTTACCTGATTTTAAAAGGGTGAAGCAAGCATGCAAGCACCAAAGTGGGAGGTGTATTTGGGGAAGTCTGAGGATGTTGAGGCCCGTTCGATCTTCACTCGAGTAATTTCCCTGACTCCCATTACCTGATTGGTGGGCAGGATTGGGAATTCTACTGCACAGCTGGAAATGAGTGAAAACGGGTTTCTGGCATAGTTGGGATTGTGGGGAGCCAGGACAAGAGAAGTCCAAGGCCGCTATATGAGACCTGAATTAGCACAGTTGATCTTCCTGGCCCACGAGGAAACCTAAAATAAAAATGTTCACACTTGAACTGTGTCAGTGCTCCAACATGCACGTGCATTTATTTGTGTGTTTTTAAAAAACTTTGTGCACAATAACGTCTTCAGCTAATGAAGGTAAACAACAAGGGGACATTGTTCTATAAAGGATGCTTATTCCTTACTTTTAATAGAAAGTACATCTCGAGCAATTTTTGACCACAGTAATGTGCTTAAACGGAGGAACACTTGATAAATTCTGTGCAGGATAGCATAGAGATCATTGCAACCATAATTGCAGATAGTTTAAGGAGTTAATCTTGAGCTTGCAGGTTTAATTGATGGATGTTTATTCTGGATTCTTTGCTAGGATAAAACCCTGAAGTGCACGGTATATCGTATCAGAGGCCCCATCCCTCCTGGTAACTACATTCAGTTACCAAAAACTAGCACTCAATCCCTTGGACTAGTTGGTCGCTACGTCTATCTCCTCTTCAAACCAATTGTATCCAAATACTTTGTGGTTCACTTTGATACAGTCACTGAGGTATGTAATGATTAGTGCTTCATTTGTTGGCATGACTGTTCCTTTAACATTAGGATGATCTAACGCAGGAACTGAAGTTTGTATTAATGTTCATAGGTTAAAGCTGCAATGTTTGCTAAGATCATTCAGCCAATTAAACTGCACCATTGTAATTCAGTAGTATGTTTGGTTGTTACTGGTGATAATGGTGCAAAATGGACACCGAGACCTGGTGGAGAACCATTTGTTTTTTTCTATTCATTCACGGGCTGTAGGCTTCACTGGCTGGGCCAGCATTTTATTGCCCATAACAAAAACAGAATTACCTGGAAAAACTCAGCAAGTCTGGCAGCATCGGCGGAGAAGAAATCAGTTAACGTTTCGAGCCTTCATGGCCCTTGGGCCATGAAGGCTCGAAACGTTAGCTGATTTCTTCTCCGCCGATGCTGCCAGACTTGCTGAGTTTTTCCAGGTAATTCTGTTTTTGTTTTGGATTTCCAGCATCCGCAGTAGCTTTTAGCTTTTTGTTTTTATTTTATTGCCCATCCCTAGTTGCCCTTGAGTGGGTGGTGGTGAGCTGCCTTCTTGAATTGCTGCAGTCCATGTGGTGTAGGTGTACCCACAGTGCTGTTAGGAAGGAGTTCCAGGATTTTAACGATATGCTGATTGAAGCCAAGGAAGCTTTAGACTTAAATAGACTCCCAAATCTCTTCAACTACTGTAATCAGTCAGGTTTAAATGTGTTTGAATATTCATTGTATTTCCTACGAGTTATTCAAAATTCATTTTTTTATCTCCAATATGGTCTACTTACTCTTCTTTGCCTGAAGGCGCTGACAAATGACTGGCAGTGTTGACAATTTGTTACAGTCCCATGTAAGCCTGTATCCTGAATTTTAGGTGGGGGCCATTGCTCCTGAGTCAGTTCTATTCACGCTTTCTGCACACTTTTCAACAGTGATCACTGGACATCAATTAAGATCAGGAACACTAGCAGGCCTACCATATGAACTAAGTTTGACATCCCTGTTCTAGGAAGAGCCCAGATTACTTGGGTATTCCAACATGGTTTCTGGAAAAACAAGGTTTCTGTGTCAACTACGTGGAATTTTTTGAAGAGATTACAAAGTTGATGAATGATGGAAATCCAGTAGATACTTAAATTAATAGAACAAAATTGAGTTTTCAGTTTCCTGGTTAACAAAACAAATCTTAAATCCTTTTTCGGTACTTTTCGCGGAATCACAGAATCACACAGTGCAGAAGAGGCCCTTCGGCCCATCGAGTCTGCACCGACACGTGAGAAACACCTGACCTACCTATCCCATTTACCAGCACTTGGCCCATAGACTTTTCAATTAAATAACTTCAGAGATATTTCCTTTAGATTATTGATGATACATTTGAAGGAGCAAGCTTGCAAACACGTGAAGATAATTTTTTAAAGTATATTTATGTTGTTTCCTATTTAACTTGCCTTTCTGCTCATGTATGTCATTTCTCAACTAAGACTGGGCACTGCTGCCATGTCTGTATGAAGGAGTGTATGAGTACAAAAAAGAATTTGACCTGTGTTCGTAAACACGGGGAGTTGCTGATATAAGACTTGCAGGCACTAGCATGAATCTAGTAGCTCTGTAGTACATTACTCCAAGAGCATTTATCTTCTTGGCATAAGCCAATTACTTGAATTTTGATCTTGGTCTCTAATTTTAAGTGAAGTGCCTGTCTGGGGATTGAGGAGAGCGATTGATTGGACTGTGCAACTTTCTGTTATAGGACTCATTCATTGTAATATTTCTGTGAATTGTTAAATCTATCTTTCTCCAGGGGAGTCAAGTCATTCGGATTTCATTCTCCAACCTCTTCAAGGAGTTCAAATCCACAGCCACGTGGCTCCAGTTCCCCTTTGTTTGTGGTGCTGTGGAAGGCTCTGTGTATAATACCACTGCAAAGACTGCAAAGCAAGGTACTTTGGGCAGAGTATTCCGTATGCTTACTGTTCTTTCCTTCATTATATCAGCACCTCAGTTGCTCATCTTTGGAAAAGGCACCAGTTTATTAATAGTTCCCTTTGAACAAACTGCCAGAACATTGTGTAACTGTACTTTTATTTGCATATTTTATTCTATGACCACTTTACTTCAAGGTACAGTAATAGAACAGTTCGGTGTCTGAGATCTTATGACTGTGTCTCTACAAAAAAAAATGAGTGGAACATGTAGAAACAGAAATATCCAGAATCCAAAATCTTCCTTCACAAATACTACTTCCAATTCAATAAAATTAAACTGCCTATGAGGACCTGTGCAAATTTTTATTTTACAGACTATGGGTTACATTGTGACACTTTCTTCCCCCCTCATAGTTTTCATGTCCTTTGCACACAACATTCTCCAGCTTATTCTCAGACCTATCACCAGGACACTTGAACTGCTTGAGGCCATCTAGATTGCACCACTGTTGTGTGTGTATGTCCCTTTCATTTGTCCCTATGAGAAAGCACCATGCCTACACTTCATATCTTTTTGGTGGCACAGCCAAGGTCATGAACTCTCGGGATGTGAAATAGCGGGGTGAACCAGTGTCCGTTCACACTATTGTTGAGCTTGTTGGCATTTTCAACTCTGCTGCATTGATTTGACTTGATTGAGCAAGCTTTTGCTTTTTGGTTATTATTTGTTCTATTTCCCTGTTTTTTCACAGTTTTTCATGTTTGCTTCACTCTATGGTGCAGGCAAAGCAAATTACTTGGCTCTGCCCAGCTTTGTTTAGTTTGCCTAATGTCTGGTTCCTTCTAATTGCACCTTTTATTTGGAAACCTGCTGAAAGGACAGATTGCAGTGCAAACAATGATTCCTTGTGATGCTTACAAGTCGAATCAATTTGCTTCTTTCCAATAATCCTAATAAAATTAAACATTCATATTAATTTTACAGCACCCATTTGACATTCCTGAACCACAGTGAGTAAATTTATAGAGGGTCATGTGTTTTGAAGCTACATCTCTGGAAAAACACGAGGCCATTGCCACTCTTACTCAATTAAGGCTATGATTCATATTGAATCCATGTTTTTCTCACATGATCTCAGTATGCAGGGAAATTTTGTGTCACTGAGAAGGTGGTGGCTGTAGGACTTCAGTGATGCACATTAATTTTTTCATATTACTTTTAATACTTTTGGTGTCATATTCCATTTAGTATCACAGTACACTGATTTGGTGCTAGCTTCACGGAGATTGTAAGTTTGCATCTGACCATGGCAAATTTTGAATTTAAATCTAATAAACCATGTGGAGTGGCATCAGAAAAATGACCAGAAGAGTTGTCTTGGTTTTTGTGTGTCAACCCAACTGGTTTATCAGTGCCTTTCAGAGAAAGGGACTGCTACTTCTACCCAGTCTGGCATACATGCAAGTGGTAACGTTCTCTGAAATAGCCTAGCGATTCATTCAGTTGAGCAGTTGAACGCCTATGAAGCTGTTCAGGTCTTTAAATAAATAAGGATGGACAGTAGCTTTTCCAGCATTGTCCACATCTTGAAAAGACTTTAAAAATTGCGTTTGGTTTGAAAAGACACAATTTGTCTGACTTATTTGGTTCTATGTTTAAATTTATCTGCTGTAAGTCCACTGTGATGTGTTTCTGAAGATGGTGTGATTGTGAGCTAAGTTCCTGTTTTTTTATATAAAAGTACCTTTTTTTTTTCCATCTCTTTATCTGAATCCTTTGTTTTTTTGATGCTTGTAAATTAGTTATTTTAGAGGAGAAATAATAATCACCATTACTACTAGTTACAGATTTTATCAAGTAGGAGTATTCATCTAATTACTTGGGATAATGCATGTAATCTTTTCCTTTACTTCTGTATTCAGACCTGGTAGGCCTTGCACCTCCTGGTGTGAAGTGGACATGCCTGATGATGGACCTGCAGTATCTTCTGTCATTTTATCTGAACCGACACTACAGCCATCTGAAGAGTGTTAAGCTCTGCTCCAATATGTTTGTTAAGACTATATTCACCAGTGACCTGGTATTTGAGCCAAGTAAGTGATCACATTGCTTTCAAGGACTAAGTTAGGTGGACATTGATCTTGGTGTGATCTAACATTCATAGAATGCATAGACCTAACTACACAATATATGTGTGGAAATGGTTGGTATTTGGTCAGGTTTGAGAGTTGTATACAAGAAAATAGGGACGAATGAAGAAAAATTAATAAATTCATGATCATTACTGAAAAAGGCAATTTGACTCAGCTTAGTTTACCTATCCAAAATAATCCTCAATTCTCCTCCCATTTCATTTTCGATTGTTCCTTAAATAATTCCAGCCTTTTTTTGGATTCACTACACTTCATTGGATGTATGTTGTCCACCATTTGTGCAAAGAAGGATTTCCTGATATCCTTCCTAAATTTACCTTTTACTAGTTATCCTATTCTTAACATTTAATGTTACGTTCCAGCTTATTCTTTTTTCAGTCCATTAAGTATCTTGTATACCTCTAGGATCAGACCTCAGACTCTTTGAGTTGAAAAGCTTTATTTCCTCCAGTCTTTTCTCATAACTCAGACTTTTGAGCCTGTTGTTTGAATTATTCTTTGCTTGTATGTCTCCCTTGAGGCTTAGCAATCAGAACTGGACATGGCACTTGAGATATGTTACAGTTTGGTTGTAACTTGTTATCCCACATTGTTTGGATGTAGCCCCTTCCTGGTTCACCCTTAGCTATTTTCATTAAGTGCAAGACTTTATATTTGTTTGCAATAAATTTTTTCTCCTATTTTTCTGCTTGCTCATTATTTATTCAACTAATTCTGTAATTTCTGACCCTGATTCTACAATTCCATTGCCACTTCTAGTTTGCTACGATATGCAAATTTGACCCTTTTGCATTTGGGGATGTTCGTTGATGATTGCACAATGTTCAGCACCATTCATGACTCCTCAGATGCTGAAGCAGTCCATGTCCAAATGCAGCAAGACCTGGACAATATCCAAATTTGGGCTGACAAGTGGCAAGTAACATTTGCGCCACACAAGTGCCCAGACAATGACCATCTCCAACAAGAGAGAATCTAACCATCGCCCCATGACGTTCAATAGTATTACCATCACTGAATCCCCCACTATCAACATTCTGGGGGTTACCATTGACCAGAAACTGAACTGGACTAGCCATATAAATACTGTGGCTACAAGAGCAGGTCGGAGGCTAGGAATTCTGCGATGAATACCTCACTTCCTGACTCCCCAAAGCCTGTCCATCATCTACATGGTACGAGCCAGGAGTGTAATGAAATACTCCCCACTTGCCTGGATGAGTGCAGCTCCCACAACACTCAAGAAGCTTGATACAGTCCAGGACAAAGCTGCCCTCTATATTGGTACCACATCCACAAATATTCACTCCCTCCACCAGCAATGCACAGTAGCAGCAGTGTGTACCATCTACAAGATGCACTGCAGGAATTCACCAAGGCTCCTTAGACAGCACCTTCCAAACCCACGACCATTACCATCTAGAAGGACAAGGGCAGCAGATAGATGGGAGCACCATTACCTGGAAGTTCCCCTCCAGATCACTCACCATCCTGACTTGGAAATATATCGCCGTTCCTTCACTGTCGCTGGGTCAAAATCCTGGAACTCCCTTCCTAACAGCACTGTGGACTGCAGCAGCTCACCATCACCTTCTCAAAGGGAACTAGGGATGGGCAATAAATGCTGGCCCAGCCAGCGAAGCCCACACCCCATGAGTGAATATAAAATAAAATTTGAATCCCATTCATTAATATAAATTAGAAACAGTTTGTGTTTTGTAGTTCATATTTTTTCATTGATTTTTACAATAAAATAAGCAGAATTAATTTTAATACACCTTCCCAGAAAGTTGCTTTTTAAATTATTGTTATTTTAAAAGCAAGAAAAATGAATGCTGTCGCCCCTCCTCATTACTCTTTCTTGGTCCACCCAAATGGCATTGTCCCCTTATGGTTTTGAAATAGCCCAGCTCATCAGTTTCTCCTCCAGTCCTTGCTTGTTTTTCCCTTGGCCTGCAATGAAATTTCAGTCAGCTGTATGTTTGGTGATGACATCCAACACTCTGCTATCTTCCTCAATCCATGATTGTGGCACTCAACTGTTTATATGACAGACTTGTGGATGAGCCTAAATTTTCTCCAGCTTAATGTTGGTAAGACAGAAACCATCTTCTTTGCCCCCTGACAGAAACCATCCTATTTTAAGATATGTTACTTAAGTTGACCCTGATGGTGCGCAACACGAGTATGTGTTTTATCCTGAGCAAGGTTCAACCCCAAATTCCATGAACCGCCCAGTACTGCCTTGTTCCATTTCTAGATTGCTCTGCATTAATTCATACCTTATCTTCATTGCTGCTGAACCTTCCTTTCATATCTTTGTCACCTCCAGGTTTAACTTCTCCTGTAAGATAAAAGCAAAATACTGCAGATGCTGGATATCTGAATAAAAACAGAAAATGCTTGAAAAACTCAGGTCTGACAGCATCTGTGGAGAGAGAAACAGCTCTGACGAAGAGTCATACGGACGCGAGAAACAGAGAGAAACAGCTCTGACGAAGAGTCATACAGATTCAAAATGATGCTGTCAGACCTGCTGGGTTTTTCCTGCATGTTCTGTTTTTATTAACTTCTCAAGTGATCTTTTTACTTGTATCCTGAGCTTCACTGTAGGCATTCAAACTTGCCAAAGGTCTGTCAGCTATATCCTATCCCATACTAACTATTGCTCACCTGTCACCTCTCTCACCAACCGTTGCAACTTTTTGCCCTCAAATGCATTGATTTCAAACTCCACCATGGTCTTCTCCAACCTGAAGCTATGATCCCCTTCTCTGTTAGTGGCTGAGATTTCACCCATTACACTCCTGTAACCTAGAATTTTCTCTCAGAACCCATCTGTTATGCTACATTTTTTTTTCTTTATTCATTCATGAGATGTAAGTGTCGCAGGCAGGGTCAGCATTTGTTGCCCATCCCTAATTGCCCTTGAACTGACTGGCTTGCTAGGCTTTTTCAGAGAGCAGTTAAGAGTCAATCACATTACTGTGGGTCTGGAGTCACATGTAGGTGAGACCAGGTAAGGACAGCAGATTTCCTCCCCTAAAGGATATTAGTGAATCAGATGATGGTTTCATGATCACCAATACTGAGACTAGCTTTATATTCCAGGTTTATTAATTGAATTTAAATTCCACCAGCTGCTGTGATGGGATTTTAACTCATTTTTTAATCTGCATTTTTTAGGTGTGACCGCCTTCAAGGCCAAGCGGGCAGGACTGGTGCTGCATGATGTCTCCCCAATGCCACGAGAAATGGCTTTCCTGGTGCCCAAAGGAGAAAATTGGCATGACATTTATGATTATATCAGGTCAGCTTCACTGTGCTTCAAGAGAGAATACTGCAATAGTTATCATTGATGTCATATTTAAAGAAATTCAAATTAGCTTAGCTCATTATCAGGTCTTTGGGGCATTCTAAAATGCTTTATATGCAATGGAATATTCCTGAAATAGTCACATGTAGGCAAACACATCACCAATTTGTTTACAGCCAGGCTATGTTGGTTAAGGAAGCAATAGTGACAAAAGCACTAGATTCCCCGCACTCCTCACTCTTCTTTGAATAGTGTGATGTGGTCTTTTATGGCCACCTGGGTAGGTGGGGAATGGGGGTGACGCAGCTTTGGCTTAATGCTTCACCCACCAGAAAGCATCTCTGATGCTGGAGCACTTCTGCAGCCCTCACAGATTTGTCAGCTTAGCGTATAGCCCTGAAATTTCACACACTGGCATTGCACCCCACCATGTAAACACCAGCTTTCCTTAAATCTAGATAAGTGTTCCAAGCTATCTGTCAAAGGTGTATTCAGACAAAAATGGACGCTGAGCTGAAGGAGGAGTTATTATGAGGGGTGACCAAGAAATTAGTGAAAGAAGGGATTGAAAGGATTGGAGAAAAGTGGAGAGGTGTTTATGGAAGAAATTTCAGAGCTTGGGGCCTTGGTGGCTGAAAGCACAGCCACCTAAGGTGAAAGGTGGATAGCAAGAAGCTGAAGACAAAGGAACAGACCGGACTGAAGGATATTACGGAGATATAGAGAAAAGTAAGACTGAGGAAGTGATTTCAAATTGTCGTTTGGTAGTACAGAACTTGAATATTGCTGAAAACAAAGACAGGTTACCAAAGCTTTTTGTCTTGCAGTCATCGGGACAACTGCAAGAATGTTAAATTTCAAACAGTTACAATAATTTATACTACCGGAAAAAAGAGATTGTGATTGGGCAGCACTTGCTGTACAATCCAGAGTGTGCTAATAGCTACATTAACAATCAATTTAAGATAATCAGTCGAACTTATAATCTTGCTCGTTTATGCTTGCTAGAAGCAACTTACACTCATATGCAGGAACTCCTTCTCTGCAAACTAAAAGAACATGTTAAAGCCTTGTGCCATTTTTGAATGACCCAGGAGCTTGGGGAGCCTGTAGCTCCCCATTTCTTTCTCCATGGCAATGCTTTGGCCAGTCAGAGTCGACATGCCAACCAATCAGCACCCTTTTCTCCTCTAGTTTAAGTTGTTGTGACCGTTTGAAATTTGAGATTCTTATGTCTGTGCTGATGAGTGCAAGACGAATGGCAGCATTTCTCTCTCTTCAGCAATAGTGAAGTGATTTCAGTTATGAATTGAGAATTTCATTTTGGACGTGTTGAGTGACAGGAACTGATGTTGGTCAGCAAGGACAGGACTGGAAGGCAAGTGGACCTTGGTGCCAAGCAGGATATGGAGATGTAAATCAGCAGACCCCACAATGAAGAGCTGTGGAGTTGGAACAGGATGCAAGGTTGTTAATAGTCTAGTTCAAACTGAAATAGTGGTGGAGGAAGGAAATGGAATTGGTTGCAAAACCAATGTCTGTGATAAAGGAATGAGTTTCAGAACCTCAGAATTTCCCATAGTGCTTCCTAGCTAATGAATTCATTTTCAATTGCAGGCACCATTGCTTTGTAGGCAAATGCAGCAGCTAGCTTGCACACAGCAAGGTTCCACAAAACACAGATGTTGATTGATAATTGTTAACCAGGAGACTGCTGTAACTCATTTGCATTTCTTTGAATAGTGTCATGGAATCCATTATGTATCTGAGCAGGCAAACTGGGTCCCTCTTGAATACCCCATTTGAAAGATGGCACCTCTAGAGAAATAAGGGAGGTAATTTTAACCCCCAAAATGGGTGGATTTAGGCAAGTGGGACGTTAAAATTTTAACAATCCGAAACCCTACCCAACTTGAGTTGGATTTTCTCAGTATGATTTGGGGTATAGATCTGTCAGTGTTTATGCTCCAGATGAGCTTCCTCGCATCCTATTTCATGTAAGCCCATCTACATACCCTTCTATTCCTCTCTTCCTCTTGTGCTTATCTAGCTTCGCCTTAAATGTATCAATGCAAAATAGAGTTGGTAGCATCTTGTTTGGCTCCATTACATCTAGCTTTGTGTTGCTACATCTAGATTTTATCTGATTTTTATGCTTGACTCCAGGTTCCCATCAGATGGAGTTAAGATGCCATTCGACTCCATTCAAAAGGGACAGTCCAGCCCACACAAAAAAGGTTAGCAATGCAGTTAATGTGAGATGTAAAAACTTGTGAAAGACTTGAACAGCTTTTATTATGCATTATACTTTTAATGTTTTTATTCTCAGCATAATTTCAAAAATGCAGCATTGGCAGCTCAAGTCTGTACAACCTGTGGCAATGCAAAGGACTGCAGGTTGCAGAGCCTATGGTAGGCTGCCAAGGATATCTTCATTATACTTGAATGCCAACTGCACCTGCAAGATTTTTGAAATTTAATTGTTTACAATTTCATTCTAGACTGAAATAATTTATAGACATACCATTTATACTGATGTCTCTGATCCTACAAGCCAGTCTCAAATGATGCATTTATATAGTCCAACCCACTTCTGCACACAGAACCAGTCCTTTGCTGTCTTTGACTCAGTCAAAAATATTTAATAATTTGTCCCTCAAACCGCATCAAAGGCCAGCATCTCTTTCTGCTTCAATTTCACCAATAATGCATTTTCTTATTTTTAATCTTGCCTTATCTAGGTCACCCAACACATTGCGCTCCAGTTAGAGCAAATCCACACACTGTGAGTGTCAGTAAGGCAGTCCAAGACCGAGTTTCCCTCATCCAACAAATTACCAGCCCAGAGACGGTGAGTACCTGAAAAAAGTTGACACACTACTTACTCAAGGTTTTAAAGAACTTGCATTTATAGAGTGCCTTATCTCATCCTCAAGATGCCTAATGATTTCAGCAGATAACTTTTGAAGTACAGTTATTATACTTTGTATGAAAGAAACAGCTTGCATTTAAATAATTTTATGATGTCAGGACATCTCAAAGCTCTTCACAGCCAATGATGACCTTTTGAAATTAAGTCGTGTGTAGTGCAATGCAGCAGGCAATGTGGGCAGAACAAGGTCAAACAGCATCGAGATAAATGTCCACTTAAGGAGTTTTAAGTGATGTTGTTTGAGGGATAAATGTTCAAAAGGACAAAGTGGGAGGACTCTTTTTTTGAAAAGTGCCCCACAATTTTTTATGTCTATCTGGGAAGGAAGACTGGACCTTAATTTAACATTACTAAAAAAAAAGTAATCTCTGACAGCGCTTGCAGCATTGTCTGCACTAAAGTATCAGCTTGAATGATGTGCTCAAGTTCTGGAGCAGGATTTGAACCCAAAGCCTTTTGATTTATGCTAGAGTTCTGCTATTGAGCCAATGCTGATGCTACTGCAGCCAAACATGTCAGCCAGTTTATGTCCAGCAGGATCTCTCAATAATTGATATGTATCTGTTTTGGTGCTTTTTGGTTATTGGATGAATGATAACTAGGACACTGAGAAAACTTGCTGTTCCTTAAATAGTGCCACAATATCACCTGACACCCACCTGAACAGGGAGACTTCCTCTGTTTGATATCTTATCCAAAATATACAATTTCCAACACTACAGCACACGCTCACTTTATGGGTAATGTACAAAAAACTGATGATTCGGCATGCATGCAAGTTTACTCCACCCTCTTGGGGTTGATCAGAGATTTTCTGCTGCAGCTGGAAATTCTCAGAATTAAAGGGCATGAAGTACATTGTTTAACAAACAGAAGATTTTGACCTATTAAACATTTACACATAACCGTAGATATTGACGTATAAGTCAACCTTTGAAGCCTCAAAAAATCCCTACAAAAACTACTTAAACATTGAGTATAAAAGTAAGCTGCTGGCTTGGGCACAGGTGGTCACCATTTTGAAATGCCATCGATATCAGATGCAAAGGGTAGGCGTGCCTTAAACTCCTACGTATGGTTTGATCCCTTCAGCCCAATTATAAGGTACTGGTAAGGAAAACATGCAATTGTGGGGTGAAAAAATGAGGCTGACCACTAATGCAAGTACAACATGTCATGACTGGAAAGGAGGATCAACTTATACAGAGAGTCTATGTAGAATTGGGGAGCTATACGTGAATGCCAATGGGTTTCATTTCCTTTGCAGTACTTTTAACAT
Source organism: Cetorhinus maximus (assembly GCF_964194155.1). NCBI lineage: Eukaryota > Metazoa > Chordata > Chondrichthyes > Lamniformes > Cetorhinidae > Cetorhinus > Cetorhinus maximus. The sequence continues at coordinate 100,975,608 of NC_135893.1, forward strand.
ACAGATTGATTGCTTAAATTTCTGTCTGTATTATTTTAATGTGGCAATTAATTCATTTTGTTTTAAACAGGGGAATGACAACATTAGCATTGAGCAGAGAAGAATTTATATAAACATTAACTGTTATGCTTAAAAAAAATAACAAAAATGAAGTAAGTCTCCAAGTGTTTCCTCATGTAAGCGTATAATTTTTTATACTTGGGGAATCTAGTTAATATCAGGTTTTAGGAATGCAGGAGCAAGAGTAGGGCATTCAGCCCCTCAAACCTGTTCTGCCATTCAGTGAAATCTTGGCTGATTGTTATCCTAACTCCATCCACCCACGTTGGTTTCTATAATCTATTAATATCATTTACTAGCAAAAAATCTATCAATCTGAGATTTAAATTTATTAATGAAGCTAGTATATGCTGCTTTTTGTGGGAGATAGTTCCACCACCGCCCTTTGTGTGAAGATGTGTTTCCTAACTTCTCACTTGAATAACCTGGCTCTGATTTTAAGATTATGCCCCCTTGCCTTAGATTCCCCCACCAACAGAAAAAGTTTCTCTCTAACCTACTAATTCCTTTCAAAATCCTAAAAACCTCAACCAAATCACTTCCTTAACCTTCTGTATTCCAGGGAATTCAGGCCTAGTGTATGTGTTTAACTAATTGTAATTTAATAGTCTTTATTTATGTCGAACCTTATTGAATGTCTTTTGTAATTTTCCTTAATTTCAGTTGTGCTTGCAGTAGTTTCAGTTCATCAGCTGGGTTGGTCATCCATTAACCTTTGTTAAATTGCAGATTTCACGAGAGCATGCTATTCTCAAATCTTCTGAAATAATTATACTCAAAAACAAAACAAAACCTTTAAAATTATTTATTGAAGTTGAGAGCTCTTCGAATAAACTAAGAAATTATGCGCTTTAGTTACTTGCTATATTCTTCAAGAGTTGCTTCCTGTTCCAGGCACCTTGTAGACGGAGATCTTCTCGGATTATTACGAGCATCCCAGAAATACACTTGGATACAACTGTATCGCCCCATCATGACAAAGATAGCAGAGAACGTGGGGATCAAACCACAGCTAAAAGTGATGAATGTATGAAAGTGGCTCCAGTGGATGATGGTGGAATTCATGTCTTTGCAGGTCAAAGTGGTAGAGTTGCAGTCCAAAAGTGTAGCAGTGATACAGAGGAGGTGAGCCATAAAATGCATACAAACTGCATGTATTTTATTACTATTATATTTGGATGAACAGCTTGAATTTTCATTTCAAGTCCAGAGCATAATTTGTGAAATTTTTGGTCACATCAAACCAAACAAACCTGCATAGAAATACGACCCAGCTTCTCTGCTATCCACCTTCTCAGCCAAAGGATTGAGGAGAAGAGGAGGAAAATTGGCTCCTCCTTTGTCACTGATGCTTTGACATTGGCTGCAAGGAATCCTGAAGGTGTGGTCATCCATGGGCAGTTTTTAAAGGCTGGAGTTTTTATGTATATCGCTTGAGCAGTATCATTTGCCACTCTGGAAGAGCCTCATATGAACAAGGAGCAGGAGTAGACCATTCAGCCCCTTGAGCCTGCTCCGCCATTTAGTAAGATCATGGCTGACCTGATAGTAACCTGAAATCCCAGGTACTTCTGATAACCAATCACCCCCTTACCAAGAATCTGTCCACCTCTGCCTTAAAAATATTCAAAGACTCTGCTTCCACTGCCTTTTCAGGAAGAGAGTTCCAAAGACACTCAACCCTCTGAGTGAAAAAAACTCACCTCATCTGTCTTAAATGGGTCACCCCTTATTTTTAAACAGTGACCCTTAGTTCTAGATTTTTCTACAATAGGAAACATCTTCTCTACATCCACCCTGTCAAGACCCCTCAGGATCATCAGATTTGCTGCAAATAATATTGTTTCTCCTTTTTTGAAATGGAGAAGCTACTTCTTCGAATGAGATTGGAACCTTTGTGTGGAGAATCACAGCGAGCCTCTATTTATTCTGTACCACAGCATTTTTGCTACTGTGCTGCACCTCTCATTTTTTTGTACACAAAGTGCATCAATTCATTACATCATGTTTTAAAGCATCACTGCCTCCTTATTAAGGACATAAAGGTCTCAAAGAAGCATAGAAAGTAGGAGCAGAAGTAGGCCATTCAGTCCCTCTAGCCTGCTCCGCCATTCAGTATGATCATGGCTAATCCTCTATCTCAATGTCATACTCCTGCTCTCTCCCCATAGCCCTTTATGCCATTAACATCTAGAAATCTATTTCCTTCTTAAGTATATTCAGTGACGTGGCCTCCACAGCGTTCTGTGGTAGAGAATTCCACAGGTTCGCCACCCTCTGAGTGAAGACATTTCTCCACATCTCAGTCCTAAATGGCCTAGCACATATCCTGAGACTGTGACCCCTTCTTCTAGACCCCCCCCAGCCAGGGTAAACATCATCCCTGCATCCAGTCTGTCCATCCCTGTCAGAATTTTGTACGTTCCCAGTTCTGTGTTGCATAATATTTACGGCCATAATACCTTTGTTTTACAGGCTATACACACTAAGGTTCCTACACCTACTAGGCTTCTTTGTCAGAAGTTCAAAGACCCTAAGGTAGGTCACTTAACCTGAAGATTTTCTTCAGCCAACAGGACAGATCTTGTATCTGAAATATTTTAATTCTGGGAATTTTTACAGGGAATGAGAAAAGCAAAACTGCATTGTTAAGAAATATCCTTAGGAACACTACATATTCAATATGAATAATCTAATGGCACTCTTCAAAGCATGTTTGTGACTCTGAACAATATCTTTTTACTGCTTAAGCCTTATATTAACATGACTATTTTCCAGTGGCAGCCCTTCACGCCCCCTAAATAAACCATTGTTTTTTGGATCTATTTTAGAGTTTGACGCTGTTCCTTCTCTTGCATGTTATGCCTATTCCTGTTACGTGTGGGATCATACATTAACCAATATTTTTACCTGTAGTGAACCTCTTCCACAGGACCCCACTGTAAATGAGGTGTGGTTTTTCATTTAGTTGTCTTGTTACAAATGATCTTTGTTCTGAGCAACTCGGGAGATGAAAGTTAAAAAAATATTCTCTTTAAGTTGCTCCTATATATTTTAGGTTTAAACTTTATTGTATATTTATTCATTCTGCTCAATCCTATTTTTTACAGGGGCTGCAGCCAGACCCTATACTAAAACTAAAGAAGATTATTGGATATGGAGGGTGCACTGTGAAATGTGTAAGTCTGTTTTGAACCTAAAGGTGTAGTGCAACATGGTGAAAATAGCTCTATTTTTGCTTTTTGCCTTTTGCCTTTTTTGCTTTGCATGTTTTTTGTCTTGAGCTGATTTTTACCCACACAAGCAAAGTCAATTGTTGTGGAGAGGTTGCTAGCTGCCTTTTGTCACAGATGGCTTGCAGTTGCTGACTAACAATTTAGAGAAAAAAACTAAATATAGGACATTTTAAATTGGGAAGCTACATTTATGGAATGTTTTTCCTAGTAATTAAAGCATGATTTCTCCTACTTCAGAGAAAAATCTGCACAGATGTGATTTTTACTAGATTGATGAGTAAGCGAAACTTACTGATGTTATGGCAAAAGATTAATAATGCTATTTCAAAGGCAACTGTGGTAAATTTTAGTAAAGAGGAATTGTCTATTTTGAGTGAATTTACAGTGTCAGTAGTTATGGACCGCGATGGGAGAAGTGCACAGTTAATTCTAGCCCCACCTCTCCACAGTTTGCAACAATAGTTTAAATGTTTAATTTGCCCACAAATCTGGCCAATTGTCTATCTTTATGCCCAGCATAAAAAGACTCTAACCAGGCTTATTTCAGTAAACACAAAAATAATTGATTTATTATAAAACAAGCTACTTTTTGGAAACAAGTTGATAAACTGGTTAACATACAAGTTGTAGTTTAGAAGTGTAGTGATTTTTCCCTTTTAAAAAAAAACAGATATTCAAACCCCCATACACTCTCACACAAACACAAAACAGGACAAAACAAACAGTCCCCTGCAGAGGCTGGAGTATAGGAATGTTTCTTTTAAAATAGATAAAATTTGAAAAGATCTCAACGCTGTTGATGTAACAGAATTCTAGTCACAATAGATCTGGAAGTTCTTTCAGATGGATTTTTTAGTAAAACCGTCCTTGATGACTCTTTCTTATCACGACGTTGCAGGCTTTAAAAAAAAAAGATGAGTTATTCTGATGACGTTTCTGAGGAAAGTTTAACTCACTCTAGACTACATGTAACACAAAGGTGGGGCAGAGTGAGGGAAAGAGAGAGTCATCATTGTCTTGCAGCTTGCTCCCAAGGCATGCGCACACTCTGACTGAGAGTCAAAGAATCAAATGTTTAGCGAATACTTCTACCATGCCAGTAGGCAACAACAGTTTTTTTGTTAATTTCGATATACAAAGTATTTCTCCGCTCTCCAGGTGTTCCCCACTAGACATCCATCTTGACCTGTGGTTTCTTGAAGAATGGCATATTCACAGCTCCAAATTAATCTTGCAGACTTTTAAAATAACTCAGGAGGAAGAATGTCCAAAATTCAGTGTCCTTCGAATTTCCAAAATTCCTCACATGGTGAAATAGTACAAGTGATTCCATGCACTGTACATGGGAAAAGTCTTGTGCATTCGGTATAAGTTTTTGGAGCCTACAGTACATCTGTTGAGGCATAGTCAGATAAGGCAAAGGAAATGTGTAGCTGTTGATTTCTTTTGTAAAGTATGCTGTTTCTAGTAATACAGTGTTTTGATATTGAGGTATAGGTTTCTTCCAGAAGTGGTGAAGTAGATCTTTGGGTATAGGTGATGGCAGATTTAAAACAAAAGCAAGTTTTTTTGAATCGGTGTTCATGATGCTGTCGCAATAAGTATCTCTAGAAGGTTTGTGCCCAGTACAATTCTGAACGAATAGAAGCAAAAACCTTTTTTGCATTTTTTTCAAAAATCATTTGAGCATTAAAATTTAACTTGTGTTAACCTAACACTGCATTTATCTTTAATAGATATAAAATGACTGGCATTTATTCCTGTTAATGGAATTTTAACATCCTTAATAGAACTTTGCCCCGGGAGAAGTGTTTATGTTCCACAGCAGTAATTTCTATTATTTAGCTACAGAACTGTGGCTGATTTGATTTTCTTTTATTGTAATGCTTCCACATCTTCCCATATCCCAGAAGATATAAATAATTTCGGGTAGGAAAGAAGAGAGCTTTGAGTTTGTGCAATCTGGTAACCTCCCTGAAAATAGAAATCTTTACACCTTTCCACCTGCACCAGAATCACTCAGTTAGCTCACTGAATTGGAGATCGATGGACTGTAAAGGTGGTTTTAATTTATTTTTTAAAGGGATAATTTCCTCCCTTTTCCTTTCTGATCTTCTATCTGCACCATGGACCAACCTTGTGCTGAGACAGGGAGGCAATCTGCTGCAAGGATTCTTTAAGTGCTGCTCTATCACTAGCTACAAAGAAGTGGCAGGAGCAATCTAGAGGGTACCTTTCTTCCTCATATTTGTGAGGAAGAGCTTGGCTTTATTTGTTGACTTCTGGCAATGGCTTGATTGAGATGCTTGAACTTGTGATTCTTGACACATTATCTTTTATGTTTGTCTCTAGTTAGTCACAGTTATCAAATGAAAATTGTTAAAGTTTGCAGAAGGTTTAATTTTAATTTTTTTGGAATTTTTGAAATAAATTTTGCCTTTAAGTGACCTAGCCTAGTTTACCTAGCCACAGTTTTAAAAAAGATCTCTGGATGTAAATGGCACACATGCATGTTGGGAAACCTTTTGGTAACAATTGTAAAATATATTTTATAATATGTAACTACCTAGGCAGCATGGACTAAATCTGGATCAGCTGTGGCCTACCCTTGTCATGCTATAGTTGTGGTGATGGAAATTGACACAGGACAGCAGAGATTTTTCATTGGACATACAGACAAGGTAAGGCAGATGCATTTGTTTTATAATTCCTACATTACTGTTTTCAGAAAGATTTTGAAGTATATTATTTAGATCTGTTCTTTATCAAGGGGTCTTAAGACCTGCTCCCAAGCATCGGCCACTCTGATCAATCAATGACTGGCCTTGATTTTAAATTGTTCCTGCCCCCATCTCCTTCCATCCCCCGTTTACGACTTATTAATGGCTTCAATTTGGGTGCAGATCTAGGTCCAACTAAACCATAGATAGGCATGCCTTGCTAGCTCTGTCGGTAGGGCATGTGGCTCTTAATATCAGGTAGGTGGGTTTGAGCCCCAAGCTGGGCGATGTAAAAATTTAAACCATAGATAGCACATATTGTGGTATCCAATGAAAGTACCATATATAATTTCAGCTTTCCTGTCAAACCTATCTATTCTTCTTCTGTCTGCTTTCTGGCAGGTTTCTGCTTTGTCCTTTAATGGCAACTCAACACTACTCGCGTCAGCACAGACTGGGAATGTGAGCCTGGTCAGAGTCTGGAACTTCAACAAAGGGAATTGCCTGGCAATGTTCAAAACCCACGTACATTCAGTGTCATCTCTTAGGTAAGGCTGAGCTACAAGATTGCTGTTGTAATTACCTTCTTGCTTTGTTGATTATAAGTGAATTGAATAAAGTGATTGAAGGGTTTTTTATATTATTTCTCAAATTGCTTGTTGTCAGGAAATCCAGATAGATAATATGTTACACATGTTAAATTTGAGTGCTTTCTTAGATTAATTATTCAAGATCTAGCCAAAACATTTATTGTGTTAAATGGATTGAGTTCCCTCACTTAGAGAGTTTCAATTTGAGTATTGCTGAAAAAAGAGATGTACCGAAGCTTTTCATGAAGCACTCATCAAGACACTTTGCAAGAATGCCAACATAAGGGGAAAACAACAATTTAAAAATTGTTTTTCAGTATGCCTCTAACCAATAGTTTTAAAGTGACTGCACATAAAATGACGGACAAGTTAAATTCAGCAGTAACTTCAAATGTCTTATTTGCAGCATAATGGGAATTTCGGCACATATGATGATCAGTTGCTGTGCTGTTGTCATCTACACAGTGGAGCTACCTATTCCAAACCATTCCCTATTTGATATTTTTCTTGTACAAATGTTTGATTTCCTTGTAAATGTGATCTCCTCTTATTACTCATGTTCTACACATTGGTCATAGAATTAAACATCAAGAAACTGCAGGAAAGTTTTATGTTACTCTAAAGGCCACTCAAATGTTCTAATGGCTCTTTTGAATTTTGCATCTGAGAATCCTGAACACTTCAATGTAGTTGCAGAGTTAAGTGTTCCAAAAAGAAATCAACAATTAAATCCCTCCACAAATAAACAATACAGTTGCTGGGGCTTTGGTGTCTTTTGTAGCAGTTTTATATTTGAATATTTGAATCACCTTTGGGAGCTTACAGTTAAAATGTTCATTGGTTCTGAGTATTGCTTGGGTAATGGGTTACACTAAATATTGATATATTGGTACAATTACAGGCAGTGCTCCAGGCTGGTTAAGATTTGTCCAAATAATAGGAAAGTTTTTCAAAATAGTGTGTTTCTTTCCTTCAGTTTTTCTTTCAGTGGAAGAGTTCTCTGTGGCGTGGGCAAGGACAGTCGTGGTAAAACAGTAAGTACTTTTCAGTTCTTCTATAGACATACTCAGTCAAGCCTGTCCTGCGATAACCAAAATCATTCATTGCATTCTGGGTGGTTCAGTTCAGTATGTTGCTTTGTAATTTATATTTATAGTAATAATAATGGTAGTAGAATAATATCATCAAACATTGACACACACAGAATTTGGTACACATGAAAAGCTCAATAGGACACTTGTAAGCCAATAAGACCAACAGCCTAGAGTGTGTAGAGAAATGCTGTAAACTGTGTCACATTGTAACAACGCTGTAAATGCTTTGTTTAAAAGTTGGAGCCTTGGGTCAACCCCGATTCAATCAAGAGAATCTTGTCATTTACTGGCATTTTGAAAAGTCTTAAAAAAAAAACCATCTGGTTCACAAATGCCCTTAAGGGAAGGAAATCTGCAGTCCTGTGACAGGAAGGGACAGAGTGTACAAACATTAAAAAAAATCAGCAAATAGGGTCAAAGGGGGCAAAATTAATGGCCCTTTACTTAAATGCATGTAGTATTCAAAACAAAATAAATGAATTAATGGCACAAATAGAGGTATGATCTTTTGCCATTACGGAGACGTCGTTACAAGGAGATCAAAGCTGGAAACTAAATATTCAGGGGTGTGTGACTTTTTGAAAGGACAGACAGGAAGGAAAAGGTGGTGGGATAGCTTTGTTAGTATGAGATGGAATAAGTACGATAGCAAGAAAGGATCTTGGATCAGAAGATGTAGAATCCATATGGGTGGAGGTAAGAAATAACAAGGGGAAGAAGACACTGGTGGAAGTAGTCTATAGGCCCCCTGACAGTAGCTATACTGCAGGACGGAGAATAAATCAGGAGATAATGAGGGCATGTAAAAAAGGCAGCACATTAATGATGGGTGACTTTAACCTTCATGTAGATTGGGAAAATCAAATTGGCAGAGGTAGACATGAGCAAGAATTCATAGAGTGTATTCGGGACAGTTTCTTAGAACAACGTGTTGTGAATCCAACCAGGGATCAAGCTATTTTGCATCTGGTAATCTGTAATGAGGCAGGTTTAATAAATGATCTCAGAGTAAAGGATCCCCTCGGAAACAGTGACCACAATATGGTAAAATTTAGCATTCAGTTTGAGAGTGAGAAACTTGGGTCGGAAACAACTGTGCTAAACTTAAATAAGGGTAATTAGAATGGAATGAGGACAGAGTTGGCTGGAGTGGACTGGGAAAGGAGTTTAGCAGAAAAGAGGGTTGATGAACAATGGCTGACATTTAAGAAAGTGACTCTCAACAAAGATATATCCCCGTGAGAAAGAAGGATCCAAGGATGGGGATAAACCAACCATGGTTAACCAAGGAAGTTGGGGACACTATCAAACTGAAAGAAAAAGCATACAATGTGGCAAAGATTAGTGGTAAGCCAGAAGATTGGGAAAGTTTTAAAAACGAACAAAAGATGACCAAAAAAAAAGAGGGAGAAAATAATCCTTGAGGGAAAACTAGCCAGTAATATAAAAATGTACAGTAAGAGCTTCTTTAAATATATAAAAAGGAAGAGAGAGGGCAAAGTGAACATAGGCCCCTTAGAGAATGAGGCTGGGGAAATAATAATGGGGAACCAGGAAATGGCAGAGGAGTTGAATAAATACTTAGCTTCAGTCTTCACGGTAGAAGATACTAATAGCATTTCAAAAATACTAAATAATCAAGGGGAAAAGTGGGGGGGAAAGAAATAAATACAATAACTATCACTAGAGAGAAAGTATTAGGGAAACTAATGGGGCTAAAGGCCAATAAGTCCCCTGGACCTGATGGGTTGCATCCTAGGATATTAAAGGAAGTAGCTACAGAGATAGTGGATGTACTGGTAGTAATCTTCCAAGAATCCTTAGATTCTGGAAAAGTCCCTGCAGTTTGGAGAATGGCCAATGTAACATCCTTATTTAAAAAGGGAGGGAGGTAAACAACAGGTAACAATAGGGCAGTTAGCTTAACCGTCTGTCATTGGGCAAATGTTGGAGTCTATTATAAAGGATGTAATAGTGGAGCATTTAGAAATACATAGCCTAATCAAGCAGAGTCAACTTGGCTTCATGAAGGGGAAATAATGCTTAACAAATTTATTAGAATTCTTTGAGGAGGTAACAAGCAGGATAGATAAAGGGAAACCAGTAGATGTAAGGTACTGTACATAAGGCTATTTAATAAGATAAAAGCCCATGGTGTTGGGGGTAGTATATTAGCATGGGCAGAGGATTGGCTAACAAATGAGAGTTGGGATATTGGGTGCATTTTTGGGATGGCAACCTGTAACTAGTGGAGTGCCACAGGGATCAGTGCTGGGGCCTCAATTATTTACAATATATATATTAAAGAATTTGATGAGGGAAGTGAATGTACTATCGCCAAGTTTGCGGATGACATAAAAATAGGTGGGAAGGCAAGCGGTGAGGGTGACACAAGGAGTCTACAGAGCGATATAGATAGGTTAGGTGAGTGAGCAAAAACTTGGCAGATAGAATATAATGTGGGAAAATATGAGGTTATGCAGGATGACTAGAGGAGCTGAATATTATTTAAATGGAGAAAGACTGCAGAAGGCTGCAGCAAAGAGGAATTTGGGAGCCCTTGTGCATGAATCCCAAAAAGCTAACATAGAAGTTCATAGGGAAGGCAAATGGAATGTTGGCGTTTATTGCAAAGGGAATGCAGTATAAAAATAGGGAAGTCTCGCTAAAATTATACAAGGCACTAGTTGGACCACACCTAGAATACTGTGAACAATTTTGGTCCCCTTATCTAAGGAAAGATATACTGGCATTGGAGGCAGTCCAGAGAAGGTTCACTAGGTTGACCCTGGGAACAGAGGCATTTTCTTATGAGGAGAGGTTGAGTAGGTTGGGCCTGTACTCATTGTAATCTAGAAGAATGAGAGGTGACCTTATGGAAACATATAATATTCTTAGGGGGCTTGACAGGGTAGATGCCGAGAGGTTATTTCCCCTTGTGGGACAGTCTAGGACCAGAGGGCATATTCTCAGAGTAAGGGGCGCCCATTTAAAACAGAGCTGAGGAGGAATTTCATTTCTCAGAGGGTAGTGAATCTGTGGAATTCTTTACCGAAGAGGGCTGTAGAGGCTGGGTCGTTAAGCATATTCAAGGCTGAGACAGACAGATTTTTAATCAGTAAGGGAATCAAGGGTTATTGGGAAAAGGCAGGAAAGTGGAGTTGAGGATTATCAGATCAGCCATGATCTCATTGATTGGCAGAGCAGACCTGATCGGCCGAATGGCCTACTTCTGCTCCTATGTCTTATGGTCCTTACCTGGTCTATCCTACATGCGACTCCAGACCCACAGCAATGTGGTTGACTCCAAAGAGCCCTCTGAAATGGCCTAGCAAGCTACTCAGTTGTATCACAATCGCTAGAAATTCTATAAGGAATGAAACCAGACGGATTAAGTTCCGCTGAACTTAAAATAACCTAGGCCAAGGAGTCTAACAAGACCCAAAAATATGATGATGATGACAGCATGAGATTCAAATCCATGGCATCAAATTGCCTGGTGTCTTCAATGGGGAGCTACCACAACACCAGGCAAATACAATACAAAATGAGCAGATGAGGAGGTAAAGATCCCATGATGTAAATGGGAAGAGCAGAAATAAAACTGCAAATATAGGCAATTGAAAACTGTTTGCATTTAGGGTAATAAAAATAGGGATTAAAAATAATAGCAATTGAAGTTGTCCTCAGTTATTGGAAATAGTAATATTTTTCTGCAGATGGTTGTGGTTTGGAACACAGCAAAAGTGAATCAGGATGGTGAAGTAGTGGTGTTGGCAAAAGCTCACACTGAAGTCGACATTCAGGAGATGAAAATAGCTTCTTTTGATGACACCAGGTAAGACACTACTTTTATATTGAATTTTCTCTCTAAAATTGTATTTCTCTCCAACCTTTCCCTGTAAGGTGGCAATTAATTTTTTTCTCCTACGATATGGCATTGTTGTTTTTTCTCCCTACTCTGGCATAACTGATATACAAATTAATTTCCCTGATCTCCAATTCATTTCAGTTTTGGGTTAAATGTTTGTTCATTGATTGGAAGCGGCATGTAAATTTGAGAGTGTACTGTGAATCTAGTTGGAATACTTATTACACAAAGAACATACAGCACAGAAACAGGCCATTCGGTCTAATTGGTGTCTGCTGGTGTTTATACGCTACACAAGTCTCCTCTCTTTTCATCTCATCTGAATCTTTTAGCAAATCTTTGTATTCCCTTTCCTCTAATGCACTCATATGGTTTCCTTTTGAAAGCATCTAAGCTATTCACCTTGGCCACTTCCTTTCGTTGCAAGTTCCACAGGACCTCCAGGGTTACGATCTCAGGAGTGTTACCCGTGCCACGTGCTAGTGAGGCTAGAAATAGGAGGATAATGCAGCTAAATACGTGGCTAAGGAGATGGTGCAGGAGGGAGGGCTTCATGTTTCTGGACAATTGGGCTCTGTTCCAGGGAAGGTGGGACCTGTTCCGACGGGATGGTTTGCACCTGAACTGGAGGGGGACTAACATCCTTGCGGGTAGGTTTGCTAGTGCTGCTCCGGGGCGTTTAAACTAGATTTGCAGAGGGAGGGGAACCAGAGTGTTAGAGCAGATAGTGAGGTGGAGGAGGATAAAGGTAAGGGAGGAATGCATGTATAGACAGAAATCAAGGGTCCGTACGTGATAGAAATGTTCTCAGGTGCATTTATTTCAATGCAAGGAGTATTGTCGGAAAGGCAGATGAGCTTAGGGCGTGGATTGGCACGTGGGATTACGACATTATTGCTATTAGTGAGACTTGGTTACAGGTGGGGCAGGACTGGCAGCTCAATGTTCCGGGGTTCCGTTGTTTCAGACGTGATAGAGGGGGAGGGATGAAAGGGGGAGGAGTGGCATTACTAGTCAGGGAAAATATCACAGCTGTGCATAAGCAGGACAGCCCGGAGGGCTCGTCTACAGAGGCTATATGGGTGGAGCTGAGGAATGGGAAAGGTGTGACCACACTAATAGGGTTGTATTATAGACCGCCCAATAGTCAGAGAGAATTGGAGGAGCAAATCTGTAGAGAGATAGCAGACCGATGTAAGAAACAGAAAGTTGTGATAGTAGGAGATTTTAACTTTCCACATATTGACTGGGACTCCCATACTGTAAAAGGGCTGGATGGCTTGGAGTTTGTCAAATGTGTTCAGGAAAGTTTTCTAAATCAATATGTAGAGGTACCAACAAGCGAGGATACGATACTTGATCTCCTATTAGGGAACCAGACAGGTCAGGTGACAGAAGTATGTGTAGGCGAACATTTTGGATCCAGTGACCACAATGTCATTTGTTTTAAGCTAATTATGGATAAGGATAGGTCTGGTCCTCGAGTTGAAATTCTAAATTGGAGAAAGGCCAATTTTGTGGAAATGAGAAAGGATCTAGGAAGAGTGGATTGGCATAAGTTGTTTTCTGGCAAGGATGTGTTCAGTAAGTAGAAGGCATTCAAAGGCGAAATTTTGAGAGTGCAGAGTTTGCATGTTCCTGTCAGGATTAAAGGCAAAGTTAACAGGCATAGGGAACCTTGGTTTTCAAGGGATATTGCCGATCTGGTTAAGAAGAGAGAGGTGTATAGCAGGTATAGGCAACAAGAAGCAAATGAGGTACTTGTAGAGTATAGAAAATGTAAGAAAATACTAAAAAAGGAAATCAGGAAGGCAAAAAGAAGACATGAGGTTGCTTTGGCAGATAATGTGAAGGTAAACCCAAAGGGTTTCTACAAGTATATTAAGAGTAAAAGGATAGTAAGGGACACAATTGGTCCCCTTGAAGATCAGAGTGGTCGTCTATGTGTGGAGCCTCACGAGATGGGGGAGATCTTAAACTGTTTTTTTTGCATCAGTATTTACTCGGGAAACTGGCATAGTGTATAAGGAAGGGAAACAAGCAGTAGTTTCATGGAACATATAGAGATTAAAGAGGAGGAGGTGCTTGCTGCCTTACAGCGAATAAAGGTAGATAAATCCCCCGGGCTTGACATGATATTCCCTCGGACCTTGAGGGAGACTAGTGTAGAAATTGCAGGGGCCCTGGCAGAAATATTTAAAATGTCCTTAGCCACAGGTGAGGTGCCGGAGGATTGGAGGGTAGCTCATGTTGTTCCGTTGTTTAAAAAAGGCTCCAAAAGTAAACCAGGTAATTACAGGCCAGTGAGCCTGACGTCAGTAGTAGGTAAATTATTGGAAGGTGTTCTGAGAGATCGGATATATAATTATTTGGACAGCCAAGGGCTGATTAAGGATAGTCAGCATGGCTTTGTGTGTGGTAGGTCGTGTTTAACGAACCTTGTAGAGTTTTTCGAGGAGGTTACCAAGAATGTAGAGGAAGGAAAGGCTGTGGATGTTGTCTACGTGGACTTTAGTAAGGCCCTTGACAAGGTCCCACATGGGAGGTTAGTTCAGAAGGTTCAGACACTTGGTATCCATGGAGAGGTTATAAACTGGATTCGAAATTGGCTGTGTGGGAGAAGACAGAGAGTGGTAGTGGATGATTGCTTCTCAGACTGGAGGTCTGTGACTAGTGGTGTGCCTCAGGGATCTGTACTGGGACCATTGTTGTTTGTTGTCTATATCAATGATTTGGATGATAATGTGGTGAATTGGATCAGCAAGTTTGCTGATGACACTAATATTGGAGGCGTTGTGGACAGCGAGGAAGGCTTTCAAAGCTTGCAGAGAGATCTGGACCAACTGGAAAAATGGGCCAGAAAATGGCAGATGGAATTTAATGCGGAAAAGTGTGAGGTGTTACATTTTGGAAGGTCAAACCAAGATAGGACATACACAGTAAATGGTAGGGCACTGAGTGGTGCGGAGGAACAAAGGGATCTGGGAGTTCAGATACATAATTCCCTGAAAGTGGCGTCACAGGTAGACAAGGTTGTAAAGAAAGCTTTTGGCATACTGGCCTTCATAAATCAAAGTATTGAGTATAGGAGTTGGGATGTTATGGTGAGGTTGTATAAGACATTGGTGAGGCCAACTTTGGAGTATTGTGTGCAGTTCTGGTCGCCTAACTACAGGAAGGATATCAGTAAGATTGAGAGAGTGCAGAGAAGATTTACTAGGATGTTGCCGGGTCTTAGGAGTTGAGTTACAGGGAAAGATTAAACAGGTTAGGACTTTATTCCGTGGAGCGTAGAAGAATGAGGGGAGATTTGATAGAAGTTTACAAAATTGTGAGGGGTATAGACAGAGTAGATGCGAGTAGGCTCTTTCCACTTAGATTAGGAGAAATAAACACGAGAGGACATGGCTTTAGGGTGAAAGGGGAAAGGTTTAGGGGAACATTAGGGGGAACTTCTTCACTCAGAGAGTGGTGAGTGTGTGGAACAAGCTACCATCT
Source organism: Cetorhinus maximus (assembly GCF_964194155.1). Taxonomy (NCBI): domain Eukaryota; kingdom Metazoa; phylum Chordata; class Chondrichthyes; order Lamniformes; family Cetorhinidae; genus Cetorhinus; species Cetorhinus maximus. The sequence continues at coordinate 100,990,677 of NC_135893.1, forward strand.
GACGTGGTAAATGCGGGCTCACTCTTAAGTTTTAAGAATAAATTAGATACATGGATGGGAGAGGTCTGGAGGGTTATGGACTAAATGCAGGTCAATGGGACTAGCGGAATAATATTTCGGCACAGACTAGAAGGGCCGAATGGCCTGTTTTCTGTGCTGTAGTGGTCTATGGTTCTATCTAACCACTCTGAGTAAAGACGTTTTTCCTTATTCCCCTACTGGCTTTGTTAGTAACTATCTTGTATTTATGGCTCCTAGTTCTGAATCCTATCAAGTGGAAACATTCATTCCACATCCACACTGTCAAACCCAATTATAATTTAAAAGATTTTTTGGGGTACTTCTAAGCCTTTTTTTCTAAAGAAAAGCTCCTGTCCTGTTCAATCTGCCCTGATAGCTGTAATCTTTCAGTTCTCGTACCACCCTTGTAAATCTTTTTTGCACTTCCTGTGGTAACAAGTATGGAAGCCAGGACTTTGTGCAGTGTGGCCTGACCAGGGTCACGTGCTGTTTTAATGTAACTTCATTACTTCTGAACTTTGCACCCTTAGAAATAAGTCCCAGTTCTTTGTGAGCATTTTGAATTGTTTTATTGATGCTATTATTGATTTGTTCACCTGTACCCCTGGATCCCTTTATTCTCAACCCCATTTAGTTTCTTATTTTCCGAGTGTAAATACAACCTGTGTGACACCATGTGACTGCATAATGATTGCTTTGTTTATTTGACAGGATGGTGTCATGTGGAAGAGATAATATTCGCCTGTGGCGTGTTCGAAGTCGGGCACTGCGATCTTGCCCAGTAAACCTGGGTGAATATCATTGTTTGGAATTTACAGATGTAGCGTTTGAAGAAGGGCATCTGGCTGACAAAGACCCTGCTGACCGAATGCTGTAAGGGTAAAAGTGAACAAAACCCAAAAAAAAGTTTGATAAGATCAATTCCATGTCATCTAACTCATGTGGTGTTTTGAACTAATTTGACCAATCTTCCAGTGTATGTAGCATGTTATGCATCCTTTTAATGGGTTTTAAAACACATTTACACAAGGAACATATGATCTCTCCAATTTCTTAGCCATCTATCAAATAGTAACAAGAAGCAGCTTTGAAGAGCTTTCTTGTCAATTGTCAAGCAGGGATTGTCAAGTCATGACCTGTATCATGTTAAGATTTTTATTGGTTTCAATGCCCACTCTAAAAGGTCAATATTTCAAACAAATTTGAAGGTTGCCATGTTAAACTAAATTTGTAGATTGAGGTGTTAAAGCCAATAAAAGATGCAAAGAATGGTGTGAGACTAGTGGTTGAACTGAATGTTTTGTATGGAATAAGGATAGAAGCTGTAATTATAAGCACAGCTACATTCTGAGGATCACAGCAATTTGGAAACGAGATTAAGATTCTTAAGTTACAGAAATATACCAAGGGTATATTGAAGTTTAGGAACAGAAGAAATGGGGTAGATATTTATCATCATCACTTTGGTGGAAATCTGCCGGAACCAGTAACCTGCCTTTCATAAAATGTGTTTTGATATTTATTTTGTTGATTTTCAATGGAATCGGTTACAGATAGCTGCTTGGCCCCCCCGTTTACCGCCTGAGGGTGAAGATGGAAATTTACCCCAGACACAACTTGTCACGTCACACTTTTCTTTCCCCAATAGCAGTACCTATTTTTTGGAGAGGGGGAAATGCAAAGCTTCATCTTGCAGATCTCATTATCCAAGGGACCAAACACCAGTAGAAATTGGCTAATTCTGTGCAAGCCAGTGATCACACATGAGCGCTTCCTGTTCCTACAGCTCAGCTACAAGAAAAACTTGTTGACCCATCATGAGATCCTGGATTAGTTGGTATTTTTATTGGAACGAAAACTGAGGGAAATAAAGTAGGAATGGCAACAATTGATTTTTAAGTCTGCGATTTGGAGGACTACAAGTGAAAGGATTTAATAGAGATGGGATTCATATTCTTGAATCAAGGCTGACACCTGTGGCCAATGAAGTCACACTTAGACTCTCGGACCCTGTCCATTTATGAAGTAAATGGTGTCCTAAATGAACATTATTCTGATTTAATTTAAACTTCTTGATTTTTGACCTTTTGAAATGTTGATTTTTTTGAAATTATGAATTGATTTAATGCAATTATTTTCATGTTGTTCATCCAGGATACTTTGACAATCATGTCTTTTTCAATTATTGATAAGTTCATTTGCTTGGTGACTCTGCCAAGGTCGTCAGCACTCCTTGTTTTGGTATCAGCCGTGGCTCAGTTGTTAACTGCCTCGCCTCTTGAGTCAGAAGGTCATGTGCTCGAGTCTCACTACAGAGACTTGAGCACAAAATATATAGGCTGACTTTCCATTGCAGTATTGAGCGAGTGCTGCACTGTTGGAGGTGTTGTCTTTTTGATAAGACATTAAACCAATGCTGTCTGCCCTGTCAAGTTGACATGAAAGAGCTTGTGCAAATTGGTTGTCGCATTTCCTACTATACAAAAGTGAATATTTAGTTGGCTGCAAAATGCATTGGGACATCCTGAGGTCATGAAAGGCCCTATAGAAATTCAAACCTTTCATCCTTCATTAGTCAAGTTGGGACATTAGATATGGTAACCAATCCGAATACGAACTGTGCATTTATTTCTATTATTTTGCACAATTGCAGCTTTGCATGCAGTAAAAGTGGGCACATCATCGAAATCGACTATAAAAATGTTGTGATTAAGAATGCACGTCGCTTGTTTCCCTCACAGCAAAAGCATTCACACCAACGGGAAATGTTTAATTCAGGTAAGAAGCTACATTTCTGCACAAATTTAATTTATCTGCAGCTTTGTGTGCCGGAATACAAGTAAATGAAACTTCACAAAATAAATGTGAATTAATGCATTGAAATTATTGGAAAATTAGTCCATTGTAGCAGTATAGCTGTGTTTTGTACTGAAATTGTCACTTCCATTATGCAAAATCCAAAGGCTATTCCACTGAAGGACTAAAATATGTTTTGATTGTTCATGATGGAGTGATGGGATAGAGGTTTGATTTCTTTTCCACTCTAATTGAGAAGAGTTGGTGATTCCTACTGTTAAGAGAACTGAATTATGATGATGAGCTAGAAGGAATTTAAATTTCCCTGTTCAAAAGGGGGTGAAATTGAAGGAAAGCCAAAAGCATTGAGCAAAAAAAGGAATCTGGAGCACCATTTAAAATTAAATCTTAATGCTTGAAAAGGAAATGAAAGAATAAACGGGTGTTATGACCCTAGACCAGATCCCCAAGTTTTTGGTACAATCAGTTAGGAACCAGTAACTTTTGTTAAAGTTTGAGATTTAAGACATTTGTGAAGAGAATAAAGGCACAAGATTCCATGGGTTTTGAACAAATAAAAATAAGCTTTACAAGGTCAGAAAGATATAACAATTTGCAATATCTATCTTATGCTCTAACATTCAGGATTAATATGAGGTACATGTGAATTAACAGGCAAACTGGTTGAGCACACCATACTGCAGAATCGATGGCCAATGCGACTTAGACCGATTCCATGGATTTCTCAACAATCCACCCATACGTCAGTAAATACAGAGTCAACCAATCTTGTTGAAGCTCTGCCTCTGTCATGAGGGATTCCAGTCTTCACCTTCAAAGATCTTGCCTTGGAATTCTCTCCAAAAATTGCTCCAAATCAGGCAGCCTCAACAACGGCCCACTCTGCAGGGTTTCTTTCTTGCCTCCCAAGACTCCGTTCCTCTGGATTCCTGAGTCTGCACTGCAGCACTAACTCACAAGCACAACCTCAGCTGTTTGGCTGCGCAAAGCAGAACACTACTATTCCAAAGGGGTATCTTTGCCCCAACAGCCTGCAGCACAGAATCACCAACCTTCTGCTGCTGTCTTCAATCTCCAGGGTGTCTTCTGAGCCCTAGTTACTTAGTCTGCCAGCCGCAGTCCTTTTGCTGCTGGGAGCCTCTTTTTCTTCCTGTCCTGTCCTCTGTCCTGTCGATCTTGAAACTAGGTTTCTGCCACACACAAAGCCATCATTTTTGCAAATGATGCTGCTAATAAACCTAAACATAATGCAGTTTACTCTTCCTCTTGGTAAGAGGTTGATGTCAGGAAGCATTGCACACACTGATCAGTACCAGATGGTGATAGTGGAGACAAAGACTTTGGAATACCTCATGGTGTGATTAGGTTCCTTGTTGGGACGGACCACAGACTCGTATCATAATATGAACTTCGTAGGCCAAAGTTCTTCATTTGTACTTACCTTTTGAGTGTTTTCAGCCTGTTAAGTCTATCTCGAAAAAGGACTGATCATTGTAATGCACCTTGAAATCCAGCAAGTGGTGCTTTGTTGCACTTAATATCTTAATGCGAATGGGGCATAATTGCATTAATCGACCCAAGATTATTCTCTCTGTATCTCAGATATGATGTATAATTTAAAATAAAACCTCAGGCTTTGAGTGTAAAGCTTCAGAAAATAAGTTAAAATCTGATGGTTTGAAAAGTGGGATCTACAGGCTACATGTCAATACACAAGATGTAATGAATTTTCCATTTGTCTGGGACCTGTTCTATGACTGTCCTCCATTGTAATAAAAATGTATCTTATATATTTCAAATCCACTGTACATTTAGTTATGAATTCCTCATTTGATAATTTATGATTCATTCTCTATATTATTGTATTCTATAAATAGTTGGTGTTCCCCATCATCTAGGCCCCTTATATAAGTCTCTCAGAGTGGGCTTTCCATTTCCACAGAAAAATGATCAAACTTATGGCGTGTTCTTCCTTTGCTGCCTAACTATGAATTGTAGCAACATGCAGACATTAGCTTAACTGGTGCAAGAGAAGTTAGGAGGAAACATATATCCATTTTAATAATATTTTGATCTGTCTCAAGTTTGGAATTTGTGTTTTTATGATAATCTTTCAGACATGTAAAATTAGTATGCTAAATAATATTTTTTTAAATTCCAGGTGCTGGTATTGCCATCAATAGTATTAGTGTTTCTGCTGCTTTCTGTGCCACAGGATCTGATGATGGTTACTTGCGTCTCTGGCCTTTGGATTTCTCCACTGTCTTTCTTGAAGCAGGTGACTTGCTATCTTTACTTCATCTAGCAGGTTTGCTGTGGCTCTGTACAAATTATTGTAAATGCACATTGATTTGTCAAGTTCAGTCTTTTCTCCCCCACCATCTTTTCCTGTGCATTGTTCCCGGTATTGGAACAGCCAGGCAATTTGCTTCCCGGCTTCTGCTTAGCCATCCATAAGACAGTTGTTTAGAGAGTGCCAAAGTTTAGATTGCACAATATAAGCTGGCCTGTGTAGGTTGTTCTTGGTGAAGGGAATGTTAGCATAGTTGATGAGAAAACTGATATAGGGCAACACCTGTTGGAGGCTGAAAACGACAACATTTGCATGTATTCATGGCTGATGAGTTGTTTGTAGAAAGGCAAGAAGCTGCTGTTGGAACTCTGCATTTCCTGGAGTCATAATTGAATGGGGTTTCATGAGTGTCCATGTTGCAATCAGCGAGATGGTGGCAATGCACTCACACAGCTCATGTCAAGTTTTGTTGCTCAGTATACCATTCAGAAGGTGTTCCTGAAACCTGGTTTTACTGAGGAAGGGTTGAAGTTCACACTTGTCAGTTCTCATAATGACCAAGTAATGACTATCCTCCCTGACAAGGAAGAATTAATTGGGTTCTCAACTCCAAGGTGACCTTGCTAGTATTGGAAGTTCAGAACATCTTAACCAAATACCTGAATCAGGCAGCTCTGCATGTTTCAAGGCCTGTTAGAGTTCACTAAAGGAACTTGGGACAGTAAATCCATCACTTGAGGCTGGAAGTTTTTCTGAATCAGCTGCAGAGAATCCTATTTGCCAATGTTCTAACAGATGGTCTAGTTCTAGCTTGAAAATCTGTGGGAAGAGTCTAGTGCTTTCTACTGATAAGCTGTGCAATTTTAACCTCAGTAAGACCCCTGTGCATACTTGGAGATCTCTAAATCTTGGGTTAACCAAACTGTACCTTTTTTCTCTGTACTTGGATAAGTGCAAACTATTTCTTATGGTAATAGTGTATCAAGTAAACATAAAATCTACAGGAGTATATTACTCAATAACCTGAGAATGCTTCTTCTCAGGTCAGACAGCCATCTGATCGGAAAGGAAGCATGTATGAAAATTGGCTTCTGATATATTTTGCTCTTGACATTGATGGTAAAATGCCTTTTACCCCTTGCTTTAAAAAAAAGCACTATTGTATTTTTTTTAAAGTCAGTTTTGAAATTTCAGTATGACATAAATTCATAAATAAATGACTGATTGTACAGAGTTACTTAACTCCTGCATCTATCTATAGAGCACGAAGGTGGTGTCAGCTTTGTAAACATTGACCCTAATGGACTGAAAGTGCTTGCAGCAACCACTACAGGTAACCTAGGATACCTGGATATACCCAGCAGAGGTTATACCACACTAATGAGGTCACATACAAACAGAATTCTGGCTTTCTCAGTGGATGGAATAAGGAGACATCTTGTTACTGCATCTGAAGACTGCACCATCCGTTTGTGGGACCTAGATTCTATGCAACAGGTGTGTATGGTCAGGTTGGAGGGTGAAGGATTTTTATTTTATAAAAGTACTGAGTGTCTATCTTTGTATGTTTATTTGGAGGGTTCCCGTTTGGAAAAAATACCTATTTTTTCTAAAATCACTTTATTATTTTTACTTTTGTAACTGATCTCTAGGCTTTTAAATATACCAAAACATGAAATGGGCCTTCAGCCTAAATTTTGGTTGCAATTCCTTTACATAGCTACATGATCTGCAAAATAATAAAATTACTGTTGTATGTTGCTCTATGGTGAGTTCTCTGAGAGATGTGTTTCTTGAAACATTTTATATATCTTTTTTTTCTTCCCCCCCCTCACTTTTTTCCTCCCACTCCAAAACAAAAATAGACACTCAATCTCCCCCAAAAAAAGGATTGTACTCTAAGCAATTTTGTGTCGCTCTGCATCTTTGTGTTTTTGATTTGTGAAGAGTAGGTTGAGAGAGAGGATTTGTTTAAATTCAAAGGAATATATTGACTTAAATATTATGTTAATGTAGTTGTTTTGTAACTGAATACATGTTTTTCTGACTAATAGTTATATGACTTTGTAAGTGCTGAAGAGACTCCGTGTGCCGTGACATTTCACCCTACACAACAGATTTTTGCTTGTGGATTCAGCAGTGGAGTAGTAAGAATTTTTAATGTGGGGAATTCCAGTCTCCTGACTGAACAGAGGTGAGTGCTGAATTCTATAGCAATATGTTTTAGGTTTATGAACTTTTAAAAAAAAAATTCAGAACCTATTTTGTACAATCCAGTGTTAAACCTGTTTGCATAATTTGCTGTGGAATGGATGAATCAACAAGGGAGTTGAGGGTTAAGGGTTAAGGGAGGTGGACAGGAAAGTGGGGGTTGAGGCCACAATCAGATCAGCCATGATCTTAACAAATGGTGGAGTAGGCTCAAGGGGCTGAATGGTCTACTCCTAATTCTTGTGTTCTTGTGAGTGAGGTTTCAGTCCCAAGTTTTGCTGATATTCCATGTGTGGTCTCCAGGCAGCACAGAGGACAGGTGATTGGACTTGTGTTTTCCCCCAACGGAGAGTATATGTACAGTGCTGGGTCGCTGGGTTCGTTGGCTCTGTACAATGCAACTGAGGAGGATCACCATGTTATCAGGATCTTGGGTAAGTTACACAGTTTAGATTCAGCTGATAACTACTTAAGCACTTGCAGCACATTCCAGTGGCCAGTGTCTAAATTGCAAGGTTAACTGATAGTTGATGTGGGATGTTTGTGAGGAGAGGTTTGGAGGGAAGCCTAGGAAAGGGTTGAATGGATATGGATTTCACAAGTAACTGGGTGCCATGTTCCCTGAGACCAAAATGGCTGCTGTCCCATAACTGCAGCCAATGATTTTCTTACATCATTGGACTTAAATTTATTTAAACAAAATTCAGAGAGCAGGAATTAATGGGATGGAAACTAAAGAAAGTTCATCTTTTTAAACCAGACAAGGGAACAAATTTTCTTCCAGCACGTTGGACATAAAGCATTGCAACATTACTTACATTATAACTGTGAAAACACTTCAAAAGCACTTAATTAGCTGTAAAGTACTTTGACATACCTGGGGCTGTCAAACATGCAGTATATCAGAGCAAGTCCTTTCTTTATTGCTTGTGTGCACTGTTACCTCTGGTTACCCCGAAGATCTACGCTTGGCCCCCTCCCATTTGATAATGGCATGCTGCCCATTGGCGATATCATCTGAAACTATGACATCAGGTTCTGCATGTACACTCTGACACCCAGCTCTACTTCATTAGCACCTCAGTCAACCTTTACACTGTTCCTGATTGATCTCACTGCTTGTCCTGAATGAGCAGACATTTCCTCTAACTAAGCACTGGGAAGACTGAAACTATTGTCTTCAGACTCACCATAAACTGTTCCCTAGCCACTGACTCCATCCCTTTGTCTGTCTGTTGTCTAAGGTGAAACCAAACCGTTTGCAACTTTGGCATCCTATTTGAGATGAGCTTCTGACCATGCTCTTTCGCCAAGACTGCCTGTTTCCACCTCAATAACATTGCCTGTCTCTGCCCCTGTCTCAGCTCATCTGCTGCTAAAAACCTCATCTCTGCCTTTGTTACCTCTAGATTTGATGATTCTAATGTTATTCTGGCCATCCTTGCATTTTCCTCCGTAACTTGAACTGATCCATAACCACTGCCTGTGTTGTAACTCACAACAAATCCCACTCAACCATCACCCCAATGCTCGTGAACTACATTGACTCCTGGTCTGGCAATCCCTTTGATTTTAAAATTTTCAACCTTCTTTTCAAATCCCCCCGAGGTCTTGTCCCTCCCTATTGCTGTAGTCTTCTCTAGCTCTAAAGTCCTCCAAGATCTCTGAGCTCCAATTCTGGCCTCTTGTGCATCTCCAGTTGCTGCAACCATTGACAACTTCGTCTTTAGTTGCCTGAAACCTAAGTTCTGGAATTCGTTCTCTGAACCTCTCAGCGTCTCTAACTCTCTGGGTGTCCTCGTGCATGAATAGCTGAAAGCTAGTATGCAGGTACAACAGGTAATAAGGAAGGCAAATGGAATTTTGGCATTTATTGCTAAAGGAATAGAGTATAAAAATAGGGAAGTGTTGTTGCAACTGTACAAGGCATTGGTGAGACTGCACCTGGAGTACTGTGCACAGTTTTGGTCCCCTTACTTGAGTAAGGATGTAGTTGCATTGGAGGCGGTTCACTAGATTAATTCCAGAGTTGCGGGGCTTGTCTTATGAGGAGAGATTGAGCAGTTTAGGCCTATACTCGCTAGAGTTTAGAAGGATGAGAGGAGAGCTAATTGAGGCATATAAGGTGCTAAAGGGGATAGACAAAGTAGATGTGGAGCGGATGTTTCCCCTTGTGGGGCATTCTAGAACGAGAGGCCATAGTTTTAGGCTAAGGGGCGGTAGATTTAAATCAGAGATTAGGAGGAATTACTTTTCACAAAGGGTCGTGAATCTGTGGAATTCATTACCACAGAGTGCACTGGATGCCGGGATGCTGAATAAATTTTAGGAGGAGATAGACAGATTTTTAATTAGTAATGGGTTGAAAGGTTATGGGGAGAGGGTGGGAAATTGGAGTTGAGACCGAAATGAGATCAGCCATGATCGTATTGAATGACGGGGCAGGCTCGAGGGGCTGAATTGTCTACTCCTGCTCCTAGTTCTTATGTTCTCTCTCCTCCTTTAAGACACTTTTTAAAACTTACCTCTTTGCTGCCCTAATACCTCCTTAAGTGGTTCAGTGTCAAAATTTGTTTGAAAGTGCTCTTGTGAAGTGCCTAGGTACGTTACTATGCTAAAGGTGCAATATCAGTGCAAGCTAGGGATGTTGTTAGAGGAGTGGGATTGCTTAGACTCAATAGGGTGGGAAGATCAAATCTCAGTGGAGTTCGTCAATTTTCTGTCCATTTAAATTAATCGGATGAAAAATTAAGAGTTGGGTCCTCCCTGCCAGATTTTCAATTGTGTTCTCTTTAAACAATACTTTGCTTCCAAGAGCTAAAAGGAAAATTTGCCTCATGTGTTCATATAGTGAAAAAGGGAGATGGTTTTCTGACCTCACTGTACAATCAAAGCTGTGTGTGCCAAAAGATGCTTTAATCTTTATCTAAATTGTTATAGTTACTATGTGTACACTATTCTTCCAGGTAATGTTGTGGCAAGAGGCAGTCATCATGGTCCAGATGCACTGACAGTGAGCAGTGATAGCCGTTACTTGGCTTTTGTGGGCCCATCTGAATACATAGTCACTGTGATGGATGCTCGCTCACTAGATGAGGTAATCTACCATACTTCACCAGAGCAATTTTATCCTTATAATAACATATTAAAGGCCTGGTAAATGAATTTTTTTTCTGATTGCAAGTTTCTTGTGTTTTAAATGTTCTTGTGTTGCAAGTTATTTGTAGCTCCAAATGGCTGGGTAGACCTTCTACCCTCATCCTCCTCCTGCCCCCGCTCCCCCCTCCGACCGTTTCAGCCAATGTTAATCCAGCCTCTAGGTAGACAAAAACAAGAAATTGCCAGAACACCTCAAGTAGTGGCAGTTCAAAGGGTGACCTGTATTTAATTAATAAGGTCAGAATTAGAGGGGCGAAAACTTGAACAATAGATGACCCATCTCTTAGCTTGTGGTAGAACTGGGAGGTCAACATTTACCTCAATAAAATGTTTAAGTTATGCGTGTAGTTCCCAGATGAAAATAAGCTAAAAGCAGTTTGTAAATGAGGGAGTTTCTTGATGAACCCAGCAAGTCTGGAAGAGCGGGTCATTAACTCCATTAGAGGTATAAATTATTAATGTGGGTCTCAGAATTAAAAGGTTTGGTTTTAAAGGTAACAGTTAGTTTACATTTCAGTTTGGAACATCCCAAGTATGTCACATTGCCATGGAGATGGCCTGTTGGGATTAGGGAGGTTCCCTTGTTTAATTTATCTCTGTGTATGCTGACAGGAGCAAGCAACTCAGTTTGGGAACAGACAGAGACAGTCGCAGCTCACTGAGTTGAAGGAGTAAAAAGATAATGTTAGCCAGTTCTGCACCTTAAGCAGAGAAAATACTAACTTTATCGTTCACCACATGGAATACGGTGGGAGTTTGAGTTCAGTTTGGAGACTGAGTTCGTTAGGGAAAAAGAGGCTGGAAGATTTGCCTAACTTGGAGCTAGAGGAAGCAATCAGCAGTAACCGTCATAGTAAAACAAGCAGTTCAGCTTGGAATCACCTGTAGATCGGAGTTATTAGAAACGGGTGTTTTAGGAATTGCGAGTGAAGTTCAGGCTTGAGCTGAAAAGTCCTGGACCTTAACAACGGAGCTGTGGAAAAGTTTAGAGTTGGTCCCAAGAAAGTGTATATTCTTCAAAAACCTTATAAGTAGCCAACAATTTTCTGGGGGAGGCATTGGGAAAAGGGGAAGGTTCAGTTAAAGAGTTTAGCTGAAAGTATATGTGGTTGTCTTTTATTGTGCTTTCCAATATAAAGTATAGGTAGTTATCTGTGATAGTGTTTATTTAGTAATATTTGCTTTACTTGATTCTTGTATAATAAAATTCATTTGTTTTAAGCCTTGGAATCCTATGACTTAATCCTTTCAGTAGATAACAGGGATTTCAAATTATTCAAGTGTCAAACGGTCACTATGGGAATGGTAACTGTACGGCTGGACAACTTTAACTTCAGGCCATTAGTGACTGTCCCCTCTTCCCCCACTCACTGAATTGATAAGTGCCCAACCATGGGGAATGGTGACCCCATTGAAGATCAAGGTGCAATGGCTAAGTCTTCTCTTGCAGAAGGTCAGCAGCTTACTTTTATGTGTGATGGCTATTACCTATCATTTATCAATCCAATTAGGAGATTATCTAGGTCCTAGTGACATTTACTCCTTTTTTCTGAGGAGTTGTGAACGGATCTGAACACAGACATCATCAGCAGATTGTCCCACTCCTTATGACTGAAGGATGATCATTAATGAGATAGCTGAAGAAGCTTCCTTGAGGAACTCCAGCAATGATATACTGTGGGGCTATGCTGGCTGGCCTCCAGCAACCAATGCGGTCTCTTTGCATCAGGCCTGCCTCCAGCCACTGGCACATTTTTTTTTGAGTGCTGCTTTTATATAGAACGCAACTTTTTTTTTCTTGTGGCATTTAGCTCTTGCATCCATGTCTGGATCAAGACTGTGATGAGTTCTGGGACCAAGGGTTCTGTCAGAATCCACCCTGAGTATCAGTGGGCAGGTTATTGTTGAGTAGTTGTCACTTGATGGTACTGCTAATGACTGGAAAGAGGCCGTTAGGACAGTTATTGTCTTTTTATCTTTTTTCGTGGATAGGACATAACTAGGAAATCTCCTATGTTGTCAGGTAAGTGCCTGTATCAAAGCTGTACTGGAACAGTTGGACCTGGAGAGCGGTTATCTGTTATGTACAGACCTTCATTACTACAGTTAGGATATTGTCGGGACCTATTGCATATACTGTGTCCGGCATTGTTAGCGTCCCCTTAATTTCTTCTTGTGGATCGAACTGAATTGCTCTGACATGGGCATCAACGATGGCTGAAACCGCAGCATGAGCCAGAGTAGGATTGGCCACTTGGCTGAAGACTCTGCAACTTTTGCATTCACATGCTAGGCTCCACCATGGTCAAGAGTAGAGATGTTCATTCAGCTGCTGCCTCCTGCTTGATTGTCCACCACCAATCTCAATTGAATGTGGTAGCACTGGGAGCTTTGCTGTCATCTGTTGTTTGTGCCATTGCATAGCTACTGTAGATCGAGGTGTATAAGTCAACACAGCAGATAAGACAACCCCATTTTTTTAACACAATGCATATTTAGACTTATGCTCGATGTATAAGTTGACCCCCCCCCCCCATTTTCAGCCAATAAATGCATCTTTAGGCTATACTCCCATTAGGAGTTGGCCTTAAATTTTCAGCTCAGAGATACATATTTAGGATTATACTTGCCTTATAAGTTGATAATGCCCAAATGCATTGCCTCACACTTTCAGATTAAATTCTATTCACCATTTCTCTGCCCACTCAACCAAACCATTGGGATCAAGGAGCTAATATGGGCTGTGTTGTCAAGAAGATGCACAAGAACTTAAGACATGCCCACACAGCAGACTGTGCATAGTGACTGACTAACAGATATGGATACTCCTGCACCAATACTGACGGTTCATGTTTTATACTTGTATAAGTTGACCTCCCTTTTGGAAGGGTTTTTCAAAGCTTCAAAGGTCGACTTATATGCTGTGGCCTACAGTATGCCTATGATCTATTTTTAGTATGCAGGTGCAGAAAGTGAGATCCTGTGGGATACAGGGGAAGGTGTCAGGTTGGATCCAAAATTAGCTCAGTGGCAGGAAACAAAGGGTAATGATCGATGGATGTTTTTGCAAATGGAAAACGGTTTCCAGTGGTGTTCCACAGGGCTCACTGTTGGGGCCCTTGCTGTTTGTTCTATATATTAATGAGTTAGACTTCAATTTGGGAGGCATGATTGGGAAATTTGCAGATGACACAAAAATTGGCTGTGTAGTTGATATTGAAGAGGATGGCTGTTGACTCTAGAATGATATCAATGGTTTGGTTGAGTGGGCAGAGAAGTGGCAAATGGAATTCAATCTGATAAAGTGTGATGTAATGCATTTGGGGAGGGCAAACAAAGCAAGGAAATACTCAATAAATGGGCGGATATTGAGAGGGGTTGAGGAAGTGAGACACCTTGGAGTGCATGTCCACAGGCCCTTGAAGGTGGCAAGACAGGTGGATATGGTGGTAAGGAGAGCATATGAAATGCTTTCCTTTATTGGATGAGGTATTGAATGCAAAACAAGGGATGTAATGATGGAACTTTATGAAATGCTCGTTAGGGCACAGCTGGAATTTTGTGTGCAGTTCTGGCCACATTACAGGAAGGACATAATTGCTCTGGAGAGAGTGCAGAGGAGATTTACAAAAATGTTGCTAGGGCTTGAAAATTGCAGCAATGAGGAAAGATTGGATAGGCTAGGATTGTTTTCCTTAGAACAAAGGAGGCTAATGGGTGACCTAATTGAGGTGTACAAAATTATGAGGAACATAGATAGGGTAGACAGTAAAGATTTGTTTCCCCTAGCTGAGGGGTCAATTACCAGGGGGCATAGATTTAAGGTGATTGGTACAAGGATTAGAGGGGACGTGAGGAAAAGCTTTTTCATCCAGAGGGTGGCGTCTGGAATTCACTGCCTAAGTTGGTGGTTGAGGCCGAAATGCTCAGCTCATTTAAAAGGTACCTGGATCTGCATCTGAAGTGCTGTAACCTGTATGTGGGATTAAAATGAGTGGCTAGTTTCTTTTTTCTCTTTTTGGCCAATGCAGATATGATGGGCTGAATGCACAGTAACTTTTCTATGGTAGCCCTGTGTGGTAGCTTAACTATATTAATTACTCATTCAAAGGTATGCCCAGTGCTACTCCTTGCATACCATTCTGCACTAGACCTGGTGGTGTTCCTTTTTCATTCCATGCTGCGCTGGGCCACTCTTCTGGCTTGGTGGTGATCAAGGACAGAAGGATTTACTGGCCCCTGAATTTACAGATTGTGGTGATATACAATTCTCATGGCGATGGCCCACAGTGCCTCACGGATGCCCAGTTTTGGGTTGTTGGATCTGTCCTTAGATGGTCCATTTAGCACAATGGCAGTACCAAGCTATGCAGTGAAAGATACCCTCATGGTGGAAACAAGACATGATCTCTATGAGGACTGTGTGCACACTTCTACCAATGCTCTCGTAGACTGGTATGACTGATATGCTATTAAAAGTAAGGTCACGTACTTCCTTGTGTTGGATTCGCATGACCTCACTCAGGCTCAGTCTTGTAGGGTTCAGTCAGCAGTTAGTGGTGGCTCTGCCAAGCTGCTTTTAGTGGTGCATTCCCTTATCCTGTAGAATTATTTCAATCAACTGATTATTCTGTAAAGTATATGTAGAAACTGTTAGCGTATGTTATTGATTCTTGCGTTGCATCTAAATTTTCATTCACTAAATGTGACAGAACTATCACAGTGAATGTTTGCAACAGAGGAGAAAAGCTGCTTCTGCCAACATCTGCAATATGCATTAAAGCAAACATGGTCAAATCAGTGATTAGAAATAGTTAACCCCATTGAAAGTGTGCACAATTCAGGTTTCATTGGTAATCTGAAACTATTCTACTTTAAACGAGCCTTGCCATAGTTTGTTGGGTAGTTTATGGATGGCACTTTTTAAAATTCATTTATGGGATGTAGGTGTTGTTGGCTAGGCTAGCATTTATTGCCCACCCCTAATTGCCCTTGAGAAGGTGGTGGTGAGTTGCCTTCTTGAACCGCAACAGTCTATGTGCTGTTAGGGAGGAAGTTCCAGGATTTTGACCAGCAACAATGAAGGAACAGCGGTATATTTCCAAGTCAGATTGTGAGTGGCTTGGAGGAGAACTTCCAGGTGGTGGTGTTCCTTTGTCCTTCTACGTGGTAGTGGTTGTGGGTTTGGAAGATGCTGCAGTACATCTTGTAGATAGCTCACATCGTTGCTACTGTGCGTCAGCGGTGGAGGGTGTGAATGTTTCTGGATGGGGGGTGCCAGTCAAGCGGGCTGCTTTGTCCTGGTGTCAAGCTTTTTGAGTGTTGTTGGAATTGCACTCATCCAGGCAAGTGGAGAGTATTCCATCACACTCCTGACTTGTGCCTTGTAGATAGTGGACAGGATTTGGGGAGTCAGGAGGTGAGTTACTCGCTGCAGGATTCCTAGCCTCTAACCTGCTCTTGTAGCTATAGTATTTATGTGGCCATACCCCCAGGGTGTGACAACTACAATAGGGGTTTATCTGTACCAGCTACATTGTAATAGCAGCAAGGGTCTGTTTTCATCTATACCCTTTTTCCTGTAGATAATGCTTGTTGATGTCAGTATTCTGGACCTGGAGACAACCACCCTTGACAGTGCTGTGAAAGTCTGCTATCCATCTGCTGCAATCAGCCAGCTGCTAGTGACTACCTCCTCTAATAAGATACTGTGGCTGAACGCAAGGACTGGGAAACTGATTCGAGAGGTACGTATCTGATGATGAGGGCATTTCTTAGTAAAACCTATAAAGTTAGGTGGTACTTACTACAATTACAATTGTAGCACTGCATTAACAGGATACTACAGTTTAAGATGCAACAAAATTCTTATAAAAGATTTGAAAAATATAGTCCTATATTTAGAATTCTTAAATATTTATTTATAGTTTCCTGATGGTTTAGCTAGTTAAGGCAGTGAGTAATTGTCACACACAGACAGGAATACCCTAGATTCAGTCCCTGAGCCGTACTAAGTTAGCTGACCTCAGTCAGGTTGAGCTTTGCAAGTGTCCTTCATATCAGTTTAGATTTATTTTAAATTAAAAAGTTGGGTTTTCATTTTGCTAAGTTGGCAATTTAATTGTTTGGTTACATGTTTTAAGCTGTTGGCCACAGCCTGTACTACTTTGATTTACGTCAGACATCTTCTCTTCCTTGGTCAATGCTAATACCTTCTTTAATAATCTGAGTGTGGGAATAATCATTTGATATTGGATGAATTATTGCAGGCTGCAAACCAGGATCTTAGTGGCGTATAGTAGACGTGCTTATTCTCTTGGTGTTTTACAGAAAATATACCCTTTGCTTTGCAGTAATTGGACTTTTTGTTCCAATAGATTTGTAATATACACAAAACGGTCTCTTCATCTTTAGCTGTGAGTGAGGACATTCGGTATCTACTGACCACTGGAGAGAAGGTCATTAAAATCTGGGATTACCATATGAAACAGGATATTAATTTCCAGGTATGAAATTCCAATGTTAATATTTTTTGAGCAAGTTAGACCAACATATTACTTCAGTAGCAATACACAGTGAAACCTGAGTTTAGTTTAACATCTCATTCATGCTGATGCATTAAGTTAGAAGAGAAAATAAAAAAAGAACTGATTCTTTAAAAGTTTGATTTCCCCCTTTTTTTCTCTTCTCCTCCCCACCCCCCACATGAAATATCCTGATATATGTCATCCAAAGCTAAAAGGATAGGTCAGAGTCAAATTTTTGGACACTTATCATTGCTACTTTGTGTGTCATCAAGAGCTTTGCTGTAGTGATTTGGTGCGACCTCTGATTTTTGACTGTCTCTCTGGTTCTACTCTGCCTATAATCAGAACTGAGATTGTCAGCTCACTGTTAGGATTCGGGGAAGCATGGTGGCCATCACCCTTCTAATATACCATGACGGAGTTCCATTACCACTGTAGGGCCCTGGGAGTACTTTACAGGGAGGAGGAGCATGGAACGCAGTTAAATCCCCTGATGGAATTATGCCTAGTCATTCACAGTTATTGTTTTGAGATATATTTCAATAATGTTTCTACATGTTATGCATTTGTAGCTTTCTTAATGTCAAAATGCATCTGAAAGACAGTTAACTGTAAATTGAAGCAATTTTTTTCTAGCTTTGTGTAAATCATTGGCATGGGCATGGGGAAATGTTCATCAGTCAATTTTAAGTGAAAAATCAGTAAAAATCTGAGATGTCCCTTGATGGCAGTGTATTAATGCACTACATACTATAATTCTAAACCTTGTAAACCACCAAAGTTCTCTGTTCAGTCTCTAGTCTGTGTTGAGCTGCCTCATATCAGCCAAGACAGAATTGTTGGTATCACTACTGGACTTAATTTTCCGATCCTAATGAAATTTTAAAAAATGTTGCCACGCTTCCAGTAATGTTTGTCCAGTAACCACAGCTGAAAAGTGTATGTTCAAGCTCAGAGCTGGCAGGGTTATTTGGTTGTGGTGCTTCGCACAGTTGAATAGCATTTCAACATACTGTCTAGGGCCACATGTGAAGAGTGGGCAATTGAGCTGAGTTCTTTTATTTATTCTTTCATGGGATGTGGGCTTCGCTGGCTCGGCCAGCATTTATTGCCCATCCCTAGTTGCCCTTGAGAAGGCGGTGGTGAGCTGCTTCCTTGAACCATTGCAGTCCATGTGTATTTACACCCAAAGTGCTGTTAGGGATGGAGTTCCAGGATTTTGACCCAGCGACAGTGAAGGAACAGCGATATATTTCCAAGTCAGGATGGTGAGTGACTTGGAGGGGAACTTGCAGATGGTGGTGTTCCCATGTGCCTGCTGCCCTTGCCCTTCTATATGGTAGTGGTTGTGGGTTTGGAAGGTGCTGTCTAAGGAGCCTTGGTGAATTTCTGCAATGCACTTTGTAGATGTTACACACTGCTGCTGCTGTGTGTTGGTGGTGGAGGGAGTGAATGTTTGTGGCTGCGGTGCCAAACAAGCGGGCTGCTTTGTCCTGGATGGTGTCAAGCTCCTTGAGTGCTGTGGGAGCTGCATTCATCCAGGCAAGTGGAGAGTATTCCATCACATTCCTGACTTGTGCCTTGTCTATGGTGGACAGGCTTCGGGGAGTCAGGAGGAGAGGTACTCATCACAGGATTCCCAGCCTCTGACCTGCTCTTGTAGCCACAGTATTTATATGGCTAGTCCAGTTCAGTTTCTGGTCAATGGTAACCCCCAGGATGTTGATAGTAGGGGAATTCAGTGATGGTAGTGCCATTGAACGTCAAGGGGTGATGGTTAGATTCTCTCTTGTTGGAGATGGTCATTGCCTGGCACTTGTGTGGCGCAAATGTTACTTGCAACTTGTCAGCCCAAGCCTGGATATTGTCCAGGTCTTGCTGCATTTGGACATTTGGACTGCTTCAGTATCTGAGGAGTCAGCGAATGGTGCTGAACATTGTGCAATCATCAGTGAACATCCCCACTTCTGACCTTGTAAAGGAAGGAAGGTCATTGATGAAGCAGCTGAAGATCATTGAGCCAGGACAGTACCCTGAGGAACTCCTGCAGTGTTGTCCTGGAACTGAGATGACTGACTCCAACAACTTCAACCACCCCCTTTTGTGCTACGTATGAGACCAACCAGTGGAGAGGTTTTCCGCTGATTCCCATCGACTCGTTTTGATGCCACATTCTGTCAAATGCTGCCTTGATGTCAGGGGCAGTCACTCTCACTTCACCTCAGGACTTCAGCTCTTTTGTCCGTGTTTGAACCAAGGCTGTAATGAGGTCAGTAGCTGAGTCGCCCTGGTGGAACCCAAACTGAGCATCAGTGAGCAGGTTATTGCTAAGCAAGTGCCGCTTGATAGCATTGTTGATGACCCTTCCATTACTTTACTGATGATCAAGAATAGACTGATGGGATGTATAGGACATACCTGGGCAATTTTCCACATAGTTGGATAGATGCCAGTGTTGTACCTGTACTGGAACAGCTTGGCTAGGGGTGCGGCATATTCTGGAGCACAAATCTTCAGTACTATTGCCGGAATATTGTCAGGGCCCATAGCCTTTGCACTATTCAGTGCCTTCACTGTTTCTTGATATCACATGGAGTGAATCGATTTGGCTGAAGACTGGCATCTGTGATGCTGGGGACCTCCGGAGGAGACCAAGATGGATTTGGCACTTCTGGCTGAAGATTGTAGCATATGCTTCGGCCTTATTTTTTGCACTGATGTACTGGGCTCCTCCATCATTGAGGATGGAGATATTTGTGGAGCCTTCTCCAGTTTCATTGTCCACCACCATTCACGACTGGATGTGGCAGGACTGCAGAACTTGGATCGGATCTGTTGGTTGTGGGATCACTTGGCTCCGTCTGTCACTTGCTGCTTATGCTGTTTGGCATGCAAGCAGTCCTGTGTTATAGCATCACCAGGTTGACACCTCATTTTTAGGTATGCCTGGCACTGCTACTGGCATGCCCTCCTGCACTCTTTATTGAACCAGGGTTGATCCCCTGGCTTAATGATAATGGTAGAGTGGAAGATATGCTGGGCCATGAGGTTACAGATTGTGTTCGAATAGAATTCTGCTGCTGCTGATGTCCACAGCACCTCTTGGGTGCCCAATCTTGAGTTGCTAGATCTGTTTGAAACCTATCCCATTTAGCACGGTGGTAGTGCCACACAACACGATGGAGGGTATCCTCAATGTGAAGGTGGAATTCATCTCCACAGTAACTATGTGGTGGTCACTCCTACTGATACTGTCATGGATAGATGCATCTGCAGCAGGCAGATTGGCAAGGATGAGGTCAAATACATGTTTTTCCCTCTTGTTGGTTCCCTCACCGCCTGCAGCAGACCCAGTCTAGCAGCTATGCCATTTAGAACTCAGCCAGCTTGGTCAGTGGTGGTGCTACCGAGTCGCTCTTGGTGATGGACATTGAAGTCCCCCACTCAGAGAACATTCTGCACCCTTGCCACCATCAGTGCTTCCTCCAAGTGATGTTCAACATGGAGGAGCACTAATTCATCAGCTGAGGGAGGGCGGTACGCGGTAATCAGCAGAAGGTTTCCTTGCCCATGTTTGACCTGATGTCGTGAGACTTCATGGGGTCCGGAGTCGATGTTGAGGACTCCCAAGGCAACTCCCTCACGACTGTATACCACTGTGCCGCCACCTCTGCTGGGTCTGTCCTGCCGTGGGACAGGACGTACCCAGGGATGGTGAATGGTGGTGTCTGGAACATTATCTGTAAGATATGATTCCGTGAGGATGACTATGTCCGGTTGTTGCTTGATTAGTCTGTGAGACAGCTTTCCAACTTTGGCCCCAGATGTTAGTAAGGAGGACTTTGCAGGGTTGATAGGGCTGAGTTTACTGTTGTCGTTTCTGGTGCCTAGGTCAATGCCGGGTGGTCCGTCCTGTTTCATTTCTTTTTTGAGACTTTGTAGCGCTTTGCTACAACTGAGTGGCTTGCTAGGCCTTTTCAGAGGGCTTTTTAAGAGTCATCCACAACTGCAGTGGGTCTGAAGTCACATGTAGGCCTTACCAGGTAAGGATGGCAGATTTCCTTGCCTAAAGGACACTAGTGAGCAGATGGGTTTTTAACAACCATCAGAAATGGTTCCAGATTTTTATTGAATTTAAATTCCACCATCTGCCCTGGCGGGATTCAGGCCCGGGTCCCCAGAGCATTACCCTGGGCCTCTGGATTACTCGTCCAGTGACAATACGATACGCTATCACCTCCCCCATAAGTTGGCTTCCAACACCTGAAACTCTACCACAGCAAGAATCACTGCCTTTGGAGAGGAAGGAAGAAACTGGAATGAAATTAAAAACAGACTAAAAATGAAGAATCTTACTTATGACATATAACCACAAATCCGATGTATGTATAATCACGTTCAAATGATAGATAATCACATCTGAGAATGCATGTCTTAAACCCAGCTCTTAAATGGCACACTAGAAACTATGTAAGTTTTATGTTCATTATAACATTACATCTGATCCTGCACAGCTGGATGTCTGTTTTCAGGAAGATGTGTCTTATTTTTTAGTTAGGTAGATTGATACCCTGTGCAAATGGAGTTTGGTTCAGCATGTCACCCAGCTTCATAGACTGCATGTGTTCTCCATTCTGAAGCATGTCTGTTAGTTTTGCTTAGATTGCTCAGCTCCTCTTGTCTACTGTTTTGTTGCACATTGTACTCTTCAGGATAGTTTCCATTCTTGCTTGCGTTTATGTTTTTTTTAACCAGGTGTTCAGTGGTCACTCTGAAACAATTCAGCAAGCTGCATTCACTCCAGACCAGCTAAGTGTAATCAGTGTTGGTGATGCAATATTTGTTTGGGATTTTCTTGCTTCCGTCCTGGACCAGGAGACCAAGTAAGTGAAATGGTATCGGTACTGTATACACTGAGTATATTCTTTGGTCCTTGCTAAAATGTGGTGGCACTTTAATGGGCATGTGAACCACTAGCTATTTTGGTAAGATTTGAATGTTTTGGTCTATGTGCTTTTGTTTTCTGGAGTGACATTGTTCCAAAGAACAGAAACTCTTGGAACTATGTAAAAACTGAGACAAGTTGGTAAGGAATGCAGACAGTCAGCACACTGTTTTGGATAGGAGCTTAAATGATTAGGTTGTGTTGTTTCATCATGGGTTGTTAATTGTTTTTATTTTTCTTCCTTGGCAGCCTTCCCTCAATTCAGCCATTTGCCCTTCATGAAGCTGGTAAGTTTTCGCCACTTAAATTATTGATTTCAAGCTGCATAATCTTAAACCATGTGGAACATAGAGTTATAACAGCACAGAATGAGGCCTTTCAATCCACCACATCCATGCCGGCTCTCTGTAAAGTGATCCATCCAGTCAATCCCAATCCCCTGCTCTCTCCCCATAGCCCTTCAAGTTTATTTCATTCAAGTGTCCATCCAATTTTCCATTGAAATCATTCATCGTCTTCGCTTCTGCCACCTTCATAAACCGTGGGTTCTAGGTCATTACCACTCGCTGTGTACAAAACATTTTCCTCACATCTCCCTTGCACCTCTTTCCCAAAATCTTAAATCTGTGTCCCCTGGTCCTAGTATCACCAGCTAATGGAAATAGCTTTTATTTGTCCCCATTATCTAATCCTGTCATAATCTTAAACACTTCTGTCAAATCTCCCCTCAATCTTCTTTGCTCCAAAGAGAACAACTCCAACTTCTCCAACCTAACCTTGTAGCTGAAATCTCTCATCCCTGGAACCATCCTCTACACCTTCTCGAGGACCCTCCCACCCTCCCTAAAGTGTGGTGAGCAGAAATAGACACAATACTCTAGTTGTGGCCTAACCAGAGCTTTATAAGGATTTAGCCCAAGACCTCATACATTTTGCTAAATGCTTTCTCAATATTTTCTGCCACCTTCAAAGATCTATTCACATGAAACCTCAGGTTCCTCTGTTCCTGTACACTGTTTAAAACTGTGTCATTTAGTTTATATTGCCTCTCCCTATCCGTTCTGTCAAAATGCATCACTTCACACTTCTCTGTATTAAATCCATCTGCCACACATCCGTGCATTCCGCTAGCCTGTCTGTCTCCTGTTGCAGCCGATTGGTATCATCCTCATTGTCTGCCACACCTCCAAGTTTGATATCATCAAACTTTGAAATTTTACACTATATTCTAATATCCAAGTCAGGTATATATATATATATATATATATATATATCAAAAAATGCAGTGGCCCCAGCATTGAACCTTGGGGAACACCACTGACTACCATCTTCAAGTTTGAAAAACAACCAGTTACCATTTAAAAAAAAATTATTTCACAGGACATGGGCATTGCTGGCTGGCCCAATATTTTTATTGCCCTTGAGAAAGTGATGGTGAGCCACCTTCTTGAACTGCTGCAGTCCATGTGGTGTTGGTACACGCACAGTGCTATTCGGAAGCAGTCGTTCCCTGTTTTCTGACTTATGCCAGTTTTTTACCCAAGCTAAATCTGACCCCTGACCCTCCTATGAGCACCAGTTTTGTTAACCCATCTTTTATGTAGTATTTTGAAAAACACTTCCTTAAAATCCACATGGACAACATCCATTGCTTTCCCTTCATCAACCAATTCAATTAGATTAATCAAATACAACCTGCCTTTTACAAATTGGTGATGGCTTTATTTAATTAACTCATACATCTTCAAATGCCTTTTTTTTTTCCTGATTATTGTTTGCAAAACCATACCCACCACGATGTTAAACTGACTGCCTTGTAGTTACTAGGAATGTCTTTGCACGCTTTCTTGAATAGGGGTGTCACATTTGCCATTCTCCAATCCTCTGTTACGTCACCATATCTAGGGAAGATTGAAATATTAAGGCAAGTTCGTCTACTATCTCCACTCCTATTTCCTTTAGAAACTTGGTTGCAAGCCCTCTAGACTAGATGACATAGCCAGCTTTTCCAGTACATCCTTCCTATCAATGTTTAGCCCATCTGTAACCTCTATCATCTCTGCTTCATTGTTATTTTGTCAGCATTCTCTTCCTAAGTAAAATCTGATTTAAAAAAAAGTACTCAAGTGTTCTAGCCTTGCCCTCAACTCTAATGTTTTGTTTATTTATATGTATATACATAACCCTCTTTGTCCCTAATAGGCCCCATCACACTTCCTGCTTACTATTTGCATACCAGAAATTGATTTTCAGGTTCTCTTTAATGTTAACCACCATTCTATTCTCATATTCCTCCTTTGCCTGAATTATTTTCCTATTCTCAACCTCTCAATTTACTGTATTTGGCCTTATTGTGTATTGTTTCTTATCTAGTTCTTGGGTTCTCGTGTTTTTGTGCCAATATTTTAACTCCTGCCAATGCAGTTATTGACTTTCCAATGAGATTCTTTCTAACTGAGGTATTTGAAAGCAGCAAAAAAAGATACAGACAGGAATTTCAGGGAGATAAAGCCACATGAGAACTTCTTTGTGATTACCTGCTGTAACCCTAATGTTCATTACGCTGCGAGAATGTACCTGACCTCACCTCGCAGACATTAGTGTTTTCAAAAGCTTTGTTCCGCAAGGGAGAAGGTGCAAGAGCAGACCCAGTGGTGCCACTAAGACGTGGGAATGTCTGACTCATCTCAAAAAATGCTACCTTAGAAGCACCTAAATGTATGTATGTCATGCTTTTGGTGATACTTGCAAGAAAACTTACCCAACAGCCAATATATTTTGGTCATCTGTCAAGGTGCCACTAATTCTTGCACATTTACCTGTCAATGACCTTGAGAAATGTCTTCACAGGATCCAGGTCAGCAGAGCATCAGATGTAGAGCCTTGCTATCTTTTGCAAGGACACTTGCAGCTGGCATGTGCTATAGAGCTGACGCACCCTGTGACAATAATGGCCAACTGCAGCCTGAAATTTGGCTCCACCTCCTTTTGATGCCTGCTGAACTGTGTGGGTGGTTCAGGAATGTGATGGGGGCATCCTTCCTTATAATATCTCACGTAGAACTGTTTCAACTTCAGCCACCAAATGAGGTTGAGTGCTGAGTTGCACCAACACTTGTTTGTAGACTGATGCCTGCACTCTGGGCTTCCTTTTCCTTCATCTTTGCCTGTCGCTTAGCACCTTCTGCATTGCAGGGAAATGTCTGAACCTCCACTCTCCCACAGTATCATGACTGTGACCACAGATTATGTGGAGGGCTGCAGGTGCAGACCTGCATCCAAACACATTTGTTGTTAAAAGGCTATATTTCTCCTTCTGGGTTGTATTCATGATGAGCAGCATTTATACTGAAACAAAAACATTAAACAATGAATCTGACTTTTATTTTAGAAGCTCCCTCAATTGCAGAGGGCAGTGAGCTGTTCCAAAACAATGGGATGCCTCGCCAGTCAGTGCCAGTCCCCATCTCCTCCCCACCACAACTCAGTGTCAATGCTATTGAAAGAAATGACCAGGATGGTGAGTAGTACAGGGTAATTTAGGGTTCCCCCAGTTACTGGATGGGAATAAGAATGTGCCACATTTCATTACAATCATCATGGAAATTATACTTCGCTGATACTTATTGATTTAAAAGACACTGCTGGTTTAGGGTAAAACTGGGTCTTCAAACAATTTTGGTCAGCTACTCGCACCTCGTGAAAGTGAGGTTACAGGATTTTGGATGCAACTAACATCAATTAGAGGCGGTTGCTATGTTGGGACTTCCTTTTCTTAAATCTGTTGGTTACTTGGCTTTTTAGTTTTACCATCCACTGTTTACCATCCACATGTAAATTGCGTTGAACCAATTTGCTTGCTGTAAGCCATGAGGAGTATTACGATAATGATTAAATTTACTCAATGAATTGTTTCATGTCTTTTAATATCTTTGTTAAAAAATTATTTCAAGGCCTCTGTCTGCTATAAAACTTGTTTTCGGAGAGTTGAAATAGAAAGGTGCATGCTTTTACCTTTTGTGGATTTGAGAGTTTCTTTCGAGAATATTTCGAAACAAACCAGAAATAGAATTCTCACAACTTTGCTAGACAAGTTTCACATCAAAGTATTTCAATTATCATGAAAGCAAAATACTGCAGATGCCAGACCTGCTGAGTTTTTTCAGCATTTTTCATCTCAATTATCAACTGCTTAATTTATTTTACCTCAGCGACCAACACCTGTGATTAATCATGCATGTGGTTCCTTCAGCTGATTTTTAGAAAGAAAATCAAAGATTGTTTCATGTAGATAATTTTTTTCTAATTTAAAAATTGAGAGGATTTCACTTTATTTTTCCAACTGAATTAAACCTCATTGGTAGATGAATTTGAATTATGAGGTTCCCCCTTAGCGGTTATTGTACATCTCAGTCACAAGAAGCCACTCCTTGAATTCAAACTCCAAATTCAGTTCTAAAGAAGTTCTTTCTGTGAAAGGTAGAACCAATCTATTCAATAAGATTTTTGTATGAAACCTTGGAAAATACATAATCTAGGAAATTTTGAACATTTTAAGACCATTTTTCTTGATGTGGAAGCAAACACACACATGTGCAGACTAATTGTTTTAAGGTAACAGGGAAATGGGGTGGGGCTGGAGGGCGATGGTGCCTAGTGAACCTGGAAGAGATTGGGGATACTGGCCATTTGTCAGGAGTGTTGTGGGGAAGAGACTGATGATTGAGAAGCAAAAGTTATGTACAGTTTGAGCCCATTGTCTTGGGCCCCACTCTGGCTTAACATAGGCAAACTCTATAAACGCTTGCCCCAAAAATTGCCAGACCCCACGATCCCCAATATTACCAGACCTTGGCTCTGCAATGTGGTTAGAATAATTGAGGGGGATTTTTGTTTATTTTTTCAAGTATTTTCAACCTGGCTGGAAGATGATTTTCAAAATGAGGTTTCTCCTGGTTGGCTACTGGCTAAAAAGAGGATATCCTGATCTGCTGTAACAACTCAGCTGTTTAGCTGTCATAGCTGTTTTGTTGTTTAATATATGATTTATGACTACAAATGTCAGGTGATGCTTGGCACAGATATGACACTTTCTGTTAACTGATTTGGCTCATTCTAACAGTTTCTTTGGGATTTTTTGCTCCCAAGTGTTTTTGTCTGATGCCGAGAATAAGGATGACCACAATCAAAAAGATGACTCAATCACCGTTAAAGAAATTGGAGACTCATTTCTGCAAGTACATGAAAACTTACATTGCGGGGAGGATGCGTCACCTTTTTTGAGGCCTGTTTCTCTTCAGGAGTGCCAGGAAGAGCTGGAAGAACCAGGTAGCTCAGCAGATGCAAAGTAGCCCTTTCCCTTGCTTTCCCGCCTACCCCCCTTCTTCACCCCACCACATCCAGACATTATCCTCTGCTTATTCTGTAATTAACCAGTGCAACAATTAGGAGAAAAAGCATAGGCAGTGTAAACAAATCCCTCTCTTTTGGATACCTCATTCTTTCTCTTGTCTGCCTGTGAGTTATTTTGAACCAAGTTTTCAACATTGTAAGTACAATGTATGTAAGTCAGTTTACAGTTTTGCATTGCAAGTTATTTTGTCAAATGTTATAAAAGATTAATTAGATTTTTCTTAAACCTTGCATTTTAACGATCATCATATCATTGATCACTAAAAGCTGTTGCAATTGGGAGGAATTTATTGCATTCAGAGCTACATAAACTGAACTGACAAATTTAATTCTGTGGTTCTTTGGACTTGGTGATTGATGTTGATTTGCTCTGAGTATCACCACTAGCTCCAGCACCACTGCTAGAGAGCTTAATTTTTAAATTTTAAATCAAGTGTGCAGTGAAAACAGGCACCACAGTAAGCAATCAACTCCCAATTGGCAATAATTGTTGCCTAAAGTACAAGAGGAAAGGTGAGAGCCCATAGTGTGAGAGATTTGTGCTCTGGTTTTTTTCTTCATATTTGTTTATATCTGTTTTGTATCTGATGACCAGAACAGTTTTAACAGAGTTGGAGAATCTCATCCCACCTTATTAATATATGAAGTTTTTCACAATTCCAAAAACAGATTTTCCAGTAGCGGGTCAAAAACATTTTGCTCTTCCCTTCAAAAGAACAAAATGGTTTTTGCTTTCTTCTCCTTTTGCATGCATCAAATAAAACCATAATTTCTTTGTAAAGTTCCACTAAGCACATTCTATAGATTATGACCCTTACTGCAGTCAGATTTATCTGTGTATCTAACATTGATAGCATGATTATTCCTCCTGTGTATCTATGATTAATATCTGTAGAATCTGTACATTTATATGAACAAGTGTATCTGTGAAGAATATATTTTTCATCGAAGCTCAGTCCATTGCTATTGATCTCAAAAATACATGGAGTTGCAGACCTTTACTTGAGTGCATTTTGAGTTTAACACACTCTTCTTTCACAGTATCCCTCGTTGGAGATGGAGATTTTACGCACAATTATACACGACCAGATTCTTACAAACATTTCGCTGCTCAATTCAAAACCTCGTCTGTATCTCAGGTACAATCCCGTAATTCCTGTGTTTTTGTATATAGTTACAATACTGTGAGAAGGCCCAGAGCTGGTATTTTGTGGTTTTGAAGATGTTTTCTCTTTGCATCCAGTTCAATCCAAGTACACACAAAATCTGGACGAACAAGTACCATAATAGTCGAGAACCCTGCTGTCCTCTCTGGGACCACAGTTCCAGAATTGAAGAGACCTGAGAACGTGTTTTGGCTGGGAGGGAACTGTTTTGTGCTGATTTGTTTGGAGTTGACCAAGCATCACCCACTAACTATCTGCAGCAGAAAGTTGGTTGAGTTCCTTATCATTGTCTGCCAGACAGCCATGTAGAATTGAAGCCCTTTTTTTCTTCCATCTCTGAAGCCTTGCCCCTTCTTATTGCTGCAGAATATAGAAATGGAGATAGCAGCATGGCTTTTTATGCATACGTTTTGTTTTTAAAAACGGCAGGAACATCTGACTCTGAATTTGGCTAAAGTTCAGCATGAGAGCATCAAATTCCATTTGCAAAGGTGCAGAAGTTGCTTCAAGCCAAATAAGTGAGGTGCCATTTTTTATTAAATTCTCCCCATTGAATAAGGACAGTTGATCTGCTTCCAGGTTGGAGATACCTGAACAAACAGCCTACAATTGCTTGCATAATCACTTGCTTCTTATGCTTTTGCACTGCTCCCTGAAAAATGACTAAGACCTGGCACACCTGGCCTTTTTCTGTTATGCTATAGTTGCTATCCCCGCCAGGCTATTAGACTTGTACTTTTAAATTAATTTTATTATTATGGAATTTGTCTGTGCTTTGGGATGCATTGGGAAAAATTAGCCAAGTTTTGTGCTCTGATAACTATCTTGCGATTCTCTGCTTGGAAATGCACGTGTCTGGAAATCTCATGAGAAAGAGGACCAGGCTCGGGTGTGATGCTCTGTACACCCCATAGAGAAATGGCTTGATAGTACTCACCACTCAGGGTAAAAAAAATATTGGCTATTGGGCTGAGTTATGAGAAGGTACTTAATGGCTATGGAATTGTATGCCAGGTGAATGCATCAATTTCAGGAGAGAAGGAAAAAGGGAGAAAGTAATCTAAACAAAAAAAAATCAATTTTGTGACTATGATGAAATGGGTACCTTATTAAGTTGCGTGAAAGAAAGCAAAGCTTACTTTATGTAGCTCATCGTATCCAGAAATGTGTCAGAGAGAGATCCCGAGGTTCTTATGTAAATTAATTAGAAATAAGTTCATTATTTTGCCCAAAGTAGGATCCTCCAAACAGCAATTTTTGGTTATGGTGATTGAGGGGAGAATGTTCGTCAACACATCAGAACAATTTCATGCCTCTCTTTGAAGTAGTGTCATGGGATCCTTAGCATCTACCTGAACAAAGTTTTGGTTTCATCTTGAACCTGAATAGCACTACCTCTGGTAATGCTCTGATCTGTTATTCTGCAACCCACAAGGGGCAGGTGGATTGACTGATTAGAGACCAGCACTGATTTGCAAATACAAGCAATCTGACATCTAACATAATGGTGAGTGAATGTATTGAAAGGTTTATCCTGCCTGTAAGGGCAGGGAGCTTCGATTAGGACAGTGTTGGTACGATAACTCGAGTAACTCACCTCCTGACTCCCCAAATCCTGCTCACTATCTACAAGGCACAAGTCAGGAGTGTGATGGAATACTCCCCACTTGCCTGGATGAGTGTAGCTCCAACAACACTCAAAAAGCTTGACACTGTCCAGGACAAAGCAGCCTGCTTGATTGGCATCCCATCCAAAAACATTCACTCCCTCCATCACCGACACACAGTGGCAACAGTGTATACCATCTAAAGATGCACTGCAGGAACTCAACAAGGCTCCTTAGACAGCACCTACAAAACCACGACCGCTACCATCTAGAAGGAAAAGGGCAGCAGATGCATGGGAATACCACCTACTGGAAGTACCCCTCCAAGCCAAACACCATCCTGACTTGGAAATATATCGCCGTTCCTTCACTGTCGCTGGGTCAAAATCCTGGAACTCCTTCCCTAACAGCACTGTGGGTGTACCTACATCACATGGACTGCAGTGGTTCAAGAAAGTAGCTCACCACCACCTTCTCAAGGGCAATTAGGGATGGACAATAAATGCTGGCCCAGGCAGTGAAGCCCACATCCCATGAATGAATAAAAAAGATTACTAGAATGATTCTGGGGTGAGGAACTACAGTTACATGGATAGATTGGAGAAGCTGAGGTTATTCTCCTTAGAGCAGAGATAGCTAAGAGGAGAGTTTGTAGAGGTGGTCAAAATTATGAAGAGATTAGGTAATAAAGAAAAAGTGTTTCCAGCGGTTGAAGGGTCACTAACCAGATTGCACTGATTTAAGGCGATTGGCAAATGAACCAGAGGTGATCTGAGGAAAAACCTATTTGCACAAGTGTTTAGGGTTTGGAATGCAGTGCCTGAAAGGGTGGTGGATAGAGATTCAATAGCAGCCTTCAAAAGGCAATTGGATAAATACTTGAAGGAGAAACAATTACAGGTATATGGGCAAGTGTCAGAGAGTGGGATTAACTGGCTTGCTCTATGAAAGAGCAGCTGCAGATTTGATGGATTGAATGGCCTATGCTGTAGTATGTGATGATTCTATCTGTACGCCTTACTTCACTTTGCAGTTTATTCCACATTCACTTTGCTGTCACATGCACATGATAGTAATGTTATGAACTCGAGCTGTGAATTTGCCTCATAGGTTGCAGTCCTTCCTGATGGGAAGGAGGATCTGAAGCTGAAAGTAGTAATTGGATACAATGGAAATGGAAGAGGAAATATGGTCTGGAATCCTGATACAGGTAATTGTTAGAACATGACCTAAAATGGATGCAGTGAATCAGTGGAAAAGAAGATATTGTTTGGAATCAGAATGTGGATAATCAGTAAATATGGGAAATATGTATGATCTGGCAAGGAAGCATACATTATGCAGCAAATGTTATGCTATATTTATGGCTGCTGTATCTACCTTGAGATGCTTACTAAATTGACACCTTTGTTTGCATCAGTGGCTTGTTACAGTGGCTTTCCTATTCAATGTATCTTGTTGATCAACTGTGGTGGGCATTAAGTATATATGGTAACTAGGTATGAGATTAATGAAATCTCACTTTTTCACCCTGTGTATGCTTTAACTGTACAGTGGCTGCCACTGAGTGATATACTAGCTGTGCCATGCTAAATGTATGACAAGTTCCTTTTACCCAGTGTAGGACTTTAACACTGAGTAATACAATAATAGATATATGAATCTGCCTTTGTGCACTGTTACAAAAATGCTGAAAATAAACATGACATGATGTGACTTTATTAAAACATAATTGCATTAAAATTGCATTTTAGTTCCGTTGGCATTTTCTACTATTGAGCTGTTCAGAGCAAGATTGAGGTTTAATCCCTGGTCTGTATTAAGTTAGCTGATCCCTGAGTGCTGATAATGAGCATATCACTAGACACAATAATGGAGATAAAATTAGCCAGGGCTCTAGTTCTTGCCTATTTTCCAGTGGCGTCTATTGGAAAGAGCATCTATGTAGATGTCTGGTTGAATTTAAGGTTGTGACATTCATCATACAATTAAATAATCCACTGATGTTTGAAAATGCTCCCACAAGAAGAACGATCACTTGGCCAAGGCAGTGGAAGGTTGTTGATCTTTGTTGAACTGTGCTTATTCCTATCAATAGGAAATTAGTGAAAAAGCTTGTTTTGCAATTCAAAATGAAGGCTTGATGGAAACTAGCCAGATAATTTCTTTAGGTAAAGTGGTTCTTGGAGAGGTGGGCTGATTTACAAATTAATGTCAGTTGCTGTTTCATGTGTTCAATTCATGTACCAAAACACCCACAGCTTTTCAACATCAAGTTGTAACCTGCATCTGGCTAATCAGCTTGTTGCATTCTGTGTTTACTAGTGACCTAATAAGTTTTCAAAAGTTTAGACAATGTTTCCACCATTGTTTTGATTGTCCTTGTTTCTATTTGTCTCTCCCAGCACTCTTTGCATATTCCTGTGGCTGCTTGGTGGTGATTGAGGACTTGCATTCTGGATCTCAGAGACACTTAACTGGTCACACGGAGGAGATCTCCACTATTGCAGTTAGCCATGATGCGCAGGTATGCTCGGGCTGGATTTAGTTTAAATTTAATCCTGTCACTCATGAGTGACATAGGATACCCCTACAGTTAATGTTCCATTTGGTTGCTAATCTAATAATTTATAGAATTGTCTTCAACACAGATTGGAAGATTGTGCTTCCTCAGTTGTTATTTGACAATGATCCTTTTTAGTTCTGTATTTGTCACTGAAGTTGTAGTCCTGCTTTTGATCTGTAGATCTACAATGTGTAAAAAACTCTGTACTCTGGTAAGTTTGTTGGGGAACGGAGGAAGGAAAGGTAGTATGTTACTTTCTGTTGGTTAAAAATTATTTAATAATGCTTTGTAATATTCATCAATACATATAATATTGCAGTGTACTTCTGTAAACCTTGACTTGAAGAAAAAAAAATACACTCAACATCCATTGTAGTAATTAGTCCTCTTAGGGCTAGTGCGCTTAGGTCACCTAGGAACCAATTAATTTAATCAAATGTTGCAAATGGAAGGTTTGTGACCCTTTCAAAACTTAGGTTACATAGGGAGAATTTAGCCCTCGATGGGCGAGCAGGCCCCACCGGCTGGGCGGCGGGTGGGCAGCCAATCCTCACCGCCGAAACGGGGCCCGCCGCCATTTTGAGTGGGCGGGCCAATTAAGGTCAGCCCAGCGGCCTGCCCGACAGGAAGCACTATGCACTTCCTGTGCGGGGGGAGAGGGGATCCCCAACTGTCAAAGTGCGCTCTTTCGCGTGCATGCTCCCTGAGGCAAAGTGCTGTCTCAGGGAGTTTACTGACAGGTAAGAAAAGTCAAAAAATAGAGAAATATTAAAATTATTAACATGTCCCCCTCATGTGACAATGTCACACAAGATGGGACATGTTAATAAGAAACACACAAAGCTTATTAAATTTTTTAGAAACGGGCATGAAACTTCATCCCGCCAGTGGATGAAGTTTCATGAATAATCTGGAGCCTGCTGGGGCTCCTGGCCTGCCCACCAGCCTTAAGCTTGGACGGGCAGGGTCTTTAATAAGGTTAATTAGCCTGTCAATGGCCTTAATTGGCCATTGACAGGTTGGCGGGCGGACAGCAAAATCAGCTGTCCGCCCGCCTTCCTGAAGATTTAAATGGACCAGGATGACGTCGGGGGTTCTTCCCGCGTCATCTTCCCCTCGGCGAGCGGGCCCTGCCCCCCCATATCGCCGAGGGGAAAATCTGTTTAATAGTCATAAGTTACAAACAAGGCCTAAGCCATGCTCTTTCCATGGAAACATATTAGGTGGCCTGCCTAGAGGAAGAGCAGTATATAAAGATAGGATTAACTCTCTTTCCATTCGCGCCCCCACCCCCGCCAACTCCACCAGCACAAAGGGAGATGAGCTTTTGTAGAAGTTTTCAGGTTTTGTTCACATTTCTTCAGCTTTGAGTTGAGTAAAGTGCTCCTTGGAGTCGACTCTTTATGGTATTTGAGGATTCCTTCAGATAGTGATTTCATCCCTTAATAAAAATGAGAGGATTTGCCTTATAATTACTGTTGTTTGTTCTGTCTGGAAGGATCTCGCCTCAGCTTCAGGAAGTCAGGATAAGACTGGCTGCAGTATCTTTATTTGGAATATGACAAATGGCTGCTGTAAGAAGGTAGTCTCTCAACACATGACTGAGGTACAAGCTATGGCCTACTCCAGAGATGACCGGTTCCTGATGTCTGCTGGTAGGTTCAGAAGCACTACTTCACACTTGGTACAGTTTTGTTTCAGATATTGTATCTTTACAGGATCTAATTATAGAAGTGGAGAGGTTTATGTTATGACTGTATTTAATTAATGGTCACTACAGTAACATCAAAGTGCTTCAGCAGATTTTGACTGATCTTCTGAACTGCCTTCTCCCACCATAGCTTGAGGTATTTGGGTGCAGTTTGCATATGCAACAAGGAATAGATTTATTCGGCAAATTAAAAATACATTTGTTGATGATGGAGCTCATTGGTGATCCAACAGTCTATGCCACAAAAGTTATAGGACAGAGGTTATACGTTAATTTTATCAGCTGTATTGTTGGGAAGATTGAACTAGCTTCTGCATGCTCTTTCATGGCCTCTTAAAGGCCAGATCAAGGCTAAGTACATTTGGAATTTTACCATATTAGGCAGTATTTTTTATTTTTTGGCTCAGTTGGCTAGCAGCTACTGTGTGGATCAGATTAACACCAGCAGCATGGGGTTTGATCCCCATTCCAGCTGAGGCAAACTTGGGCGGCCTGTTTCCGCACCCTATTTGCCATTTTAAAAAAAATTCCGGGACTTTGCTGTGGTTTGGCGAATACCTTTTGCAGCTTTCCACTTCTCCCATCCTATTTTATTCTGCCCTGATCCTTATTCCAACCCTAAGGATTTTGAGCCTATTCTACTATCAGGAAAGAAAAAATACATCAGTTATGATAAACATGGCTTATGACTAGTATACCCTCTCTCAGCAAGTTTTCTTCCCCAAAAGAAAAACGTCAAAATAACAAAAGCAGAAGTAAACTTTGGGTAAGCTCTTTGGAATCAGTCTCACCTAATTTCCTTCAGATTGGTGCTTCCTCTGAATGCATCAGAATGCACGCTGTTTCCTTTGCTAACAAGAGCAAAAGCAAAATATTGCAGATGCTGGAAATTTTAAATAAAAACAGACAATGCTGGACCCACTCAGTGGACCAGGCAGCAACAGTAGAGAAAGAAACAGTGTTAACAGGAAATTTAAAGTTCTTGACCAGCCAGGAGGAAGGTAGGGGGAAACTGGGTTGGAGGTAAGAGTTTCCCCCCGCACTGTGGAATTTTAACTCCACAGCATGCATCACTGGCAGGTTCCCTGGCCAGAAGTCAGGCTAATTGACAGTCTTGACTTTCGGTCAGGTGGGGAACATTGGAGAAGAGGCTGTAGGACTAGTTAGGTTCGATCCCTGTTCCTGGTGGGGGCTAAAGGTGGGGTGGGGGGGTTGGGGGCGGTCAGCTGTGGGTGCATGGAATTGGAGGCTTTGATGGCAGGGTGGTTGGGCGGGGGGAGATTGGACGCCTGATCGGAGAGCAGAGCTGTGCAAAGTAATGGGGTGTCAGATGCCTTTGGAAGAGATCGGAGGCTGAGATTGGTTTGTCTGATAGTGAGGTTTGGTGAGGCAGGTATGCTGGATCCAGCAGCTAAGTGGGATGGAACTTGTCCCTGGATTCTGCAGCCCTTCCCTTCCTATAGCTGCCAGGTTTGTTGAGGCTTGGGTTAAATTTGAAATGATGGCTAGATATGTGAGACGCAAACTCATTATAATTAAATTGCCAACTGCCCCCCGTCCTGCCTCTTTTAGTACCAGAAGTGGATGGTTTGCAGTCAGGATTGAGATTTTTAATCCTTCAATCTCCCACCCAACAAACATCTGCCTGGTTTTAAGGTTAAGGCCTGAATTTTCCCGTCGGCGATTTAGGGGCGGGGCCTGCTCACCGACAGGAATATGACGTCGGGAGGAACCCCCGACATCATCCCGGCCCCTTTAAATTTTTAGGAAAGCGGGCGGACAGCAAAATCAGCTGTCCGCCCGCCGACCTGTCAATGGCCAATTGAGGCCATTGACAGGCTAATTAAGATAATTAAAGACCTGCACGTCCAACCTTAAGGCTGGCGGGCAGGCCAGGAGCCCCAGCGGGCTTCTGATAAAACATGAAACCTCATCCACTGGCGGCATGAGGTTTCATGTCCGTTTTTAAAAACTTTAATGCATTTTATATGATATTTATTAACATGTCCCATCTCGTGTGACATTGTCACATGAGAGGGACATGTTAATAATTTTTTAATTTCTCTATTTTTAAAGTTTTTTTGGATTGTCAGTAATCTTCCTGAGACAGGACTTTGTCTCAGGGAGTAGTGCGCTCTTTCATGCGCATGCGTGAGAGAGCGCACTTTGACAGCTGGGGATTCCCTCTCTCCTCCACCCCCGCACAGGAAGCACCCCGTTTCGGTGGCTGGGGTCAGCTGTCCGCCCACTGCCAAGCTGGTGGGGCCCGCATGCCCATCAAGGGCAAAATTCTGCCCTAAAATTCTCCCCCTCCCATGTTTCAGATAGATGACTGTTCACATGTAAAGTGGCCAACAATAAAAAAGAGATCTTAAACAAGGTGAGACATCAAATTTTGTTGTAAAATAAATTTCAAGCAGGAACAAACAGGTGAAGCGTTATTTGCAATACCAAGCCATGAGTGGTATGGTACTTATACAATTTTCCACTTGATACTGTCCTGAGTAGCATTACATAAAGGCAGAACTGTAAACCAGGTGATTATATTAATAAACCTTTGTAATAACAAAACTGCACCACATATCCACGTTATATTACTTTACTTTAACATTCAGTAGCTCATAATTTTTCACTGAGTCAATTTGAATTTGTCCCACAATCAGTCTAAAAGGTTGTAACCTGTCTTAATTTATTTTGGATACAGAAATGGTACTGCATTCTTCAAAGTTTAAATAAGATGTATGTGTTGCAAGATATGCCCCCAAATGTTTCTAATGTTGATTGATTTAATCCTTTCCAGGAGATTACAGGGATCTCTCAATTGCTTTGTGGGAAACCAGGAATTATGAGCTGTTAACAACAGCAAGAGTAT
This sequence comes from Cetorhinus maximus, assembly GCF_964194155.1. Classification (NCBI taxonomy): domain Eukaryota; kingdom Metazoa; phylum Chordata; class Chondrichthyes; order Lamniformes; family Cetorhinidae; genus Cetorhinus; species Cetorhinus maximus. The sequence goes on from NC_135893.1 coordinate 101,027,984, forward strand.
CAAATCCTGTTCATGATTTAGCATTTGACCCAACTGCTGTCAATGAATTTGCCTGTGTTGGGGTAGGAGGGGTACATTTCTGGCTGGTCGAGCAAACTGGTAATGAAGTACAACTCAAGGTCAGTTTTTACATACTAGACTGTATTTCTTGAAAACAAAGTGTTTATGATTGGGCTTGTCCTTAGTTTGTATGTTTTGAACACTCTCTTGAAGTTACCCCTGGCCACAAGGCTATTATTGACTGGGGGGACATCTAATTTCAGGCTTTGATGCAGCTTTATAATAGTATGTATACGAACAGTATATGGTGATAAACCTGTCAAAAAATCTCCCTGTCTGCCTCATTGATTATGACCCAAGAGAAATCAGAAACTACATCTGTAGCTGAACTATAGTCTTCTGTATTCTGGGAACCTACCTTGCCGCCTGTTTTTTACTCCTTCGTTCTGCTAAGACAGTGATTTTATTTGGGTATAGTTCTGTTAAGGCTAGCATCTCTCGTAGGACCATAGCACTTAGGAGCAGGAGTATGACATTCGGCCCTTTGAACATGCTTCGCCATTCAATAAAATCCTGCCTGATCTGGTTGTGGTCTCAACTCCACTTTCCTCTCTGCCTCCCCATTAACTCTTGATTCCCTTGCCTATCAAAAATCTATCTAACTCAGCCTTGAATAAATTCAATGACTCGCCCTCCGCTACTTTCTGGGGAAGAGAATTCTACATATTAACGACCCTTTGAGGGAAAAAAATTCTCTTCATCTCCATCTTAAAAGGGAGACCTCTTATTCTTAAATTGTGTCCCCTGATTCTAATTTCGTCCATAATGGAAAGCATCCCCTCAGCATTCACCCTGTCAGATCCCCTCAGGATTTTATATGTTGCAATAAAGTCGCCTCTCATTCTTTTAAACTCTAATGGGTAAAGGCCCAACCTGCCCAACCTTCATAAGATAAGCCCTTCATCCCAGGAATAAGTTGAGTGAACCTTCTCTGAACTGCTAACTCAATTATATCTTTTTTTTTCAAATAAGGAGAACAAAACTGTAAACAATTCTCCAGATGCGGTCTCACCAAGGCCCTGTACAGCTGCAGTAAAACTTGCTTACTTTTATGTTCCATTCCCCTTGCAATAAATGCCAACATTCCATTTGCCTTCTGAATCACTTGCTCTTCCTGCATACTAACTTTTTGTGATTCCTGTCCCAGTACACCCAGTTCCCTCTGTACCACCGAGCTCTGCAATCTCTCTCCATTTAATAATATACTGCTTTCCTGTTCTTCCTGTCAATGTGTTTTCCCACATCATACACCATCTGCCAATTTTTTGCCCATTCACTTAATCTATCTATATCCCTTTTATAGACACTTTACCAACTCTTGACAACTTACTTTCCTAGCTATCTTGGTGTCATCGGCAAATTTAGCTACCATACATTCAGTCCCTTCATCCAAGTCATTGATATGGATTGTAAATGGTTGAGGCCCCAGCACTGATCCCTGTGACACCACATTAGTTACAACCTGCCTTCCCAAAAAAGACCCATTTATCTCTACTCTCTGCTTCCTGATAGCTAGCCAATCCTTTATCCATGCAAACATGTTAATCATGAGCTCTTATCTAGTGTAGTATCCTTTGATGTGGCATCTTATCAAGTATCTTTTGGAAATCCAAGTACACCACATCTACAGTTCCCCTTTATCCATCTTGCTTGTTACTTTACTTCCTCAAAGAATTCTAATAAATTAGTTAAGCTCAATTTCCCTTTCACAAAACCATGTTGACTCTGCCTGATCTCAATATGATTTTCTAAGTATCCTGCTAATGGATTCTAGCGATTTCCCTATGACGTGGTCCCTAAGAACTGGTGCAGAAGAAAAAAGGCTTTCACAAATGCAAAACACGCTAACTGCATTTGCACAGAAGTCTGAAAATTAGGCCTTTTATGTGCAGCCTTAAAGTTTAAACTTTAGGAAATCTTGAAAGAGTATTATGTACTGATATAAATTGAATGATTCCTGGTTTTTCTGTGAAAAGTGAAGTACTCCATGTGTGAAATTCCAGCATCATCGATTCCTATAATTTTTAATTACAACACAGGGAGATACAGCAATGTTTACTAGCTTCTTTCAGTGCTTGATTTAATTTATTCAGTTGAATAACACCACTTGCATTGGAACAAGATGATTAACAATGTACTACAGTGTTGCGAGGACATGGAATATTTAAACAGGTAAAACCAGAGATATGGAAATATTGAATTTATTTCCCAGTTGAGACATTTTTTTTAAGTTAGAAGGCATATAGTCCATAATACTAAGAAAAAGGGTAGATATTTGACTTGCGCTAAATGTTGGTTTGTAAACAGCATCTCAAAGACCTTGAGTTGAGCCTGGTAACTTAAAATAAGAGCTCATTGCTGATTTACATCCTGCTAAACATAGCTTCCCATTCCGTATGTGATACTTATCTGATCAGTTCCTTAGAGCAAGGGAAGTTTTGATTTTTGTCCGAGTAATTCTGACTATTGTATGTGTTTTTGTTATAGGTTCACAGAGTCTCAATCCCAGATGAGGTGGGTGCTGATGAACTCTCAGCATTGTGCTATAACAGTGATTCAGTTCTTTATACTGCTACCAATACAGGGAAGATCTGTGCATGGGACACCCAACAGAATAGATGTTTCATGACTTGGGATGCGGACGAGGGGGAGATTGGTAAGTATAAACATAATGTAGTACAGTCCCTCATGCAGTGTGATATAGTGTTATATACTCTGCTATTGTTTTGTTACAGGGATTGTGCAATGTCGAAGATATCGCCTGATGACTGGCAGTAACACAAAGAAAATCCGGCTGTGGGCAGTCGCTGCAGTGCAGGAGATGAGACTCGAGGGCTCAGGAGCAAGGTGATACTGCTGTATTGGGGCTTGTCACTGTATTGATGAGTCTGCTGGGTTGGGGCTCTTGATCAAAGTTATATTTGTACTGAAATGGAAATTACTTAATATTAGGAAAGATTAAATCTTGTACGTTTCAGAAGCTGAGCTTATAAGGATTAAAATTCTATTTAAATGTGTCTTTTCCGGTTTCAAAATGTGATGCCTTGTCTGGATGTGTTTGTATCTATAACAATCCATCTATATTCCTTTTAGATCAAGTTCAGTGCTGCTGGAGCATGAGATGATTCTGGATGGGACAATAGTTAGTGCAGTCTTTGATGATATCATGGACATGGGTATTGTGGGGACCACAGCAGGGACTCTATGGTATATAAACTGGGCTGAAAATACCAGCATCCGTCTGATCAGCGGCCACAGAAACAAGGTAACTTCCAAATTGTTTAAAAGGCGAAATTAGTCACATCTCGGCAATGCAATAACACTGGAAACGTGGAGCAATGAGCAAGTGAAAACTTAATGAGTGCTCTGCTCAATTCCATCAGAGTGGCATTGTGTGAAAGCTGCAAAGGGAGGAGAAGGGAATTGGAGGGTTGCTTTGTTGACCGTCAGAGCTGGCCACCTACCTATTCTCTGGACAACAAAAGGTGAAGGATAATTTGATGGCATTACTGCATTAGGAAAAAAAATGAAATAATATGGATGAAAAGTAACCCTTAGCATAGGGCAAGTTAACTTCAGAATAGTTTTGCAGTGAGTAATTCAGAGCATTGCCAAAGCCTTGGACCAGAGAAGGGATTTAACACACTCCAAAATAAATAAATGAATGTTGTTAAAACGACTTGTATTTTAAAGTGTGAATTGATCCCTTTTAATGTGAAAATTAGTTCATAAACTAGTCTTTGCAGCAGATCGTGCTGTTTGTGGTTCATGCGCACGCAGTATCTCTTGTGACATTGCACTTCAGTATCTGTCACTGAAAGCCAGTGCAAGCAAGAAATTTCAGCATCTGGCTGCCATCAAAATTTAGATGTTGCCCTCATGAGTGTAAATAAGCTGGAGATTGTTGAGCATTTTGATCAGGTTTTTAAAAAATTTCTTTCAGGTTAACCAAGTGATTTTTAGCCCTGATGAAAGTCATTTTGCCACATGTGCAGAGGATGGCAGCTTAAGGGTGTGGGTCATGCACACTACTGAACTGGTTGTTCAGTTTCATGTTCTTAATCAGGTACGTTACCAAAAAAGAAAGGCACCATAAGTTGGGTGAGGGGCAGTTTGTCTTAAAATTGTTAAATGAAGGGAGTTTTCATCAGCGATATAAAGTAAGGTGATGTCACTTAATCATCCAACGACAGTCAGCATTTATTGGGCACAATAATGTTTTTCTTCATTCTTTTAACCAGAAATTTGCAGCATTTGTGGGTAGTGTACAGCAGTTTTTTCATTGGCATTTATCACTAGGTTTTGGAGAGATTAAGGTGGATGGAAAAACACTCATTGTTTGGGAAAGCATTCACACTTTGCTAACTTTCTCTGTTTTGCCCCAGAGCTGCTTATGCATGGCATGGAGCCCAGCAGTTAACTCAAGAGAATCTGTTGATAAACAGCAAATTGTGGCAGGATATAGTGATGGCACAATACGTCTCTTTGGAATGCTGAAGACTGAGATGGAATTGAAGATTCACCCCCATCCTGTGGCAGTCAATGCGATTGCGTACTCCATGGATGGTACGTTCCACTGGCTACTAATATAGAGCATGTGCTGCACAGATTAGAATGCTGATCATAAGCATACAGCACTAATGCATGTCCTCTGCTCAGAATGTACATTAACTGTCCTGTCATCACCAGTATGAGTAGCCCTGATCTCTGGTGTGTGATTAACTGACAGATATTTCACATTTATTCCCAGGCGAGGTTGTCATTTCAGGAGGTAAAGATGGTCTAATGGCTGTGAGTAGTCCTCGAACAGGAATCACCATTCGTGTCATCAGTGATCATAAAGGTTCACCGATTACTACAATTGAATGTGCACGGAAAAAAGTAAGTTCAGTATGAATGAAAGGCTATAGCATAAAAATGAAAATCAAGAAGTCAAGTGTATAGTCAACATAAAAGTTAAATATGTTGCTCGTGTCCACGTTGATTTCAGCTAAAATGGGTAACAAATTGGCACAGGATGTAGAACCTGAACTTGAAGTACTGGGCTATTTTGCATTTCTTTTCCAGTATGATGAATTTGGACTTGATGGATGTGAAATGTGGCTGGCTGTCAGTTCAGATCGACGTGTTAGTGTTTGGGCTACTGATTGGCGTAAAGACCTATGTGAGCTCATTGATTGGTTGACATTCCCAGCACCTATTGAACCCGAGGTGAGTCTAATTTCCGTTTCATTACGGGGTGGGTAAATTACAGGCTGGGCCTGTACAATCTGATTCTGTAATTTTTCTTATCTATGCGGTATAATGTTGTGGTTTTAGAGTTAGACACTAGGCAATCTATATATTTATGAATACAGAAGGTACAGGTTTTGTGCGTGTGTAAGGGTTGTGTAAAGTTAGCAGAATGACATGGTTAAATAGAACAGCCCTCTGTGCATAGATGGAGGGTGTGGTTGGTTTGGGGCCAGAGTTGTCTGTGTTGGAAGCATGAAGAGAAAAATAAGTTTCCACAAATGTGGCAGCCAATTTGCACACAAGATCACTAAATCAGCAATTAAATAAATCATCTATTTTGATGGTGTTGGCTGAAGGATGAGTATTAGCCATAAAATCCCTCCGGATCTTTTATGCCCATCTTGACCAGCAGATGGGGCCTCAGTTTAATATGTATTTGAAAAGATGATGCCTCCAAACTGCACTGCACTGACATGTCAAACAATATTATATGCTCCAGTTTCTGGATTGGAGTTTGAACTCACAAAGAAAACTGTATGGCCGTATTGTGCATGTGCATATTCCTGTGTTAAGAGTAAGGACAAACCAGCGTTCTGCGTACTAAATAAGGACACCAGAAGGTATTTCAGATGCTCATTTGAAGAACGCTGTGTGATTTCAACTTTTTTTTATTTCCTTCAGGGATCTGACAAGAGTAGCCTCCCACCGAGCTTGGCTGCCTTCTCACCCAGTCAGAGTGGTGTAGTGGTATATGTGGGATTTGGAGTGAAACCAGAGATTATCTTGTACAACCTCTATAAAAAGCAGGTATATGACAATAACAAATCTTCATCTAAACTACTTTTAAAACAAAACATCTGTGGTATCTTTTGTGATGCGATGTCTTTGTGCACCGATCATTAACACCAATGAGTTTGAAAATGCAAACTGGCCTCGACTGTTCTTCACAGGCAAGGATGAGAAATTTCTGCCTTTTGACAGATTTCTGACATGTCAATTATAGAATTCTGCCCTTTGAAATGTTTTTCTGACTTCCAGCTCCCCTGCTCCATAGTCCTTTCGCATGTCCATAATGCAGCAAGGTTGTGTGCTGTTGTCAGTATGAACTTCATTCTGCACTAACTGCACTGAATGCTGAAATACTGAGGTCACTTTGGTAATTTTATACAAATGCATTGCTCTATAACCTTGAAGATAATAGAAGGTAAACGGGGAAAACTAATGTTTCTACCCTTGAAGTCCAACATTTCCACCTATTTAAAGAGGCCTGGAAGTATTTGCATTATGCCACAACCATAAAAAGTGCTATAATTTTCCGGCCCTCATGCTACAGTGACTTCTGCTTTGCGTTATATGTACATGATTCCTTGTCATGAAAAAATTTCAGATCTTATGGTCTTCACCCGCTTGTATCTCTGCACACAGTGAGTTTTTGATCTCCAATTTAGGCAGACAATCAACTCACAATACAGGGCAGTGGTTGGTTGCAATGTGGAATTTTAGATGCTTGGAACAGGTCACTTGCCCTCTGGATTGGGAGAGACATTTGAACCAACACTCAGGAAAAAAGAAAGTAGAAACAGTGATGGGAAAATGTAGTTCGAATGCCTACAGAAATAAAGATCAGGTTTCTGGAAATTGCTCAAGCTAAACTGTTGTCACATCACCCTTTGTATAACTACAAGTCTTGTTTTTTGTATCTCTTTGCAGACAATTAAAAATATAACTTTGCCTCAGTGGGCTACAAGTTTGAGCCTCTCTCCAAGAGGACAGCTTATTGCTGTTGGGACCAATGGTAAGAGTGAGTTTTGTTCTGCAATTGTGTGAACCAGGGGGTTTTTGCAGGTGACTTTTCACCCTGAAAATACATGGCCTCCGATCAGTCATGAGTGTCACAATATTATTTTCTTCAAATTGCTTGTATAAAATGGATAAAAGACTTGCACAAATCAAGGTCAAGGAAACACAAACCTTCAGTAAGGCACAGCAAAACACTGGTGGAAAGGGAACTTAAACCATGCTGAGTTACTGAAAACTTCTGTTGCAGATAAGAGATCATTTACAGCACTTCCTCTCAACTGGACGTAGAATGACATTGGCAGACCCAGGTTTGTTTATCTCTGCTGTACAGGAATTATGACATAGGGAAGTAACAAGGAGGAAACTATTTTACAGAACGGGAGATTCTCCTTCACCGGAAGTACTCCATGAAGGAAGTAATGAAAAAGTGTTGAAGGATCCAAGTAATGAATAAGCAACAGCCAACTCTCGTGCTCGGTTGAGAAAGTGTCACTTAAGTTGAATATCATTTTGGTGGTCCCATTAGGAATATTGTGATCCTGTGTAACATTTTTTTAATAGATTTTATTGTCGCTTTGTACTAGCATGCTATATTACAGAAACATACTGAAACTGTTGGTTTTAACATAAATGGAAACATCTGACCTAGATACCTACATGGGATGGTTATGACATATAGAGCACTTTCCCATCAGACCAGCCTACAGGTTTCTGTACATTTGTCTCTGCTTCACTGTCTCATGAACTGGTTCCAGATTGCTTTAAACATTTGTCCAACCATCTAGCTCTAAATATCGATGATAGAAACCTTTGCTGTTTAAAGTTAAACCTTAAAAGCTGTAGTGCAAAACCCCTTATAGAAATCATGGAATGTTGCGGCACAGCTTATCATGCCTGTGCTGGCTGTTTGAGAGAGTGCTATCAAATTAGTCCCCACTCACACCTACTCTTTCCCTTGGCCATGCAATTTTTTTTTTCCTTTGAATATTTATCCAATTCCTCACAGCTCGCTGCAAACTAGGAGGCAAAGCAACATTAAACCTAAGGAGCAAAATATGTTAGCATGGTGTTTGTGTGTTAACATACATAACATGTTAAGTTGCATAACACTGTTTTCCAAGTTGCTTCATTAGCATGAATGCATAAAATTGCTGCAACTTAATACCCACTTGGGTATGCTACCTCCAGTGACCTAATTTATCTTACCCCAGTTTCCGGTTTGAAGTGTAAGTGATTGCACCTCTGCCGTTAAATGCCCCATGAAACAGAAAAAAGACTCTATGAGGTGCATTTAATGCATTTCCATTTTAAATGCTAAAATTCCCAGTAATTAGAATTTTGTTTTTTTTATTTTCCCCTCTCAGACTGGGCATGCAGATCAATTCTAATGCCTTGGTTGAATCAGCAAATTCAGCAGACACCCGGGATCAATCCTGATGTTTTCTGTTCTGTATGGTACCTTTTAATTGGTATACGGGCAATTTAAACTGAAATGTGGCATTAAGTTTAGCTTAAGACCTGTTGTGCTTTTTTTTGTTTCACTGAGGAGGAGATTGCAACACCAGCAGAAGATTGGTGCATTAAATAGAAGTTATTTGAAGCCTAAACTTTGCTTTTAATGCATTCTGTACCAATGTTGCTTCATATCCTAGACTTTTAAAGTTATTCTTCATGTTTCTGCTTTTGTGCAGGGAGACTTCTGAAGTTAATTCAAAACTCCTCCGGAAAATTTCAGGATTTCACCGGGCATAATGATACCGTTCATTTCAGTCGATTCACACCTTCTGGGAAATTCCTCCTATCCGTCGCATACAATGAGGTGCTGGTCTGGGAGGTCCAGAATCTACGTAGCAATTTCACCCATGTACAATATCTCTGAGTTTCCACAGCAAACTTGGAGGGGGTATTAGCTGTATCACTGCTGTTATAAATAGACCCCTTTATCAAGCTATCTGACATCACAGGTTTCATATGGCTCCTTTTACAATAATGTAGTCCAACTTTAATGCAGTTAGCAAGATATCGCTTTGGAAAGGGCATCTGTTACAGTAATGTAAAATATTGATGTTAAAATCATTATTAAATTGTGTAGTTGGTGCACTGTGCACATTAAGTTTTTAATAAATGGTTGCACTGAGATTTTTTAAACTAAGTTTAGCCAAGTAAAGTTTTATTGCGAGATTCTACTTATGAAGTAACACTGATCATTTAAGTGATTTTATACAAGTGATTTTTGTATTTTCCATAAATAAAACTTTTTTTTACTGATTTACAATATGGGTGTTGATTCAGGATTTGTGATGGACAGTTCTGCTTAATTGTATTTGATAAAAACATTGCTCAAAATTTTTTAAAAATGTCTATGTTCTATTTTTAATTCTGCACTAAAATATTACTCAGCCTACAGGGCATGTCATTTGTGCTGTGTGGCTCATGGGACAAATTGTCTTTACTGTCTTTAGAGCATAAAGATCCTACTCAACTTGTGAACCATAAAATGAACAAATGTTAAAAATAATGAGGAGCCCTTCACTACGCAGAGCCCTTCACCGCAGTGCTTCCCAAACCTTTTCCTGGTGTGACCCCATTTTAATGTCTTAGACTTTGTGTGACCTGAATGAAAATCAGTGGGGTTGTGGGGAGGACTGGGTGTGTGGAAGGTTAGTGCTGTTTAGTTGGGGGTGGGAGGCTGGTTTAAGATAAGACTTGTGTTATTAGAAACATATTTTGCATAAATATTGAGCTTAAATATGCTTTAATGATCTGGTAAAAAGTATATATTACAGTTGATAAATAATTTCAACAAAGGCCACTAGAATTCTGTTTTTTGAATGATAAATATGTCACTCTCTCATTAGATCACCTGTTCCAGTGTTATACAAGAACAATGATAATGAGAGTTAGGTTTGAAATTAACTTGATTGATTTGCTATTATAGTTTGGCTGAACAGATTTTTCTTTTGTTCCCTCAAGTCCAAGGGATGGGGAATACCAAAATATCTGGCACCCAACTGGTGTACCATCCGTCACAATTTGGCAGGACTACATCAAACATTATCAAGTCTCCCTCTTCTCTACGAAAACCACACACTGATCCAAGATCATGCCTGGCTGCTTTTCTCCACCATCAACCATCTCTAGAAACCCTTCACCCGCTGCTTTCTCCACCCTCACCTCCAGTAACAAGGTGATGATGAGGAGAAATTACTTCACTCAAAAGGTTGTGAATCTTTGGAACCCTCTGCCAAGAGGGTTATGGATGCTCCATTGTTGAGTACATTTAAGGCTGGGATAGACAGATTTTTGGTCTCAGGGAATTAAGGGATATGAGGAGCAGGTGGAAAATGAAGTTGAAGCTCCAGATCAGCCATGATCGTACTGAATGGCAGAGCAGGCTCGATGGGCCGTATGGTTTACTCCTGCTCCTATTTCTTGTGTACTAAAAACAGGATAATCTGTTACCTGCTTCTTTTATACCTCCCTCCTCCACCATCTCCCTCGCTGCCCTGCCTTAACCTGAGCCAACAACTTTCTTCAATTTGATTCTTCATATTCAATCCAAACCCATCTTTGTCCATGGTATTCCTGGGCCATGAAAAGTGTGCTACAAATACAAGTCAGCATAAAGTTCAAAGATTGTCCTTAATGCTTCATCTAGACTACCCTTCCAGTTAAGGTAGAATAAAGAGCCAAACCTAAACACAATTACACAAGGATACAAGCACAAATAGAAAAGGAGCAGCAGACTTACAGCTGCCTTGAAACCCTAAAAAGCCTAGTGATAAATGACTAACAAACACTAACTGATAGCCACATATTGATCTAAATGTTGTATCAAACTCTAGATTGTAATGGATTTGTGTTTTAAGAACATAAGAACTAGGAGCAGGTGTAGGCAATTCAGCCCCTCAAGCCTGCCCCGCCATTCAATATGATCATGGCTGCTCTAATTTCGGCCTCAACTCCAATTTCCCACCCTCTCCCCATAACCTTTCAACCAGTTACTAATTAAAAATCTGTCTACCTCCTCCTCAAATTTATTCAACATCCCGCGTCCACTGCACTGAGGTAGTGAATTCCACAGATTCGTGACCCTTTGCGAAAAGTAATTCCTCCTCATCTCTGATTTAAATCTACCACCCCTTAGCCTAAGACTGGCGTCTCATTCTAGAATGCCCCACAAGGGGAAACATCCATTCCACGTCTCCTTTGTCTATCCCCTTTAGCACCTTATATACCTCAATTAGATCTCTTCTCATCCTTCTAAACTCTAGCGAGTATAGGCCTAAACTGCTTAATCTCTCCTCATAAGACAAGCCCCGCATCTCTGGAATCAATCTAGTGAACCCCTTCTGAACTGCCTCCAATGCAGCTGCATCCTTCCTCAGGTAAGGGGATCAAAACTGCACAGTACTCCAGGTGCGGTCTCACCAATACCTTGTACAGTTGCAACAACACTTCCCTATTTTTATACTCTATTCCTTTAGCAATAAATGCCATTTGTCTTCCTTATTACCTGCTGTACCTGCATACTAGCTTTCAGCAATTCATGCACAAGGACACCCAGATCCCTCTGCAATGAAGCATTCAGAAGTTTCTCTCAATTTAAATAAGAAGTCACCTTTTTATTCTTCTAACCAAAATGGATAACCTCACACTTATCCACGTTAAACTCCATCTGCCAAATTTTGTCCCATTCACCTAACCTGTCCATATCCATTTGTAAATTTCTTATTTCTTCATTACAACTTACTTTCACATCTATTTTGGTGTCATCTGCAAATTTAACTATAGTACCTTTTATCCCTGAATCCGAGTCATTAATATAGATTGCAAATAGTTGGGGCCCAAGGACCAAACCCTGTGGCACCCCACTAGTTACAGCTTGTCATCCAGAAAAAGATCCATTTATCCCCACTCTCTGCTTTCTGTTGGTTAGCCGATCCTCTATCCAAGCTAATATATTACCCCTAACTCCGTGTGATCTTATCTTGTGTATTAATCTTTTGTGCGGCACCTTATCAAAGGCCTCCTGGAAGTCCAGATATACTACATCTACAGGATCCCCAGTATCCACTTTGCTTGTCACATCTTCAAAGAACTCTAGCAAATTAGTCAAAACACAATCTACTCTTCATAAAACCATGCTGAGTCTGATGGATTGCATTTTGACTTTCCAAATGCCCCATTACTACTTTCTTAATAATGGATTCCAACAATTTCCCAATGACAGACGTTAAACTAACTGGTCTATAGTTTCCTACTTTCTGCCTCCTCCCCCAACCCCCCCTCCCTCCCCCGCCCCGACCTTTTTGAATAAGGGCATTATATTTGCATTTTTCCAATCCACTGGAACCTTTCCAGAATCCAGGGAATTTTGGAATATTATTACCAATGCATCCACTATCTCCGCTGCCGCTTCCTTTAAGACCCTGGGATGTAGGCCATCAGGTCCTGGGGACTTGTCACCCTTTAATCCCAATAGTTTGCTCAGTACTTTTTCTCTAGTGATGGTGATTGTTCTAAGTTCCTCCTCTATATCCTCTGCACTACCTGTTCCTATTAGGGTGGTACCAGTGTCCTTCACCGTGAAAACTAAGGCAAAATATTGCTTAAGCGTCTTTGCCATTTCTGCGTTCCCCACTATTAACTCCCCAGTCTCATCCTCCCAAGGGACCAACATTCACTTTAGCTACTCTCTTTTTATATACTTGTAGAAGCTTTTGCTATCAGTTTTTACATTTTGCACTAGTTTTCTTTCATAATTTACCTTTGCTCTTTTTATTATTTTTTTAGTAACCCTTTGTTGATCTTTATAAGTTTCCCAATCTTCCAGCCTGCCACCTTTGCAATTTGGTATGCCTTAGTTTTTGCCTTTATGTTATCGTTACCTTCCTTGCTTAGCCATGGATGCTTTTTCCCCCTCTGACCATCTTTCTCCCTCTTGGGAATATACTTTACTTGGGAGGAATTGAATATCTCCTTAAATATCTGTTACTGTTCATCAACTGTCCTACCTTGTAGTCTTCCTGCCCAGTCCACTAGGGCCAAATCTGCCCTCGTGCCTATGTAGTTACCTTTCTTTAACTCCAGGACACTAGTGTGGGACTCAGGTTTCTCGCTCTCAAACTGAACTTGAAATTCTAGCATGCTACGCCCACTCTTCCCTAGAGGATCCTTTACTCTGAGATCATTAGTTAATCCCATCTCATTACACAAAACCAAATCCAGAATAGCCTGCTCCCTGGTTGATTCCACAACATATTGTTCCAAGAAACAATCTCTAATACACTCTATGAACTCTCCCTCGAGGCTACCCTTGCCAGTTTGATTAGTCCAGTCTATATGCATATTAAAATCACCCATGATTATTGCTGTACCTTTCTTATATGCTCCCAGTATTTCCTGGTTTTTGCTGTGCCCTACTGCTGAACTACTGTTTGGGGACCTATAGATTACTCCCACCAGGGACTTCTTTCCCTATTTCTTCTTTCTATCCAGACTGACTCTACATCTTGCTCTCCAGTGCCTATATCATTCCTCACTATAGCACTGATCTCTTCCTTTACTAACAAAGCTACACCACCTCCTTTTCCTTCCTGTCTATCCTTCCAAAACACTGAGTACCCTTGGGTAGTCCACTACCAAGCCTGTTCTCCCTATAACCACGTCTCAGTAATCGCCATCAAATCATACCTATTTATCTCTATTTGCGCTGTTAACTCAGTTTTATTCCGAATGCTACGCGCATTCAGATACAACGTCTTTAAGTTTGCCCTATTGTCAATTTTCCCTACTCTTATATGATTCTTTGGTGCAATATGGCATTCACACTCTGTCCCTTCCTTTCATTTTTTGGTAATAATCAGCCTCGTCACTAACCTGCACTCTTACCCTTTCCTTAAACTTTGATTTTTTATATTTCCATGCAACTGAACCCCACCCCCCCAACTATTTAGTTTAAAGCCCTATCTACAACCCTAGTTATGCGATTCGCCAGGACACTGATCCCCGCATAATTCAAGTGGAGCCCGTCTGAACGGAATAACTCCCTCTTTCCCCAGTACTGGTGCCAATGTTCCATGAATTCGAATCCATTTCTCCCACACCAATCTTTCAGCCACGCATTTAGCTCTTTAATCTTATTGACCCTGTGCCAATTAGCTTGTGGCTCAAGTAGTAATCCGGAGATTATTACCTTTTTGGTTCTGCTTTTTAGTTTAGTTTTATTCATATGAGATGAATCCCTTTGCTTGTACCAACATCACGCCAACAATTTTCTGTTCGGGATAATCAATAACAGCATTGTTATTTTCACTGTTAGTAAAATGTTTCCATTCAAACCCAGTAGCAGCGGAGTTCCAGATATTTTTTTCATCAACTTGTCCGTGGCGGACCTTCTGTTTTTGTTGGGCATGCCATTCGTGTTCCCTCAGTTTCTAGGGGACAGAGGCTGGCACTTTGGTGAGATCATCTTAGCCATGGACACCAACAGCCAATTCGCTAGTGCCTACACCCTCACTGCTATGACTATTGACTGTTACTTAGCCATTGTCTACCCATTCGCATCAACTCGATTCCGGAGCCTGCCATCGCCACCCTCACCGTCTTTTTTTTTTGGGTGTTCTCCTTTCCAAGTGTCATCCTGGTCTGGATGTATGCCAGGCTTGTCCAACAATGTGAAGGGTTGAAGGGGCTTCAGGCTGCATGATCCGCCTTCCCAACCCAAAGACTGATATCTACTGGTTCACTCTTTACCAGTTCTTCCTGGCATTTGACATGCTCCTCATTGTCATCTTAATAGGGAAACTATTGGAGAAAATTCTGAAGGAGAGAATCTATTTCCACTTGGAGAGGCAAGGTTTGGTCAGGGATAGTCAGCATGGTTTTGTCAGAGGGAGGTCATGCCTAACAAATTTGATTGAATTTTTTGAGGAGGTGACCAGGTGTGTAGATGAGGGTAGTGCAGTTGATGTAGTTTATATGGATTTCAGCAAAGCCTTTGACAAGATCCCACATGGGAGACTTATAAAGAAGGCAAATGCGTATGGGATACATGGTAATTTGATAAGGTGGATTCAAAATTGGCTTAGTTGTAGGAGACAGAGGGTGATGACAGAAGGATGCTTTAGTGGCTGGAAGCCAGTGTCCAGTGGCATACCACAGGGATCTGTACTGGGTCCCCTATTATTCGTCATTTATATAAATGACATAGATGACTATGTGGGGGGTAGGATTTGTAAGTTTGCGGATGACATAAAGATTGGCCGGGTGGTTAACAGTGAGGATGAGTGTCTTGGGCTTTGGGAAGATATAGACAGATGGAATTTAACCCTGAAAAGTGTGAGGTGATACACTTTGGAAGGAGTAATTTGACAAGGAATTATTCAATGAACGGTATGACACTAGGAAGTTCTGAGGAACAAAGGGACCTTGCCGTGTGTGTCCATAGATCTCTGAAGGCGGAGGGGCATGTTAGTGGGGTGGTGAAATAGGCATATGGGATACTTGCCTCTATCAATCGAGGCATAATTACAAAAGTAGGGAGGTCATGTTGGAGTTGTATAGAACCTTGGTGAGGCCACAGCTGGAGTACTGCGTGCAGTTCTGGTCGCCACGTTATAGGAAGGATGTGATTGCACTGGAGGGGGTGCAGAGGAGATTCACCAGGATGTTGCCTGGGATGAAACATTTAAGTTATGAAGAGAGGTTGGATAGACTTGGGTTGTTTTCGTTGGAGCAGAGAAGACTGAGGGGCGACCTGATCGAGGTGTACAAGATTATGAGGGGCATGGACAGGGTGGATAGGAGCAGCTGTTCCCCTTAGTTGAAGGGTCAGTCACAAGGGGACATAAGTTCAAGGTGAGGGGCAGGAGGTTTAGGGGGGATGTGAGGAAAACTTTTTTACCCAGAGGGTGGTGACGGCTTGGAATGCGCTGCCTGGGAGGGTTGTGGAGGCAGGTTTCCTCACATCCTTTAAAAAGTACCTGGATGAGCACTTGGCACGTCATAACATTCAAGGCTATGGGCCAAGTGCTGGTAAGTGGGATTAGGTAGGTAGGTCAGGTGTTTCTCACGTGTTGGTGCAGACTTGATGGGCCGAAGGGCCTCTTCTGCACTGAGAGATTCTGTGAATAGCCTAGAAGAGGATCCTGTTGAAGATGAGCTCACTCAGAACTCTAATCCTGCATAGAACAGCATGGCTGTGGACTAAAAGAGTGGTTCGAATCGCCATCTCAATCTGTCTGGCTTTTTTTATCTGCTGGACTCCATTTTACCTCCTGCAGTTAGCGCAGCTAGTCCAAGAGCAGCCTACCTGGCTGTTCTGTTACGCCTTCATTGCAGTGATCGACTTGGGCTATCCTTTCATCTACATTTTCCTATGTGACAATTTTAGAAAAAGTTTCTTCATCTCAGTGCGGCCCTCCACCGAACAAAACGACCAACACGGTGGTGGCTTGGATTAGGAAAGACACAGAGCGCCAACGGGATCAGCACCACAGACAGTGACAGTCCAGCCAAAGGACCTCTAGGTCACGGAGACCTAACTAGTCCTTATCAATGCAGAATTGCAGTTCTCTCTAGGACTTTGGGCGATAATGTTAAATGGGTGACAGCAAGTGTACAACTTGTTTTACATCTCTGGATTTTTATTCACTTGAATGCAATAGAAGTAACAATTGGTGATATAGACACTTGCCGATAACTGTTCCGTACTATTGCCCAATGTCAAGATTTAAGGACTGCCCTTTCTATTCCTATCACACTTAACTGTAAGCTTTTTTTTAATAAAACTCCTTACTCACAGATGCACTCTGTTGTGTTTCACCTGCTGCTATCTTTGTCGGGTTGCAAAATGTAGGAGACTGGTGTAATGGCAATGTCACTGGCTTTATAATCGTGAGGCCCAGGCTAATGCTCTGGAGACGTGAGTTCAAATCTCACCATGGCAGCTGGTGGAATTTAAATTAAATGAATAAAATCTGGAATTCAAAGTGGTGTGACCATAAAACCATCATCAATTATCATAAACCCCATCTGGTTCACTAATTCATTCACTCCTTAGTGTGAAATCTGCAGTCCTTACCTGGTCTGGCCTACATGTGACACCAGATGCATAGTAATGTGGTTGACTTTTACCTGTCCTCTGAAATGTCACTCAGTTCAAGGGCAATTAGGGATGGGCGACAAATGCTGGTCTTGCCAACGTGCCTGCATCCAATGAAACATAAATAAATAAATAAAAATAAGGAAGGTAAAGGACACTCAAGCTCGATGGCTAGCATGTGGTGTGGAATAACACCAACAGTGTTCAATCCCCATTCCGGCTGAGGTAGACTTGGGGGATGTCTCCTTGCTCTCCCCCTTGGTAAAATCAAAGCACAAGCCATGGTTCGGCGACCCTCGAATAATCGTGGATGCTAACTGGGGAGAAAATAGTGGGCACTTTTATTTATATAGAGTCATTTATAGCAATGGGGAGAAGGGAATCACACAACGAATCGACAAGTGAGATACGTGGCAAAGCCTTATTCCCCCCACAGCAAAAGAATGCGTAAATAATCGAAATCACAATGTAAACTGCAGCAGTTAAACATAAAGTAATTACTGACTCTGTACTAAAGCATAAAATCTGAGACACATTTCTAGAAAAGAGTGGTAATTGCTGTACTGTGGGGAAAATAAATCAGTTCATCGTGCAACGCGAGGCTGTTTCAATCCCAACCAGTGAGATTAATTCCAACGTGTTTTCTCGCTGCAGATTTATTTTTTCATCATCCTTTCAGAACCAATTGTGTATGTGAAGCTGATCATACTTCTGGGTAAATCAAGCTCTATTTGATAACAAGTCCAGTGTCCTGGTAAATTTATCTTAAAAGATTAACTCCAAAGTGATTACACGAACTCTGGCCAAACTGAAATCTAAAATCATTCAGTAACTAATTACTTTTTTTATTGGGATTTTACTTCCTGGTTCCTAATAAGAATACTGTTTTGTGTATATCTGGCATTATCTGTATAATGCATACTTATAACTTTTCTATGCAATGACATATGCTAAGTACTTACAATATGATACTTTAAAACATGTATTGTACCACTCAATTCTCAGTTTTTTTGAAACTATATATAGGCATGTTGAAACATACACCAGAGTGTGGTTCAGTCTTAATCTTGGGAGCAGGTGCACTTTGTATCAATGGAAATTTACCTTTTATCTGAGTCCTACTCATTTTAAGCATCTTTATAAACTTACATAAGAAATAATATAAGTTAATAATTTAGGGGTAAGAGACTAGGTGAGTTGCTCTCGCAG
Organism: Cetorhinus maximus; assembly: GCF_964194155.1. Lineage (NCBI taxonomy): Eukaryota > Metazoa > Chordata > Chondrichthyes > Lamniformes > Cetorhinidae > Cetorhinus > Cetorhinus maximus. Next base: position 101,046,396 of record NC_135893.1, read on the forward strand.
AAAGCCAGCACGGACATGACAGACCGAATGGCCCCTATTGTGTTATAATTTCTATGATTCTATATGATACTAGTAATTAAGTATTGGCAGATCTTAAATTTCTGTTGAATAAAGTGTTAATGGTAAATCACTGTAATTAGGTGACCACTGACTAGTTATTCATTGACTTCCAATTAGTCAGCATGCTAAATTACTGAAAATTATGCTGTAAACTTTGTTCCATAACGAAGAGTACAATACTACATAGAGATGGTAGCTAAAATTCTCCCTGGTACAAGACTACAAGTTCAATTTGGCCCTGAGTAAGCATTATTTGGCACTATTTGTGCATATTGTGCTGCTAATTTAATCCACTCTATGGATGAATGGATGAAAGCTTATTCATACTCTATGTACATTTAGACTAGAATAATTACTGGAAATTTCAAGAGGATGGTGATCACCTTCTCAAACATTAAAATCTCAAACTGTAGTGTTGTAGTGTTTTGAAATTGCAATTTGTACATATTGTTCACTTGAAACTACCATCCACAATTGTACTAGCAGAGGGAGTCTGCAAGCTGAAACAGAGAATCCAGTAAAGGAGCTATGATGCTTGTGTACTTGTAATACTGGGCTATTTCTCGTCCCAAGAACCTGTCACAAACCTACATCTATATAACCAGTTCCTCCTCTCTGCTGCGCTGTTTGCCGGGCCCTGTATGAGCAGCAAGCTGGTTCTACTGACTAGGAATGGGACCCATCCCCGGTTCTTCAGGGCTGTCTGGCTGGTGCCAGTTTCACTGCTAAAGGCAAAGATGGCTTTCCACTCATGTATCCAATGCTCGATTACCATGGATTTCATCACACATGAAAATCATGAAGCTATAGTAGTTTCATATGTAAATATCAGTTTCAAAAAGTTATACAGAATAATAACAGACATGCGAAAGACTGAAAATTTGCCAGGTTTATTGTATAGATTTTAATCTCTACGAAGAAAAGGGATTAAAAAGTTGGGAAATGGAACATGGTTCTCCTTAGATTCAATAATGATATGAGAAATTATACATGTATTAGTTGCGACAGGTCTTGTTTATATGCATTAGTCTGCATTTACAGCATTTCTCCCACCCCCTCAACTTTAGACTTCTCATACTATCTATTCTTTACAGTGTTTTCAAACTGCTGGCAGCCAGACAGCAGAAACAATCTTTCTCTCCAACATAGATTTCTTAAGTTTTAACTACAATCTAACTTGTTAATATTTACTAAACAATTGTATTTTTAACAAGTCTGTTGTTTCAAAGTGTATAAAGTAAGCTGTCGTGGATCAAATGCATTTATATTGCTCTGAGTATCTATTTCATCGATAATAGATTTAAAATATTATCATCCCACAGCAGTCAGAAGCCATAGGTATGACGGTAATCATTGCTGATGCAGGTACAACACATAGTATACTGGGCCCAATAACTAGATTTCCATGTTAAGTGATAATTATGTTAAAATATTAGGTTGAAGTTGAAAGTGTACAAAGGTGCCCATTGATAACGACAGTAAACAAACTAAAATACTGAACAAATTGTGAGGACTAACATCTGCAGGGGTGTTCAAAGGCAAAACAAAAGCGCTTCTCGTTAAAGGAAAATAGTGAAAATAAAATAGTTTTACATAAATACAACCTAACGCAGAAATTGTCGGGATACTTTGCAATCTAGTCCTTCTTCAAGGTGGGTTTGGATTCAGTGACATCTGGATATGAAATTGCTGATTGGCTGACAGCCTCTTCTTCCTTACTTGGAGCGCTTGGGAAAAGGTAACAACATGAATAACCTGCATTATCTAATCCAGAAACATTTGCTGTGTTATGCCATGCAATCAAAATTACAATTGAGGTAAAGAATTTAGTGCTTTCAGCAACGAGTCTAGAACAAATGCATGTTACTCCACAATGCAAACTCATATAACAGAAAAACAAGTCAATGCAGATACTGGGAATCTGAAATAAAAACAAAAAAATGCTAGAAACACTGACTCGATAAAATCCCGGCCAACGGGAAATTCTTGCCCACCAGCTGGAGAACCAGCGGGGAACCCCGTCAATTCCTGGGGGAGGCCTGACGGAATCAAGTGCCTTCAGGCACTTAATTGGCTGCAGTTGGACCTTCCCAGTGATTGAGGTTCTGGGAGGAGGAAGACCTACCAGTTGGAAGCCCGTTGGCCAATCAGAGGCCAGTAGGAACATTGACCATGGCAACAACACCTACCTGAAACCCAGGGTTGTGGACGGACCCAGGCCACAGGTGAGTAAAGGTAGGATGAAGGTCTCAAGGTGGGGGCTGTAATAATTTGTTGCTCATTCATTGAGTAAAGGTGGAATCCGGAGGCAGTCTTTCCTTAACGTAGGTTTATTCACAAAACCCAGAGAACACAAGCAGAGACTTCCTCCCCCCTCCATGGTGGAAATTGGTTCTTATATATGCTTAAGAATAATGCCCTAGCCTTTCCCCAATTAGTAACAGCTGCTCTCACTTAAGACTAGCGCATGAACTTCTTTGTGACAGGATTGCAACACTAACAGGGGTCGCAGGAAAGGGAGGTTGGAGGTAAGAGCAATGGGGTGGCTTTCAGTGGCTCCCCCATTCTCGATGCCAGGTCCCTCAATCGGATACAGAGTGCCGGATAGCAAGGGGCCACCCCCACCTCATTTGGGAGGCCAGTGGCAAACCAGACAGGTTTTGCTGGGCAGCCTTCCAACTGCACAGGAGACCCATGGGGCCTCCTTTTTATTTTGAGCTGCCACTAAATTGTAGTGGGCGCAGGGATAATGGTGTCAATTGGCTCATTAATGAGCCTAATTAACTTCCCACTGCCGATGGCCGGGAGTCCTGCGTCAGTCCCTTGTGCCCTCCGACTTAATTGCAGCGGGTTTTCCCACTGTGAGGAGACTAATGTGGGGCCTCTCCTATGATTAAACTGGACCTGGCTGCTATGGTTCCTGTTGCAACAGGCTGCATAAAATGCAGCCCACTCTGTGGAGTAAACTGAAATATTGCAATGCCCATTTTTTGAAGCTTAAGAGAGCATTAGATTTTACTGAGGTTCCCCAGTATTGGTGGCCTTACAGTAATAGGTGAACATTTTATAAAACACCTAAAGGGCCACCACAACATTTTTGCTCGACTCTGGTTCTGCACTAGAGCCACCACAGTTTTTATCCATTCTGTGTTTTAGGAAGATAGAGGGAAGTTGGGGATGAACCTAATTCATGATACGTCTCAAGAATCAGGAAGGCTGCAAAGCAAGTGAACAGAGATTCATAGTTTAAAATATAAATGACATGGTCAAATTGAGCACCTTATATAAGTTTGACAAGTTGCACAAACTAGTGTTGTATAGCCTGGAATTTAGAAGGCTAAGGGGTGATTTTCAAGATATTAAGGGGAACAGACAGGGTAGATATGGAGAAACTATCTCTACTGGTTGGGTGTCTAGGACTAGACGCCATAGTCTAAGTGAAATTAGGAAACACTTCTACACTCAAAAGGTAGTTGAAATCTGGAGCCCTCTTCCGCAAATAGCAACTGGTGCTAGATCAGGTGTTAATTTTACAACAGATTGATAGATTTATGATAACCAAAAAGTATTAATGGATACAGGGCAAAGGCAGGTATATGGAGTTAGATTACAAATCAGCATGATCTCACTGAATGGTGGAACAGGCTCAATGATTTTGATGGCCTACTCCAGTCCTAAAATCCTGTTATCTGCCATATCTTTGCCCCTACTTTCCAGAGTGTTTTGTTTGTTGGTAGTTACTAAATTTAAAAACTGGAACTCAGTTTGATCCAAACCATTCCAGCCAGTGGATTGGCCTGTGATTCCCTATGCTTTTAACCTTTACGTTTCACCCCAGACCTTGACAGAGGGAAGTTGCCTAAACTTCTTGGAGATGAGATTGGTCTTGGGGCATTAGTTCCAAAAGGGTGATAGTGAAATGGTAGCCTGCTTCACACCCTGCCCAGTTTTCTTTCCTACTGACATTAGATCCCTTTGTTGACCAGAAAGGCAGAGTGCGTAATGGATTTGATTCCATTCCTTAAGTTTCAAGAATCTGTCAAAAATAGCCAAATTTTCATATGGATATGACACATTATTGCTGACACTAATTTTCATGGAATTCCTCCTGCTACTGTCTATTCACCACCTAAATGAAAGGTGTCCTTAAAATGCCAATACGTATCATCTACAAAGAAAATAAGAGCTTTTCAGGATTGTGTTTGACTATATATTAGTACCTACGAAAATACATTTTTACAAATATCCTCAAATACTGGTTTTAATATATTTTATTGTACCTATCTGAAATTAAAGTACCCCAAAATGTTAATAACTTAATATATTAAATTCTCTTACTGAAAATTAAATAGAATTTAAAGTATTACTGAAGTCCTTACCTTGAATGGTGATAATAATTCATTGTCGTGGAAAAGGTAAAAATGCAGATAGCCAGAAAAGAAGTGATGACCAATGAAATGAGAACCAGCCCACATAAAAAACAAAGGAGGATAACTCCACCTATTGACAGCATCAGACCTGGTAGATAAATGAATAAAAAACTAAATTGTACAGGAAACTGAATGTTTTATAATGACAATCTGTAAATGTGGAAGATTTGATAACTAAACTTTTGTTTTTTTCCCCACTTTCTTGTAGATAGCATGAACTCAGAATTTGGATTTATTTTTAGGCAAAATGTTTATTTTCACCATGTCAGGGAGATGTACATTTTTTAAAAGACAAAATAATAATTACCGAATCTAGAATTAAGCAGCTAATTAACAAAGAATAAAAATAATTTATTTACAGGAGGATGCTGCTCTGATGCTTTTGTGGCCAGAATATGAACATATCACACTAGAAGGCACCTGAATTGTTTTAATATTCTGTGCAATGAGTGTAGGTTTCAAATTACAATTCACTGCTATAGGCTTTGCTTAAAGCTTGAAAATACACTAAGAAGTATTTTCTTGGACTTTTTGTAACTCTAATTAAAATATTTCATTTTGTTTGTGCCTAGATTAATTTGATCATTGAAGCCTTCCTTCATATGTATAGTCATATGCACTGAAGGGCAGTGCATATCAAACAACTGCATGTGAAATAGTTGTCTAGAAGGCAATCCTTGGGAATATCTGGTGCACCACCCTCTCACCAAACGGATTTATGTCCACAGGGCTGAAACATAACAATCAGAATGAGGGCCTCTCCTACTAGGTATGATTACTTTTTGAGCTGTTACACAGATGATGCGTGTTTACATGGTCCAAAGCACATCTTCCCTGCTCTCAACCCCCGACGCACACAATACTCACCACTTTAAACTAACTTACAGCTTAGATGATCTATTGACTTTTTTCATTTTTTAGCTAATTAAGTAATTCTGATCAGAACTTCAAAACAGATGAACCTAGAAGTTTGTGCATATCCATTCTTGTATTTGAAAATACTAGTAACTCAAATATATAGCAACTCATGCATGATTCCCCCCATTTAACAATAAACAGAATTTTCTGAGATGATAAGTGTTAATGCTATAGGCAAAAGACTTACATAAAATATTTGCGCTGAGTATCTAGCTCATGGTTAATATTTTAGAGATAATTTTTTGTTCTGTGAAGATTAAAGTTTAACTTCAGAAAATGGGATAAATTAAACTAAAGCAGCTTGGTGTCTATTGCAATTAAAATGTTGGGGCCATGTTGACTTGAGGAGTCAATAGTTAGATGAGATAGAGCGCTAAAACAGCAGCTGGGCTTATTTAGCTAGAGAAATTGTAAAGGAGGGATAATTGGCTTGGAGGTCAGTTTGAGGATAGACCAGAGCAGGCGATGTCACTATTTTTTTCTACATTTCCCACACCAGCCATCCTGTGACATATATAAAAAATAGAGGGATGGTGGTGTAGTGGTAATGTCACTAGACTAATAATCCAGAGGCCCAGGCTAATGCTCTGGGGACATGGGTTCAAGTGCCATTAAGTTCAAGCCCCATTAAGTTCAATTAATAAAATATGTAATTGAAAGCTAGTCATTTACAGCTCGGTGCAGCCAGGAGACTGGAGTTCGGAGAAACCCAGGGGCAGTGTCAGCTCAGTGAAGCTAGTGGCCTGCAAAAGAGTTGGAAGTGTGTCAGTAATTAGAGGTAGGAGTGCAGGTTTGTGAATCCCATGGAACGCAGTCTCAGGACAAAAGATTGAATCATTAGGAGGGGTGAGCAGTCATAGAGACAATCCGGGTTGGTGAAGCTTTTGAGGGAATTCAGGGACTAAATCTTCGAAAGTGAAGAGCTGAAATCCCTCATGAGGAAGATAGAGTGTGAACAAGATTTTGTGACTCACAGTGGGCACTGACATCTGGGTGGGTTGCTGAGAATTGCATGGAATCTGTCTTGGTCGTATTTGCCATTTAATGTGCAGTGTGATCTGTTGAACCACAGTTTGCCTTTTAATTCATATTTACCTCATTTTAATTCTGATTATATAGTAAAGTTTATTTTGTTTGTTTAAAACCCTGAAATCTTGTAACCTTATTCTCCAGTGGGTAACTGAGATATCAAACTTTTAGTCTACTTTAAACAAGAAGTCACTGGTCCCTAACCGTATCGTAACATATTCATGAAACTTTTAGTACCTTCCATCACAATGAAACCAATGCAGGCCAAAAGGGATGTAATCACTGCAAAAATCAGGAACAAGCCAACTGGCAAGGCTGACATTATGGTAAAAACTAGTAGTAACAAGGCAAGAAAAGGGTGGTCATCCAGGTACTGACCCACAGAGGAGCTCATGAAAGCTGCAACCTGCAAAACAAACATGGAAGGACAGAGATTATGATCCAAAGGTGTGAAATCATTCTTTGTACAGATGAGATCATATCATTTCAGTTTACCAAAGTAAAACAATTGTGCAGTTAGTTTCCAATTTAAATTGGGCTTTTCCCAAAAAGGTTTGGGAATAATTAATTTTCTTGCACTTGTTAGTAGTAATGCATTTTCATGAAGTTATATAAGTTATTCGCAAAGTACAAAACAAATATCAAATTACAGTGAAAGGGCAGAATAATAAAGATTGCAGGAATGAGAAAAGGTCATTTTTCCCTTCGGTTTGCTCTTCTAGAAGTCTGTGTACTACCTACATTATAAAAGGCTGCCTCTAACAAATTTTACATACCCCTCTCTTCCCCTCCTCAACTTATCTTCCGTCTGAGCATGCAACAATGTGGCTGAAAGGGTGCATGGACATCTTGCTCCCAGTTCTCTGCAACACTACTTTGGAATGAACCATTAAGTGATACACAAAAACAGCTCTGCTGCAACTCATTTTATTCTGTTGCAAAGTGTCAAGCTTCTGTGTGACAACTGCCCAAACAGTACCACTAAGAGACAGAGCTCATTGATATGGAGGACTGTGAAAATGAAATCATATTCCACTATTCCATTTTGAAGCTTCAACTTGCTATTCATCTTCTTCCTTCATAATTTAACTAGCTATGAATGCAAATTGCCAAGCGTAAGCTGTAAAATTACCTCCTCGACCTTTAAGACATCGGAGCAAAATAATTTCGGCATATAAATCAAACGCTGCTTTATGCAGAGTTGATAGCATGCACAAATCATTCAAAGTAATGACACGGATTAAAAGGCCATAAAAAAGCAAGCAAAGCACTGGAGTTCTTTTCTATAGCAACATTTTGAAAAGCAGAGAATTTATGTTAAACTTGTATGGAATCTTGATTACAGCATAAATAGAAACTGGAAAAGCTCAGCTGGTCCAGCAGCATCTGTGGAGAGAGAAATAGAGTTAATGTTTTGAGTCCAATATGACTCTTCTTCATTGGTGATTTGGTTACAGCATGCTTGGAGTACTGTAAATAGTATTAAATATAGAAGTACGAGAGAAGGTGCAGAAAATATTTACCAGGATCACATCAGAATTAAGACATTACACCTCAGAAAAGATTGAACAGGCTGGAAAAGAGAAGACTGAGAGGTGACCTGATAAAGGTCTCCAAGATTATGAAAGGGTTTGATAAGATATACATAGTGTTACCATTATGAGGTTTATGACACTGTCATGTTTTGGGACTGTGTCTTTAATTTAGGGTAAAATGAAGGGGGTCATGTGACCTATGCCGAAGTCTTCCTGACAAAAGGTCTGGCTGATCGGGCAATTAAAGGAAGGCCTAGATTATGTTACTAGGAAGAAAGGTGCAAGGCATCCACACTTGCAGACAATGGCGAAGGCAGCTTGATGCCAGTGGATAGACTGTGAGTCTCAAAGTCCCAGGGGAGTGGTAAGAATGTCTGGTTGTAAAAGAGTATACTTTTGAACTGTCCCTTTGATTCCAGGATAGGTCAGAGTTGGGGTCTAAAGAATAGCTAATCAGAATTTCTACTTAGACACAAGACCCATGTGATTCATGTTGCTATGGAGAAAGGTGCAGAGGCAACCGCTGTAAAGTTTAGGTTACAGGCTTTCCTAAAAGATCACCGAATATCACAAGGCAGCTGGGTTAGTCTGCCTGGATCCGGGTGGGAGAGGGCAGCTGGAGACAGAAAATCTCCGTGGTTCACCGCACAGGAATGCTGGTGGGAACTCTTGCTCGGATTGAAGTTTGTGAGGAAATAAAATGAGTCTGGAAGATTTGCCTAGCTTGTGCTAGAGGAAGAATCTCCTGAGGAGGGAGCGGGGGAGGCTCACTGTAAAATACAGTTCTAAGGTTACAAGTTACCAGGCTGAGAAAGGAAAAGAATAGAAATAAACCCTTGGGAGCTAAGAATGACTTTGAACTGATTCTGTGAGAATTGAATGTCTACCCAAAGGTCAGTGTAAAGTATATCTGTGAAGTGTGTTTCTTCGGTTAGGCGAAAAATAGAAAGGGGGTATTCTGTTCTCTGGTTTAAAGTATAAATTGTCTACATTGATAGTGCTTAGTCAATCAATAGTGTCTTTAGTCTTTTGTTACAGTAAATGTCTTAAAAAGGGGAATCTTGTGTCATTCTGAAAGCTTGAATTTCTTTTTAAAAGTTATCAGTCTCTACAGGGACGTAACGGTAGAGAAGATGGTTCCACTTGCAGGAGAGACCAGAATAAAGGGCTGTAAATATACAGTCACTAATTAATTCCAATAGGGAATTCAGAAGAAATTTCTTTACTCAAAGTGGAACCCAAATACCAGGAAGAGTAGTAGAGGCAACAATCATAGATGCATTTAAGGGGATGGTGGAAAAACATATGAGGGAGAAAGGAATAGAAAGGATATGTTTATGGGATTAGATGAAGGGCAGGAGAAGGCTCATGTGGAGCATAAACACTTGCATGGTCTGTTGGCTCAAATGTCTTGTTTCTGTGCTGTAAGTTTTATGTGATATAGAATATCCTACCAGAAACAGCAGTGGAATCAAAATTCGCAATAGCATTTAAAAGGGAAGTGGATAAATATTTGAAAAAGAAAATAGAAGTACAGGCAAAGGTCAGAAGAACTGGACTAAGTGGGTCATTCTTGCAAAAAATCAGCAAAAAATAAAATGGACTGAAAGGCCTTCTGTGCTATATGATTCCAACCTGACTTAGTAGTATGCCAGGCACAAATGGAACAGAATATTTAATTGGAATTCTTATATCTATTTCAGTAACTTCCAACCCCTTTCATAACCAGTACAGTTCCTTTTCAAAAGCAATTTGTTATGATTCCAGCTGAGGTTACCACTGGACAAGCTTTGATCCTAGAGTGGAACTCAGCTTGAAAGATCCTAACTTTTATTTATTTGTTTAGATACGTGAAGTGTAGCTACTGAATTAGTCACAGGATTCAGCTGATGAACTTTTAACGAAAGGATAAAATATTTATTCAAAAGGAAAGTGAACTGTATTACAATACTCCTTCACTGGCAATTATATCTATACAGATTTGTAAGGATAACACAAGTTACAAAAGCTATCTTATACTCTACTGTCCACAGTAAATACATAGTCCATGTACCCTGTGGTCAGACACACCACACTCTGAAACCAACTGACAGATGCCACCTCAACCAGATGCTATGGATCTCTCATCAGCTCCCCTCAGACGTTTGTCATACTGAGCGCTAACCGGTCTCACTGCACTTCGTCTTTCACACGAAGGTTTCCAATCCCCACTCGCCAAAACCTCGCTTTGGAATCTTCTCCCAAACCAACACTTTCTCTCAGATGCCTTTCGCAGGGGTTCATCTCCAGGGTTTCAAACTCTACTTCCGATGTTCCTCCCCTCTGGGTCATCACATGTATTCAAGCTGACTTCCACGCACTCTCTCACCGACTCAGCTGTTGGCAGTATCACTGCTTCACATGCTCACAGCAGAGAGTTACAGATATTCAGCTGTTTCTTTGGACCTTCTCGCCTCTTGCAAGCCTTTACCACTTTACGCTTGAAGCTTTAAACTTAAAGCTTGGGGTCTTTCTCTGCTCCTCACTCTTAACTTCACTTAACAGGGCCTTTTCCAGGTTCCTGTCCTTCCTTTGACTAGAAGGTCTTCTTGGGACTTCCCCCTGTTCCACTCCCCTGGACAGCACTGTGGGTGTACCTACACCACATGGACGGCAGCGGTTCAAGAAGGCAGCTCACCACCACCTTCTCAATGGCAACTAAGGATGGGCAATAAATGCTGATCCAGCCAGCGAGGCCCAAATCCCATGAACGAAGAAAGAGAAGGGTCCCTGTTGCTAGGCAACAACACTTTTTTTCTACTCTTGTTTGTTTACCTTAGCTAAAATTGTGTGAAATCGTGGTGTGGAGCCAATTGTGGGCGGCAGTCAGCTGCCAGACCGCCCCCACCGAGCATCCCCGCCAAGGGCAAAATCCTGCCCTTACACGTGCTGAAACCTCTTTGCCCCATTATTGCTGTCCATGACCTCTGCTATCTAAGTCCAAGGTCTGGAATTCCCTCCCTATACGGCTTTGCTTCCCTCTCTGAGACCCTCCTTAAAGCCTACCTCTGATATGCTTCTTGCTAACTCCCTCACCATCTCTTTTTGTGCCTCGATGCCAATTTTGTCTGATTATGCTCCTGTGAAGTCCTTTGGGAATTCCTTCTATGTTAACTGCACTTCTTGGGCTTAATTTTGGGGGGGTGGTGGTGGTGGTTGATGGATGGGTGCACACGGGCGCGCTTCCGATCAGCGCCCCCGATCAGAGGCACGCCGCCATTTTACGTGGGCAGGCCAATTAAGGCCCACCCAGCATGACGTCTGCACAGAAGCGCTACGCGCTCCCTGTGCGGGTGGGGGAATCCCAAAATTGAGAGTATGCTCTTTCACGCATGCGCATGAAAGAACACACTCATCTCCCTGAGGCTAAGTGCTGCCTCAGGGAGATCGGCTCGAAATGTGAAAAAGGCAAAAATAGAAAAATAAAATTTCCCTTACATGTCCCCTCATGTGACAATGTCACATGAGTTGGAACATGTCCATAATTTTCACAAAGCCTTTATTTAAATATTTTAAAGCCTGCATGAAACCTCACCCTGCCCGTGGATGAGGTTTCATGCTTTTTCTACTTCCCGCCGGGGCTCCTGGCCTGCCCATCAACCTTAAGGTTGGACAAGCAGGTCCTTTAATTACTTAATTAACCCTTGTCAATGGCCTCAATTGGCCATTGACAGGTCAGCAGGCGTGCAGCTGATTTTACTGCGCTCCCGCCTTCCTGAAAATTTAAATGGGACGCAGTGATGTCGGGAGTTCTGCCCGGCATCACCGCGCATCATTTTACGCGTCGGCGACCGGGCCCCGGCCCCGACTTGTAAAGTTCTGCCCTTTAAATGTAAGTTGTTGTTAAATAGTCTGCTTCAACTTGTAACAAAAAATCCTTCAGGTACATTTCAGAAGTTACTTTCATTTAACAGTCAAATCACACCAAAATTTTATTTTTTTTTGGTGAATATTCTGAAGTTACATACAATAAAAATGAAAATCCATGTATTCAGTCATCATTAATAGTCTCAGTTCACTAACCAGACAGTCCAATGGAATACCCCTGCTGTGACAGGAGCATTTCTAATTTATATATTACAAATGTGAATTTGCCATCCGTTGTTCAGCTTGTGTGGAGCAGTAGAATGTGCAGTGCTGATCAATGAATTTAGTGTGTGGATGTACAATGAATTCTACTTTTCTGGAGCACTCATTCAAGTTTGGCTAAAAAAAAACAATCTTGCTTTCAGTTCAAGGCTCTGACAAAATGCACCATTAGACAAGAGTGAGAGTCTTTTAGTTCTTGGTCAAGTACCCAGCAATTTCAAGTTAGGCTGATTTTAAATTGAACTCCCTGCTTTCTCCATCTTATTCAGCTATCCAAGCTCTATCAAATCAGCTAGCCTCTAATGGTGAAACTCCCAGTTTCAAATACCAAATAGGAGTTCAATGTTATTCAGTTCAAATGTTTTTTTTTCAGTCCATACTGTTGGCTTATTCTTTTCATATAATGTGTACTCTTAAGAAATAAACATATTTAATATACTGATTCAATAAATATCTGGAGAAAAGTCAGTTATAATCAGAAGGAAACACTAAGCAACAGGAAGGTGCTAAAATAATAGCAGAAAATGCTGGAAAAACTCAGCAGGTCTGACAGCACCTGTAGTGAGAGAAACAGAGTTAACGTTTCGAGTCCGTAAGGCCCTTCTTCAGAGCTAAAGAGAAGTTGAAATGTGAGAAGTAGAAGTAGGAATATACTAAGGTTGGAAGCAACCCAGAATCATTTAGTTAAATGATTCGGTTCTATAGGATTTTGATTTTGCAGCAAACAAACAAAATTACTGTTAATTGTGAACAAAATAGTGGATGATTGTTTTAACCATTTCATGATTTTGTACTACCAGATTTCTCAAAATAACTTCAGCTTGGCAAGTAAGGATAGAACTGAACAGTCATATAGTTTCAAAGTACATACACCCAGTTTACCTTAATCACGCACATTATATATGTGTATACACACAATAGCAAATTGAATACCCTTTGGTATCAGGTTTCTGAATTATATAAACACATCGGTGCCAAGTTAGACTATTAAAAGAAGAATTTAGTGTGGTTTGTCAACCGAAGATCAATAATTTATTCCAATTAGACTCCTTTCAAGAATGACATGTTACAACGTAAGACTGAACACATGCAGTTGTTGCCCAGAAAATGGCAAGCTCCAGCTTGTTAAAAACGCATTTTCAGTCAGACAATACCTAGTACAATAGGCAATACCTATACAACTTTCACAAAGGCATGTTGTTTTTTTTTGCATGTTATAAGCTCAGTTAGTTACAAGTTAATAAAACAGGAATTGAAGTTCTGGATAAATGAATAATACTTGAAAGATCTACCTACACAGCTCTAAAAATGTCAAACTAGTTTTCCTATGAATAGGGGCTGCCTTTAAAGCAAATTGATGCCAAAGGCATTAATTTGTATTCATTCAGTTGACTACTCAATACCTTTAAACGTGGGATAGTGTTATGACCGCGAGACGTTATAAGACGATTGTGTTTTAAACTGTCTCCTTTATTTCAAGGTACAATGATTAGCGGAGACGGACATGTAACCTCATACGAAGTTTGCCTGGAGACAAGTCCATGTGACCTGGTTGCCATGGGGTCAGGGGCCCAGGTTGAAATTTATTGAAAGTGAAGTACAAGCTTTAACATCTGAACACAAAGGAGAAGTCAGCTGTTCTTGCTGATTGCGGACTCACAGGCTCTCAGAGGTACTCAGGCTGAGAGATTTGGGGAAGGAGACCCACAACAGGTGCTGCTATTAGAAAAGGTCAGCTTTTGGGTTAAGCACCAAGTGGAGGGCTGGTGAGAACAGAACCCATATTTGAAGAAACAAGGATTATGAAGAGTTAAAGACCACAGAATCACCAGACGGTACCTTGCAATGGGAAGTCCATTTGATTATGCTCAAAGGGTTGAGTGAAGGAGATTTTACTTTAAAGGATACTGGAAGATTCACCCTGGTGAAGCAGAGAGAAGAAATCTTGTTGTGGCTGGGAGGAGCTTTGGACGTTAAATTCAAAAGTATATGTCTATGGAGAATGTGGTGTAATGGATAGACATGGAGTAGGGCTTTTGGTTGTGTTAAGAAGTTGCTAGGGAACACCTTTTCTGTGGTTTAATGTATTAGTTGCCTATTAAGTAATGTTTAGTCAATGTTGATTTTAGTGTTTTTGTTACAGTAAAAGTCTAAAATGTCATGTGATTCTTTGTGTCAGTCAATAGGAAATTCATAACAAAAATAAAAACAAAAATACCTGGAAAAACTCAGCAGGTCTGGCAGCATCTGCGGAGAGGAACATAGTTAATGTTTCGAGTCTGTATGACTCTTCAACAGAACTAAGTAAAAATAGAAAAGAGGTGAAATATAAGCTGGTACAAGGGGGTGGGTAGAGCTGGATAAAGGGCCAGTGATAGGTGGAGATAGCCAAAAGATGTCACAGACAAAAGGACAAAGAGGTGTTGAAGGTGGTGATATTATCTAAGGAATGTGCTAATTAAGGGTAGAAAGCAGGACAAGCACATTCCTTAGATAATATCACCACCTTCAACACCTCTTTGTCCTTTTGTCTGTGACATCTTTTGGCTATCTCCACCTATCACTGGCCCTTTATCCAGCTCTACCCACCCCCTTGTACCAGCTTATATTTCACCTCTTTTCTATTTTTACTTAGTTCTGTTGAAGAGTCATACAGACTCGAAACATTAACTATGTTCCTCTCCGCAGATGCTGCCAGACCTGCTGAGTTTTTCCAGGTATTGTTATTTTTATTTTGGATTTCCAGCATCTGCAGTTTTTTGCTTTTCCAATAGGAAATTCATATCTCTTTTTAAAAGTTTAAAAGTGTCTACAGGATCATAACAAAAGTCATAATACTCTTAATGATTAGACATGCCTCCTGCATTACCCATTGCTTAGCAGTTCTGCTCTTAGGTTAGAAATGATAACATATATGAAGGACATCATACCTTTGAGTTGCTGTTGATTGTATGCATCATTGTATTAAATCGATTCTGTAGGTCTTGCATTTCTCTTGATAATGGTAACCCTTCAAAGTTTGACATTTTACCCTACAGTTTATTTATTTCCAGCAGAACGAACCTGTACAGAAGAAAGGAGTTTTTTTAAGCAAGGTATGGATCTCACCTGTTACAAACACAATAAGATGGAGTGGGATTATAGGTGGCTTGAAATGCACAGCTGTAGTTTCTACTGAAATTGTAGTAACAGGGCAAACATACAAATAACTAGCCCAAACTGACATTCTGAAATACTATTAAAAGGTGAATTTCATGTAATTACGTTTTTCTATTGCCTGATGACAATAAAACTATGACGTTTTTAAAATATAACAAAAAGTTAATCTATTACCAAATACAGGCATGTCCATTGGGTCAGGCATACTTTCTAACCATCCAAAAGACTAATTCTTGTAGTATAAAGGGTTGATGTTAAATGTGTAAATACATAATCCACATCATCAATGACATAAGAACGCAAGGCAACAGAGCACAGCGAGAGATAGCTCTATGTACAGCCTCATGCTTAGTCTGTATTGTACATCATTAGCCTAATGTTCAATAAAAGGTAGAGTTTACCAACAGCATTACCTCCAGCATTATCTGTAAGACCATCCCCACGACAACCATATCTAAAATCCACAACGATAATAACAGCTGGTGGCAACAGAAAAACATGACAAAAGGAGCAACATGTGAAGAGCCCAGCGACAGGAAGGAGCAGCAAGAGAAACATCTGCAGGACAACGTCCGCACGGGAATATCTTCAACCAATCTCCAAAAAAGGTAACAGTAAAAGGAAGACATGGAAAAAATCCTACCTTTACCAGAGTGCTTAGACCACGGGATAGGCCCGGATCAAGCCGAGTAGTGGCAGAACTGGGATCGCAGGTTTACCAGGTGCAGAACAGTATTGAGAAGACCAGCAAGGAGCAGGTCAGGACCTTACTCTGCATCATAGGCAAATGACGTAATGGTCAGAAGGACATAAACAGAGACACGGTGACATATGAATAAGTTATCAAAGCCTTTGATACTCATTTTAGTCTTCAGAAAAATATCATAATAGAGAGAGCAAAATTTAATAGGCATACCCAAAGACCGGAAGAGAAAGCGTAGATTCCTTTATTAACAAGCTCTATTGATTAGCTGAAAATTGTGAATATGGAGCCCTGAAAGTCAAATTAATTCGGGATTGCATTGTTGTTGGAGTCTTATAAGAGATACTATTAGATTTTTTGCAGTTGAGGGAAGATTTGACCCTGTTGAAGGCTGTGCAGGTAATGAGGCAGATGAAGAGAAAGCAAAACAAAATCTTTATTCGAGATGAAAAAGAAATCTCACGGAAATAAAAAACGGTTGATACAGTCCCATTTATAGCACATAAAAATTGCAGCACACCTAACCCCAAACAGAGAAAAAGAGGAGGGCGTGGTAGCTGCTATTATTCAGTGTCCCCATTGTGATGGGGAAAGGCTGCTTCGGTGCAAAGAATGTCCTGCCAAAAATGTAGAGTGCCATTCCTGCAAGAAGAGAGGCCACTCTAAATCAGTTTTCCGCAGCAAACAGCTCTGAACAAAACAATTAAAGGAGAAACAGCCAAGATCATGTACCATTCAAGAAGTTGAAGACATTCAAAAAGTTGGAGAAAAAGAACCAGAAGTACCATTCTTGGGAGAAATTACAGGATCAAATTAGAACTATTGGAGTTCAGATATTATGGACAACAAGGGATATCAACTTAGCACTGTTGAACTTCCGTTCTACACCACTTCAGAATGGGTTGGCTCTATCGGAACTTCTGGTGGGAAGATGACTGGGAAGATGAAAAATAGCTATTTTTCCTTAGTTCTGTTGAAGAGTCATGCGGATTCGAAATGTTAACTGTGCTCCTCTCCACAGATGCTGCCAGACCTGCTGAGTTTTTCCAGGTATTTTTGTTTTTTAAATCGAAATGCACTCTTATCAATGAGAATACCACCATCAATTGAATGGACTAACTACCCTTATGATCAGGAAGTCAACCTGAGCAGAGAACCAACAGTTTCTGAAGATTCACATGCTGCTCCACAGAGTTTGAGAAAGAACATGAAGAACTTGAATCCTATGTGACCTCCGGGAGAGATGAGAACAAAGTCAGGGAGATTGGTGAAAACACCACAATGCTTAGCTCTGAACTAGAGATGAAGGCAGAGACTTCGGCGGAGAGACATAGAGTAACGTAAATAGTATTTAATACAGTCAAAGACTTGGGGAGAGATGTAGTATTAAGGGTTAATGTTCAATATGTAAATATATAATCTACATCATCAGTGACATAAGATAACATGGCAACAGAGCACGGAGAAAGATAGTTCTATGTAGAGCCTTGACTACGACATCTAAGACCCACAACATTAATACATAATTCTTTCCCACACTCGCTAAAAAATATCTAGTTAGATGCTCACACTGATTCTCCTTCTAACGTAATGGCATCTTTTCTGGTCTCACAGAAGTATGGGGTTTCACTTACTGAAGGAAAATTAGGATGCTTTTATAGTCACAATAAAATAATGTAAGCAATGATTTCTTTCACATTAAGAAAACCTACAAAATGTTGTTCAGACCCACTGGCTTAATGATTAAGCTGGGACAGAGGCTTAAATTCCATCCAGAGCAAAGAAACAGTGTTTGAATTTTTGATCAGAAAACTGACTGGATCATTTGGATCCACTTGGTTGAGTTGGTAATCTCTTGGTCAAATGGTTGTGGGCTTGAGCTGACATCAGCACCCGAGTGCATGAGCTAGCCCAATACTCCAGTGCAGTACCAAAAGAGGCTGTGTGGTCAGGAAATGCTAGATTTCAGAAATGACCCTCAAACAAAGATCCTGTCTGACACTACAGGTAAGGGTGCTGGGAATCTGGAACTCACTGCCTGAAAAGGGTGGTAGAGGCAGAAACCCTCATAACATTTAAGAAGTATTTGGATGTGCACTTGTGATGCCATGGCATAGAAGGCTACAGGCCTAGTGCTGGAAAATGGGATTAGAATAGTTAGGTACTTGTTTGACTGGTGCAGACTTGATGGGCCAAAGGGCCTTTTTCTGTGCTGCAGACCTCTATGACTATGACTCTATGAAGTTAGATATTTTAACGGGAAGACAATAAGTCATCTTAAAAAAAAGCGGTATTAGATGGTAAAAGGCCCTCATCCACAGCTATCTTGTGACGACAAGAACCTAACTCATTCACATTTTAGGGATAGTGGTGGTATCGTCACTGGGCTAGGAATCCAGAGAATCCAGAGACCCAGGCTCTGAAACCCACCATGGCAGATGATGGAATTTGAATTCAATAATAAAAATTCTGGAATTAAATGCCTAATGATGACCATGAAACCATTGTTGATTGTTGTAAAAACTCAACTAGTTCATTAATGTCCTTTAGGGAAGGAAATCTTAGGGAAGGAAAGTCATCCTTACATGTGATTCCAGATCCACAGCAATCTGGTTGACTCTTAAATGCCCTCGAAATGGTCTAACAAGCCACTCAGTTTCTCAAGGGTAATTAGGGATGGGCAATAAATGCTGGCCTAGCCAGCAATGCCTACAAGCCATGAATTAATAAAAAAAAAGAACATTTTAACTAAGAATGACTGAGCTTTTACACTTATAGTAACTGTCCTGGGTCCTGATCTGTACTCTGGTAATAAAGGACCACACAAAATTTCACTTTATAGGCTTTGGCATTAAAAAATTTCAGATATGACTACAGTTCTCTAGCTCCAGATCTCTGACCTGTGCTTTCCGCTGGGAAAGTATAATCTAAGGTCATACAATCATAAGAAACAGGAGCAGCAATAGGTCATTTGGCCCATCAAGGTTGCTCCACTATTCAGGAAGATCATGGCTGATCTGATTGTGGCCTTAACTCCACTTTCTTACCTGTCCCCCACAACCTTTGGCTCCCTGTCAATCAAAGCTTTGAATGTATTCAATGACCCAGCCTCCAATGCTCTCTGGGGAAAAGAATTCCAAAGACTAACGATCCTTTGACAGAAGAAATTCCTCCTCATCTCCATCTTAAATGGGAATAGATAGATTAAGTGAGTGATGGAGTTCAATGTTGAATCGAAGGAAGACAAGTCAGAATATTGTTTTAATAGTGAGACCAGGAACCGTGTAGGCAGCATCCGAGGGATTTGGTGCACAGGCAAATGATCAAAATCAACAGAGTTAATAGAATGCTGGCCTTTATCAGAAAGGAGTCTGGATACAAATGGGAGGAAGTGATGTTTCAATGATATAAAGCCTTGGACTCCATCAGGAGTACTATGTTCAGTTTTGGGTATGGTACCTCTGTAAGAGTACTGCCTTGGAGGGACAAGAGTGCAGATTCACCAGAATTATAACTAACTTTAAAGAGTTAAATTATGAATCACATAAACTTGGATTGCTTTAAAAGGTTGAGGGGTGATCCAATTGAGGTGCTTAAAATTGTAGGGAATCAAATGGATAGAACTATGTGGAACCTCAGAACATTTCTTAATTTGCAAACTAAATCATTTCAGCGTTTACAATAGATTCAAGTATTCCTTTAGTAACATTACAATTCAAGTATATATTTAGAGGCTTATTGCATAATAAGTGGAAATGTTAAGACTTTCCAGTCAAATAGAAGAACAACTTATTCATTTTGTCTGTTTTGAATAGAATATCTCAGGGATAACAGATGTTAATTTATCCCAAACTTGGAAAGTAAAGTTGAAAGGCAGTGGAACAGATTTAGAGAATATCCTATACCATATGAACAAGGCAACTGTTTTACAGAAACAAAAACAGAGGAAGGTGGAAGAGTAGGGCTGCCCACCCTGGCTGAACGAGCTCCTGGACACATGATCTCCTGCCTCCAACAATCCCGCCCCCAAATTCCCTCCATTGGTGACCCTACATGCCCATCCTCATTGGGTCCTGCCTTCCCAAGGCCAACTGGAAAGCGAACTGACTCCATTACCTGTTGGAATAATGCTTGACTGTCAGTCAAAAGGGCATTTCTTTCCCCTCATCTCCATTGTTTAACTAATTAATAAACAAAACTATTCAAAGGAAACAAAGTTGCCCTGACAATTTTTTACCTGGGTTTGCCCGCAGAGTGACCTGGAGATTGATCCTTCAGTTCCTGGAGAATCTAAGTCAATCCTAGAAGGATGGCAACCCTAAAGAACACAACATATCATTTTAGCCTCCTGCCAGCAAGTTGACATTCAGAGTTTGCTTCTTTCTTCAGAATTTCTGAAAAGTACAAACTGAAATATTAACTTATATGTTCCTTTCACAAAAACTGGCTGACCTTGTGTGTGCTTGTAGCCTACTTAAACTTAATGTCAGCTCTATCAGATAACAGTCACTGTTTGCAAGATGCTCCCTTACCATCAGATTATTAATTAATTCTGGCTTGTTGCTATTAGTAAATTTAGTATGGCTTGTTTCCATGTTGGTTCTAAAACACATTGGCCGGGATTTTCCGGTCCCGTTGTGGTGGGACCCGCCGAGGGAGATTCGACGGCCCAGGCAAAAGTCCATTGACTTCCAGAGGGACTGGACGATCCCGGTAGTGGGCGGAGCTGGAGAATCCTGCCCACTGTTTCAGAAAACTGTTCTAGATACATCTTAGAAATTCACTGCCTTTACAACTGGAGCTGTTTTGCATCTCTCGGTCGATGTGAAACTTCAAATCTTTCGTTAACTGCTTTGCCTTTGTTACATGCTTCTGATCTTCATATGTTTCACAAAAATGCATAATCTAAGATGTTACATAACAAGATCAGAGTTCAGTAATATCATCACTCTCCAATATTCTTCTTCAATAAAAAGACAAAATATAAAATCTGCAGCAAACGATATAGGAAAAGCCCCTGCAACATTCATTCATAAAGGTCCAACTCTGATTGTCAATATACTGTCTGACCACAGTATATTGCACCATCTACAAGATGATGTCTTAATTTCTTTTACACTTGTGCTTATCAAATTTTAAGATTACTTTTCCACCTGAGATTCCAACTGGAATCAACGCACAATCAACTTTATTACCTTTGTGTTTTTATGGCTGTGCCCAATCACAGTTTAAATAATATACCACAATTCAGGTGATATTATCTGCTATAGATTATGGAAAACAATCATTGCTTTATGTCACAAAGCTGTAACACAATCTCTGAGTTCCAATTACATTATAATAAGCAATTGAGTATTGGCTTTAGCTTTGTGGTGCTCTCTGAATTGTGATTATGTTGCACAAACTCCAAGCCTTTGAATCTTTTGAACAACTAAATAATTGTTGGGTAACTATTTGCCATTAGAATTCTTCTGCTTTCTATTGCAGCCATTTTAGTTAATATGATTAACTGCATGCTTAATTTAGACTTGTTGCTAGTAGAATAACTAATAATTACCACAACAATGTTTCTGTTCTTCTATAAAACAGGCCTAGATTTTCGCTGAGTTGGAGACCCTACGGAGCTTCCAAAATGGCAGGGAGGCAGGGCCCAGATGTGGAAGCCACCACCCCCCTCCCATTTCTAACAAATCCGTTTTTACTGGTGGGGAAAGGAGGCGGGGAGTGATTCACACATGAGGGAAACCTATGAATTAGCAGTAAGATTAGACTATTCAACCCCTCGAGCCTTCTCTGTGATTCAGTATGATCATGGCTGATCTGAATGTGGCCTCAACTCCACCTTCCTTCCTAGCCCCGATATCCTTTGCCTCCCATGTCAATCAAGAGTCTATCTAGCTCAGTCTTAAAAATATTCAATGATCCGGCCTCCACCGATCTCTGGGGAAGAGTTTCACAGACTTGTGACTCTATGAGAAAAAATTTCTCCTCATCTCCGTCTTAAATGGAAGACCTCTTATTTTTAAACTGTGTCCCATGGTTCTAGTTTCTCTCACAAGGGGAATCATCCTCCCAGTATCTACCCTGTCAAGTCCCCTCAGGATCTTATATTTTTCAATAAGATCGCCTCTCATTCTTCTAAACTCCAATGGCTGGAGGCCCAACCTGTTCAACCTTTCCTCATAGGAAAACCCCCTCATTCCAGGAGTCAGTTGTGTGAACCTTCTCTGAACTGCTTTTTACACAATTGTGTCCTTTGTTAAATAAGGAGACCAAAACTGTACACAGAGCCCTAAATGTGGTCTCACCAATAATAAAGGTCAACATTCCATTTGCCTTGCTAAATCACTTGCTGTACCTGCATGCAAACTTTTTGTGATTCATGTACCAGGACTTCCATATCCCTCTGTACCTCAGAGTTCTGCAATCTCTTCCCATTTAAATAAGATGCTGCTATTTTACTATTCCTGCCAAAGTGTATAAGTTCACATTTTCCCACATTATACTCCATCTGCCAATTTTTTGCCCACTCACTTAACCTATTTATATACCCTTGCAAACTTCTTATGTCCTCTTCACAACTTACTTTTCTATCTATCTTTGTGTCAGTAGCAAATTTAGCAACCATGCATTCGATCCCATCATCCAAGTCATTAATATATATTGTAAGTAGTTGAGGCCCTATCAGTGATTCCTGTGGCACTCCACTCATTACATCCTGTCAACCCGAAAATGATTCACTTATGCATAGAAACATAGATGCAGAAGTAAGTCATTCAGCCCTTTGAGCCTGTTTCACCATTCAATATGATCATGGCTGATCCTCGATCTCAATGCCATACTCCCTCCCCATACCCCTTGATGCCTTTAGAGCCCAGAAATCTATTTCCTTCTTAAATATATTCAATGACTTGGCCTCCACAGCCCTCTGTGGTAGAGAATTCCACAGGTTCAGCACCCTCTAAGTGAAGAAGTTTCTCCTCACCTCAGTCCTAAATGGCCAACCCCATACCCTGAGATTGTGACCCCTAGTTCTAGACTCTCCCGGCCAGAGGAAACATCATCCCTGCATCGAGTCTGTCCAGCCCTGTTAGGACGTTATATGTTTCAATGAGATCCCCTCTCATTCTTCTAAACTCCAGTGAATACAGGCACATTGGTGTCACTGATAAAGAAGCTTTTAGTACATTTTGGTGAGAGCTAGAAGGCCTAAAATGTCACAATGCAACTCAGAGGCGGGCTTTTTAACCAGCCTGCCTCAGCACTTTTTTTTAATATATTCATTCACGAGATGTGGGCTTCGCTGGCTGGGCCAGCATTTATTGTCCACCTCATGTTGCCCTTGAGAAGGTGGTGGCGAGCTGCCTTCTTGAACCGCTGCAGTCCATGTGGTGTAGGTACACTCACAGTGCTGTTAGAAAGGAAGTTCCAGGATTTTGACCCAGCGACAGTGAAGGAAAGGTGATATATTTCCAAGTCAGGATGGGTGAGTGGCTTGGAGGAAACTTGCAGGTGGTGGTGTTCCCATCTGTCTACTGCCCTTGTCCTTCTAGATGGTAGTGGTCATGGGTTTGGAAGGTGCTGTTGAAGGAGCCTTGGTGCATTCCTGCGGTCTTGACTGCCTTCGTGACTGCCCATGCTCTGCTTCCAGGGAAGGTGGGCCCGACTCTATTCAGATCATGCCTTGCAGGGGCCTTTCTACCGAGACAGGTTCATCGAGTCGGGAAATTTCCTATCTTCTTTTGTCAAGCACACCGATTTCAATGCTCGTTGCTGGGCTCAAGGAATTGTCACTCTGCGATACAGCCTCACTGCAGCCGGATGTATGGACGATACCAAATGGATTGAGGATCTGTATGCCATCCAACAGGTGTCCAAACTTTTTGAGCAATAAGCTGAACCAGTATACCACAGCTATTGAGTGAAGTGCCTATGAACAAACTACTTTTGAGTCAGATAGAATGTACAAGCTCATTTTCTTCCGAAATAAGTTGCAGTAGCCTGTCCACTCAAAAATCACTGACTGAAGCAGGGTACAGAGCTGATAAAACTATGGTTTTCAGCTGCTAGCTCCTCCACAATGAACCATAATATCTCTCTGCAGACAAGTAAACACTGAATTCATAACATTTTCTTTTAGGATGCAGAAATATCACATGGAAATGAACTTTCCATCATAACAAACAAAGCAAACACTGAGCCAGGTGACATTTTTGGGAACCAACCATACAGGACTTTGAGATAGTTAAAACAGCATTTCCAATGGAACAAAGCATTTATCAGCAGGGATTCTTTGTTAATTCGTTTCATTTTCACACGGGTTGCAGTCACTGCTGAACTGGCAGCTTGCTAACTGCAAAGCCACATGTTGATGAAAGGTATAGCGCTGTCAATCCTGAACTGCTTTGGAGCACGGTCTCCCTTGCCTACGACCACCAGAAAAGACTTAACAGCAAATTCTCACACATAGGGCTATAATTTGTTGTAAAATTGAGCCATGATAAAGGTGTCAAAAGCATTAGAAATCATAATGCAACCATGAAATGACATGGAAAGGGTTTTCTGGTAGCAGAATTTTGATATATTTTCCTCTCGCTGCAATTCTGCTTCTCTTTTTTTCTTATTTCACATCTGTGTCTCTATTATCCACTTGCTTTTTTAACCTCTTAACCGCTTAACTTTCTCTTCCTTGTTCTTCTATTTCCCTTCTTCCTTTTGTTTATGTCTAAAAGAACGTTAAACTGGCACAAAAATGTACTCTCAAAGTTTATATTAGGTCAGAGAACCAAAGGACAGGTTACAAAGGGGTTTTGAAGTGGGTGGGTGAGAGCATCAGCAAAGGCATGTAAGGTTAGTGCCAATCTGGAGTCATGAATGCAGGAAACCTGGAGTTTGCAGCCTCAGGAATTAGGTGAGTGGGGCTGAAGCAAGCAGGCGGCTGAATGAATTGCAGTCTGTAGAATCAGGTGGGAAAGTGAGCTGTGGCCTGCAGCAACGAGACTCAGGTGGGTTTCTGCCAGCAATATCAGGAATCATGTGTCCATCAGTTTCAAATACTTCATTGAAGAACTCCAAATATTGACAGACTCCTAGATATCCTCTTCCCTGATTTCCAAGTTAGTACCCAAAAAATGCTGTGCTACAATGGCACACATATTTCTTAAAATTATAGCGGCAAAGAACAGGTCACTAAGTCAACAAACAAAAATCTGAGGATGCATGGATAGAAAACTGGCTACATCATGGACACCCTGGGTTCTTTCTTGGGATAGATCCCTTAGGGTCAGGAATTCTGGTTTGACCCAAGAATCACGTAACTGAATTTATGCCAAAACAACAGCTTGCATTTAAACAGCATCTCTAATGTACAAAATATTCCAGGAATATTAGGTGGTATAATAAGAGGAATACAACTTCACAGAGAGTGAGGTTAGGGGGGATGGTTGAAGTCTTTGGAAAATAAATGGGGTTTGAGAAGGTTTCTAAGAAAAGTAGAAGGGTGGAGGGGGTAGAGGGAAGAAGTGCTAAATACTACATACTCCCTGCCTAAACCATTCCAGCTCACTACACAAGTCACACTCCCAGCCAACTAAAATGCCAGTTCAGCTTGTCACAGATCATCAACCTTAGCAATGATTCAGGGATCTAGAATGAGGGAACATAAATACAAGATTAAATGCAAGAAATTTATGTCAAAGGGGAGATTTTTTTTACCTACCAGATTGCAAGGCTGTGGAATTAATTATGAGTTAGTCATTGAAGCTGGGACCTGCCAATATTTAGGAATAAGTTAGGAAGGTGGCTGGAGGGGGGGGATAAAAGGATGTTGCAAAAGAGCAGGTAGATGGAAGTACTGCTTCTGTAAAGGATAAACCTCTCCTTCTGCTTTGATTGTGTCAGCATCGCAGACTAACATCCGTATTCCACCAACATTTATGTGATCAGCGCCAGCTGAACCAGACACGACCCGCTCATATGGTAGTCGTGATAACGAAAAACTTATAAGTGGAATTAATCTAAAGGTGGGTGCTGAAGATTTCAAGTAATGGGGCTGTGAACTATTTCCTTTGGCAACTTGTTCCATAGTGAGATTGTCCTTGGAAGAAAGATTGTTGATACTTGTAGAGACAAATGGTCTTTGTAGTTTGTGTTCTTGGTTATCTCCTGTTTTGCCATTGCTGAAGGGCAGTGTAGTGAGCTGGAATGGTTTAGGCAGGGAGTATGTAGTATTTAGTACTTACTTCTTCCATCTACCCCCTCCACTCTTCTACTTTTCTTAGAAACCTTCTCAAACCCCATTTATTTTCCAAAGACTTCAACCATCCCCCCCAACCTCACTCTCTGTGAAGTTATATTCCTCTTATTATACCACCTGATATTCCTGGAACATTTTGTACATTAAGAGATGCTGTTTAAATGTTCTTGTTTCTGTCAACTTCCACCAGCCCATTTCATACTTTAAAGCTCATGGTTGGGACCTCAGGGCAGCTTTATTACAATGAATACGCAATCAGGTCACCTCCTGGGGGAGATGGAAGCGTCCACCGACCTTGAGGGCCCCGCATAGCAACAGGAGGAGGGGGAGGAGCCCTCGGGCCTCCCCTTAGCAACCGCTTCAGAGCCGGGTTCCGAGGATTTAGAGTCCGACCGACCGACCCGGTCCCTTCGGCAATGGGTTGTGCCCCGACAGAGGCACCCGGATCCTCGCCCCGTCTCCGACATGAATTAATTAACGAACCCACCTTCTCCTCGCCGCTGGCGGCTGCCGCCTCCTTCCCCGCTCGGGGGGGAACTTAGCTCCTTTACCCGTCTCTCTCCGCGCGCCTGGGTGGGTGGGGGGCGGGGCGGGGGTGACAGTTCGGTTTGATTTTCCCTCCCTCTTATTTAAACTTTTACCAACACTTTTGCTGCCTTAAAAATAAAACTGCCGAATATGCATCAAGGTGCCGGAAGCTGTGGGACTTGTTCCGGAATCTGAGGGAGAGGGACGTCTCTTGGCTGCTTGAGGAACATCAGAGAGCAACTAGGGTAGGAATTGGAGGATAATATACACATTAATAAAAAATCAAATTTCCTTTCGATTTCTCTTGTTCTTTACGAGTTGTGCCCCCTCTGTAAAATAAAGGGGACACTTTTTCCTCTGATGACAGAGGCAAGGCAGTGTTTTTCTTGAGAATTCTCCCTCTCCTTCCCCTCCCCCCCCCCCCCCCCCCCACAGAGGGAGGTGACAACATCACCTGTGAGCCAACGTGGGGACGCCAGTGACCACAGTGGGCTTGGCAACAGGCGCCAGCACCAGAAACAATGACCCACCGTTGATGGTGCGCTGACCACTTCATATTCAGCTCTTTTGCGGCACAGCCTGCCCCTCACAGATTTGTCTCTTCAGCCAGCACCAAAAGTGCACCATACGGAAACCGCCTTATGCCCAAAAGATTTGATTTACTTGCACATCCATCATATCACCTCAGTGGAAGGATGCCGATGGTGGTCTCCCATTTATAGCCTCACCAGGCTCTTCCTTTTGGAAGGCAACTGAAATTAACTTAATGGACTAAGGATAAAGACTTTGAAAAACTTGTATTTATATCGCACTTTATCATGCCTCTGAGACATTTCAAAGTACTTCACGTTTAGTGAATTCCTTTCAAGTGCAATAAATGATTGTTATCTTGGCATTTAGTGAGTACCATCACTGACTTTTTATACGATTAAAGCAGCATAGCTTTAAAAAGCATGTTTTCAAGAGATGAATTGTAAATAATGCCACATAATTCCAAAGATTTTCTCGTTCCCCTTTGAACAACGGCATTGTACTCTTATTTTTTCTTGAACTGAAAACCAAAAATTATGGTTATTGGTAGATATTGGAATTGCCACAATTCATCTACTTTGCATATTAAGTTACCAGTGGATAGACATTGCTGACTTCCAAAGTTGAGCACCTCCTGATCCATTCAGGCCAGGTCAAAGTCTGGTCACTGCATCTTTTAGGGAGCCATGTGCACCCATGCCTGACAGCAACAAAATAGCTGCTTCATGTAAGGGGAGATTCACAATCATCGTGGCCTGGAAAACCTTGATAAAATAAGCATTCTTTCTACTTGATTGGAGATTTTGAAACTGTATTTCCTATACAGGAAAGGGCCCCAAACTTGAAGTACTCCCACTACTCTTAACATTTCCTCTGATGAATGAGCAGGAGTGATGTAGACCCTACAATGTCTTCACATTGAGGATACCCTCCATCGTGTTGTGCGGCACTACAACAATGCTAAATGGACTTCAAACAGATCGAGCAACTCAAGACTGGGGAACCATGAGGCACTGTGGGCCATTAGCAGCAGCAGAATTGTACTCAACCACAATCTAACCTTAGGGCCCGGCATACCCCCCACTCTACCACTACCACCAAGCTAGGGGATCAACTCTGGATCAATGAAGAGTGCAGGAGGGCATGCCAGGAGCAGCACCAGGCTTACCTAGCAATGAGGTGTCAGCCTGGTGAAGCTATAACACAGGACTACTTGCATGCCAAACAGCATAAGCAGCAAGTGACAGACAAGAGCTAAGTGATTCCACAACCAGATAAACAATGTGGAAAATTGCCCAGGTATAACCTGTACACAAAAAGCAGGACAAATCCAACCCGGCCAATTACCGCCCCTTCAGTCTACTCTCCGTCATCAGTAAAGTGATGGAAGGGGTCATCAACAGTGCTATCAAGCGGCACTTGCTTAGTAATAACCTGCTCACTAACGCTCAGTTCGGGTTCTGCCAGGGCTATTCGGCTCCTGACCTCATTATAGCCTTGGTTCAAACATGGACAAAAGAGCTGAACTCCAGAGGTGAGGTGAGAGTGACTGCCCTTGACATCAAGGCCACATTTCACCAAGTGTGGCATCAAGGAGCCCTAGCAAAACTGGAGACAATGGGCTAAAAGCAAAATACTGCGGATGCTGGAAATCTGAAACAAAAATAAAAATAGCTGGAAAAACTCAGCAGGTCTGACAGCATCTGCAGAGAGGAATACAGTTAACGTTTCGAGTCCTAATGACTCTTCATCAGAACTGTAGAAATAAGGTGAAATATAAGCTGGTTGAGGGGGGTGGAACAGCTAGAACTGGATAGAGGGCCAGTGATAGGTGGAGGCAAAGAAGAGATTGCCAAAGATGTCATAGACAAAAGGACAAAGGGGTGTTGACGGTGGTGATATTAGCTAAGGAATGTGCTAATGGTGACATTAAGGGTAGAAAGCAGGATGAGCAAGTAACAGATGGCCCTAGTGGGGGTGGGGTGAGGGGAAGGGATCGAAATAGGCTAAAAGATGGAGATAGATCAATGGATGGAAATACATTTAAAAATAATGGAAATAGGTGGGAAAAGAAAAATATATTTAAAAAATATAAATTATTGGAAAAAGGGGGATCGGAAAGGGGGTGGGGATGGAGGAGAGACTTCATGATCTGAAGTTGTTGAACTCAATGTTAAGTCCGGCAGGCTGTAAAGTGCCTAGTCGGAAGATGAGGTGCTGTTCCTCCAGTTTGCGTTGAGCTTTACTGGAACATTGCAGCAGGCCAAGGACGCACATGTGGGCATGAGAGCAGGGTGGTGTGTTGAAATGGCAAACGACAGGGAGGTCTGGGTCATGCTTGTGGACAGACTGAAGGTGTTTCGCAAAGCGGTCACCCATCTGCGTTTTGTCTGTCCGATGTAGAGGAGACCGCATTGGGAGCAGCGAATTCATTAGACTAAATTGAGGGAAGTGCAAGTGAAGTGCTGCTTCACTTGAAAGGAGTGTTTGGGCCCTTGGACGGTGAGGAGGGGGGAAGTAAAGGGGCAGGAGTTACACCTTCTGCGGTTGCATGAGAAGGTGCCGCGGGAAGGAGTTGAGGTGTAGGGGGTGATGGAGGAGTGGACCAGGGTGTACTGGAGGCAACAATCCCTGCGGAATGCCGCCGGGTGGACGGGGGGGTGAAGGAAAGATGTGTTTGGTGGTGGCATCATGCTGGAGTTGGCGGAAATGGTGGAGGATGATCTTTTGAATGCAGAGGCTGGTAGGGTGATAAGTGAAGACAAGGGGGACCCTATCATGGTTCTGGGAGAGAGAGGAAGGAGACAATGGGCATTGGTTGGAGTCAAACCTAGTACAAAGGAAGATGATTTGTTTGTTGGAAGTCAATCATCTCAGCTCCAGGGCATCACTGCAGGAGTTCCTCAGGGTAGTGTCCAAGGCGCAACCACCTTCACCTGCTTCATCAATGACCTTCTATAATAAGGTCAGAAGTGGGGATCTTCGCTCATGATTGCACAATGTTCAGCACCAGTCGTGACTCCTCAGATACTGAAGCAGTCCATGTCCAAATGCAGCAAGACCTGGACAATATCCAGGCTTGGGCTGACGAGTGGCAAATAACATTCGGGCCTCACAAATGCCAGGCAATGACCATCCCCAACAAGAAAAAATCTAACCAGCGCCCCTTGTCATTCAATGGCATTACCATTGCTGAGTCCCACACTATCAACATCCTGGGGGTTACCATTGACTAGAAACTGAACTGGACTAGCCATATAAATACTATGGGTACAAGAGCAGGTTAGGGGCTAGGAATCCTGCAACGAGTAACTCACCTCCTGACTCCCCAAAGCCTGTCCGCAATTTACAAGGTACGAGTCAGGGGTGTGATGGAATATTTTCCCCTTGCCTGGATGAGTGCATCTCCAACAACACTCAAGAAGCTTGACACCATCCAGGACAAATGCTTGATTGGCACCCCATCCACAAACATTCACTCCCTCCATCATCGATGCACAGTAGCAGCAGTGTGTACCATCTACAAGATGCACTGCAGAAACTCACCAAGACTCCATATACAACATCTTCCAAACCCATGACCACTACTATCTAGAAGAACAAGGGCAGCAGATACATTGGAACACCACCACCTGGAGGTTCCCCTCAAAGCCGTTCACCATCCTGACTTGGAAATACATAATCTAATTTAGAAATTGATTTAGAAATACATACTTTAATCAAGCAGAGTCAGCATGGCTTCATGAAAGGGAAATCATGCCTAACAAATTTATTAGAATTCTTTGAGGAGGTATCAAGCAATATAGAAAAAGGGCAACCAGTAGATTTCCAAAAGGCGTTCGATAAGGTACCGCACATAAGGCTACTTAACAAGATAAGAGCCCATTGTGTTGGGGGTAGTATATTAGCATGGATAGAGGATTGACAAACTAATAGAAGACAGAGTGTTGGAATAACGGGGGCATTTTCAGGATAGCAACCTGTAATTAGTGGAGTGACACAGGGATCAGTGCTGGGGCCTCAATTATTTACAATGTATATTAATGATTTAGATAAGGGAAGTGAATGTACTTTCGCCAAGTTTGCGGATGACATAAAAATAGGTGGGAAGGCAAGTGGTGAGGATGACACAAGGGGTCTACAGAGAGGTATAGACAGGTTAAGTGAATGGGCAAAAAACTTAGCAAATGGAATATAATGTGGGAAAATGTGAGGTTATGCACTTTGGTAGGAAGAATAGATAAGCTGAATATTATTTAAATGGAGAAAGACTGCAGAAGGCTACAGCACAGAGGGATTTGGAAGTCTTTGTGCATGAATCCCAAAAATGCAACATAGAAGTTCAACAGGTAATAGGGAAGGCAAATGGAATGTTGGCCTTTATTTAAAAGGGAATGGAGTATAAAAATAGGGAACCCTTGCTAAAACTATACAAGGCATTAGTTAGACCACACCTAGAATACTGTGAACAGTTATGCTCCCCTTACCTAAGGAAATATATACTGGCATTGGAGGCAGTCCAGAGAAGGTTCTCTAGGTTGATCCTGGGTATGGAGGGATTTTCTTATGAGGAGGGTTTGAGTAGGTTGGGCCTGCACTCATTGGAGTTTAGAAGAATGAGAGGCAACCTTATTGAAACATATAATATTCTTAGGGGGCTTGACAGGGTAGTTGCTGAGAGGTTGTTTCCCCTTGTGGGAGAGTTTAGGAGCAGAGGGCATAATCTCAGAGTAAGAGACATCCATTTAAAACAGAGATGAGGAGGAATTTCTTCTCAGAGGGTAGTCAATCTGGTTAGGTTGTTAAGTATATTCAAGGCTAAGATAGACAGATTTTTAATCAGTAAGGGAATCAAGGGTTATGGGGAAAAGGCAGGAAAGTGGAGCTGAGGAATATCAGATCAACCATGATCTCATTGAATGGCAGAGCAGACTTGATGGGCCGAATGGCCTACTTCTGCTCCTACGTCTTATGGTCTTACATATCGCCATTCCTTCACTTTCGCTGGGTCAAAATCCTGGAACTCCCTCCCTAACAGAATTGTGGGTATACCTACACCACATGGACTGCTGTGGTTCAAGAAGGCAGCTCACCACCACCTTCTCAAGGGCAATTAGGGATGGGCAATAAATGCTGGCCTAGCCAGTGAAGTGCACATCCCTTGAATGAATAATAAAAAAAAACTTTAGTAGTCAATTCAGCCTATTATGTCATCAGCTTATCTATTTTATTAGCCAAAGCTGTTGGTCTTGGCTTAATGGCAGTCTTCTTTGACGCTGAGTCAAAAGGCCATAGGTTCAAGTCCAACTCCAAAGATTACAGCATTAGAACGCAGCATCAGGCAACCAATTTGGGGATACTTCCAATCCTTGTATAATAATGCAAGTCTTGGAATTAGTTGCCCAAAAATATTTATCAGATTATCAAATTATAATTGAATACAAAATGAAATGATTAAACTTTGAAATAAATTGACAGAGCTGAGGTTCATTCTGTATCTGAATGATGTACGCTTAAGTAGATTCACTCTATACCCTACACCAACGATATATGAGTATGCATTGTAACTAAGAATAATTCCAATGAAAGAAGAGAGAAATATAAATGCATGCAAAAACATTCAAAAGCCACAATCCACAACAAATGTAATTAACACTTGCACTGCCTTCAGCTGCACTGAAACAAAACTACAAAGGAATATTATGTATCATTAATGACAACATTTTTAACCATTTGACCTAACTGTCATATGTTGCACTGTGTACATGATGAAAACATGCACATTATTTTTATCTCACTCACTTGTTGCACTGACCATAATTTATGATTTGTAAATCATTTACTATAGATCCTCATGAGTTTATTATGTGTAATTAAGATATAGATACTGTGCAGCCTGAATAGCCAAACTTCTAGATGAAAAAAATATATAACAGAGCAACATTTTACGTTGCTGCAGTTTGATTTTGGTTTCACAGAGACACAAAGTGTGCAGTATAGCTGCACACCATATAAACCAGCATCATGTTAGATGTCAGCTTAGAATATAACAGCAGCTTCAGGAAGCTGCCTCATACCATTTCAGTTTCCTACTTACTGCCAAATAACTCTAACATGCAAAGCAATTTTTTTTAAAATGTAGTTTTCAAGTATTACCAAGGATTGTCTTTACATTTCTAATGTTACAAAAAAGGGAAGTCAAGAATAATACACTAATTTACTGGCTCTGTCTAGCAGAGTTTTGCATGTTTACGGTTGTTCCCACTTCACCAGAGCAGTGCCAGATTTTGGTAGTGTTGGCTGACACTGCTCTGAAGTGGTGCCTGCAGCATGAATAAACATTTTCTTGGAATGGTAGTATCCAATTATTTCTTAAATGATTCCAGTTTTTTTGGCTTTACTGATGTACCTGGAAGTCTATTCCATAGGTTGGGAGGTAGGAGGCAGAGAGTAGGGAGAAAGAGATGGTTCTCTGATTGGCGGAATGTGACACATGTTCCGCAGGGATCTGCACTGTGGCCTCAGCTTTTCACCATATTTATTAATGACTGGGATGAAGCAATGGTTTAGTTTGCAGATTACCTTAAATTAGGTGGCACAATAACATGTGTGGATGGGAGCAGGAAGCTACAAAGGGTCACAGACCAAGTTAACAGACAAAATAATGGCAGACGGAGTTCAATGTGGGACAGTTTGAGGTCAAGGATCTGAGCAAGACAAATTGGAATATTTTCTTAATGGTGTGAGGCTAGGAGGGGCTGTGGATGAGTAAAGGAATTTAGGTGTCCATCAACACAAACCACTAAAAGTTAGTTCACATATATAAAAAGTAATTAAAAGGCCAATGGAATGTTGGCCTTTATCTCAAGAGGGCTGGTATTGAAAAGCGAGGAAGTGATGCTTCAGTTTCACATAACCTTGGTCAGTACACTCCATCTGGAATACTGTTGTTACTTTCAGGCATTGAACATTAGGAAAGATATATTGCTCTTGGAGGGGTAGGGTGCAGATTCAACAGAATGATGCAGTGCTTAAAAAATTAAATTAGGAAGATGATTTGCAGATGCATGGCTTTCATTCACTTGAATTTATACAGTGGAGGGGTGATT
Organism: Cetorhinus maximus; assembly: GCF_964194155.1. Classification (NCBI taxonomy): domain Eukaryota; kingdom Metazoa; phylum Chordata; class Chondrichthyes; order Lamniformes; family Cetorhinidae; genus Cetorhinus; species Cetorhinus maximus. The sequence goes on from NC_135893.1 coordinate 101,080,781, forward strand.
TTTTTTTATTCATTCATGGAATGTGGGCTTCACTGGCTGGGCCAGCATTTATTGCCCATCCCTAGTTGCCCTCGAGAAGGTGGTGGTGAGCTGCCTTCTTGAACCGCTGCAGTCTGTGTGGTCTAGGTACACTTACAGTGCTGTTAGGAAGGGAGTTTGAGGATTTTGACCCAGCGACAGTGAAGGAACGGTGATATATTTCCAAGTCAGGATGGTGAATGACTTGGAGGGGAATTTCCAGGTGGTAGTGTTTCCATCTATCTGATGTCCTTGTCCTTCTAGATGGTACTGCTCGTGGGTTTGGAAGGTGCTGTCAAAGGAGCCTTGGTGAATTCCTGCAGTGCATCTTGTAGATGGTAAACACTGCAACTACTGTGTGTCGGTGGTGGAGGGAGTGAATTTTGTGGATGGGGTGCCAATGAAGTGGGCTGCTTTGTCCTGGATGATGTCCAGCTTCTTGACTGTTGTGGGAACTGCACTCATCCAGATAAGTGGGGAGTATTCCATCACACTCCTGACTTGTACCTTGTAGATGGCGGACAGGCTTTTGGGGAGTTAGAGGTGAGTTACTCGTCGCAAGATTCCTAGCCTCTGACCTACTCTTGTAGCCACAGTATTTATATGGCTAGTCCAGTTCAGTTTCTGGTCAATGGTAACCCTCAGGATGTTGATAGTGGGAGATTCAGTGATGGTAATGCCATTGAATTTCAAAGGGTGAATGTTAGATTCTCTCTTGTCGTAGTTGGTCATTGCCTGGCAGATGTGTGGCGTGAATGTTACTTGGCACTTCTCAGCCCAAGCCTGGATGTTGCCCTGTGTCCCCCGTTCCTAATCCTGAAGTTCAATTTACAACAACAATGTGAATTTAAAGCATCCCAAGGTGGTGCACTGGAGAATTATCAAACAAAATTTGACACTGAGTCACATGAGGTATTAAGGCAGATGACCAAAAGGTCAAAAGGGTAGGATTTAATGAGCAACCTAAAGGAGGAAAGAAAGGAAGTGATGGGGAGAGGTTTAGGAAGAGAATTACAGAGATTAGGGCCTTGGTAGTGTTACAATCCCAGCTGATGTTAATACTGGACAAGTAAGATCCCAAAGTGAAACCTGACTTGAATTCTTTTAGACTGTGGAGAAAAGTTACTGAACAAATTTTAATTTTTAATACAAACTTTTATACAAAGAACAAAATATTTATTAAAACAAGAAAAATGAACAATGTTATACCAGACAAAAAGGTTGGAAGATCTCAATACAAACACAAGATGATGATTCAAGTACTGACTATTTCTTTATCCCAGCAATATCTTTACAGACACATAAACCAGCTTGACACAAAGGCTTCTTGCTTAGGACTGGCACAGTTACAAATGGTTTTCTTCTGGTGAATTCCTGAGCATTCACTTGATGCTTCTCACCCAACTGATATCCCTCCCCATGCCACCCAAAAACCACACTCTAAACTCACTGTTTCTTCACTGTACTGTAAAGCAAACAAATTAGCTCCCTAAACTCAGTCTTCCAGTAGCACCTCTGCTAAACTGATCACTTCACTGTGTCCTCTATGATTGTTCAGTTAACTACTGTCCCAATGTAGTTTTTCTTCTCAGAGAGCGTAAAACCCCTGTCTTCTCCCTCGGACACACACTGAACACTTCCTTGCTCAACTCCTGCTTTTTTCTATGTCTCTGTCACTGGATCACTGTTGCTAGGCAACAGTATCATTTTCTACTTTGTGTTTTTTTTCCTCAGAGTACAACATACAACCCCTTTTAACCCATCTCTTTAACTTCAGGTTTACAGCTTTATTAAAAATGTATATATACAAACAAACCCAAAAGACCTGAAACCTTTCAGTCACAAGTCTATCCAGACTCCCAGGCACCAAGGTTCATAAACAAAACCTAAATGAAACTGAAACCATTTTTATCTTTCTCAACACACAAATATATATATAAATTTAACTCAAAATTTTACATTGTTCATAACAGTAGCTAAAAGCACTGTGCAGTAATTTGTAAGATCATTAGGTTATTAACCAGAATAACCAGACTTATATTAACCAGAAATAATTAAAGTTTAACTTTATTAGGAACTTGTCTTGGTAGCATAGTAAAGTGGGAAAACTTACAAATAGTGCACAGTATAGAAAAGATGCCAAGCAAGTGGGACTATGGGGAAATTATATTGTTTTTTAAAAAAAATCTTACTTGCACCAAAAAGCCAAGATTTTGTTTGTGGGAATTGCTTGTGCATGGAAAGACACAGGATCGGAATGTTTAGGCCTCTCTAAGAGGTAAGACCTTGGAGCTCTGAGATAATAGGCAGTCGAGCAAAGATGGATGTGAAAAACATGTAATGGTGTGATGCTCACATGAGAGAAACCTGGTTGGTCAAGGAAAGTATGCGCAAACATGGGGCTGAAGATAATTGAAGTGAGGGAGGTATTAATTGGATAAGAGCCAGGATAAAAGAGACCCTGACTTTGTCCCTGTGCGGTGGAGAAACCTGGAAAACAAGACAAGGGAGAGAGAGAAAAACAGAGAAGAACCCGAAGACCAAAAACTGCAAGAAACGTAGTCATCGTGCATTGGCTGTCCAGTCACGATATAGAAAGTATATAGCCCACATTAGATTATATGTAAATCACTGCCAGGGTTTATTGCTGGGGCCAAATATGACACCAGTGTTGTGAACAGTCCGATTCAGCCTCAGACAGTTGCCTGGGAGGGGTTGGAGTTGGTGAAGATTTTTTGCAGGCACCCAAGATAATGGTTTCAGTCTTCCCAATATTTTGTTGGTGGAAATTTCTGCTATCCGTTGCTGGATATTGAACAAGCAGTCTGACAATTTAGCAACAGTGGAGGGGTTGAGTGAGGTGGTGACAAGGCTAAGCTGAGTCTCATTGGCGTCCATGCGGAAGCAGACATTTTTCAGATGATATCACCGAGGAGGCCAATGATAGATCCTTGGGCGTTGCCATAGGTAATGGTTTGGAAGCAGGAGGAGAGGCCATTGCAGTTGATCCTCTGGCTTTGACAGGGCACGTAAGAATGGAACTAGCTGAACAACAGCGGAGAGGCATTGGAGGAGGATGGTGTGAACAATGGTGTCAAAGGCTGCAGATAGGTCGAGAAGGATGATGAGGGAAAGATCACCATTGACACAGTCACGCAGGATGTCATTTGTGACTTTGGAAAGAGCTGCTTTGGTACTGTGGCAGGTATTGATTTATTACTGATTACATTGTGTGTTTTCCTTCAAACTTATTTTAAGTTTTAAAACTTGCCAGATCACATGCCAACACAAATGTCACATGTCACAAATTTAATGCAGACTGTACCCACAGTGTCTTATTTGAATGAAGAAAGAACTGTGCTCCTAATTTATTGACTGCATCATTTATGCCAATTGGAGGATGTATATGTGTAACTGTTTTGTTTGGACACGCAGCTTCAAGTGACTCAAGTTCTTTGGAACAGTGGTTCTCCAAGTGAGCTGGGGGAAGTTGGGGGGTGAGGTGAGCTGGGTGAGGTGGGGGGGTGGGGGGAGATGGGGTGATGGCATCTGTCGACATTTTCTAGATGATCCTGGAAATAATGTGAAAGTAATTATGAGGCTGGCTCGGTGCCCGCTGAGAGGTGGGGCAGAGTGTGGCAAATATCACACTAAGAATAGACACAGTGCAATGAGCAGGAGGGGGCACACCCATCTCATTGATACCTGTAAGCAATAACTGTTTTCTTAAAAGCAAACACACTTTCCACTTATCACTTTCATATTGTGAGTATTATATCGTTTCATAATTTAGATGGTGGGTCCGTTTGCAAAGGGATGCTTCCGCGAAAATTGGGAAGCACCTCTTTAAAACAAGGACGAGGTATTAATATGTAACATCCTCGGGAACCTAGCAACAGGAACGCAGTAACAAATAAACAACAGCGTGCTACACAATGATTTGCTCGGATGCCGATACAGGGACAACCTTGGGTCACAACTTTATGAAACACACTAAAGTTAACTTTTTTATTAATCAGAAAGTTCGTTCAGTTACCAAAAAAAAAACTTACGAAACGCTTCAGTTCAAGCAGATAATCTGACAATGAAATTCTGGCGTTTAGAAAGTTCAATGAAAGAGGCATTTGGGAAAGTGTCCCAGCTGTAATAAAACTGGCTGAAGTGTGGGCACCAGCCCGTCAGAAAGACGCAGAGCCACAACTTTCTGTGACGAAACAAAACGGCGACTGTTCCTTAGGAGATTTTCACGTATTTATGACCTAAGATATGTTGAAGACTTCATTCAGGGACTGAGCTTTGTTCCAAGAAATTGATTCTTCAGTTGCTGCTACCAAAGATGGAAGAACAGGAGGTAGGAACCTAAACCCTTTGTGCGCGAATTTCCTTTGCCTTTTGTGTATCTCATCTTCAATGTTTCTGCTATTTAATATGTTTTAATTTTGAATGAGTGACACATAACTTTGCGCTTTCTAGAAGCGGAATTAAAATATAATAGAAGCTACCTAAATTGTCAATCTCAAAATTGCATTAATGCATATTATTTATTGTGTAGCGTGCCTCAATGTATAAATTACATTATTTAAATACATTCAAAACTGCATTGAAAAGGGTTTTCCTAAGCGGGAAAATAACAATATTGCGAGAGGAATTCACTTGATTTTTTTCCCCTGTAAAATGCGCTCAAATTTCTAAATTTAATTTGTTAACTCGTCATATTTTGCATCTGTTTTTATACCCCAATACATTGTCGGGTAATACACCCAGAATGTTTCTATACTCGTAATTATACAGGAACTTAGTAACAAGCAAGTTGCTTGGCACCAGTGGGCAGAACTGGCCAAACAGATCAATACGAGAAGCATTGAACCTATGACCTGGCTGCAATGCTGTAAGAAGCGTAATGATCTGAGCAGGGCTGCAAACGGAAGCCTCCCAGTTCCTATCTCTGTTACTCTCCTGCACCGTGTGTAGACCCCGCACATTCCCTCTATTGCTCCCCACCACTTTCATTCAGTCACAGCAACACACTTCATTGAACCAGCTTCTGTTGCTGCTGGCACATTCTGCATCTATTACTGTCATCGCAATTACTTCCCTAAACCTGTGCCACCTTTCCCTCACCATTGACGCACACATCCCATAAACTTTCACCAGGTACACACTAACACATGTCCTTTCTCCTTACACGACAAGCTGATACACCATATGTGGGAGCCACCCTCCATCACACGTCTCCATTGGCAGAGGTGGCCATGGAAATTGTGGGCCGTGGGCATGTTAGAAGCGATGTGACTAATGTCACAATGTGACAGGCATCACTTTAAAGTAAAGGTGAGGGGACTTGCTCAATGTTTTGCTATGTTGTAAACACAGTGGCACCAGCAATATGATTGGGGATATAAAACCTGTGTGCTGTAGATAAGGTTAGACAAGTCAGAAAACTGCATTGCAGGTAATTACGCTGGAGCAGATAGAATATTTTGACACGACATCCATGACAAACTGCCTCTTTGTATGCGAGGAAATTGTCTTTGGTCCCTGCCACAAACTCCATTCCTTAGCCACTGACTCTATCCCTCCCCCAGCAACTCTCTGAAACTGAACCCAGATTGTTTGCAACCTTGATGTGATACTTGACTCCAGGATAAACTTCCGGCCACCTATCCACACTATCATTAAGACTATCGATTTCCACCTCTGTAATATTGCCTCACTCCACTCCTGCCTTAGCTCATCTACTGCTGAAACCCTCATCCATGCCTTTGTTACCTCTAGACTTGACTATTCCAATGCACTCTTTTGGCTGGCCTCTGTAACCTTGAGGTCATCCAAAATTCTGTTGCTCAGGTCCTAACTCTCACCAAGTCATGTTCACCTGTCAGCTTTGCACTTGCTGACCTACATTGGCTCTGGGTTAAGCAATGCCTTGATTTTCTCATTCTTGTTTTCAAATCCATCCATGGCCTCACCCCTCCCTATCTCTGTAATTTCCTCCTGCCCCACAGCCCTTCAAGATATCTGCACTCCTTCAGTCCTGGCCTCTTGTACACCTCTTATTTTATTCACCCCCATCATTGACAGTCATGCCTTCAGTTGCCAAGGCCCTGAGCTCTGGTTTTCTCTCCCTAAAATCTTTGCCTCCCCTCCTCTGTTTCTGTTCCTTTTAAGATGCCCCTTAGGCCCGGTATCTGTGGCTTGATATCAAATTTTGGCTTATAACACTCCAGTGAAGCACCTTGGGATATTTTATCATGTTAAAGTTGTTGCTGTTGTTGGAAATGAGCCTTCTGAAAAATCAAATTTGGAAGTCTCTTTGCATGTATATCTGTTTAACATTTATTGCTTCATCCAAGACTCTAATACATCTGCCTTTCACTTTGCCAGACTATTCAATTATTTACAGAAACTGATATCTGGGAATGATAACAAGGCAATGTGTATTCAAATAGCAAACTTGAGAGTGAGGCTAAAGTGATTTATGATAGCCGTTTGAATTGAGAGATAAGATTACAAGCTTGAAATCATTCCCACTTATCACATATTTAAATAATGTTTTTCATGGGATTTTCTGATCAATTTAATTTCCCTTATAGGAAATCAAGAATTTCAATGTTTGCTTAAATGAATTATTACAATTACAAGGCTATGGCAGAAAAAAAAATCAAACAGCTGATTGAAATATAATTTTCTTTACAAACTTTGCAAACAAATAATTTTTCAAACTTGAATTGCAATTTAATATAACTTGTTTCTGATTTCAAGGCTCAGAGGTTAATTATGTGCATGACAACATGTACAGAAGCAGCAATGTTAGAATATGGAGAAGTCCAACACCAAACTTTGTGGGGTATTCTCACATGGCATGGAATCAGTGTAGTCAAGCATAGTCAGTTGTATGGATTCTACAATGAGGCCCTCAGATATAGAACAAAGAACAAAGAAAAGTACAGCACAGGAACAGGCCCTTCGGCCTCCAAGCCTGTGCCGATCATATTGCCTGTCAACTAAAACATTTTGCACTTCCGGGGTCCGTATCCCTCTATTCCCATCCTATTCATGTATTTGTCAAGCTGCCTCTTAAACACCACTACCGTACCTGCTTCCACCACCTCCTCTGGCAGCAAATTCCAGAAACTCACTACCCTCTGCGTAAAAAACTTGCCCCGCACATCTCCTCTAAAGTTTTCTCCTCTCACCTTAAATCTATGTCCCCTAGTAATTGACTCTTCCACCCTGGGAAAAAGCTTCTAACTATCTACTCTGTCCATGCCACTCATAATTTTGTAAACTTCTATCAAGTCGCCCCTCAATCTCTGTCGCTCTAGTGAGAACAATCTGAGTTTCTCCAACCTCTCCTCATAGCTAATAACCTCCAGTCCAGGCAGCATCCTGGTAAACCTCCTCTTCACCCTCTCCAAGGCCTCCATATCCTTCTGGTAATGCGGTGACCAGAATTGCACGCAGTATTCCAAGTGTGGCCTAACCAAGGTTCTATACAGCTGCAGCATGACTTCCCAGCTTTTATACTCAATACCCCTGCCAATAAAGGCAAGCATGCCATATGACTACCTTATCCACCTGCGTTGCCACTTTCAGTGACCTGTGGACCTGTACTCCCAGATCCCTCTGCCCGTCGATGCACTTAAGGGTTCTGCCATTTACTGTATAATTCCTGCCTGTACTAGACCTTCCAAAATGCATTACCTTGCATTTGTCCGGATTAAACTCCATCTGTCATTTCTCCGCCCAAGTCTCCAACCGACCTATATCCCATTGTATCCTTTGACAATCCTCTTCACTTTCTGCAACTCCTCCAACCTTAGTGTCGTCTGCAAACTTACTAATTAGCCCAGTTACATTTTCCTCCAAATTATTTATGTATACCACAAACAGCAAAGGTCCCAGCACTGATCCCTGCAGAACTCCACTAGTCACAGCTCTCCATTCAGAAAAGCACCCTTCCACTGCTACCCTCTGTCTTCTATGACCAAGCCAATTCTGCATCCATCTTGCCAGCTCACCTCTGATCCCGTGCGACTTTACCTTCTGTATCAGTCTGCCATGAGGGACCTTGTCAAAGGCCTTACTGAAATCCATGTATATAACATCCACTGACCTTCCATTGTCGATCATCTTTGTCACTTCCTCGAAAAACTCGATCAAGTTAGTAAGACATGACCTCCCCTTCACAAAACCATGCTGCCTCTCACTAATACATCCATTTGCTTCCAAATGGTAGTAAATCCTGTCACGAAGAATCTTCTCCAATAATTTCCCTACCACTGACGTAAGGCTCACCGGCCTGTAATTTCCTGGATTATCCTGCTACCCTTCTTAAACAATGGAACAACATTGGCCATTCTCCAGTCCTCTGGGACCTCACCCGTAGCCAGTGAGGATACAAAGATTTCTGTCAAGGCCCCAGCAATCTCCTCCCTTGCCTCCCTCAGTACTCTGGGGTAGATCCCATCTGGCCCTGGGGACTTATCCACCTTAATATTCTTCAAGACGCCTAACACCTCCTCTTTTTTGATCTCAACATGATCCAGGCTATCTACACACTCTTCCCTAGACAAATCGACCGCTAAGTCCTTCATATGTAGCCTCTGGTGACAGCTCTGACAGGTTTTGATGGAAGATCAGTTATTATTTTGGCTCTGGGTTCCAACATTTTGTCTCACTTTCAAAGCATTAAGGAGAAGGAGGAAAACAAGGTGTCCTTGTTTTTTAATATATTCATTCATGGGACAGAGGCATCACTGGCTAGGCCAACATTATTGCCCTAACTGTCCTTGAGAACTGAGCAGCTTGCTAGGCCATTTCAGAGGGTGTTGCTGTGGGTCTGGATATCCCCAATATCCCATGGGTCTGCAGAGAGCATTGCTGTGGGTCACATGTAGGCCAGACAAAGACAGCAGATTTTCCTCCCTTAAGGACATTAGTGAACCAGATGGCTTTTTACAGTGATTGATGATGGTTTCATGGTCATTATTAGACTTTTAATTTCAGATTTTTATTGAATTCAAATCTCATCATCTGCTGTGGTGGGATTTGAACCTGTGTCCCCAGAACATTACCCTGGGTCTCTGGATTGCTAGTCCAGTGACAATACCACTACACTACTGCCACCCACCAGATGTGAAGATCTGCATAACATAGTTCCTGTCATTGCACATTAGTTGTACATTGAATGAGTGGAAGCCCTTCCTGCTTAGGAATAGTCCGGAATCTCCATATGTGTAGTATGTAAGGCTTTGTGGGCACAACCACAGATGTCCTGTACTTATGGGAATCAAGCTATTCTTGCTTTGCTATCTTCCTGGGGAAATTAAGACATTTATAATGTTTAGTGAGGAGCACATCCATCACCTGTTTGATGCATCACCAATTGCAGCTTGAATTGACCTGGAGGCCTAGAAATACAGAGCCATGGCCAATGATCTGTGCAGCCCTCATCCTGGGCTGTAGTTGATGCTGCAACAGGTGACATAGCTCTGTCAGAGCCTCCCTGGTGAAAGGATTGCAACAGAAAAGTTGAAAAATCTACCTAGTCAGAGCAGTGGTATTCAAACCTTGAACAGACTGAGGCTTTTGAGGGAAAAATGTTTGGCATGAAATAGAAAACCACTAGATTTCTAGAGGCAGCTCGGTAATTGAGATATGGGACTTTCAATCTGAGATCAGAGGAAGTAGTGTGACCATGAACACAATGGATAAAGAAGGACTAAGGGTAAATCCATCAAAAATTAGAGGCAGTTGCTGTTGTTTCTACTTATGTGAAATATAAAGGAATTGCCTATGAGGAATTGGAATTGCTCCTTTGAAAGGCTTTAAGGAAATCAAGATATAGTGAAATCAACCGTAGCATTGCAGGAGGATTGGAGGATGTGCTCACTGAGGGCACGAGGAAGAAAGTTGATGAATGAAAGTGAAATCATCAGCAAAACAGTAGATAGAATTAGGTGATAAGCAGAGATGGTCATTGATATGAAGAGATAACACAATGGAGGAGAGGATAAACAAGTCAGAGATGGGCCATCAACTACAGCAATTTGAGAGGAAATTCTGTAGCCGTGGGCAATTCTTTGGTGGAAGACCATATGATAGTAACTTGTTTGGAAATGGACCGTGCCAGATTCTGATGTTTTGGAGGCATCCAAGGGAAAAACAGATAACTCATCAAAACGTTCAACAGCAGAGATTCACACGTGTGAATCATAGGCACAAGATCACCAGTGGAACTAACATGTTGAAAATCATGCTGGCTGTCAGGAATTAGGCTAGAATCTTGCAAAATAAATTTTATTTCTAATGAGCTTATTTTTGTTTTAGAACTTACAACAAATTGTCAAGTGTATTGATTGTGCCAATGTCACCTCGGTGTTTCTGATGTTCAGACATGGAAACATGGGCTGGAATTCCACCCCCACCCTCCCCCCTTCCCCCCGGCCCCGGAGCGGGCTGGCAGGCAGAAGGTATAAGATCAGGTGGGATGGCAGGGTGCACCATGCCCATCACATACCCACTGCTGCTCGTAAAATAGCAGTGGTGGGGGAGGCATTGGGTGGCCACCTAGCTCTTGGGCCAATTAGGGCCCTTATGTGGCCAATTAATGGTCACTTAAGAACCTCTTCCTGCCATCACTGCTATTTTACCAGCAGTGGGGGCTGCCCATGCCATGTGGTAAACCTTGTTGAAGGTGGAGGGAAGCTTCAGTCCTGTATGGGCACCCTGTTCTAAACAGAGGCCCCCACCCTCATGGTACTACTCACCCTTGCATGTTTACCCTCCCAAATGTGGCCCCCAGTCTCCCTCCCTGGACATCCCAGACTGGCTGCAGTGAAACCCTCTCACTTACATGGGTGTCTGGCTCCAGTGATGATCGTCATTGGGGACAGGCTGCAGTTCCAGCTGTGGCCACTGCTCCCAATGGTGCTGCTGGGACTAGAGAGCCATATGATTGGCTGGTAGCTCTTTGAAACTCTTTCGAGTTATCAACAGTCACAGATTGCAACTCTTTCGAGTACAATCACAGTTCTTGGTTTTCCAGGAGTGGGACATGAACCCACAACCCTCTGATTCAAAGGCGAGGGTGCTATGAACTGAGCCACAGCTGACACCTCAAAAGATTTGGTAGCTCTTTGAAGTGGGACTTCCTCCCAGATGGGGGCGGGAAGTCTAATCCTGAACCAATTAATATCCTAATGACTGTTAAATCAACTCAGGGCTTCCCAGCCACACAAAGGCAGGCTTCCCCCTGACTTCTAAGCCGGGGTTAGAGTCACCGTCTCCAAGTGAAATTCTGCCCATGGTAGGTAGTTACTTAGCCTCAGCTTCCATAAGCCTCAGCTTATGATTATGATATTGAGAGCAATGACTTGTAGGTTAAACAAGAACATTTAATGCTTCTGCACCTAAATTTGAAAATGACAAGAAGATGGTGATCTTGCTCAGGAGGCCAGCCATTTCATGATGGATTTCAAACATAAAACAAATTTAGATTTAGTATATAATCTTTTTCTTTCTTATGTATAAAAAAGTACAAGGCTGTCCATTTTAATTAGGGAGAAAGGTGTTATTATAAGTCCTTCCCCACTGATTTTCTATCAATTCAAGATTTTCTGAAGTCAGGTTTATAAAAAAAAGCAGATACCCTTATATTATCAAACTGACTGATTAGTTTGTCACAAGTTAATGGAAAACTGAAATTGTATGTTCAGGGGCAAGCCTCATAAAATACCTTATGTAATAGCTTTGTCTTTTGTCACTGAAGTATATAAATTTAGAAGTACAGAAAACTTAGACACTAAAGCTCAGCTACGGTATCAAAAGTTCTGTTTTATTAATTCTTAAATTGAGTTTTATGAGAGTAGATTTATTAGTGAAGATTCATGTAAGACTGAATTGTTGAGAAGCAAATAACACTGTTGTTGACTTTAGTCACAGGATCTCCCTATACTTCACAGTAGTTATACAAGAGGGTTGCCTGGGTTACCACCTCTGCCTCCTGACCACTGTAACAAAACTTCAGAATTATATAAGGTAAATGATTTTTGTAGTGAGAAAAGTATTAATTCAGATATCAGATATACCACTTTATTATCATAGGTGAAGATCAATTAAAGTCAATCTGTAGAAATAACTTGCAAGGATATTGTGGGGTACAGTGCTTTATGCTTAATTATTTAAAATATAATCTGAAATGAATTTTTGAAAACCAAGTCAAAATGCTGGTGCTGCCTCTGATTTACTAGTGTCTCAGTAATATTTTCAGACAGGCTTATTCATTAATCAGCCCTCCTGGTGATCCACATTGTTCACTCTTCACCTCATCATATTTCTGAATTTTCTGGTTATTTTTTCAGAGAAAGGATTTGGAAAATGTTATTTTTGATCAAAAGCCGAGTGTATTCTCACAAGTTTCAGAAAAGAGACTACCAGCTACAAAGTGGCTAATGTACTAAACAGCTCTTTCAGAGCCTGAACAACACGCGATTCAATAGTTTTTCCTGATTTTCAGAAAGACGCCTTGCAATATGACTTTGGAAAACCCTGTGTGTTGGCCTGTGAGAAAGACTTTTAAAAGTCAGAACGAAAAGACCAGAAAGAAAGTCTGTCTGGTTTTGGAATCAGGGGTTGCAGACACAGTTGGACAGACTGAAGGAGGCTGTGAAAGGAGAGTTGTTTAACCAGGAGATCGTACAACAAAATGCAGAGAAGTTATTCTCGTTAGGTTAAGTAACCTGACTCACCAAATTGGGATAGCACAAAGTATTCCTTATTTTATATCATTATGTGAACATACATTGTACCAATTGAACTATGCAGCTTTAATCAGAACCTATTACTCTGTATGTTTCTCCTTGCTATGGAACGAAAACTGAAATGAACCCAATTCAGCCTCAACAAGTGCTGATCGGGTCTGCCTTTGGAGAGATTGAAAAGTACATGGGCTGAAGTTATGTCCAAATCACAAGAGAGTCTAATTATTCTACTCCACAACCTTACTATTGTGCTAGTAGCAGTTAGCAGTTTGAGACAACTCCCTTTGGAGTAAATTGCTCATGGGCTTGACCCAGTTGAAACTGACAATGAAGATAAAGTAACTACAGCAGAGACTGTATATGTTGCAAGTTTTTGGGGTAAAATTGAAACTTCTATCTTAAGGGTAAGTAAACTGATGCATCAAGTGAGGACATGTGTTCCAATCCCCTTGACAGAACAGAGGAATCAAGTTAATCAGAGGTATATCTTTTAGCCTTCTGAGGAAAAGCATTTCTACCAAAGCTTTTTGAAAATATATATACTATCTGGATATAAAATGTACCTGAACTTAAATTTCATTTTACTAGAATATGTTGGATAAAGCTTGACAACAGTGTCTTATTTAGCAGTCTTTTTTAGAGCGCTATGGTTAAAGGTTGCTGACAGTTGTTTCCCTGGAACACGTGAGGGTGACTTTAACCCCTACCAAGATGCGAGGGGTGGAGATTGCACTTGCTGGCCATAGCTTGAGGCCTGGGGATCTCCCCTATATGTTGTGGTTAGTCGAGCACCTAAAATGGGTGGAAAGCACCAGCTGCCCAGTGGGCATGAGAGAAACTCAAAGGATGACTCATTGGTAAGCTGGTAAATTATGCAGTTGCTGGGCAGGTTTTTAATTGGCTATGGTTAAACTCGCAGTATGTACAAAGGAATGATGGATCTTTCTGACTGCCATTCTTGTTAATGGCATGTTAACGGCACCCTCAGCCATGGTGACATATCTGAATTTAATATGTCAAGCAAACCAACTTATTCCAAAAAAAAGACAATAGTGTTACTAATCAAAACAAATCAAAAGGATCTCATCTAGGGTCAACACAAAAGCACCAGTGATAAACCTGTGGTGTGCCTAAGGTGCCTTATGTTTACGTTTCCGGGTGTTACGTCTTGGTGCTGCCTCATCGCTCGGAGTGACATCTGAGACAGCCTGCTGACTCTGCTGTCCTGTTGCCCTCGATGACCTTGGCGGCCGTTCTCTGGCCCATGGAGCCAGTACTGGCCCTGCCTGGGAGGGAACTGCCAGTTCCACAGCTGGCATCTCCCCAGTCGTCACAGCCTCACTGGATGCTACGGTCACTGGGAGAGGGGCGGAGGAACTGCAGCCCTCATCCAGACCGCACTGAGAGGTGCCCACAGAGACGCCAGGCAGTTGCTGCGCTGACGTGAGGTCGCTTCGGACCTCCCTACTCACCGTGGATGGATGGGCACCGAGCTGGAAAAGTTGGTGCCCAGACCATCTCCCACACTGACACCAGCTGAGGTCAATGCCAATGTGAGGGCTTGCTGGTCAGACCGCATCCCCAGGAAGCCCTGACGGGTCTCCTGGAGTAGTCTCTCCACGAGAGTTGCCATGGACTCCATGGAGGACGAATGGCGCTCGGACATGTGGCTCATTGCTTCGGCGATCGTCCGCGTAGACTCCTCCACCACAGAGACCAAGCCAAGCATAGCCTCATGTATCTCCCCCAGATGTTCCCGCACACCCGGCCTCATTTTCTGTCCCTGCTGCGTCGTGGACGACTCCAGAGAGACATCATCAGGCACCGACTGAGCATGTGCCTGGTCCCCTGCAGTCCTCCAGCTGCTGGCACCATGGGCACTCTCTGTCTCTGCCAGCTCCTCCAGCGACTGTGAAGTGCCCTCACCACTGTGCCCTGGGACATGAGCCGATGTTCTAATTCCCATCGAGGTGCTAGCATCTGCGCAGGTGCCTGCCTCACAGAAATGGTGTGACGCTGGTGAGACTTCAGGCCCCTCAGGTGTGAGAGGGGGCCTCTGCTGCTCCTCCTCCCGGCCCTGCTCCGATGATGCTGAAAGGAAGAACAGGGACAGTGGATCAGTTAATGTGGAGACAATGACAAAGTACATCCCTGTACCCCGGATCATTATATGCTCATCCTTCCATAACCAATAGTCAAGCCAAGTTGCAAAATTAAATCAATTAACATTCAGCAGTGTTATGGGAGAACAATGCTGACCTCACTTGGGCATACATACCTGGCTATGGCACCCCAGCCTCACCGACACCAGTGGACCTGGGCGCATGGCGCCTCTCCAGATCCAGGGCCTCCTACTCGAAGCAGCTAAGAATGATGATCTGCGCCTGGCCGCCGCCAGTCCTCATATGATCTGCCGCATTATGAGCATTCTTCTCCTGAAAATGAGAGACGAGCATTGATTAGTGCAAATTGCACATGGAGTCTCTTCATGCACAGCCCACCACAACCAGAGTGGGACATATCAGGGGTCCAGTGACTCCTCTCCCCGCTGCTGCCGAACACACACTCGCACAACGATGCTGGACCTATTTCCCACCCCCCCACCCCCCCTTGGACACTTGCTGCCTACATCACATTAGGAACCACATGGTATATCCTTCCATAGCAAGGAGGCGCAAGCACATGGAGTGCAGAGCGCAGCAGATGGTTCGTTGCCACGCCACCTTGAAGCTCCCCTCCCAGCATGTCATCACCCTGACTTGGACATGCCCTGGAGTTCAAACACAGCGCCTAGGTGCAGCTCCTCCAGGTTACCCCCAAACCAATAAAGTGGGACTCAGCGTAGCACAATCTGCGGGGGCAAAACCCATCTCTTCATCACCCTCTCAGGATGACCTCAGCATGGGCAATATCTGCTGGCCCACCCAGCAAAGGACAAATATCGTCAATGATTCAATGCAGTCACCACACTCAGACTTGTGGGGGTGGAGGGGACAGCAGGGGGGGGGTAAGCTGACCTGTTGGGTTAAATGCCCAATGCCAACATGGTTCTCATCCTGCCAGAGCACAACAAGTCGTTAAAGCGCTTGCGACACTGGATCCAAATGCGCCGCACCACGTCGCGGGAGCTCACCACCTCTGCCACCTCCCCCCAGGCACATTTCGTCACGTAGGGGGGGCCTCCTCCTCCTGTCAGAGGAAACCAGCACCTCCCGCCGTGCTGCCACCTTCTCGAGTAGGGCAGCAAGGCAGGCATCTGAAAAACAAGGGGCACACTGGCCCCCCCGCCCTACCCTCTGGCCTGGCCTGTCCCGCTGCCCTACCCTCCAGCCTAACCTGCTCCGCTGGCCTACCTTCCGGACTGGCCTGCTCACCAGAAGCCCTCTGTTGAGCCCTTCCACTTGCCATTGTGGGCATCCTTGCAAAGGCTGCCTGCGCTTCACATAAACAGGCCACCGGGTTGTCATCAGACCCGGTGGACAGTGCACTCCCACTGCCGTTCGCACACACTTGCTATCCGCAGGAGTCGCGCATTACGCTGGGCGGGCCTTAAATGGCCCGCCTGCGTAAAATGGCGGCGTGGACCCGATCGCGGGTGGCGATCGGGCCCGCGTCCACTCCCGCTCCACACACACACCACACACACACCCCCCCCCCACCCCCCCCCACCCACCAACCAGAAAATTCAGCCCCTGAGTTTCTGGACTCTGGATATGTATGGCTTACTAAAAGGGGATTAGTCTAGACTTCCAGTGCTTTGAATCTTTAGAACAGAGGAACACAAACAGTTTTTGTGTAAAGTTTTTTAATGTTCTGCTGAGAGCTAGCTGATGAGAGAAGTGACTTAATTCGACATATGTTTTGTTTGTATTTTATATAACACCAGTCTGACCACATGTGCTTCCAGTTTCCATGTTCACTGCTACATTTCGTTGAAAACAATTCGCCTTTCAAAACCTTTAATTCCATTCTCAGCATCTCCTCTGGTGATCTAGCTCACTTTTGCCATCTTTCCATGTTTAGAAGCTTCAACACAAACATACATTGCATTTCCCCATCGTAGATGTATTGATGCACCCATCCTCTGTACCATCAAGCTATCTTATTTTGGTTGAGGTTCATAGATTTAAGGTTCAACCCTCCAGTGCTGTTTTCTCGGGCTCGTTGGAGACTTTAGTGCATTCGAACATAAATTGTTTACTTATCGGTACGTTTGCAAATTCCAATGCAAGTCTCTGAGAAACTCTCAAAAGGAATGTTACAGTTTTAAAGCAGCCACTGGCCTGTTAATTTCTTAAGGAATATAACACAGTGTATAACACATTTTGCTGTTTTGTTTGAACTTTTTGACCTCAGTCAAAATTTAATCTTTTCAGAACTCCAAACAATCATATTATAAAATGAACTCAGAAACATTTGAATAAAAGAAAATAGGAATGATCCAAGTTTTCAAGTTGGTATGAAGAATCTTCAGTGAAACAACGGCACTGTATGGAATTTATTAGCATACAGTGTCTGCCATGTAGCACCGATGTGCTTTGTTTTCAGTACCAATGGTGCAGTTAGCTCAGTTGCATTTATTAAGTGCAAGTTGCTATGGGCACAGCCAGTGGTCACTACTGCCAAGAGTCCCAGTGTAGGTTGCTGCAGGCAGACAAGGAAGTAGTTTGGCCAGATTATTAAGCCCTACAGAGGAAACAACTATTTATCAAACCTTGTAACCCGCACATTCACTGTACAAAAGTACCTAATGTGAGAACCAGGCAGAATTTTGTTGTGCTTTTTAATTCCTGTTTTTAATTTTTACAACACTGTTGTCTGTTTTGCTTTGTTGTTCTTTTTAAAAGCCAGGAAACAGGATCAAACCATCTGAAGCAGCACTGCTACTACAACACGCCTGGTATTGTAAAGAAATATGAGAGTACATCAACAGACTGCTCTAATTGATTGCATGGACAAATAGGCCTTAGTACTGTTTCTCATCATTTTGTTTCTTCCCATGATTTAGCTGTGTTGGAAAATATTTCATTACTGAAAGTTGCATTAACTTCATTACGACCATAATCTTGAGATTATCACCTGGTGCTAGCATGTCTTGTACTTTTCACCAGGATTGTATGTATTGCATCCAGTAGTTGGGAGGAGTACTGATTGGCAGCATTTGTTGCTGAAATTTTGACTACTGGAGTCCTGGTTTTTAGATTTATTTTTCCTGCCGGTTTTTTTTTCCCTTGGATGTTTCTGGTTTGGGGATTTTGCTGTTATGTTATGAGTTCTTGTGTGCAGAACAATTTAGCCTAGCATGCCTTGGGCAAAGAATAAAGCTTTTTTTTTTGGATTAAGCATAGAATTTTCACTATGCTGCCTTCCTGTCATTTCAAAAGACTAAACTACCAAAAGGTTTATTCATTGTTATGAGTAACAGCCAGTTGTTGAAGTCAGTTCACCTAACAGCAACTTTGAACCAGTTCATGAAGGGGTTAAACAGACAGCCAGGTCAGTAAGTCCTTATCATTTCCTGTCAGCAGCCCAAGGTGACCCTGCACTTCCTCCATCCGACAGGCTTTTCCATAAACCATTTTGACTGTGGAAACAGAGGCAGCCATTAATGTTGTTTTTAAGCTATCCATCAGGAACTATGGTCGGATGATTGCGGGAGGATGTTTGAAGTCAAGATTTGGCCAACTTGGCGCAGCGCAGCCACAAAGACGCACTGCAGTGGCATGCTGCTGTCCGCAACTGACATAAAAGCGCACACAATCATGATTGAAAATTTGAAAGTTAAAGTGAGTAAATTATTTGGAGTCAGTTTTGACCGAGTGCTGACATACAAAATTGGTTGAGCTCAAATTGATGGTGTGGTCATGACCACTCCGTTTCCACTATCCATTAGGGTTAGGTTTAATATTTATTAAACTAAGTAATAGACACTACCATAATAACCTTTATTTGCTTGGTTGTACTGAACTTGAGTATTGCTGAGAAAAGAGACATGCTGGTGAAGCTTTTTAACTTGCACTCTTCAGGATGGATGCAAGAATGCCAAATTTCAAAGGGAGCAACAATTTATACTGCATGGGAAAAGGGTGCTGATTGATTGTCAAGCCAACTCCGTTGGTCAAGGTGTTGTGATGGAGAATGCATCTTGTCCCCCACACTTCTGTTTAATTCAAAAAAGGGAAATGCCTGTACATGTTCCTTTTGCCTGCAGAGGATGGGTCCCTGCGTATGAAGACATGTAGCTTCTAGCAAGTGTAAATGAGCCGCATTGCAAGCCCAACTGATAAACTTAAGTTGAATATTTGTGTAATTCATAGCACACTCTCTTAATATTCTTATAGAAACCTGGAGGACCTTTAAATGGATGTTTTCTAATCAATCATCAGCTGCTTTTAATAATAACCGGACGACAGTGATGCTCTTCTGAATAAATTTTCATTTTTGCATAAAATCTTGTACAGGAAAATAGAGTGAGCCAGTGTCTAGTTCATTGTATTCACTTACGTAGGATGCATTTGAAAATTTTACTGACATGCAGTTTTATTGAAGGTTCTGTATCTATAACCTATTTGCTTTTCAGACTGTATTGCGTCATAGCCGTCATCCTCCTATAATGCAGGATATATCATGGCCTTTGGCGATTCCATTCAAAGAGCAACGCTACTATAGAAGCCCAAGTGAATCAATAGGCAATAACTACACGCCAACAGCAAGCAACCTGAAAATTAAAAATTTGAAGAATGCGTTCCGAGCTGACAAGGTGGCTCCAGCAATGCCGTCCTGCGCAATGAAATATTATCGTATCTTTTCATGAAGGGAGTGAGAAATAATTCAAAAATGCTAGGTTTGTTGATGCATTTTCTTTATCCCCGAGAAGTACAAATAGCCATTCGTCATTTTTGTCATTGCAGAGCTGCATAAACGAACAAAGGGATGTCTCTGTCACAAAATGGGATGTTTTTATGCAACTTGTGCCATAATTGTGTCACAGTATTTGATCACAAAAAGACATGTTGAGCACTTTTGTTTTAAAGGCACAATACATGCATTATTTGAAGAACACATATATATGTGATCTACAAAAGCTTCCCGAGACTCTGTGAAATGGCAGTGGTAAATAATTTCTTCTTTCCAAATAGTCAATGGGCCAGGTAAAATCTGAAACCAAGATCATCATTCAAAGGGATGCTTGTCAACTGAAAGCCATGTAACAAAATGTTCCCACACTTCTTCCTCTTCAGGTTTATTTTTTGTTCCTTTTATTGGTCATAAAGTGACCATTTTTCCACTGTAGGAGGAAAGTAAGCAATGAAAAAGACTGCATCTTGTTTATTCGCTTAGAACACTTTTGCAAAGTTCTCCCATAGTTTTGGGAGCTGTTTATTTATAGATTTTTTTTTTTTTGCCTTCATATTCTGCTTGCAGAAACTGTTTCCTTTCAAACAACCCTCGTCACAAATGTGTGCTACATAAAATTTGTCAGGAAAGGACAAAAAAAATCAATGACATTGGACTGTCCAACATGAAAATTGGAAGGACAAAGAATCCACGGCCATTTATCCTTTCTTGAAGTTGAAGCTTAAAATAGACCCCATAAAGAGAGCTTACCATTGGGTTTAAATTTTGGATTATCTCCAGCAAAATAAATGATAGTTCATCAATCAAATAAGTCACCGTTGACAACAGATAGAGGAAAACACCGCAATAGCCAGGGAAGGAGTTGACATTACTGCTTGTGGGTACCGTCAATGTTAGCTATTGATGCCATAGATTTCCTGAAAGTTGCATGTATATCACCACTCACATTCAGGCTTTGGATGGAAGAGAAGATTCCAGCTTAAATAAACTAAAACCTCAGACAGGTTCCCTGATTGACTTTATATGTGTTGCCCTCTCACTTAGTTCCACTATCAGTAATAGAACTTTGAGACGTCTTAGCATTACTCTTTGGAAAGAAAACAAAAGACTTGCATTTATATAACCTCTTTCATTACCACAGGACACCTAGAGCACTTCACAGTCAATGAAGTGCTTTTGAAGTATGGTCACTGTTGTAATGCAGGAAACATGGCAACCAATTTGCACACAGCAAACTCCCACAAATAGCAATAGCCGGATAGTCTGTTTATTTTGTGAAGTTGGTTGCGGGATAAGTATTAACCAGGACACCAAGGATAATTCCCTTTTCTTCAAAAAAATGCCATGGAATCTTTTACATCTACCATAAGAGGACAGATAGGGCATTGGTTTAACATCTCAACTGAAAGACAGCACCAACTGACCAATGCAGCATTCCATCAGTACTGCACTGGAGTGTCAGCCTTGATTTTTGTGCTCAAGTGGGACTTGAACCCAATTCCTTCTGATTCAGAGGCAAGACTCAACTACTACTGCTGTCTGTCCCTTGAAATGAGGAGTATGTTTCCATGGAGTACAGCTTGTGGCAAGAACCAGCGTGTGAAGTTTTTTGATGTGGGGAGGCTAGTGTGCAGCAGCTACCACACGTGGGGCTTTGGCTGACCAGAAGACTCTCCCGCTCCTACTGCCTGCCGTAGGCATGATGGAAGGATGGGCAGGTTGATAATCAACCTGTTTGGCCACGTTATGCATGCACCTTCTGTAGCCATCAAGTCCCAGAGTGGGAGTTGGAATCTGGAGCTTCTGGCTCAGAGACAGGAATGTGAGCCACTGCACTCCATGACCTCCATGCAAGAGTACTACCAATTGAGCCAAGGCTGATGCTCTGGAAATGCCTAACACCCTTCACTTACTTTCTATATTACTCTTTGAAAGCTTTCTCAAAAGCGATCTCATCAACTATATCTTTGCTTCTAATTCATCTTATTCTGTTGGTGACTTTTCCTTCTCCGTGAAGCGCTTCAGGGCATTTTGTTACATGAAAGAGCTGGGTGAATGTTAAGTTGTTGCCTTATTGGAACTTATGGCTCACATGGAATTTGCACAGCAGCTGGCCTCATCTTTGGAGTGCATCAAGTCCTTTGGATATAACAACGATACCAATTGGAAGCTGCTACATGAAGGGGAAAGTTAAGGATACAAATAAGCAAAGATACTGATAGGCAGTGAATTTTCTCAGTTTCGGTTGACTTGGAAGATCAATGGAAATCCCGTTTACGTATATAAATGGGGCACTTGCTGATCTACTGCCAAATTTATGCTGGTTAATTGGGAGAACCATGGAAGAAATTCCTAGCTAAATAAATAAATAAATAGCTAAAGGGACCTTGCTTCTATTATTTTTTATTTTTATTATTATTATTTTATTTATTTATTTATTTATTTTTAAAATTTTATTTTATTTATATTTATTTTTCATGGTTCCTCCAAACATTATGTGTGATTTCTGAAGCATTAGCTTCAGTTGAAAGAGTAATGACCATTGTGGTAACCTGTTTTTCTGGGTTAACCTTAACTGATGCATTCAGCTGCAAAAGCGTATCAACCTGACCTGAAGAGGCGAAGGTTTTCAGCAAGAAACAAGACCATCAGTGAAAGGTAATTTGTCCTTTCATATCTCTTCCGATTGATAGTTTCTAAAATTTCAATTATTTGCTTTATTATTTTTTTGAAACTACAGATGATTTCTTCTGCTTATGAAACAATATGACAGCAATAGCAGAGATAGAGCTTAAAGTACTATAGGCCTGATTTTGCAACTTGTGTTTGTCACTAGTGAGGCTCCAATCTGGCAACACAACCCCTTATAAGTAAGCATATTCCACTGTTCACCTCTATAATCTGCAGTTTTGACAGGATGCAGAAAAGTTAAGTTCAGAATGTATTCAGGACAGCTATTTTTGTATCTATCGAGGTTAGGAGTTCAAATGACTATTGAATTTAATCTGATTTTGATGAGCCTTTGTGATGTTTTCTCTTCCATTGTTGAAGTCCATATCTGCATGGTACCTAGGGAAGAATTCTGACAAAATGCTGCAAATTGTGGTCCGAAGGGATTTTTATCTTTTAGTATTGGACTTAATGCGTTAGACGACAATTTTTAAAATGAGAAGTGTTGCATTTGCCAAGGTCTAGAAATTTGGGGACAAACATTTTTTGGGCACCTCGCCACAGAGTGGTAACAGATTGCACTCAAATGGGGAAATCTAAGGAGCCCAGGAATTTTGGACCTTGAACCTCATTCTCTGTGAAAGGTAGGAGCCCAAACAGTTTTGTGTTACACTTTTCAGGAGAGAGCTTTGCAGGGGTCTGCATGTTGATGGTGAATCTTGGATTGCGATTAGGAGGGGTGGGAGTGCAAGTTTGGGGGGTTGCACGTAGGTCACTGGACCAGGGGTGGTGGTTAATGATAGTGCTAAACCTATTTTTCAATCCATAGCATTGGTTTTCCCAGAAGCAGTAAGTGTTTTTTTCATTATTCATTCTTGGGATGTGGGCGTCACTGGCTAGGTCAGCATTTATTGCCCTTGTTCAGGGGGGGCATATTTTTTTTTAAGAGTCAACCACATTGCTGTCGGTCTGGAGTCACATGTAGGCCAGACCGGGTGAGCACAGCAGATTTCCTAATTCGTGAACCAGTCGGGTTTTTTAAATGAAACAGTTTCACGACTTTTAATTCCAGATATTTATTGAATTCAAATTCCACCATCTGTCATTGTGGGATTTGAACCCAGGTTTCAAACCTGGATTACTAGTCCAGTGACAATACCACTACGCCACTGCCTCCCCAAGCAATGGTGTTGGCCAAAATGCTAAAATATCCCTTTATGCAGACTGTTAGATTTGAATTTGCCTTGCACATCTCAGGATTGGTTTCTTTTTAAGCGAAAGTGGCAAGAGAGAGCAGAAGCAAGTGTTCAGCCAGTTATATACATATGTTAATAAACTTACGCCTGCTTCTAATGTGAGTAAACCATGCTTCTTAATTAGCCTTTGACAAAATGATTCCTGTTGGAGCTTGCACCAGAATGATGTGCGCAGCGTGTTTGCATTTTGGACAAGCCCAGCTGCAATGGAGCCAAATTTCTAACTTCTTGAGTTTTAACATAACAGGATTTTCAAAGTGAAAGGAGAATTTCAAATTACATGCTTGGCTACTGACATTGGTTCAATTTTTTCTTTTTGTTTCTGGCCTTCGGGATATAGATGTAAGCCAAAACGAAATAAAAGTCTAATTTTACTGATAGCCAATTAGGATCTTGTAAATTAAATTTGGTCACCTCACGCTCAACTGTAAATGTAGAACCATAAAGTTATCCATAGTTCATAAATACATGCGGCTTCTGTAATTATTGCCGCAATGATCAGGCTGCTATTTAAAAGAGATTTTAACACTTAAAATGAAAAATAAAACAATCCTGAGATGTGTGGAGTAAACTCAAATCTCATCACTGTGCAATGGGATATTGTGATCACGCAGTACACAAATCAGTTTACTAAATAGATAAAGTTCATATATTGTTGCTTTAATCAGATAATACCAAAGGAGATGACTTGATTTTGTAATTATTAACCTTTTTAAAAAAAAGTCTACGTTTTCCATGATAGTGCTACAGGAGTTTTCTAACTCAGAGCAAACCCCATTCCCCTCTGTGCATTGACCTACATTTTTTTTCCCCTTTATTCAATTATGGGATGCGGGCTTCACTGGCAGGGCCAGTAGTTGTTGCACATTCCCCCTTGAATTGAGTGGCTTGCTCTGCCATTTCAGGGGGCATTTAAGAGTTAACCACATTGCTGGGGGTCTGAAGTCACATCTAGGCCAGACCAGGTAAGGATGGTAGATTTCCTTCCCTAAAGGGAGCATTAGTGAGCCAGAGTTATCATTTACTGATGATTAGCTTTATAATTCCAGATTTGTTAACCAATTTTAAATTCCACCAGCTGCTGTAGTGAGATTTGAACCCATAGTCCCCCAAGCATTAACCTGGGCCTCTGGATTACTAGTTCAGTGACATTACCACTATGCCACCATCTCCTCATATGTTGACTCCTATCAAGCAATGTCTTGATTTTAAAATTCTCAACATTGCTTTCAAATCCCACATGGCGTTGCCCTTCCCTATCTCTGTAATCTCCACCAGCCCCACAAACCCTCTGGGCTATCTGCACTCCTCTAACTCTGGCTTCATGTGCATTCCTAATTATAATCGCTCCATTATTGGTGGCCTTTCCTTTAGTTTCCCAAGCCCCAAACTCTGGAATTTCTTCCCTTCACCTCTCTGGCTCACGACTCCACTTTCCTCCTTTAAGACACTCCTTAAAACATGGCTCTTTGACCAAGCTTTTGGTCATCTGACCTAATGGGTAGAATTTAATGTCTTCCCTGGGACGAGTTTGATAGCAACAGGGGCATTTAATCAGGTGGGTGGGTGACAGGTGGGGACCTCGCCACCTTCTGGCCTCTGCCTGATTAAGTTCGTGGTGTGAAGGCTCGTGGATTGCCTTCCTGCCCCACCACCAATTGAAGCCTTTAAGTGGGCAATTAATGCCCACTTAAGGGCCTCATCCAGTTACTGCTGGTATTCATCCAGGGGGCGGGGGACTCTCCTTGAGGGAAGCCTGAAAATTGCAGACTTCCCTGGGGTGGGGGTGGTTCCCTCGTTCAAAGGCTTTCAGTGCCTGATCAAGGGACCCAGCATCCAGAAGTTAAGGACCCACTGAGACCCTACCCCCTCTGCCAAAACCCCAACCCATGATCCCCCTCCTGCCATTACTCACTTTGTGGGGGCAGATGGTGGTGTAGCAGTAAAGTCACCGGATTAGTAATCTAGAGACCCTGGCTAATCATCTGGGGAGCATGGGTTCAAATCTGACTGCAGCAGCTGGTGGAATTTAAATTCATTTAATAAATCTGGAATAATCTGAGTAATGGTGACCATGGCAACTATTATCAAAAATTGTTGTAAAAACTCATCTGGTTCACTAATGCCCTTTAGGGAGAGAAACGTTCTTACCCAGCCTGGCCTACGTGTGACTCCAGACCCACAGAAATATGATTGACTCTTACCTGCCCTCTGAAATGGCCGAGCAAACCATTCAGTCCAAGGCAGTTAGGAATGAGCAACAAATGCTGGTCAGCAACATCGACATCCCTTGAAAGAATTAAAATAATCTGATCTGTGGCCTGGATCCCTTGGTGATCCTGGGCCTCAATTGGGTGCATTACTGCCAGCAACCACCACCTCCCTGGTGGTGCTGCCAAGCAAGGAAGAACTGCTGGTGCAAGGAAGAACTGCTGGCCTCTGATTGGCCTGATCTGACTCCCTTGGGCCTTTGATTCCGGGGAAGGACCGCCACTACCCAGTTAAGTGCCTCATTGGCAGCTAATGTAAATGTCTTCCTGAAAAGAAGTGAAATGGGGCTCTTGTCGGCTCTCCAGCAGTGGGCGAGACCTCCTTCCCCTACGTTAAATTCCACCCAATATCTCCTTATAAGGGAGGCATAATAGTAATATCACTGCACTAGTATTGCAGAGGCATTCAAATACCACCACCACGGCAACAGACGGAATTTAAATTCATTTAATTAATTCGGAATTGAAAAGAAGTCTTGGCAATGGTGAGATTGTCATTAAAACCCACCTGGTTCACTAATGGCCTTTAGGGAAGGAAATCTGCCATCCTTACCTGGTCTGGTCTACATGTGCTTGTGGACCCACAGCAATGCCCCTCAGTGCCCTCTGAAATAGCCTAACAAGCTGCTCAGTTCAAGAAGGTGGCTCAGCATCACCTTCTCAAGGGGAATTTTGGATGGTTAACAAATGCTGGCACTACCACTGATGTCCACATTCCACAAAAGTAAAAAAAAAAGTGACTCTCTGTCATACCTTGTTTCATAATCTCCCATGGGATGTTTCATTACATTAGAGGCACTACAAATTGTTATTGTTCCACTATTTCTAAAATTGTAAAAACTATTTTAAAATTCTTTCTTGTAATGCCATAAGCTGAGCCATAACTCCAGTGAAATTTACAATCAAAGTTGTCTTCATATTATGCTCTCTTGGGTCAAAAGTGCTTGTTTGAATTTTAAATGAAGAAATCTCTCTTGCACCACCATCAATAAAAATCCACAAGGAGTTATTTTTTATTCATTCACAGAATGTGGGCATTGCTGACTAGGCCAGTATTTATTGCCCATCCCTAATTGTCCTTGAGAAGGTGGTTGTGAGCTGCCTTCTTGAGCCACTGGTCCATGTGGTGTAGGTACACCCACAGTGCTGTCAGGAGGGGAGTTCCAGGATTTTGACCCAGCAATAGTGAAGGAATAGCGACATATTTCCAAGCCAGGATGGCGTGTGGCTTAGACTTCAAGGTGATGGCATTCCCATGCATCTGCTGCCATTGTCCATCTAGATGGTAGAGGTTGCGGGTTAATTTGGAAGGTGCTGTTGAAGGAGCCTTGCTGAGTTGCTGCGGTGCATCTTGTAGATTGTACACACTGCTGCCACTGTACGTCGGTGGTGGAGGGAGTGAATGTTTATGGATTGGGTGCCGATCAAGTGGGCTGCTTTGTCCTGGATGGTGTCAAGCTTCTTGAGTGTTGTTGGAGCTGCCATCCAGGCAAATGGGGAGTATTCCATCACACTCCTGACTTGTGCCTTGTAGATGGCGGACAGGCTTTGGGGAGTCAAGAGGTGAGCTGCAGGATTCCCAGCCTCTGACTTGCTCTTATAGCCACGGTATTTATATGATAGGTCCCGTTCAGTTTCTTGTGAATGCTAATTCCCAGAATGTTGATAGTGGGGGATTCAGTGATGGTAATGCCATTAAACGTCAAGGAGCATAAAACTGTTTTTTGTTTCAGAGATTCAACAAGTCATGGAGCCCCTAGCCCTTCTGGAGCATCGGATTCTACACCTCCGGCAGGGGAGGTGTTCCCTGGAAGCCGACCTATGACGCCAGTGGAACAAATTAATCTAATTCTTGAACACGAAGAAGAAATTACTGAGCTAGAAGGAGTGCCTTCTGATCGAGATTATGAGGTTTTTTTATTTACACACTTTTTTAAAAGAGGGATTTGCATTCTCTTACTGTACCAACAATGGAATGAAATTGGAAAGCATCACCATATAATTCATACTTAGACAATTGCACAAATGGGAAAAATGACCCATAGAAAATTGCTCATTATTTAGCTCAAGGTCCGATCAGTTTGTTCAGCTCATTTAAAACATTGAGCCCTTTTTCTTCAGTAGTCGAAAAATAATTGGGCTGGTTTTGACTGTTGAACTACTGGTGAGATGAAAGTTCACGCAATGCCAGTATCTGAGTTAGTGGCTGTGAGTGTGAGATCAAATGATGGTGTTTATTCTTCACCCACCTCCTCTACTTTTTGAACTTCAGGCTCCTGTGGCTGCATAATTAATGAGGCAGGAAGCGGAGCTACAGTGTGAAAAGCCGCCGTTGTGGCCGGTGGGTAAAACGTCCCTTTTCCTGCCCGCTACCGCTCTTCGTTCAGATCTGGGATGACTCCACCCAGAGGCACTGGAAAGGATGCAGAGGAGGTTTACAAGAATGATACCACAAATGTGTGGGTATACAGATCAAGAAGGGATTAACAGGCTGGGTCTCTTTTCTCTAGAAAAAAGGCCGATGAATGGCCTAATAGAGGTCTTTAAAATTATGGGAAGAATTTTATATCCTGTGGACAGCTGCGCGCCCGACCCAATCGGGGGTAAAATAGTGCACGATGATGTCAGGCGCCCGTCCCAACGTCATCACGCACTCGTGCGATTTTTCTGTTGGCGGGCGTGGGCGAGAGTCAGCAGCGTACCCGCTGACAAGAGGCCTAGTAAGGCCCTTAAGCAGGTAATTAATTTATATTTTCCGCTGCCCGCTCAACAGTTCGGCTGGTGGGCGGGCGAATAGGCCAGGTGGTCTTTGCATTTTTTACGAAACCTCATCCACAGGCGGGATGAGGTTTCCAATGGCAAGTTTAAAAAAAAGCGGGAAAATTTTTCAACTTCATTTCAAACGTCCCTCTTCATGTGACTGAGTCACATGTGGGGACTTGTTTATATCATCTTTTAAATTTTTATTTTTGTTTCTCCAATTCTTCAGCTCCCTGAGGCAGCTCTGCGTCCTCAGGGAGCTTTCAGTGCGTGGTCCCGCGCTCATGTGCAGACTTCCGCGCTCGCCCTCCTCCTGCCCCCCCCACCCCGGCAGTGCTGAGCGTTGCAGCGCGTGCTTCACGCCAGCTGGCCGTTAATTGGCCAACCAACGTGAATTCGGGGGGTCAGGGGCCAATTGTGGGCGACGGACCTTTTCCTGGCCGCTCCCGGGCCCACCCGCTGCACCCATCGACGAACGGCCAATGAAAGGTTTTGATAGAGTTTTGTGGGAAAGAGCATCCCTAGAGCTCATCAATGTAAGATGGTCACCAAGAAATCCAATCGGGAATTCTGAGAGTGGTAAGAATGTGGAACTCACTACCACAGAGAGTGGTTGAAGCGAATAGTATCGATGCAATTAAGGGGAAGCTAGTCGAGTATTTGAGGGAACAAAAGTAGAAAATGCTGGAAAAACCCAACAGGTCTAACAGCATCTGTGGAGAGAAAGACAGAGTTAACGTTTCGAGTCCGCGTGACTCTTCTTCAGAGCTCTATTTTTGTTTCTCCAATTCTTCAGCTTCCTGAGGCAGCTCTGTGTCCTCAGGAAGCTTTCAGTACGTGGTCCCGCGCTCACGTGCAGACTTCCGCGCTCGCCCTCCTCCTGCCCCCCCCACCCCGGCAGTGTTCTGAAGAAGAGTCATACGGACTCGAAACGTTAACTCTGTCTTTCTCTCCACAGGTGCTGTTAGACCTACTGAGTCTTTCCAGTGTTTTCTGTTTTTGTTTCAGATTTCCAACATCCACAATATTTTGCTTTTATCCGAGCATTTGAGGGAGAAGGGAATAGAGGGTTACGATGGTAGATTTAGATGAGAAAAAATGGGAGGAGGCTGGAGTGGAGCATAAACGTTGACATGGTCTAGTTGGGCTGAATGGCCTGTTTCTGTGCCCTATATCCTATGTAATCCAGTGTTCATAGAAAAATGAAATTGTACTGAAATGTAAACAATGAAACAAAACATACTGAAAGTGTTAGACACACCCTTAACTAATGGGATAGGATTTGCAAAGTACTTTTATTGCATATTACATTTGTTTTATTTACACTGACACATGGTGGATACATGCCTGTTGAGTGTTTGACACCAGAAGAGTTAATTTCCCTCTCTATATTTTCACAGAGATATAGCTACTACATTGATCATGGCATCCAGCCTGATATGATTGAACCACAAAAGCCTGAACAAATAAACCGAATAGAACAACTTTTGCCAAAGGAGCTTAGAAATGTTCCAGATTTGCAAGAGCTACGCGTTGAATTGCTTGAGGAGGTTCATAGTGACTATGACAGCAGCCTTAGGAAAGCTATTGGTAGGGTAACCTTAATTTCCACAGTTCCCAAATAAATAAATTCCTCCTATTATGAATCAATAAAATCTTCTATGTTTCTGTCAGCAGATGAGTGTACTAATGACCTTAAATAATTTCCACACACTTCAAAAATCCCTGAATCGTATCCAGTGTGGCAGTTGGATTAAATCACAACGTGCTAGGGAAATTAGCCTGTAATACAGAATACCTGAAAACTGATCCAAACAAACAGAATTTGACTAACAATGAATGGTACCACAATAATATCACTGTAATTATTGTAGAAAAGCATGGAGATTATCTAACCGCGAGGTACGATGTGATTACTTGGAGTAAGAGAACCGGATTTTTAGATGTAACCTCTTTTGTCTTTTCCATATAATGGGAATTAAGTTTCAATGACCTAAAATACTTTGAAACCTAATTGAAAACAAAAACAGAAACAGAAATACCTGGAAAAACTCAGCAGGTCTGGCAGCATTGGCGGAGAAGAGCACAGTTGACGTTTCGAGTCCCCATGACCCTTCAACAGAACCTGTCATGAGGGTCATGAGGACTCGAAACGTCAACTGTGCTCTTCTCCGCCGATGCTGCCAGACCTGCTGAGTTTTTCCAGGTATTTCTGTTTCTGTTTTTGTTTTGGATTTCCAGCATCCGCAGTTCTTTGCTTTGAACCTAATTGAACCTGGTGACAAATTTTACTTCAACATGTATATTTCTATAACATGTTTGTAAATTAATTCAATGCTTTATTGCAATTTTTTCAGTTAACTACATCTTAAAGGATCCTTCTGAACGGATGCGGCTTTTTGTTGCTTCTGTGCCTCGATCTTTTCCTCATAGAGTCATTCGTGCTCCAGTTCCTTGGCACAATGCGTACTGTAAAGCTAAGGCTTGGAATGAATCTCACCTCTTTGTTATCAATCCAATGATGATTTTACTACAGGAGTTCTGGTACACAAAGTAAGACAATTAACTGTAGGCTGACTTTTTGCTCACCTTTTATCCAAATTACTTTACAAATAATGCACAACTTAGCATTTACATCAGTAAGTCAATTACCTAATCTGTTCACTTTTGTGCAAGTTGTGTGTCTTCATTTGTGTTAACCCTGGCTTCTTAATCCAAGATTTTTTGGATGGCGTACAAATATCAGGGTTCATGTTTTTAGTTGAAAGCATGGATACAATCCCTGCTGTAAATTGGGTAGCTTTTCCTTATTGACCTGTTTTACACACGAATATTTGTGAGGTATCGGAGGCCCATGCTTTAGAATATACGCAGCAGTAATCGTTTTCAGGAGAGGAAAGGAGAACTTTTTGAAAGCATGTATTGAAAAGGGGATTTTTCAAATTTGTGCTCATTGTAGCTTTACATGATGGCTGCGCATTTTGGAAATTCACAAGCAGGATGTCCATGCTTTCTCATCTATTAACTTTAATAGACTGAAAATCACAAGGGGTGCTGCAGTTTCACAAGATGTGAGGCTGGTAGCTGAGGTTTCGTGTCTGTACTTTATAATTGGTCTATCAACTATTATGGGTATGACCTATTAATCTATACTTGATTATTTTACTGTGTAAAACAAAATGACATTTTAAATAATACGATAGAAATAAATGAGTGATGGCTAGGTGTTTGAAAGGAATTATTGGCCTGGATTTTCATCCAGGGTAGTGGGAGTCAGGAAAATCCCCAGCTTGGCCTGCCTGCCTCTGGAGGAAGTGCCCGCAAAGGCAGGATCTTCATCGTCAGGGTGGGGGGCAGGTGTGGGCTGGAGTTGGGCCAGTGACCCAGGAAGAAGTGTGGAGGCAGCCACAGGGGCTGCTGAATGCAGAGGCAGGCTGTTTAAAAGGCCCGCTGCAATGCCGTGGGCTCTCAGCCAAACATACATAATGAGGCTTGGTTGAGATGCCAGACAATTTGTTGAAACAGCTGCTCCCCAGAGTAAAAAATTGTTTGATTGACAGCCCAGGCACTCTGATTCTGCTGTCAATTTTAGAATGTTTGTTTACATAAGTTAAGTGGTTTCAAGGGTTTATGGGTTTTGTTATTGATACTTTAAAGGGTCTGGATGATTGACACTTTTATTAGCTTCTAGTGAAGAAATTTTTCAACATAGGAGAAAGTTACGAATGAATTATACTTTTCAAAGCTTTTTTCTTTACACACCCCACAATACACTACAGAGCTCATTGGCTCTAGGCAGTGTATTGTGGGTCACTGGACATGAAAATACCATTGCTTGGCGTAGAGGGCATGAGGGGCTATGGGGATGGATGGAAGAGCTTGGCATTGGGGCCTTGAAGGGCCATAACGCATGGGTAGAAGAACAGAGCTTGCCGTAGGAGGTATGAGGAGGACCTTTTGAATTTACCTTTTACAAGGTCCCCTATAGTTTAAAAGCATTCAGTGAACCCTGAAAGATTTAAAAACCCATTTATTTAATCAGATCAAAGAAGAAATTGTAAATGAGGCATAATTAACCTAAAGGTTGGTTTGAGGGTAGCCCAGAGCAGGCGACGTCGTCATGGAGATGGATGGAGTCCTTGGAGTGGGAGTGGGGAGGTTCTCTGGTTTCAATTTATCTGGGTATTTTTGCTGAGAGTTTTTATTTGCAGTTTGGACCATGCATGATTTGCAGCTCACTAAGAGATAGCTGAAGTAAATGATAGTTAGCTGGGCCTGCGCTGTAAGCAGAGTAAAAATCTAACTTCATCATCTGATGAAGAGTCATACGGACTCGAAATGTTAACTGCATTCCTCTCCGCAGATGCTGTCAGACCTGCTGAGTTTTTCCAGCTATTTTTGTTTTTGTTAACTTTATCATTAACTGTGTGGAATGCAGGTGAGGCTTAATCTCAGTTTGAATTTTGTGAGGGAACAGAAGCTGGAAGATTGCCCAGTTTGAAACAAGTAGAAGCATCTATAGTAGTCCTCACAGAGTCTTGTGCCAAAGAAAGCAACCAGAAGATTAACTTAGAAGTATTGAAAAGTAACCAGAAAAAGGGACTGAAGTGTCCACAGTTAAGAGATGGTAAATTAAAATTTTACCTCTGAGAATAGCTAGAGCTGAGGAAAACTCTCCAGAGGACTGTGGCATACTTATGGGTGGTCTGTACAGAAGTAAATAACTTTAATGTTGATGTGTCTTATGAGAGAATTCTTGGGGGAAGTAAGAAGTAACCCTGAGTGCATAACATACGTAGTTATAAACCATATTAAGTTAATAGCACCTGCTTTGTTTAATTTGTTCTATATACTGCAAGTTTGTTTTGTTTTTAAAAATGTGAAACCTTGTGGCGTAGTTCTGTTGGTTAAAACGAGGTATTCGGATTTCTCTTTAACAGTCCCTAACCGGATTGTGACACCCTGTAATTGACATCAAGGAAATAAATGTGCATGAAATATTTTTTAATGTTTTTAGTTTGACATAACTATCAAACAATTAAGCTTAAATGGTAACAGGAAGATACAATTCAATCTGAAGGTGCCCAGTTTTAATAATTCAACCATCTGCTCCATTCAGGTTCGATAATCTCCGATTTGTACATCTGAAGAAAATAAAAACCGAAGACCTTCCTATGCTCCCTCAGGAGTTTGAAGATCTTGTGAAGGAGCAGTGTGCAGAGGCTCGTAATATCCTTGAAAACATGTCAGTATGGTATCTTTTATAGAGTCATAAAGTCATAGAGGTTTACAGCACAGAAAAAGGCCCTTCAGCCCATCGAGTCCGCACTGGTCAAACAAGTACCTAACTATTCTAATCCCATTTTCCAGCACTAGGCCCATAGCCTTGTATGCCATGGCATCGCAAGTGCACATCCAAATACTTCTTAATTGTTATGAGGGTTTCTGCCTCTACCACCCTTTCAGGCTGTGAGTTCCAGATTCCCACCACCACCCTCTGGGTGAAAAAATTCTTCCTCACATCCCCTCTAAACCTCCTGCTCCTTATCTTAAATCTATGCCCCCTGGTTATTGATCCAAGGGGAAAAGTTCCTACCTGTCTATCCTATCTATGCCCCTCATAATTTTACACACCTCAATCATGCCCCCCACTCAATCTCCTCTGCTCCAAGGAAAATAACCCCAGTCTATCCAATGTCTCCTCATAACTAAAACTCTCCAGCCCAGGCAACACCCTGGTAAATCTCCTCTGCACTCTCTCTAGAGCAATCTAGTGCTGTCCTCTGTCGACTCATCTGGAACTGCATCTGTTGTTCTGAATGATTCATGAAAATTAGCTTAAACTGAAGAATTAAATGCTATTTACATGTTATTTTTCAGGCAGCATTTCCACTAGCTTTAAACCATTTAAAGCTGACTAAGATATGTAAAGGAAAATTCATCCCATTATTTGAAGGAAGACAGCCATCGATTTTTAAATGGCAAAACCTAACTGAAATTTTCAGCTTCTAGTTGTCCAGGCAGTCTTTGACAACTTTGTCGACTTGGCATAATATTAAATGATGTCTTTTATTTATTCATTGTCATAATGTGGGTGTCACTGCCATCCTTAGACGTCCTTGAAAAATTGGTGGCTTTTTTAAACTGTTGCAGTCTTTGTGGTAAAGGTGCTTCACAATTGTGTTCATCATGAAGTTTTAGGAATTTGATCCACTGATAATGAAGGAACGGTAATGTTGGTCCTCATGATGGTGTTTGGTTTGGAGTAGAACTTTGATGTGATAGTGTTCCTATGTACTTGCTGCCGTTGCCATTCTTAATGGTGCAGATTGCAGGTAACTGAAAAACCCTTAGCGGGTCACTATTGTGTGTCCTGTAGACAGTATGCACACTGCATCCACAGTAAGCCAGTGTGGAAGGAATGGATGTTTAGTCTAGTGGATGAAGTGCAGATCAAAAAAACTGTTTTATTTTGGATGTTGTAGGTGAAAATATGTAAACGCACTCTGATTGTTTAATCATTACAATCCTTTTGCATTATTGATGACTCTTGGGCTTTTTGAGGTGAAGGGCCCCAGTGAAATACTTCTTTTAATATTATGCACCTGACATCATCTTCATACAGTTGTGGTGAAGTGCATGACCTTCCATTCTGCCTGAAAATATACTATTACCCCAAATTCAAAAATAAGCTCTTACTGGAACCTTTTTGTTTCCTACAGTAGCTGTCTCTTTGGCCTGCCTGGCAGGTTCTTTGCTGTAAACTCACACTAGCTGGGAAAACTGGGAGAGATGGCGGTGTATCGGTGCAATCCCAGACTTTTACTGTGGGGCCAAGAGTTCAAATCTCATCAAGGCAGCTGATGGAATTTAAAATCAAATAATACATTTAATTAGTTAAAAATATCTGGAATTGAAAACTAGCCTCAGTAATGGTGACCATGAAACTATCATTGATTGTTGGTAAAAACCCATCTGGTTCACTAATGTCTTTTAGGGAAGGAAATCAACCATCCTTACCTGGGCTAGCCTATGTGTAACTCCTGACCCACAGTAATGTGGTTAACTCTTAACTGCTATCCTCAAGGGCAATTATGGATGGGCAACAAATGCTAGTCTTGCCAGAGACACTCCCATCCCATGAAAGAATAAAAAAAAAAATGCAATGAAAATGATCAAACTCATTTATTGTAAAATTTTGCAGCCAGCAGATAGACGAGACTTGCACCCCATCAGACTTGACCGGGTGTGAATAATGGCCGCAGAGTGATTGAAAGATTTCTACAGCTTGCAATGTAAAATGAAGGGACTTTGCATTGTTGTTGGGGCTAATTTTGGTCTTGGTACCTCCCCATTTTCTTGGAGGAGAAGGGTAGTAGAAAACCAAAGTCACAGTGAAGGACTTGTCATCCTGTCTTACCAAAGTACAGTCCCCCTCAATTTTAGAATAGGTTCGGTTGTAGGTATCCAAGAGTCACACTGGAAATAGGCAGGAACCTCATTAATTTTTGCCAATCATGCATAGGACCTCAATGCAATCTTGACGCTGGGACATGCAGGGCCCACTAGTGACACTGCACATAGGGCAGCTAGATCATTGGCCCTCAAAAAGACCACCTGAGGCCACAACAAAAGTACTGAAGATGAGTGGTTTTCATTGTTTTTGTGGCGTCAGAGGAGGTCGGGACAGCCTGCTGCCTGTGCAGTTCGTGGTCTTCCCCTGCACTGAATGGCGATCATCTGGCCCTTCCTTCAGATTAAATTTCTAATTCTACATCTTGGAGGAGCCACTGACCATTACCCTCTAACCAGCGAGCTGCCTGTCAATGCTCACAGGGTATTTTAGTGAGGCTCCACCATGAAAATGACTTGGGCCTCTGATGAAACCTTACCAGACAGATCCCTCAGGCTTGGTTTCTCCTGGCTTTTTTGGAAGAGCAGTATTTTTGCCCTGCAGCTTAAACTAATTTGTCAATTTGTGCTTGCAGTTGGGTCCCAACCTGTGCTACTCTCTTCCTTACTCACAAAGAGAAGTGGATGCATCTGGTGCCACAAAATGATTGTGATTCAACTCAACAAGTTAAAGAATTCTTTGCATGTGCTGCCTCTATCATGTCTTTGCAACTAAGGGAGCTTGTTGTCAACTCTTTGAAGGATCTCCTCTCATTTTTTACCGTACACAAGGTACTATTAGAAATGTTTCTTGAAAAAAACATGTGAGCTATGCATGAATTAATGGGCATTAAAATGCACAATTTATTGAACAAATATTAGGGATGGTTATATTCAGCTGAATAGACTAAGTGTTATTGTCATTTTGGTTTTTTTAGGCCATATTATATGTCAAGTATATCATTTTAGCAAATCAGAAGGACTTGGGCCCCAGAGCATTGTCAAACGAATGTCTTCTGTATGCCACATTTCCCGCACCCGCCAGGCGAACGGGGATTTGGCGCTGGGCTCTTCCCTCTTCACTTGCAGTTACTAGGGGAATCCTTGCTAGTTTCTTTTCCTCCGCTTAGTAATATGCTTAAATTCAGCGGGTTGCCACGTCTGATCTGAGGTCAGCAACGGCCGGGTATGGGCCCAACGCTCCATCGCCACCCATTTTCAAGGCTAGTTGATTCGGCAGGCGAGTTGTTGCATGCGATGGCGAAGTGGTATTGTCGCTGGACTAGTAGTTCAGAGACCCAGGGTAATGCTCTGGGGATCTGGGTTTGAATCCCAACATGGCAGATGGTGGAATTTGAATTCAATAAAAAAAAATGGAATTAAAAGTCTGATGATGACCATGAAACCATTGTCGATTGTTGTAAAAACCCACCTGGTTTACTAATGTCCTTTAGGGAAGGAAATCTGCCGTCCTTACCTGGTCTGGCCTACATGTGACTCCAGACCCACAGCAATGTGGTTGACTCTTAAATGCCCTCTGAACAAGGGCGATTAGGGATGGGCAATAAATGCTAGCCTAGCCACCGATGCCTACATCCCATGAATGAATTAGAAAACGACAAATGCTATACCATCAAGCTTTGATAATCTGGTAAAACTCTGCAAACCAAGTCG
Source organism: Cetorhinus maximus (assembly GCF_964194155.1). Classification (NCBI taxonomy): domain Eukaryota; kingdom Metazoa; phylum Chordata; class Chondrichthyes; order Lamniformes; family Cetorhinidae; genus Cetorhinus; species Cetorhinus maximus. The sequence goes on from NC_135893.1 coordinate 101,118,443, forward strand.
TTTCTTTGTGAACTTTTTGATAATTTAATCAAAAATGCATTTTCCCTAAATATGTTGGCAATGTTAACCACATTTTTGCACAAGCTTGTACAGGCCTTTGGTAATAGCATTTACTGCTATTGATTGACAGGATGGAAATGATTTTGGAGAAGAATACCATGAGATGCGATATGTCAGGCCACAAATCATGATTCTCAAACTGAAAGTGGAAGAACCTAAAATCACTTTTGAACCAAGCCTGGATGAGTGCTGGGACCTAATTAATCGATGCTTCAAGGAAATTCTTAAAAGTGCTGATGGAATTCTTAAGGTATCTAACGATCTTGGTCTTTTGTTTTGTTCAAAGAAGCTACTGATACACTCGATTCTATTAGTGGCGAATCAACTCCGGTTTCTACTTCTTGGGTACATAGATAGACAGCTTTTGCTGTTCATGTATAGACACAGGAGTCCAAAATGTGTGTTTGTGTGGCTGCTCCCCCTGTTCCTCATTGGTCGATGATATAGCTGCATAAGCTGCTCCCATGTTGCAGTGAAGGCTGACAGCAGAGAAGATCAGGTCATGGCGAGTAAAGTGCAATGTAGATGAAATGACTTTCAAAAAGTTGGAAATCACCAATGAAACAGTGAACTCTCAGAACAAGTACGGTATAGGCATGGCAGCAGCCTGTCAGTCTTATTTATCAATTATGCACCCTGTTGCTCTTGCCTTGTTGACCCCGGTGAGTTCCACACAGCTTGGTAAACCTGTGCACTGTCTGTTAAATTGCACCTCCTCTCTAAAAGCATATTTTTTCTATATGTTTTTAATCCTACACAAATTTACATTGTAGTTATTATCACTGTAGAGGTGAAATGTATAACCCCTGAAATTTTGGATGGTTGTTGGGAGGCGGGGTGGGGGGTGGTAGTTTGTGGGAAAGAATTTTATGTCCAATTTTACATCCATTTAAGACTCTGATCATGGATCCCAATTTCCAGTGAGGGGTTGAAGATGCTTTAGCCAGGATGCAGCCGTGCAAGTAATGAGTAATGAGATTCCTATCATAATTTATTTGTTGGAGGAGAGAAAGGATGAAGAATAGCAATCTACACAGGCTGATTAAGGCAGCGCCATAGGCAATCTACACCCTTCAAAAGATACCCAGAGTGTAAAACCTCAAAAGGTTCATGCCATTCCTCAATATATCAATTGAGTTGTTTGCTATATGGCCTCTGCATCCTATGGGATGTATGCAGAGATTCCTCAAGTTGCCATTCATTCCAGGGTCCTCTGCATTTTTAAGATGGCTCCATCATAGTGCTGCTAAGAATGGCTTTGCACTCTGTTGGTATCTCTGTTAGTATCTTCAGGGAGCTTTGCAGTGCCTTCAGATGGTGCCTTCTGAAGCTTTACAAGCGTTCATCTTTTCACAGCAGTTCCTCAGAGATCACTGTCTCAACAGCGGGAGTCTGACACCTTCACGGCCTCCACTTGGGTACATTGTGCTGTACCTCCTATACTTCATCTCCTGGCTCCATTGAGAGTTGCAAATCATTCCCTCCCAGTTTCTGACCTAGACTGTAACGGGGGAGAAGTTATCTGAATCACACTGGAAATCAGCTAGAAATGGCCTCAGTTAAATAAAGTAGGAATGTTTTTTCTCCTCTATTTTCCCTTGACCTGTATACCAGCGATTCTTAGAAATTTCTAGCCATCATGTGATGAAGTGGCTGGAGGGATTGAATTTTTTTTGTCCTTCTTTGTAGCCTTTAAGTTCTCTCGCCACAGGATTCACTATCTGCCAGAGAAAGGAGACAGGTGATCTGTTTCTTGGCCAGTGTCAAACTGTTTTGTAATCAGTTGCAGGGAGATTTGTTGATTATATTTTTAAAAATACCTTTCCCCTTTCTGCAAATGATCTGTCATCAGGAATCATGTAGCTGTTCAGCATTCTAATCATGACAGACAGTGCTCATGCCCTCAGACTAAGTTGTTGGTGCATTATTTTTGTTCTGTGTAACAGGTGGAGTGTGAACTCTTTCCAGATATTAGAGAGAAAAACCTCATCATTCATACGGTAAAAGAAGATGAATCCTTAGTCAGTGAAATTATCAGCAAAGCACAAGAAATTTTTAGTGCCAATATCATCGGGCCACAAAGGTAAATCTTCATGTAGTTGTTGTATATTTGAAAACAGGGTGCATCGTCCTCTGTAATTAACAACGTGGGCAGAATTTATTGATGGGGTCTTGCCTGCCGGCTGGAGAACAGGTGAGAGCCCCGCTTTGCCTCCACTGAGGAAAGCCTGCCAGAATTAAAGTGCCCATCAGGCGCTTAACTGGCCAGTGTCGAGCCTTCCACGGAATTTTGGACCCCAGAGACAGAAATCCCATCCCCGTGAGCTGCTGGCCAATCAGAGGCTGGCAGCTCTCCATCGCCAGTCGGTGTCACCGGGAGTGGTGGCTGCTGTCAGTAATGCACCCATCAGAGGCCTAGGATCGATGAGAGACCCGGGCCATAAGTGAGTGAGGGCGAGTTGGGGATTGTGGACTGGCTGGAGATGGAAGCGGTCAGAAGAAAGGGTAGCGGGTGGCTCTCTGTCCCCTCTTTCCCGATGCTGGGACCATGATCAGGCACTGGGTATGTTTGAATGAGGGAACACCGGCCCTGCCTCCCTCATCAGCACCCCCGCTCACCCCCATAAGTAACCCCGACAGAAGTTTCCTTTTCAGGCCCCCATGTGGAAACCCCTGCCTGCTGCTGGTAGCAGCATGAGGCCCTTAAGTGGGCATAACTTAAGGACCTCAGTTAGCTTTCAGGCTGGAAGGCCGTCCATGAGCCTTCCTGCCTTGTACGATCGAGCGGAGGCAGGAAGGCAGCAGGGCCTCCATCCTGTACCCTCCGGCCCAATTAAATGTCCTGCCTGCCTTCAAACTCACCGCCGGGGTTGGAGACGCCATTAAATTCCATCCTATAAGTGGAACCTTACGTGAATTTGGTTAAAATACCAAACATGTATGAACTCATGCAATTATATTCTATTATTAAGAGTATTATTGTATAGAGCACAACATGAAATTAATTCCATCAGTCATGCCCAATTTGTGCTGGGCATGGTTATAAAGTACTGAGGTAACCTGGATGACATGGGTAGGACTGGAGTAGGCCATTCGGCCTCTTGAACCTGTTGCGCCATACAGTAGATTGTGGCTGATTTATACCAACTCCATTCATTTGCCTTTGATTCTTTAACACCCTTGCCTAATTCAATTCTGTTGATCTCAGCCATGAAAGTTTCAATTGACCCCCATCATCCTCAGCCCTTTTGGAGAGACATTTTCACATTTCCTCCACCCTTTACTTGAAGAAGTGTTTCCCGATTTCACTCCTGAAGGATTGCGCACCATTGTTCTGGATTCGCCCAGGAGACAAAATGGCTTCTCTGTCTCTGGTCTGTCGCATCCTTTTATCATTTTAAATACTTCAATCAGAGCAACCCTAAACCTTATAAACGCAATACTGGATGGTGTCTGACCAAGCCTTCGTTCAACCGAAGCTTAACCTCCTCCCTTTTGTATTCCAATCCTTGTCAACTCACGCTAGCCAAGATGCTAAATTTGTACAGGTGAGCTCAATCAGGTTTCTAAAGTACCATTCAGCAGTTTAATCTGAGGTCTGACTTGGGAAAAGTAGGTTACTGAGATCCTCCCTTACTGCTGCAAGACTGTAGCCTTTATAGAACTTCAGTTGAACCAGTGAGAGGCTTAGTCATGGAAAGTCTAACTAATGCTCTGTTAAGAGTTAGTAAGTTATTAGGAGTTAGTAAGAGGATTTTTGGGCTGGTATGGTCCAAGGCAGCCAAAAGATTTATAATGTGAAAATTAGAGGTCAGAAATGTAACCCACCCTTATTACATGTTTTCTTATGGGATAGCATGTTTTTGTTTAGCACAGTGGTTTTAAGAGCACATTAGGAGTGCTAAACGAAGAATAGCTGTCTGAGTTTGAAATATTTAAGCACAATTCCCTCACACACAGATAATATAACATCTGTATCTTTCCCCTCTGTGATACTGTGGTTTGGTGTCCCATTATACCATGTAAAAATACAAACTTATTTTACCATATTTAATTCTTCATTACAGGATAACTATTTTTATGTACACTAAATATTTTATTTTCTCTTTCTTTAGCTACCTAAATGTGTATAAAATATACAGTGATCTTTTGAACAACAAAACTGAACAAGAAATTACTACTTTTTTGTCAGAGAAACATTCAATGGAAGCATTCATAACAGTAAGTATACTGCTCCTGTTTTAAACCTCTGTAAATATGTAGCTTTTTGCATAGTAGCATGGTTATAGCTCATAGTTTATTTCAAAAACACAGCCAACAAAATATTGTATTTCTGTATCTTTCTGGGGTTCTGTTGCAGAAAATTCTTACAAGGCTTTGAAGGATTTGGTTAGATATTGGTCTTTGTTGTACTATACACTTTGCACCTAAGTATGGAACAGCATTAATTGATAAAATCACACCAGCACTTTTCCCTCATAGCAACATTAGAATGTTAAAGTACAGGAAACGTTGCATAACCAGGAAGTTATCCATTTGCAATCCTTCTAGTGTATATGAGGGCAGTTGTCATGGTTCAGGATTTTTGTCTATATCACCTTGGGAGGATCTTGATGTAACTGATGTTAAAAATTCCACTGTTAAACTACACATGACTCTCAAGTGGTTAAACTTGTAGAATAACTGAACTGGGAACAAGGGTACTTTAGACAATGAAATTTAGTTCAGAAAATCCAATGAATATTCAAACCTATTGCAAGGGAATTAATGCCCTCTGTTTTTGTCAACCCATCAGAAGGTGCCTGTTGAGAATATATTCTTGGGCGCCACAGCTGAGTCCCTGGCCGGGGAAAAGGTCAGATGGATAGCTTCCCACCATCTCTCTCCCCCCAACCCACCCAACCCTATCCCCTTGATAGGAACATAGAGAGAAAAGTACAAAGGAACACAGGGATAGTTAGTCAAGGAGCAAGGTCTGGCATAGTGAGGAGAAACTCACATCCAGAAATAATCAGAATCAGAGGGCTGAGCAAGAAATATCAAGCAATCCAGTTGAACATGGTGCAAGATTTTTTGAATTTTTTTCCCTATACTTGAGAATGGCTTTATTAGTTAAATTGAAGTGAGATTTGATTATATTGTTAATTCTGAATGTTACTTTCTGCCTGTAAAATAAATTAGCTTAAAGATGCATAGTGTACTTTGTCTCACTCAAGTGTTTCAATCCACCTTCAAAAAGCTTGAGAAAGCACACATGAAAGCTCATTGAAGAGGCAAAAAGACTCCCTCCGAGTTGAGATCAGAGAGGGTCTTTTTGTTACACCCACAGGGTTAAGCTATCCTATAATTAGTTATTGGGCTGTACAGATGCACCCCTGACACATGCTTACGGCAATGACCAGCCTCCAAGAGGATATCTAAGACAGATCTGAAGCTTGTACCAACAGTCTACCTGGTATTCCACAATGACATAAGAAATAGGAACAGGAGTAGACCATAAGGCCCGTCAAGCTTGCTCTGCCGTTCAATATAATCATGGCTGATCTTCTGCCTCAACTGCACTTTCCTGCCCACTCTCCATATCCCTTGATTCCGTGAAAGACTGAAAATCTGTCTATCTGAACCTTAAGTATATTCAACAATGGAGCATCCACAACCCTCTGGGGTAGAGAATTCCAAAGATTCGGAACCCTTTGAGCGAACAAATTTCTCCACATCTCAGTCCTAAATGATTGACCCCTTATCTTGAGACTGTGCCCCTAAATTTTAGATTCCCCAGTCGGGAAAAGCCTTTCAATTTCTACCCTATCAAGCCTCTTCAGAATCTTGTATGTTTCAATGAGATAAACTCAGAGAGTATAGGCCCAATTTACTCAGCCTCTCATCATAGGACAACCCTCTTGTCCCTGCCGCCAACTTGGTGAACTTTCACTGTACTGCCTCCAAGGCAAGTATATCCTTCCTTAAATATGGAGGTTAAAACTGTACACAGTATTCCAGGTGTGGTTTCACCAAAGTCCTGTACAATTGCAGCAAGATTTCCTTATTCTTGTACTCCAATCCCTGTGCAGTAAAGGCTAATATGCCATTTGCCTTCCTAATTGCTGCTGTACCTGCATGCAAACGCTCTTGTTCCTTGTACAAGTACACTCAAGTTTTTCTGAACATCAACATTTACAAGTTCCAGTTAGGCCTTTTCAAAAATATTCCGCATATTTCTGTTCTTACTACCAAAGTGAATAACCTCATGTTTCCAGACATTATACTCCATGTGCCACCTTGTTGCCCATTCATTTAACCTGCCCGCATATCTTTGCAGCCTCTTGGTGTCTTCCACAAAGCTTAAATTCCCACCTAGCTTTGTATCAGTCTCTTCATCTAAGTCATTAATATGGACTGTAAATAGCTGAGGCCCCAGCACTGATTCTTGCAGCACTGCATTAGTTACAGCCTGCCAACGTGAAAATGCCCCAGCTCTTTATCTCAACTCTTTGCTTCCTGACCATCAGCCAATCCTCTATCCATGTATCCGTCCATCCTCTATCCAGGCAACTGTAGGCCAGGTGGCTTAACATCCATCATTGGGAAAATGTTAGAGTCTATTATAAAGGATGTCATAACAGAGAATTTAGAAATGCATAATCTAATCAAGCAGAGTCAGCATGGTTTCATGAAAGGGAAATCATGCCTGACAAATTTAGTAGAATTCTTTGAGGAGGTAACAAGCAAAATAGATAAAGGGGAACCAGTAGATGTAATATATTTGGGTTTCCAAAAAGGCGTTTGATAAGGTACCGCACATAAGGCAACTTAATAAGATAAGAGCCCATGGTGTTGGGGGTAATATATTAGCATGGATAGAAGATTGGCTAACTAATAGAAGACAGAGGGTTGTAATAAGGAGGGCATTTTCAGGACAGCAACCTGTAACTAGTGGAGTGTCACAGGGATCAGTACTGGGGCCTCAATTATTTACAATATATATTAATGACTTGGATGAGGGAAATGAATGTACTATCGCCAAGTTTGCGAATGACACAAAAATAGGTGGGAAGGCAAGTGGTGAGGATGACACAAAGAATCTATAAAGGGATATAGACAGGTTAAGTGAGTGGGCAAAAACTTGGCAGATGGAATATAATGTGGGAAAATGTGTTTATGCACCTTGGCAGGAAGAATAGAAGAGTTGAATATTATTTAAATGGAGAAAGACTGCAGAAAGCTGCAGCACAGAGGGATTTGGGGGTCCTCGTGCATGAATCCCAAAAAGCTAGCATACAAGTTCAACAGGTAATAGGGAAGGCAAATGGAATTTTGGCCTTTATTTCAAAGGGAATGGAGTATAAAAATAGGGAAGCCTTGCTAAAACTATACAAGGCACTAGTTAGACAACAACTAGAGTACTACGAACAGTTTTGGGCCCATTATTTAAGGAAAGATATACTGGCATTGGAGGCAGTCCAGAAAAGGTTCATTAGGTTGATCCTGGGAATGGAGGGATTTTCTTATGAGAAGAGTTTGAGTAGGTTGGGCCTGTACTCATTGGAGTTTATAAGAATGAGAGGCGACGTTATTGAAACATATAAGATTCTTTGGGTGCTTCTCAGGGTAGATGCTGAGAGGTTGTTTCCCCTTGTGGGAGAGTCTAGGACCAGAGAGCATAAACTCAGAGTAAGGAGTCGCCCATTTAAGTCAGAGATGAGGAGGAATTTATTCTCTCAGAGGGTAGTTAAAATGTGGAATTCTTTACCACAGAGGGCTGTAGAGGCTGGGTCTTTAGGCATACTCAAGGCTGAGATAGATTTTTAATCAGTAATGGAGTCAAAGGTTATGTGAAAAAGGAGGAAAGTGGAGCTGAGGATTATCAGATCAGCCATGATCTCATTGAATGGCAGAGCAGACTCAATGGGCCGAATGGCCTACCTCTGCTCCTACGTCTTTTAGTCTTATGGTCTAACATATCACCCCAAACCCTATGAGCCCTTATCTTGCATATTAACCTTTTATGTGGCACCTTATTGAATGCCTTTTGGAAATCAAAGTATAGTGCATCCCCTGGTTCCCCTTTATCTACCCTACTCATTACATGCTCCAAATAAACTTGCTAAACACGATTTCTGTTTTGTAACACCATGTTGATTTTGTCTGATCATACCATGATCTTCTAAATGCATTGTTAAGACTTGCTTAAAAATAGATTCCAGTATTGTCCCAATGACTGATGACAGGCTAACTGGCCTTTAGTTCCCCTTTTCTCTCTCTCCTTCCTTTCTTGAATAGCGGAGTTACATTTGCTGAATTCCAATCCATTGGCACCATCTTAGAACCTAAGGAATGAACCAGTGCACACAACAAGTACTGATGCCACCTGCATCCTTTGGCTTAGTCTCTTTTTCCTTCATTTTCCCCTCATTTTAAAAATGAATTCCCCCTGCCCTTTATTTGGTAATAAAAATGCTTCACATTGTTCAATATTACAGTATTTCTTCCAGAATGAGACTTATTTTTGGGTTTCTTTAACTTGAGGAATCAGGCTAAGGAATTTACACTGGGACATGGGCACAAATGGAAATCAAATGCTTTTCCGCCTGGGAAAGGAGGGGGAAGATCTGTGGGTGAGTTTCCCAAGTTGCTTATGTGCACTTCATAATGGTCAGATTTTGGAGGTGCCCCTGGGAGCAGATAATCTGCCAAACTGCTTTATTGAGAAATGGTACATAGTAGGTGTTAAAGATCAATTTGTTGTGATACTCACTGTTTGCGGAATGCTGTACATTTTTGCTAACCACTGTCTCTTACTGCTAGAAAATAGAGGGCTTGCAGAAACTGTGTGATGACATAGCTTTAATGCACGTCACTGTGCCACTTGCTATGTTTTGCCTGGATGCTGTCAGCCTGAATGCAGACCTCTGTGCTCGCAGTATGAAACTAAAGGAAACTTTAGTTGAGTCGGTGGTGAAGGAAAATCGGAATCTCAACATGAGGTACGGTAACAGCTGAATTTCCTGCTTGGTTTTTCATGAGGTTGCAGCTGACTGCATTTGAAGAAGGTGCAGCCGTGTAAATTGCATGCAAGCAAATTTCAGAGACCTGTGGGGCTAGATTTTCAATTTCCAGCGGGGGTGGGAATGGAGGTGGCGCAGTTTGAAAATTGTGTTACTGGGTTCCATCGCCCTGGGACAATTTGCATTCTTCAAATGGCCTGCGGGGAGTGGGGGGAGAGAATGAGAAACACGCTTGCCACCCATTAAATGCCCCTTAAGCTCTTTAAGGAACTTTGTTAAGGGGCCTGTCCAGAACAAAATGGGATTTCCAATCTTTTTTCCAGTCAAAGCCAAACGCTCAGGTACACATTAGTACACACATGCTGAGATCTCTACAGGGAAAAAGGAAGTTTGTTTCTATCTGTGATTTTTGCAAAAGTTGAGGGGTCAGTTAGGAGTTAGCTCAGTTGGCTAGATGGCTATTGTGTGGTTCAGATTAACACCAAAAGCGCGGGTTTGATTCCTGCTCTGGATGAGGTAGACTTTTTGGGATCTGCTTCCTTGCCCTGTCCTGGAGAATGGAAGGAAATGGCAAACCACCGCCAACAAAAATGCCAAGGAAGTGGCTCAGGATGAAGCATCAGTGGACAATTATTGAACTTTCCTGAATATTTGTTTTCAGATCACAAAACAGAATCACAAATGAAAACTGCAACTTGCTTTCCTCGTTTTTAACTGCAGAGCTAAAAAATCCTCTTTAACATAGCTTAATATTTTTTCAAGTGATGAGATATGAGTCATTGTAATGCAGAGAACACCAGGTATCACGACACAGAAGCAATATCTTCTTCAGTTCTCTGAGTGAAGGCAGGTCTGACCCACAGCGCCCCTGCTCCGCCATGGATAGGGCAAGGAGGCAAGTCCTGAATGCACCCCAGCCAGGACCGGGATCAAACCCCATCCTGTTGACACCAGTCTGATCCACACCAGCCATCTAGTCCTCAAGGAGTCCAAGTTGTTGTGGCACCATGCACTTGTTTTATGTGTGTTGTAGTCTGCAGCTATGGATAGTGATGGTAGAGGCTCCAATTTTCTATCCATCACATGGCTGGCCAGGAGTCTCTCCTACTCTGAGTGCCTGTGTACATTGGCAGGATTTACAAGTTGACACTCAGCCCTGTTTGGCTGCATTGTGAATGCATCTTCCTTGGCCATCGAGCGCTGGAGTGGGACTTGAACTCGGAGCTTTTTGCTCAGAGAAGGGGACACCACCCACTGCACCTCAGGACCTCCAGACAAAAGTAATGTAAAGAAGTAGAAATACTTTGGAATTATTCTAGCCTGTCTTCTACAGCTTTTCAGGCTTTACGAGAAGTGAACTCAAAAAGACATGAAAAGTGGATCTTCAAATAGTCAGTTTTACATATTGTTTGTGTTTTTTTTAATGTTAAAGGAGATAATATGACCTCTTAATGCTATATATACAGAATGCTGTTTTCCCCTCTCTAGTATTTGTCGCCGCTATGAGGAGATATCTGATCGGATTAGCGAAATACCCGAGACCACAGAAGAGCTGGTAGAACTTGACACTTTTGTGAAAAAATCCAGCGAGGTCACTATTACTAAACTGAAAGAAGAAATCTTTGAAGCAGCAGACAGACTGGATTTTTTGTTAGACTATGCCACACTATCAGGTAAACCACATGTATAGTATGTTTTAGAGAATTATTTGAGCATTTGCATTTTCTCTAGCCATCCATTCATCATTAATGTAACTATTTCTAAAACTATTTTATTATTGATGTGTTTCACCTGGTTTCCCTTCCTATGTGCAGTACATTACTCAGCAGTATATTTCATCTACCATTATTCTGCCTACTGACATATTAGAGGGGATTTTGGTGCATTGAATGACCCAGGTTCTGTGAACAGTGGACAGTTGAATGGATTCTCTTACTGGCACGTGCTCCAACCTGCCTGCTGATTTCCCAGTTTGTGCTGCACCCAGGAAATTCAGCCTGCTTGGGGGGCGGGGGGTTGGGGGGGCGGTGGGGGGGTGTGTGTGTGCTGGAGGAGGAGACATGAAAATCTACCTCATTTTGTCCAACTCATTTTGTCACTTCTGAGCTGCCTCTTCCAATTCTACTGCCCCTCCTACTTTGGGTGTCACTATCCAAATGTAATTACTTGTTAAATTAAATCTCCCATCTGCCTGGTGAGGTAGGCATTAATGATCCTGCGCCATTATTTGTCGAAGAGCGGTTAGTTCTGCCTTTTACTTGGAAATATACCCTCCTCAAACATTGCTTTTATGGAATGATGCTGGTACAAAGTGGTTGCCATGTTAAGTTGCACGCTAGTCACTACACTCCAGTAGCAGCATTAAGAAACTATGCAACCTGATACGCAATATATGGTATATACTCGAGTAACGGTCAATCTCGTGTATAAGTTGACCCCCGACTTTTAGCCAAAAAATCCAAGCTCTTTGTTCTTACCGCCCGCTCACCGTTGAAGTCAAACTTGCCCTGGGTGTAAACCCAGTCATTGATGGAGTTGTAGAATAGCACACCATTGAAGGTGACAGTTCAGTTCCTCATGTCTGCACATGTCGTTGCACGTTAAAAATACATTTTGGCTCCTTTTGTGCTACTTTTGGAGGGCAGGTTTGCTGGGAGTGGTCTCCGACCTGGCAACTCTGCGATAGCGAGACGATGGGAGAGGGTGGATTTCAACCCCCCGAAAACATTACCCGTGTAAAAGCCGACCTCCTACTTTTTGACTAAGAATTTAATCTAAGAAACTTTGACTTTTACACCAGTAAATGCGATAAATGCAGATGTTTCAATGCAATTTATAACAAGTTCTATGGTTTGGATGATCCTTTTCTGATTGTTAGATTTTCCCTCTATCTTAAAGATGATGATTTAAGGCTGAACAGTCAAGTCTTCAACTGGCCAGAGCAAATTGTATTGATGCTTGATTTACATCGGGACCGGCTGTTGAACAAGAGAGACGATGTAGAAGAAGACCTGAGGAGCCGGTCTGTAGTAGAAAACGTTTCTTCCTTGGGAAATAAAATGGAAGTAGAGTTATCCTCTGTGAAATTGCACTGTAGCAAGGCAACAGGGAATAACACCAATAAAATTCTTGATAGGTTGAAGTTTGTAAATATACGGAATGAGCTTTAAGTGGGTGTGTCGCCTATAATGTCTCCCTGTCACATTTTACCAAACTGCAGGTTTTGTTTTATTTCAGAATGACCTTTGAACTTGCTCAAGGAACCCACGTTAGACATTAAACTGGTTGGCTTTCCTTTTTATGGAAATTAAGCCATTAAAGCACTTTGTATCCTTTGCTACATAGCAACTTAGCAAAGACTTTGGGCTGGATTTTGTGCTGAGGGTAGGATCCTCACCTCCCCAATGTATATTTCAGGAACCAGCCCATGGCCGCCTCGCCCCGCTTTAATATTTTTATGCAGCGGCCCTTTAATTAGTATGAGGCAGGACTTACGTCCATCTCCAGGAGGAAGTCCCCCCTCATAGAGCTGCTGTCCAATCAGAGAGCTGCTCTGCATACCGCAGGGGCCAAGCAGGAGCCTTGGCCACTGCTGGTACTGCAGGTAGGCCAAGGAGGTGGCGTTCAGCAATGGGCCCGGACGTTCAGGAAAGTCCGAGATTTCGCTGGGGCCTGTTAGCCAGGCCCCAGTGAGTGGTGCGAGGCATGTTGGACAGGGGAGAGGGGAGGGTGGACATGGGGAGGCAAAACCATGGTGGGAGGGCCTCCATTTGACACAGCGGGCTTGGAAAGGTAGCACTCCCCACTTTTCACTGACCAGCAGCTCACAGGGTTAAACCTGCCAGGTTACATGTTGGGCTTCAGGCCTCTCCTACCACCCATTAAATGGGAGCGGTGGCAGGATGAGGCCCTTAATTGGGCCAGAGTTGAGCGATGCACCTGATGCTTCCTATACTGCTCATCCGCCCCTGCCCTGGGTTTGTGGCGACAGGTACACCGCTAATGGCATGGTGCCTTAATTTATGGGTCCATCAACCTGTTTTTCTACCCATAGGTGGCCTGTAAAATTCAACCCCCCAATTACAATTGTCATGTATCTTTTTAAAAGGGCATCATGGCGGCACAATTTAGAGTAAGGCCTTATGTGCTGTTGATATAGAGGATGCATAGACCTTACTTGTTTTGGAATGCATTTGTATTTCTGTCCGACTTTTATCGCTTGCTTTGCATTGCTGATAACAGATGTTTAATACCTGTTGTCACTATTTAACAAATATTTTTTCTCTTTCAGTTTAAATAGTTTCAGATTTAATTTGACTGTTATAGAAATCTTTTCTTAAAAAAATTGAAAGCAATGTGATGATTGATGGACGTTGAAAAGAAAACAACCTTTGCAAACATTTATCATCTGACGCCAAAGAATTGGGATAAAACTTGTGTTGTGAGAACACTTGCATCACATGTGTGCTTAGCAACACATCCTAATGTCAAACAGTCCATGATGTTTTTTTCAGTAATCCAAGTGGAAGAGCCTTTTCAACAGCAGTTAGTTAACCTTCATGGAAAATAATGCCCTACTAAATGTGGCGCATTATAAGGATTCAAGAAATTATGTTTGTTACTCTCCCACATTACTTCTATTCACTGGAACTAAACTGAGTCACAATGATTAGATAGCTAATAGATAGTTGGCAGCAAATTATGAGGCAATGATTTGTCATATTTTTTTCCAGACATTGTAAATCATGATAGTAATGCTCCAGTGATTTCTGATGTCAACAGAACCTATTAATTAATTCCTGGCTTAAATTTATTGCTAGATACTTGTCCTTCTTTATAAAGTACAGTTTTTTAAAGTAGATTTTTGACATCATCTAGGGTGAAGTGGTGCACCACAATAGTGAAGACAGGAGTGACATAGGGCCTGAAAGCTTGGTGCATTCCTTGGCTGTTACTGTAATAATAATAGAGTATCTTTTCAAAATGTGTTTCATTGGGACGTAAGATGTTCAGTATGCATTCTAAACAGCTGGCCCCCAAGTCTCATTACACAGTGTAGGAAGGGTCAACTTTAAATCAACTTCACTGGTAATTATGGAAACACTAAAGTAAAACATTTCAAAAACATTGTTATATGCCACATTCCTGGACTGCAGCCATGTTACATTCCTCTGCTCTGAGCCCATTCACTTTTGCAGGAGAAATGTGTGTGTGTGTGTGTATTTTAAGAGAGCTTTTAACACCCTTTTTATTTCATTTTCATTTTATTCCTCTCCCTTAATAAATTACTGGTGCAACAGTGACTTCTTCTAATGACTCTGAAGTAGAGTTTTGTGTGAAGAGTATGTATACCAGTGGTATTCACTACATGGCCATAGACTTGTCTCACTGCGGCCCACTCACCACCCCTCTCCCATTCCCTACCACTCTCCTGCTTGCTGCCTGTCTTCCGCTCACCACTTGCCTCCCGCTCACACTTGTCTCCCACTCGCAACCTCTTTCCTCCCTGCTGCCTGTCTCCTGCTCTTCCCTGCTCACTGCCTGTCTCCACTTGCTGCCTGTCTCCCACTCACCACCTCTTCTCCGATCGCTGCCTGTCTCCCACTCGCCGCCTGTCTCCCGCTTGCCGTCTGTCTCCCGCTCGCCGCCTGTCTCCCGCTCGCCGCCTGTCCCCCGCTTACCGCCTGTCTCCCACTCGCCATCTGTCTCCCGCTCGCCGCCTGTCTCCTGCTCGCTGCATCTCTCATTCCTCGACCCACCTGCACGCCGACCCACCTGCACGCTACCTCTTCCCCACTTGCTGACCCTCTCATTCACCACCTCTCTCTCGTTCCCTGACCGTCCCTCTTGCCACTTCCCTCCCTGACTCTTCTCCTTGCAGCTTCTCTCACTCCCTTGCTCCCTCCCGCTCACCTCCCTCTCTGATGAGCCCTCACTCGCAGCGAAGGTTTGGGAGAGGAGAGCGGTAAGTGAGGAGAAGGGTCGGGGAAGGAAGGGACGAACAGTCGAGGCAGTGAGCAGATGGTCAAGGAGTGTGAGGGGCAGTGAGCGGGAAAGCCTGGCCCGAGAGTGGGCAGGGTCAGCAGCGGGAGGATCGGGGTGGAGGGGGTGGGGGGGGGGAGTGCTGAGCAGGAAGGTCGGCGAGTGCGAGGTACCAGTAAGTAGAGAGAGTCAGCATATTTCATTTATATTTTTAAATTTATTTTATTTGTGAAGTTATTTCATTTACAAATATAGGAATTTAGGAACGTGCACTATTTCAACTTACAGGGTATAATGTGTTATTGTTTTTTTTCTGAGAAAGGCCCCACAGAATCTTACATTGGCTGTAATGGAAAAATCTGGTTCACTTAACGTTGTTTCACTTAAAGCTGCACTTACAGGAACGTGGCGACAGCGTTCAGTGAGAATTACTGTACATGCTTTTTGTTCTGTCTGCAGGCCATTCATGCCCAGTGTCTCCCCACAGGCTGATTCCCCCCCCCTCTCTGCTATACTGTGCCATGTCAGTATCTGAGCTAGCGGTTGCAAGTATGAAATTGAGTAATGGGTTATTTTCTTCATCACTATCTTCTGGCTGTTGCTCCCTTACCTGACTAAGTTGTCTTACTTGGGTATCTGAAAGGAGAAAGGCATAAGGATAGGGTTGTGGTGCAGGAATGGTTGGCGGGTGGCGGGGGGGTTTGATGAGTGGTGGTGATGTAAGAGGTGCATGCTAACACCATCTGCAGCTTGTAAATCAGAAGAGATGGTGGGATGAGGAGGAAGTGGGACGTGAGAAAGAGAATGAGGATACCATCAATATTGATGAATTCGGCCCTTCCACTGGCCATGGCCTCAGCAATGAAATGTATCCCAGGCTGTTGAGTGAGGCAAGGGAGGAGATAGCAGGGGCGCTGGCAATAATTTTCAATACCTCTCTAGCCACAGGAGAGGTGCCAGAGGACTGGAGGACAGCCAATGTGGTACTGTTATTTAAGAAGGGAGGAAGGGATAAACCAGGGAACTACATGCCACTCAGTCTAACCTCAGTGGTGGGGAAACTATTGGAAGCAATCCTGAGGGACAGAATTAATCTACACTTGGAGAGGCAGGGATTAATCAAGGACAGTCAGCATGGTTTTGTTAAGGGGAGGTCATGTCTGACCTATTTGATTGAATTTTTCAAAGAGGTGACCAGGTGTGTTAATGAGGGCAATGCATTTGACGTAGTCTACTTGGACTTCAGCAAGGCTTTTGATAAGGTCCCGCATGGGAGACTGATAACGAAGGTAAGAGGCCATGGGATCCAAGGCAATTTGGCAAATTGGATCCAGAATTGGCTGAGTGGCAGGACGCAAAGGGTGATGGTCGAGGGGTGTTTTTGTGACTGGTTGCCTGTGTCCAGTGGGGTTCTACAGGGATCGGTGTTGGGACCCTTGCTGTTTGTGGTGTATATAAACAATTTAGACTTGAATGTAGGAGGGTTGATCAGTAAGTTCACGGATGACATGAAAATTGTGGGTTGGTAAATAGTGAGGAGGATAGCCTTAGATTACAGGAGGATATAGATGGGCTGGTCAGATGGGCTGATCAATGGCAAATGGAATTTAATCCGGATAAATGTGAGGTGATGCACTTGGGGCAGGACAAACAAGGCACAGGAATACATGATGAATGGTAGGACCCTGGGAAGTACCGAGGATCAGAGGGACCTTGGTGTACATGTCCACCGGTCCCTTAAGGTAGAGGGACAGATAGATAAGGTGGTTAAGAAGGCATATGGGATACTTGCCTTTATTAGCCGAGACATAGAATATAAGAGCAGGGAGGTTATGCTGGAACTGTATAAAACGCTGGTTAGGCCACAGCTAGAGTATTGCGTGCAGTTCTGGAATCCGCATTATAGGAAGGATGTGGTTGCACTAGAGAGAGAGCGCAGAGGAGATTTGCCAGGATGTTGCCTGGGCTGGAGAGTTTTAGTTATGAGGAGAGATTGGATAGACTGGGGTTATTTTCCCTAGAGCAGAGGAGCTTGAGGGGTGACATGATAGAGGTGTATAAAATTATGAGGGCATAGATATGGTAGACAGGAAGGAACGTTTCCCCTTGGTAGAGGGATCAATAACCAGGGGACATAGGTTTAAGGTAAGGCGCAGGAGGTTTAGAGGGGATGTGAGGAAGAATTTTTTCACCCAGAGGTTGGTGGAATCTGGTACTCACTGCCTGAAAGGGTGGTAGGGGCAGAAACCCTCATAACATTTAAGAAGTAATTGGATGTGCACTTGCGATGCCATGGCATATAAGGCTATGGGCCTAGTGCTGGAAAATGGGATTAGAATAGTTAGGTACTTGTTTGACTGGCGCAGACTCGATGGGCCGAAGGGCCTTTTTCTGTGCTGTAGACCTCTATGACTCTCTATGACTCAATGGCATCCCAATAATGGCCAGCACCGTGGCAGTCAGGACATGCAGGTTAGCTCCTCCTGCCCCTGGAGGACCACCTTGTCCTGCAGGAGAGAGAAGTGTGTCAGTCAGTGTGGTGCAATCTGATTAAGTGATGTGGCTGTTGTAGTTGAATAGCTGGCAGTGTGTGCAAGCTGTGAGATGTGAGCATGAGGCTTGTAGCAGTGCCAAGTGTGTGAGGATGCAATGAAGCATGTGAATGTCCTGATGAATAAAGATTGTTTGTAGGTGAGTAATGGAGATGGTGAATTGAGGAGTTCCTGAAGCTGGTGCGACAATTGATGGGAAATGGCATTTGAAGATGCATTCGCTGACCTTGACTACATGTGTCAAGCGAGATTATTGAACTTCTTGCGGCACTGTGTCCAGGCCATTAGGGTTTGACTCCATGCATTGGCCTCCATGGTTATTTGTTCTCACTACCTTCTGAGCATGTGTCTGGAGGACCTCCTGCAGATACAGGACACCTCCCCTATTTTCTACCCCGTCTGCCGAGGCTGCCAATGCCACATCCAAAGACCCTGTGCCTGCTCTCTTCCATCTTGTCCTGTGATCAAGGTTTCACAGGTCACAGTCATTTCTTGTAAGGTTGCCAGCACCTGCTCCACCCACAGTGTTTTTTAAAATTCATTTATTGAATGTGGGCATCACTGGCTGGGCCAGCATTTTTTGTCCACCCCTAATTGCCCTTGAGAAGGAGGTGGTGAGCTGCCTTCTTGAACCATTTCAGTCCATGTGGCGTAGGTATACCCACAGTGCTGTTGGGGAGGGAGTTCCAGGATTTTGATCCAGCGACAGTGAAGGAACGGTGATATATTTCCAAGTCAGGATGGTGAGTGGCTTGGAGGGGAACTTCCAGGTGGTGGTGCTCCCATGTGTCTGCTGTCCTTGTCCTTCTAGATGGTAGTGGTCGCGGGTTTGGAAGGTGATGTCTAAGGAGCCTTGTTGAGTTCTTGCAGTGCATCTTATAGGTGGTACATACTGCTGCCACTGTGCGTTGGCGGTAGAGGGCGTGAATGTTTGTGGATCGGATGCCAATCAAGTGGGCAGCTTTGTCTTGGATGGTGTCAAGCTTCTTGAGTGTCATTAGAGCTGCAGTCATCTAGGCAAGTAGAGAGTATTCCATCACACTCCTGACTTGTGCCTTGTAGATGGTGGACAGGCTTTGGGGAGTCTGGAGGTGATTTCTAGCCTCTGACCTGCCTTCATAGCCACAGTATTTATATGGCTATGTAGACCATAAGACCATAAGACATAGGAGCAGAAATTAGGCCATTCGGCCCATCGAGTCTGCTCTGCCATTCAATCATGGCTGATAAGTTTCTCAACCCAATCTCCCGCCTTCTCCCTGTAACCTTTGATCCCCTTACCAATCAAGAACCTATCTATTTCAGTCTTAAATACACTCAATGACCTGGCCTCCACAGCCTTCTGTGGCAATGAGTTCCATAGATTCAAATGTACCTCCCCTTTAAGAGGTGCACTAGATTTAACTGATACTAGCTACTCATGATATTAGCTCCTTGCTTAGGTGTCCAACCAATGACCAAAACTTGGTACTGCCTGGGCTCTGAAATCAGCAGGCAAGATGAAATTGACATGCTGCTTCCTTTGCCATCAATAGGCCTAGGTTAATCGCACATCGTGATCTCCTCACCCATTTTCAAGGTGCTATGGAATTTAACCCCTCTTATTTTCTAGAATTTCAAATGACATTTTTAAAAATAATTGTGGCTAACACAATTTGTTGTGTTTTTAGAATAAAAGAATTTCAAAAGAAGGTGGTGGCATACGGCAAAGAAGTAGACAGCTTCAAGAGAAAAGAAATTATAACTACCGACGAAATGAGGAACAATGTGGAAAAGATCAATGAATTGACTAATAACCTGAATGCAGCCATCGATGAGGCAGACGTAGGTAACCTTTTGGTGCAGCTAATTATATATTATTCTGTCCATGATCTTTGTTCAGGAACACGTTTTGCAGCCCACTTTGATGTGGAGAGGCTTTTGGAACTAGCTGTCAAAACCACAGTAATCGATCCCCATGACTTCTGTCATCTGTGCGCACTGGGCTGATTTATTTACAACACCTACCCTATTCCGCACCCCAACCACCAAAGGCACTTAGCAGAATGCCTAGATAAAATTGACATAATCTAAGCACTGTCCTAAAGTTAAGATTGCAGTGATTGTCCTGAATGTGTGTATGTAGCAGGAAGTAACTGGCTCAACTGCAAAGCTGTGACCTGCTGTGATGTCTTGCTCCCCCGCCTCACTGCAGAAGTTTATTATACTAATTATATCCCTTTTGTCCTTCTTGGAACAATTATTATTGAACTCAGTTTCGATGGCTTGATGCATTTCCTCTTCCTTTCTTTCTCCCCACCAGCGGCCAGTTAGCTCAGTTGGTTAATAGTGTGGTGTCGAATAATGCCAACAGCACAGGTTCAATCCCTGGGGCTGGCTGCAGTTATTCTTGGGGCCTGCCTCCTCGTCTTGCCCCCTAGTGATATCATAGCATAAACCCTAATTAGCAAACCTGGGTGGACTGCAGCAGGGGGTGGAAGCAGAGGAAACACCTTGTACTGGGTGTCTATTGAAGCTACCTAGACGTCTTGCATCCTCTTTGCTCCTGGGATCACATGAAAGCAGCTGAGAGAGTGGGGGGGCAGGTGCATGCACCCTTGCTTGCTCCACAATAATCAAATTCTTTAGCGAAGTTTTAGGTGTAAAAAGTGTGACCTTTGAAATCAATTACAACTTGGACATTCTTGAACAATGAGAAGTCTACTACTGCTGCTACTACTTTTTTCCTGTACACTTTAATAACTGCCTAAATTGTACCATGGTCAGCCACTACATCATATGGGGGAGTGTCCTGGAATGGCTGCCTCTGATTTTCCATTCTTTCCCTAACCGAATTTTTTCAAGTGCAGGAGAGATCAAGAACTCAACTTGTAGATGATCGCAAGCAAAAGTCAGTGCCTCAGAACTCGACAACATCACACATCGCAGCACAATGTGTTTTCTTTAATTAGGAAAAAAAAATGTCATTCTATTTACATTCTCTGCAATCAGCTGGTACTGTCCTATGTGCTTGGACAGGGCAGATCTGTTTCTGGAAGGTTTCTTCTTTTTCGACAGCTTTCCTATACTAAGCTTCCTTATCCTGTCTCCCAGATTGCCGATTTAGTTCCAAATTATGAATGTGATTACGATCATGTTTTTCATGGGAACTATTCAATTAACTATTTTAGATTGTGCATAATAAGCTTGGTGCATGTGACCATTTATGCAGAACTTTCCCTCTGGAGGTTTAATCAGATAGTTAGAGTCCACAATACGGTGTATTGTTTCTTTACGTTCTTATAATTTTTTCTATTGGATTCACACTCAGTGCTTAAATTCATTTCGTTTGGTGGCTTCCAGTAGGCAGATAAAGGGTACTCCATCTTACCAATGGTTCAACTTGGTTTCCAGAAGAATTGATTAAGCTCTCCCCTTTTGGATACTTATGAGAGTCTAGAATTCTACCAGCAGTATAAGGAAGCTAGTTCTATCAATATGAACACAGGAAACCGACGCACAGTTGTTGTTCCTACATGATCCAAACTAAATATGTAGTAATATAGAAGCACCTCATGTGATTGGTTGAAATTCTGAGCTCTGAGATGAAAGTTTATCTCATCTTATTGAAACATTATAAGATCCTGAGGGGACTTGATGGCCTGGAGTTTCATCCTCCAGGTAAGTAGGAGGAGTTGGGAAAATTCCCAACACAGCCTGACTACCGTGAGAGAAAATGCCCAAGGCTTGGCTGAGAATCCTGACGGATATTAAAATACGAGAACACCTGCTCCCCAGAGGAATCATTGTTTGATTGACAGCTCATACTCTTTGATCTCTGCAGTCATTTTCACAATGTTTGTTTATACAAGTTAAGTGGTTTCTAGGGTTTGTGGTTTTTGAAACTTCAAAGGACCTGGATGATTGACACTTTTATTAGCTAGTACTTAAGACTTTTTTTTCAATAGGAGAAACTTCTCATCAAATGACCTTTTCAAGGTTTTTATTTACACATCCAACTTTACCATAGGGTTCATCGGTTCTACAAAGTGTACAATGTGTCAATGGGGATGGAAGTGCCATAGCTTTGCATAGGGGGCATGAGGGGGCATTTGGATGGATGAGGGGCATAACAGCATAAGGGGCATGAGGGTCCTGAGGGGGTGGGTGGAAGGGCAGAGCTTGTAAGAGGTGGCATGAGGGTGAGCTTTTGAATTTATCTTTTAAAAGGTCCCCTTACGCAGATTAGGTTTCATGACTCCTCTAAGGGGTCGTGAACTACAACTCTTTAAAAACCTGGCCTGACTCCATAAAAATTGTGGAGGAGTAGGAGATACCTATCTCCGCAATGGAGCCAGCCAGATTGGGAGTGCTGGATGTGGCTTTTGAGGAACCACCCCATACCCTTTAAAGGCACTCCTGAAAATCACACAGCCCAAGAATGGGGTTGGGAATCCCGGAATTGGAATGTGAAGGGCCCCCAAGACAACTGGACTCGGTAAAAACCCAGGCCAATAGGGTGGATACCAGAAGGATGTTTCCTCTTAGTGGCAGGTGGGGTGGGGGTGGGGTGGTCAGTGGCAGAGACTAGAACTAGGGGACACAGTTTATGAATAAGAGGTCTCAATTTTAACATGAAAATGAGGAGAGTTTTTTTCCCTTCCAAGAGTTGTTAATCTGTGGAATTCTCTTCCCCAGAGAGCAGTGGAGGCTGGGTCATTGAATTTATTCAAGGCTGAATGAGATAGATCTTTGATAGACAAGGGAGTCGAGGGTGATAGGGGGCAGACAGAAAAGTGGATTTGACCACAACCAGATCAGCCATGATCTGTTTGAATGGCGGAGCAAACTTGAAGGGCTGAATGGCCTACTCCTGCTCCTATGTCCCTATGTCTACTATTTCAAGCGGCCCCAGCTGTGACCCAGATCCATTTTTTTTCTGTTCTTGCACTCTATGCAGTTTGTTCCACCGCATCTTCTGGCCGCTGACAGTTCCCTATGTAACTTTTATTAATTTGCACTGTTATGTTTATAAACCAGAGTAATCCAGAGATCAGGATCTTACCATCAATGGCCTCTTCTAAGATCTGGTGCTAGCTACGTCCATCATGAACCCCACTCTCTGTTTTTAAAGGCTATAAACAAAGAAGAGGAGCTGTTGGAACACAAGCTGACCCAGTTCCCTCAATTACTGGTCACAGTTGGACAGAAGCAGCCTTACGAACAGCTGTGGAACACAGCATATAACTTCTACACAAAGTCAGAGATGTGGATGAATGGTGAGTTTCAAAAGATAATTGAATGACAAACATAAGGAATCCTTAAGTGAAAACTGGTTAAAACATGTGTTAGTGGGTGGATTAGTCTCCCTTTCCCAGTGCAATACAAACAAAAAGATAAAACCCCATCATAAAGTTAGCATAAACCACTGGTGACATTTTCTTTTATTCAGACATTTTTTTTATTAAAAGAAAATCCCATTTATTGATCGTTGTATAATTTAAAAAAAAATATTAAATCGAATGTACAAAATTCTGTTTTTGAGTTAAGAGGCTTTAAAAATTCCAAGGTCCTGATTTTTCTGGCCCTGATGAGATGGGAATGGAGGCAGGACTGTAGAGAAAATGGCTGCTTTGTCCTGGATGGTGTCCAGCTTCGAGTGTTGTGGGAGCTGCACTCATCCAAGCAAGTGGGGAGTATCCCATCACACTCCTGACTTGTGCCTTGTAGATGGTGGACTGGCTTTGGGGAGTCAGGAGGTGAGTTACTCATTGCACGATTCCTAGCCTCTGACCTGCTCTTGTAGCCACAGTATTTATATGGCTAGTCCAGTTCAGTTTCTGGTCAACACCCCAAGGCTTTTGATAGTGGGGGATTCAGTGACGGTAATGCCATAGAACGTCAAGGAGCGTTGGTTAGATTCTCTCTTGTTGGAGATGGTCATTGCCTGGCACTTGTGTGGTGTGAATGTTACTTGCCACTTGTCAGCCCAAGTCTGGATATTGTCCAGCTCTTGCTGCTTTTTGAACATGGACCGCTTCAGTATTTGAGGAGTGGCAAATGGTGCTGAACATTGTGCAATCATCAGTGAACATCCCCACTGCTGACCTTATGATGGAAGGAGGGTCACTGATGAAGCAGCTGAAGAGCCCGAACTAGTGAAATTTCTAGTTTTCAGTAAGGCGGGCATACTTTAGCAGCTTTCAGGAATCAGACCAGCTCAATGGAGGTGAGGGTGCGGTCGCCTGTAAGCTTATGAGAGAAGATGCAGTTCGAAGGAGCACTGAAGAGGCTGAGCATGGCAAAAGAGTTCTACCCCATTTTATAAAAAATCATGTTAAAGAAAATGCCACCAGCCTACCCTGTCCCCGGGTTCCAGTCCTCCCACTACCCTCCGAAATGTGAGAAATTTTAACGTACCCACTTTTTGTCCCAAAGCATTAATGTGTAAAAAGCAGCGACAGCAGTGGCTGTGAAACCTGCCACAATGCTTTTTGACTGACCCGCCTTTGTTCCCATGTCCTTGCCAGATCATTGGACAACAGACCCGTCCCTTAGACAATTAACCTCCCAACTATTTCACATCGGGGGTGGGTAAGTGACCCAGAATCAGACCCGCCTCCTGATCCCTGCCTTCAACAGGAAAATCCAGCCACAAGTGCTTTTAAACTGACCAGTTTTGAATATCATAATGCTGTTGCATGTACAACGATCATTCTTTTATACCTTTTAAAAATAAATGACATCTGCAGCTGTGTCATGTAGGCACAACCTGACTTTTGGTCATGATGTTTTTTGCTATACTTTTTGTGCCAGTTTCTCTTATTCTTATGTCCACACTTATAATGAATTTTCCTATGCAAAATCATTACTGTGCAAGCAAGCCATAAGGTTTTCATATATCACAAAGTGTCTCTGCTATTTCTTTCTTAGTAATTGAAAATTCTGAAGGGCAAAATAAAAAATATTAAAAATTGCAATCACATGATTCAATCTATCTGTTGTATGGTCTTTTGTGTCTTTCAATGCCTTCATTCAAGTGTCTTATTTGAAGGCCTCAGCATCTCCCAAAAGTTTGAACTTGATATTTCAGTCCAAAGGTGTGACTTTCTCAGCTGAATTTGGATTGTGCAATGTGAGCATGTGCCATGACACTGACACCTGTGAGATAGAGATTCTAATTTCTAACATCTATAAGATAGAGAGTTGGGAATGGGAAATTGAGATTGGTCGGGGAATGATGTTCAAAATGCAGGAATTTGAGAAAGGAAAAGGGGGTTGAGAAAGGGAAGGCCCATTGAGAGGGAGAATAGTGTTATGCTTCAGGAATTATTGGCAATTTTTTCACAATAAACCCGGGCATGTCCTTTTAAGTTGGGTGACGTTACAGATGTGTAAGTTTTTATAACTCCATCTATGCAATACCTTGGAAGATTGACTAGTGCTATACACATCTGTACATAAAGGTCCGAATCATGAGATGGACTGGAATGCTTGTAACCTATTTTTGGATTATGAGCGGAATAGTTCTGATCATGCCAATAATTTTCTGCTGGGATTTTTATCCCCATCATTTTATAGGACCCTTTCAAGGCCTAGATGCTGAAGAGATCACGAATGATGTTTCAACTATGTGGAGAACAATGTATAAACTGACAAAGACTTTTGCAGACATCTCAGGACCTAAACGCGTAGCAGAAAATGCAAAACTTAAAATTGAGAAATTTAAACCTCATCTACCAATCATTGCAATCATTTGCAATCCTGGCATCAAGGAGAGACACTGGAAAGAGGTAATACTCTTTAAATTGGCAGACCATCAAAATGCAAAACTATGAGAATGTATGGACCCTTGACATTATTACCTACCTGTTGGGCCACTGACTAAGAAAACATGAGCGCAGTTTATCACACACACATGGTCATAATTTCAGCTTTCATCAGTAATGTAAAGTGGTCATTGAAAGGGAAAATGGGACCTGATAATGAACCAATATTTCCCATTTCAAGCTGTTGTTGAAAATTAAAATTACCATAACTGAGTTCCTTGTTGAACCATGGTTGGACTCTCAAGTCAGGCACTAATGCAAACTCCTCCTCTGTGGAGACTTAAGGTGGCTGCAGTTATCTTTAAGAGTGGTGTAGGCAAAGGATTTAAGAAGAAAGAAGTTGAGCATAGGTAGGAAAGTATGTTGTGAAGAGGACATAAGGAGGTTTCGGACGGATATAGATAGGTTGAGTGAATGGGTAAAAATCTGGCAAATGGAGTATAATGTGGGAAGATGTGAAGTTGTTCACTTTGACAGGAAGAATAAAAAAGCAGAGTATTACTTAAATGGAGAACGACTGCAGAATTCTGAGGTGCAGAGGGATCTAAGTGTTCTAGTGCATGAGTCACAAAAAATTAGTATGCAGGTACAGCAAGTAATTAAGCAGGCAAATGGAATGCGATCCTTTTTTAATGAGAGGAATTTAACATAAAAGTAAGGATGTTACCTTCAATTATACAGGGCATTGGTGCGACCACATCTTGAATACTGTGTGCAGTTTTGGTCTCCTTATTTAAGGAAAGATGTAAATGCATTGGAGGCAGTTCAGAGGAGGTTTACTAGATTGATACCTGGAATGAGTGGGCTGTCTTATGAGGAAAGGTTGGACAGACTGGGCTTATTTCTGCTAGAGTCTAGAATAGTGAGGGGTGCCTTGAAGTATATAAGATCCTGAACGGTTTCGACAAGATGGATGTGGAAAGGATGTTTCCTCTTGTGGGTGAGTCCAGAACTAGGGAGCACTGTTTTAAAACTAGGGGTTGCCCTTATAGGACAGAGATGAGGAGAAATTTTTTCTCAGTGGGTTGTGCGACTTTGGAACTCTCTGCCTCAGAAGGCAGTGGAAGCGGGGTCATTGAATATTTTTAAGGCAGGGGTAGATAGATTCTTGTTCAACAAGGGATTAAAAGGTTATCAGTGTAGATGGGAATGTGGAAATCGAAAAACAAACAGATCAGCCATGATCTTATTGAATGGTAGAGCAGGCTCGAGGGGCCAAATGGCCTATTTCTTCTCCTATTCCATATGTTCGTATATATCGAAAGCAATTTATAAACAATGCATTACTTTTGTCCTGTAATTACTGTTATGTAAAATATGTTCTCCAAGTAACAAATGCCCCCAAGCTGCTATCCTCATGAGACGAAGGGGACCGAATGAAGGATAAATGAAAAAATCTACAGAATTGACAGATTTTTCTCATTTAAAAAAATACAAATTTGTGTGACTTTATAATCTGTGCTGACTGATGGTCTATTTTCAGATCAGTAAAATTGTTGGATTTAAAGTGAAACCAGATAAAGACACCACCTTGCAACAAATGCTAGAATTTGGACTTTCAAATTTCAGTGAGAGGTAAGCAATTAAGGCAGTTACCTGCTTGTCTTCGTTCCCCAGGATTAAACTCCTTTCCTTTTAAGCTACTTTCCCAACACCTACACAACACATCTAAAGAGGCTGGATTATCATCCTCCTCCCAGATTCCATGCTGCAGATCTGAAAGTAGTCCCCAGGGCTGTGCAAGAGTGGCCCAGGGTGACCCTCGCCCTCCCTATTATGTGGAGTGAATAACCATTCAACCTGCACCATTGCCTCCTTATGATGGTGCTGTTGGTAAGAGGAGCTCTCCATGTGAACAGAGGGCATAAGCCTTACCACGCATCACACTTTTCATCTTAGATCTGTTTTCTCAGTTGCTCAATGTTTACAAACAATAAAGAGGGGTCTAGTGCTTGCAGTTTCTGCTATCAATACTTTAAAGGTCTGACTGATTGACACTTTATAGAACTGGAGTAAAAGCAGTTTTTAAAGAAAGTTTTAAATGAATGACTGCTTTTTAAAAAAACCTTTTCCACACATGCCTTTTTTACTTTAGGGTTCATTGGTTCTGTACAGAGTGTATGGGCAAGTTGGCATGCAGGGTATGGGGGGGCCATTGGGAGTTGGTGGAGGTGTATTGGTTGGCATGGAGGGTATGATTGGTTGGTGGGGGTGCATTAGTTGGCATAGAGGATGAGGGGCCATTGGGGGAGGGTGGAGGGGCATAGGTTGGCATAGAGAATATGAGGGGCTATGGGGGGGTGGGTAGAATGGTGAGTCATAGAGATTACAGCATGAAACTATAGGCCTATCATCGATTATCATAAAAACCCATCTGGTTCACTCATATCCTTTAAGGAAGGAAATCTGCTGTCCTCACCTGGTCTGGCCTCCATGTGACTCCAGACCCATGTCAATGTGGTTGAGTCTTAAAAAAAATGCCCTCCGAACAAGAGCAATTCGGGATGGGCACTAAATGCTGGTCTAGCCAGCGATGCCCGCACCCCATGAACGAATAATTAAAAAAATTAAGGAGTCAGAATTCTCAATTGAGGAGCAAACAATTTACATGAATGGCTTGGATTTCAAAACTCATTGCAAACTGAACAAACTTGCAAAGAATACTCAACTGGATGGGAGGAAGGGGCAGTTGAATCTTAGCATGTAGCCAGGGACCTACAAAATGCATTACACAAAAGGTGTAAATCAACAAAACAATCTAGTCTGGTTTATTTAATAAAAACACGAAGGCAGCTTGGGCTTTTTGCCTGCCCGCCAACCTTAAAGTTGGACGGGCAGCTTTCACAATCACAATAATTACTTTCTTAATGGCCTTAATAGGCCTTTACATTTCGGCGGGCGCGCAGCTGACTCTGGCACACGCCCACCGAACGAAATATCGTGGGACGCTCGCCCGATGTCATCGCGCGTCATTTTACTCTTTGGCATGTTGGATCCGCCCCCGTGTGCCGACTGTAAAATCCTGCCCATAAAGTCCAAAGACATAGGGCAGAATTTTCTCCCCATTGGGGGGCTTAGATGGGAGCGGGCACGGGCAGCCGGGTAGCCGATCGCCACCTGCGATCGGCTGCGCACCATTTTATGTGGGCAGGCCAGTTAAGGCCTGCCCAGCGTGATGCGGACCTGGAAGTGCTGTGCGCTCCAGGTGCGGGTGGGTGGAGTAGGCTGAGTCGGGGCCTGCGCTCTTTCGCGCATGCACATGAAAGAGCGCAGAAATCTCCCTGAGGCAAGGAGCTTCCTCAGGCAGATCAGTTTTATTTTTGAAAATTTTAATTAAGAGAAATTTTTTTTTTTTTTTTGAGACATGTCCCCTCATGTGACACTGTCATGAGCTGGGACATGTCAATGAATTTTATTATAAATTTTTTATTAAGCTTTAAAAACTTTCATGAAACCTCATCCCACCCGTGGATGAGGTTTCATGATAAATGTGAAGGCCGCCTGGGCTCTTTGCCTGCCCGCCAACCTTAAGGTTGAAATGGGCAGCTCAGTTAATTAGTTAAATTAGTTTTTAAGTGGCTTTAATAGGCCTTTGACAGTTCGACGGGTGCACAGCCGACTCGGCTGCATGCCTGCCGAACTGAAAATCTGAATGACGCTCGGTGACGTTGGGATGCATGCCCCACGTCACCATGCGTCATTTTACGCGGGCCCCACTCACCGAGCCAAAGATTCTGCCCATAGTGAAACAATGGGAATTTGCATTTAAAGGGGAAAATATGTCTAAAGGAGTGAAGGCTATGTGTAAGGGTAGACATTTTAAGATCTTACAAATGTGAAAAGTCTTCAGCATCTATGCCTCAAGCTACTGTCTTCAAAGGCCTGAAGTGAAGAAAACTTATTTAAGAAAATGTGTCTTAATGTTGCCTTAACAAAAGTATAATTAGGAGTTAGATTGATTAGGGGATTCAGAAGTTATCATAGTAGTAATTTGTAGATCTATGTATGTATTTAAAAATCATCTCTCTTATTAATAAATGTTTAATCTAGTTTTGTAAAACCTATAAGACTTGGTGGTCTTATTACTACTGAATTCAAGGCATGCATCTCAAAATTTATACAAACTGCAAAACAAGTTGTGGCAGTTGTTTCAAGTTTCCCCTTGGGATTTGAGCAATCAGCATTTACCATCGGCTGTGTCATAACATAGTCTACTTAATAGTATTCACTGGCCTAGAAAGAAAAGAGTTGGATGTGTGAGTGTGTGTGTGTCTCTCTATTCTATCTTTGTAAATGTGGTGCATTAAATCAATAGTGCAAAGTCAAGAAATAACTAAAAGATAATGAGTTCTACGGTGATAAATAATAAAATTAATTGTAAACAACTTCTATCTAGATTGGAAGAGATTGGTGTAGCAGCCAGCAAAGAGTATTCACTGGAGAAAGCTCTCGCCAAGATGAAGGCAGAATGGTTAGAGTTGGTCTTCAACTTTACAAAGTATAGGGACACAGTAAGTATATTTTAAACGAAGAGAATTCAGAAAATTATCCCCTTCACTTTGTACCAGGGCAACTATTTAAGTTTGGGCAATTAATCTTGCACAATTTCCCCAAATACCAAACTGTGCCTATATTGGCAACTATATTGAGTCTAATCGAAGGGTTTCATTTGTTCTGTAAGTACTCACTTTTGTGATGCCTGGACTACACTGATTTCAGTCATAGTGGCAACGTGGCTTCTACCGCAACAAGCCTGGGCTGGGATAGGGAAAAAAACTCAATCAGGATTCACACTCTGCATTGCTATCCAGTAACTCAAGGGCTTGAAAATGAGGTTGACAGCCATGAACTCTGACAATCGCCCTGCCTTAACTTTCACAGAAGTTTTCCACTGGGTAGTTGAATCGCCTGCCTGAAGCAAACTTTCAGCAACTTTACTGTGTAAGATGACCTAGTTAGGACCCCAGTTGCAAACTTCAGGGATAAAAGGGCAGAGCTTGTGACCTGAGTGCTCTGACCACGTGTACTGGGCTTTCACCTGGAAATGGTCGGGAAAGTTTTAAAACTTGTTGGACTTTTTTTGTGGAGCCGGAGGGACCAAAAGTCCTAGCTCCACAAAAAAAAACCTGTGACTGACATGAGCTGCACTAGGACCCCTGTTTGATGTTCGCAGCTTGTCTGCCAAATCCAATTGAGGCCAGGGCCTCAAAATTACAGTGGCCTCTTCACCTTCACGGTGGACGGTCAGCTATTCGAAAGTTAAAATTGACCTTGTGTTTGGAGATGAAGTGAGGACAAGGTTAGTACATGGATAGCCTGCCAAAGCTCAGTGTGAAATTTTCCACAGCCTTACACCACAGTAGGAGCCTTAAATGCAATGGGCTTCTTGGCGTAAGATGGCAAAGTGCTCTTGAGGGGGGCCTCGTGTGCTGTAGCTGCTGTATATTTTAAAACCCAAACATTTTTTTTTGAAAACTATGGAATTTCATTACATTAGTATAAATTTATATTATTTTGAAGAATTACTGAGTAATGTAATTTGATGTCATACCTGCAGCTCAGAAGCTATTGCCTTCAAGTGAAGGTAATGGTGTAGGTGAACTGCACCATTATGGCAGGTGAATCCTGCCACTTATTGATAAGGTGCTGTAATGTAACCCCCTGTATTTTCAGAATATAAGTATTCTGTCCGCAGTGGATGATATCCAGGTCCTGCTGGACGATCATGTCATTAAAACCCAGACTATGCGTGGATCTCCATTTATCAAACCTGTGGAAGAAGAGTGTAAGGTATGAGCAAAGAGATAAGGGAGAGAAACACACAAACGCTGAATATGAAAACCCATCATGTGCTATGAACTTGTATCTAACTCTCCATGAAGAATTTTCCTTCTGAAATTATGCATGTCCTTTTTTTTAACAAGTAAAGCTACACCTGCAAATTATCTTAATTTCGAATTTGGATTTTCAGCGTGATTGAAAATAATGAGCTAGGAAGACACATTTAAGACTTAAATACGTAAAGCGATGATAAGTTTAAAGAAAAAAGTAATTTCAGATCCAGATTTTGCTTTTCATTTTCTGCATTTTGTAACAAACTACTGCTTAAAGGTTTTTAAAAAAATAATTTGCCTGGATAGCAGCAATAACTTATAAATTTCATTTTATTGTCAAATGTGTTTCTTTAAAGAAATTCTAATTCCTACAAGCATGGTGGATGAAACAGAGTCTTGTTTATTACTTAACTGTTACCTTAAGTATTCCTAATGATGATTTTTATGTTGTGTGTAATTTTCAATAACCTAGCTATGGGAGGAGAAGCTGGTCCTGATGCAGAACATTTTAGATGCCTGGTTAAAATGTCAGGTCACCTGGTTGTACCTGGAGCCTATCTTTAGCTCAGAGGACATCATTGCTCAAATGCCAGAAGAAGGTCGGAAATTTGGTATTGTTGATGGCTACTGGAAAGACATTATGTTGGAAGCAGTAAGTAAATCATCCATTCAATTTAGGGACTTCAGTTTTGAACTGAAGAAAATCAACACTGAATTTAGGACAGGCTATTGCAGGAAACTTTGGAAGCAGTGTTTTTTTTTCTGCACCCATAATACAAACTAATGCCCAGCTGCAACTTTTCTCTTGGGTTCATTTTTCTGTGACCCATTTAGTAGTGATTTTCTGTTTTGCTCCATTCATTTTGTCTCCACATCTGTTTGCATGTCTTTGTCAATCAATGCCAATCCTGAACAGAACACTACCGGAGGTATAGGAAGGGGAGAGCATGTCCACTTGCACTCTGATTTCTTCCTGCCTCCTTTTTTATGAAGTAACGTCTTGGTGTGGTAGAAATTTGGGTCTACCACTAGAGACATGCAGGAGGGTGCTTCTAGTGCACAGTGATTGACCATTTTCAAAACGCTGGCACCCTCTTTATCGGTGTTAGTAAGGTGATGAGACTATTGACTCTATTTCTATGCCTTTGCTAATCCGTTAACAGCAGTGACAATGCACAGTCCTTGCGGAGACCGAGACCCGTCTTCACAGTGAGGATGTTCTCCATTGTGTTGAGTATCACGGCCCCCACACTAAATGAGATGGATTCAGAGAAGATCTAGCAGCTCGAAATTGGGCATCCACAAGATGCTGTGGGCCACCGGCAGTTGCAGAATTGTATTCAACCACAATCTGTAACCTCATGGACTGGCATATTCCTCACTCTAGCACTACCAGCAAGTGAGGCAACCAATCCTGGTTCAGTGTGGAGTATAGAAGGTCGTGGCAGCAAGGTCTACTTGCAAATGAAGCACCGACCTGGTGAAGCTACAACACAGGACTGACTCCATGCATGTTACGTAGATTACATGTACTGCACTGCCTACTGGTGCAGTACTGCAAACTTGATACTGTTTTTAATAGATAATGGTTGGTTTAAATTAGATCATAGTGTAAATTAAATTCTATGTCCTGAACATGTATGTCGTTTAATGTGTTGACAAGGAGGCATGGTCACTCAAAATTTAAGAGCCACATTCTTTCACACTGTGTTTGACTGTTTTGTTGCAAGGTAAAAGATACCCGAGTTTTGGTAGCTACAGCTCAGCCAAATATGCTGGAAAGGCTGCAAGAGGCTAATTTTCTTTTAGAGGACATCCAGAAAGGACTTAATTTATATCTGGAGAAGAAAAGACTCTATTTCCCAAGGTAATAGATCCGTTTTAAAAATACAGTGCGATTTTTCTTTTGAATAAGGGGCTTTTCCAGCATTTTTTGTTTTTATTTCAAGTGGCAGTATTTTGGATATAGGGGAAATTCTTATTCAGATATTTTATAAATAGACAATATAAATATGTATATACTTTCTGGATATTCTGTAATCTCTTGTTTGTGTCTCACCATTTCTGTTGTGAAAATAACACTCACTTACACAGAAGAGAGTGTTGATGGATTTAGATGCAGTTGCTGACACCCAACCAGGTAGCAATGTAGCCTAGAGTATCCTGTTTACATTGTGTTGCTTAAACTTCAAATCTGCTACTAACAAGAGAGTTCTACTCTGAAGCACTTGCAAATCTGCCCTCCCTACGCTTCAGAGCCCAGAAACCTAGGGCCCTGCTCTGCCTGCAAAAGTGTAACAAATAGGGGCTTTTGTACTCCATTACCCATCACTGTAGACCCCGTTCTATACCACAGGAATTGGGTCATTTTGATGCTCGGAGCAACAAGGGTGTAAGGGTGATTTGGCGCAGCAGTCCTGTTCTGCAGCAGAAGTCGGAGTGGAGTGGTACACAGAGCACATAGTTGCTCCGCTTCAGGAATTCCTGACCTGGGAAAGGCCAATAAACAGTCAATTTTACTTGAACAAAAATTTGATTGCCCTTGATTCTACCTCTTTCCAACTTCCCTCCTCTAAGAACTCATTCTTTCTCTTGGTTTCTCCAATTTCATTGCATCTGCTTCGATCAGGCCAGAATTACTGAAATGTCTTCCCTTTGCTTCAGCCGAAAGTTTCCCACCGCTGTAGTTGTGCTCAATCGCATCCATTCCACCTCCCACGGCTTTTACCCTCGTGCTTCTCCTTCCTCCCAGAACCATGATAGGGTCCCTCATCCACACCTTCCACCCTGACAGTATCCAGATTAAGCCGATCATACTCCGTCATTCCTTCTACCTCCAGCAGAATTCCACCAAAAGAGACACCTTCTGCACCTTTTCCCTTTCAGCATTCCTTCGAGGCACCCTGATCCACTCTTGCATTACCCTTACCGCCTTAGGGGACGTGGTAATGTGACAGGACTAATCATCCACAGGCCAGGCTAATGCTCTGTGGACTTGGTTTCAAATCCCACCATGGCAGCTGGTGGAATTTAAATTCAATTAATAAATCTGGAATTCAAAGCTAGTCTCAATAATGGTGACCATGAACCTATCATCGATTATCATAAAAACCCATCTGGTTCACTCATGTCCTTTAGGGAAGGAAATCTGCCATCCTTACCTGGTCTGGCCTACATGTGACTCCAGACCCGTAGTGCTGTGGTTTACTCTTAACTGCCCTCTGAAATGACTTAGCAAGCCAGTCAGTTGTGGCAACTAGGGATGGGCAACAAATGCTGGATTTTCCAGCGATGCCCACATCTCATGAAAGAATATATTAAAAAAACCTTACTCCCCTCGGCATGGAAGTGAAGGAGATGTAACCTGCTCTGTTACATCCTCCCTCCCTATCGTACAGGGCTGAAACACTCCTAGGTAAAGCAGCGATTTGATTCTCCCAACTCAATACTGTATTCATTGCTCATGATTCAGTCTCCCCTATCCTGCGGAGACCAAACCCAGATTTGGAGATTGTTTTAGTACCACTTCTGTTCAGTCCAGAAGCATACCCTGAGCTTCTAATTATTTTAATTTTATTTTAAACTGCCACTTTAATTCTCCATTTCACTCCAGCTCTGACCTCTCTGTCCTTGTCCTCCTACACTGTTCCAATGAAGCTCAATGGAAGCTCAAAGAACAATGCCTAATTTTTCTACTAGGCACTTTACAACCTTCTGGCCTTAACATTGAGTGTAAGAACTTTAGATCTTAACCACCACTCCCATATTCTCTCGCACTGTTAGCAATCTAGGATATCAGAACCACTGGGATTGGAGGAGGCTGATACTTTGGGTGGGAACACCTATTGATACACAGTTGGACAGGGCAGTCTGCACCTCTGGGACTCTACCTGCCTTTGTCCCACCACACTCCCAGGCCAAGGGGAGCTTTCGTATCTTTGCCAGCTTTTTGTTGCTTTCCTTTTCTCTGCTATTTTGTTGTAACCAGTTACATCTCCTCTGGATCCATCTTTTGATTCATTACCTGTCTCATTAGGACCTCATTTTGTCTTGCAACAGCATCACTTTTGTCATTTAATCACCCTTGTTCACAGATTTTTCCCTCTTGTTCTTTCCCTGTTCCCCTCCCCATGGCTCTTTATTTATGCAATAGCTGTTCTTCTCTATTTTTTTTTCCACTTCTGATAAAAGGTCATCAACCTGAAATGTTAACTTTGTTGCTCTCTCCACCGATGCCGAATATTTCCAGCATTTCCTGTATTTATTAAACTAATTATACCAATACCCCTGAGTGAGGAAAGTGCCATTTTATTAAATGCAATTACCATCCCATCCCGGACAAGTGACTACTTTGTTCTCTGGCTGCCGAATGTCACTGTAGAGCAGCCCAACGTTTTGAGACAGAAATCCTAGAGCCTTTACTAAGGCCTCACTGGAATTCACAGCATATCCTCAGCTGGTGAGTTATGTTGAGTTTAATGAGGCAGAATGAGGTGAATTTCTGCAGTAGACTGGGAAGGAGAAACTTAGCTGAGCTGGGATCCACCTCAAATTCCAGCTGCCCAGTTAACCACCTAGCTACTTGCCACCCTCTCTTAGGATTGGGATTTTCAGGCCATTAGATGTGATGTCCTTAAGCCTCTGCAAGACCACAGCATCTGCATTTTTGTTAAATATATGAACTAATTACAGTTTTGCTAGTCTCAGGAGACGTTATGGCCTCATTCTGTGTTTACACTACAACTGCCACACTAAGGTGTAAATGTACTCGACTGTAGTTCATTTGCATCTGCCTCAGAAGATTTTCATAGTTCGACACGAAGCGGCATTTCCCCTGGAGAATACCCCATGAACTGACCTTGGGTCAGAAATGGGCAGAGTGAGAAAATTTGTAGCTAAAAACGGATGGATGCGATTCACCTTTTCGTTAAATTATCAGATTGCCTTTAGATAGATGGGATGGATAATCAACATGGTGGGAAGAGGCAAATTGCGATGATGATACAAATAAAACAACTAATCATAGTTCACAACATAGTTATAGACAATCATTAAAGCAAAAATAGAGTGTAAAATAATAAAAGGATTGCATAATTATCTTTTCAGTGTGCGAATAATTACAATGTGTTGCAAAATGCAGGCCTCCTTCATTTATGAAATAGAAATGAAAGGCCTGCTAACACTTGCATTTTGTATTATAGCTCATTTGTTGTCAGGTTGAGTTTGGTTGCTTGCACTCTTTGTCTTACTGTGGCTTTTCACTCCAGATTCTTTTTCTTGTCCAATGATGAGCTGCTTGAGATTCTCTCAGAAACCAAAGACCCGCTTAGAGTCCAGCCACATTTGAAGAAATGCTTTGAAGGGATAGCAAAACTTCAGTTCACCGATCAGCTTCAAATAACAGGGATGGTCAGCTCTGAAGACGAAATCGTTCCACTTGTTAAAATTATCTACCCAGCAAAAGCAAAGGTATGCGTTTGCTCCCCATGAGTCTTAATTGCTCTTCTGTGATTACAGAATAACCCAAAATATAGGGAAGGGTCACTGTTCTTTACAAAATGGAAGGGTTCTAAGCAATAACTCAATTACTCTTCAAATATACTTTGATTTCCTGAAAGAAAATATTTGATTAATACATATTCAATCACACCCTTTTTGACAAATTCTATTCATCTATATTTTTTTTCTCTAATATCTGCTCAGTTGTGATGTTAACAGTAAATTACAGAGTTCCACCAACTTTTGTAATTTTCTAAATATTCATTATGACTGGTAGGGATGTGGGAGCCTAATTCATTTGGAAAATGTTGTAATTCAAATTGGGTAGATAATAGAGAATGGTTTACGATATGAAGAAATGATCGTGAGTAATTGGATAGTGTTGTAGTGGACTCAGCGCCTTTTGTCAGCATTAACTAATCAAGTCTCCAACAAGCCATGTCAGTTGAGCTGTCTGTGCGATTTATATTTAAGATGGAAATTTATACTCCTTTTTTCACCTATCTTCCTGGCAGCCATTTATGTTGCAATTTAATCAGAATCCTAGTAGCATACATTGGAATGTAAAAACCAGTGGAAATTAGCATCAAAAATATGAACCTGAGGAAAGCACAGGACAGCTTCTGTCTTCTTAATGTTAGATTGTGATGCAATTTTAAAAAATCAGCGATACAGAAAATACAATGTAACTCTCAATAAGGAGAAATTTTTTTTTTAATGTAAAAATTGGCCATAAAACACTAGACACCAGGAGCAGAATTTTATGGCCCCGGTTTGGCAGGGACGGGGCTGTAAAATGCGGCGAGACATTATAAACCCCATTGACTTCAGCGGAAACGTAAAATCCCCACTGCCGTAAAATTCTGCCCCAGTGGTTTGGGTCCCGCCGCAGACAATTATTTTCGTGGTAAATTTACTGACGTTACGGCGGCAAATTCACGTTTTGTCTTACATACGTTAAATAGCGAGGTGTGGCTATGTTAGTTAGCTGGGTGAGGCTCCGGCAGTTTTAACTTGGGAATGGTGGTTGTAATTTGGATCCACAAAAACTGGATTCAGAATGAATTATCAGGTTATGTGCTAGTCCATTATGCACCCAGGCACTGTTTATTTTTAAAAGAAGACGTTTTAGATGTTCAGAGCAATACGAAGGGCTGCTTTGAGTTGCAGGACACCACTTCCGAAATAGACCTGGCCCTTAATTACAATGTAAAAACTACAAGGGCAATAAAGCCTGTTGCAATTTGCTAGGAACCAGATTGCAGGCAGTGAGTGACTGGTTATTAACCTGATTTTAACAATAATTTGCCCAATGTCACCCCATTGAGCATAGAGGGGCAGAAAATCCAAAGGCCAATTACACAAGATTATGCTTGCAGAAGTCAACCTCACCTGCTGAGAACACATATTGGAAAATTTTGGGTGTACTCCCCATTAAATTTAATAATCAGAAAATTGTGGGGACAGTCCCCATAACTTTCTGAAGTGCATTCCTGACATCAAGCAGTTTTATAAAATCAGTCCTCTCTGACGCATCCCGAATCTGATAGAAATTAATTTTTCCATTTGTGCACTTTCTCAATTGTAGGGTATGGTGGAGAAGTGGCTTCTCCAAGTTGAAGAGATGATGCTTAGCAGCATAAAGCACGTCATCAAGGAAGGTATTTCCCACTACGTTCAGGTAACAGGACTTAACTGTCAATCACAATTAGTCCTTTTTGTTTAGACATTTTTATAAGATTAAGGCCGGAATTCTCCAGCCCAGAATTCTCGCAGCGACGGGATCTTCCACTCCCGCCGATGTGAACCGAGATTTCAATGCCTCACCGGCCCCGCTGCGGTGTGGGCTGGAAAATTCCAGCCGAAGGCACTAAAATCTTGCAGATATATTTTTGGCTGTATTAGTATTAATATGGCAGACTGGCTTGACTTTTCTATTGCTTATTATTATTCCTATGGATTTTTTTTTCACCATTTCTTTATTCCGTTTAATTTTTTTTATTGCTACTCTAATTATGCTAGAATACTCATGATACACTTGTTCTAAAGCAAAGTCAATTACAATAATCCCAGTCTAAAGTTGCAAAATCAAAACAAAAAACAGAATCAGCTCTATCAGGATCTACCACACCCGGCAATCCCATGTTGCTTGTTTCCATGCATCATCTTTCCTGCTCTTGAATTAGCTGCAAGGTATAAGGGCATAGCCCGGGGATGAATCACCAGTTAATTTTTCCTTGCTACTACTCGAGAAGCACTACACGTCCTGTACTGCATCTTCATAACATTCACAAAACTGGAGCTTGCCTAGAGATTTCAAAAACGGAATCCTAGCCTGAGCTAACAGTTGCCTCTATTCAGCCCAGATTGTCATTGACCTTACCAAGAGCAAGGCAAGTGCTGAGCCGGAGGACATTCAAACTTGAATCTCATGTCAGCCGTTGATTGGTCATGTTGTGGCATTGCTGGTCTTTCCCAGCTGTACATCAGAGTGTGTGTTAGGGAATTTCCACCCCAAAATGATTCCTATTTTTGGGTTCCTCTCACAAACCTGCTCTTGTGATCACGAGGGTAGGTAGATAGCCCATACATGACCAGTGGGTGTACACCTTTTGATTCTCTCGCTCATCTTTGTGCAGGCACCTCACACATAGATGCCTTCTCTACATGACAGACCATTGTCAGAATCAGAGATACAAACCTACATTCTACAATTCCAAGGCAGAGTGTGCATGTATACTAAATATATCATTGATCTAGCAAAAATAATTGATATTTTCCTTTTTAATGAACAAATTATTACTGCCAGTTTTTGTTTTCATACCCTCGTTTCTTCCCTTTTGCTGCTACACCCCGCCCAGTCCCCATAGGTTTTGGATTCTGAGGTTTCTCCCCACGGCCTCTGGGACATGAATTTTCATAAAGATGGAGAGCCTCTCTGTCTTTATGAAAATGGCAGCCGAGGACCAATTCTAGAACATGGCACCTACCATTTTTTAAGGGGGAGTATAGGAGCGGGTTCTAATGTGCACACCTGTGTTTCACAGAAGCAGCTGCACATGTTAAAGTGCAGCTGCCTCAGGCTGATTTCATTTTCGTTGCTGGGATGTCCAAAACATGACTTGTGCATTTTAGACCTGGTAGGATGTCTAAAGCTGCCGGAGATCTTTAGAGGGCTGAGGTACCCTTTTGAATATGTTACTGGGGCACCTCTTGGGGAGATCAGGCGCCCTTTGAGAGAGAAAAGGTGCCCTTTGGGATTGTTAAATGTAGACATGAATGTGTGAAAAAATTGCATAAACTCATTGGAGCTGCCAAAAGGAAACTCTCATCTGCATAGGCTGCAAGCACCTCAAACCTGTTGGACAATTGCAAGCGCTGAGGCTGCTCCACTTTTACCTTCTCGATTCCCCTTACCTCACTTACTTGCAGTCACACCCTCCTGTCCCTGACCACTGACCAAATGAGAAGACCCTATCCCAAGGGTGTGACCGCCTCCTGGAGCAAAGTGTCCAAGTAACATTTACCCCCTCTGATGTGTCGCAGTGTCTGCAACTCGGCCTCCAGCTCAATGACTCTGAGCTGAATCTCCTCAAGCCACAGACGTTTACTGTAGATGTTTTTGTCTGGGATTAAACTGGCATCCAGGAGCTCCCACATCCTACAGTTGCAGCACATCACCTTTTTTCTCATTCATTCATGGGATGTGGGCTTTGCTGGCTGGGCCAGCATTTTTTGCCCATCCCTGGTTGCCCTTGAGAAAGTGGTGGTGAGCTGCCTTCTTGAACTGTTGCAGTCTATGTGGTGTAGGTACACCCATAGTGCTGTTAGGGAGGTAGTTACAGGATTTTGACCCAGCGACAGTGAAGGAACAGCGATATATTTCTAAGTCAGGATGGTGAGTGACTTGGCGGGGAACTTCCAGGTGGTGGTGTTCCCATCTATCTGCAGCCTTTGTCCTTCTAGATGGTAGTGGTCGTGGGTTTGGAAGGTGCTGTCTAAGGAGCCTTGGTGAATTCCTGCACTGCATCTTGTAGATGGTACACACTGCTGCTACTGTGCGTTGATGGAGGGAGTGAATATTTGTGGATGTGGTGCCATTCAAGTGGGCTACTTTGTCCTGGATGGTGTAAAGCTTCTTGAGTGTTGTGGGAGCTGCTCTCATCCAGGCAAGTGGAGAGTATTCCACCAGACTCCCGACTTGTGCCTTGTAGATGGTGGACAGGCTTGGGGAGTCAGGAGGTGGGTTACTTGTCGCAGGATTCTTAGCCTCTGACCTACTTTGTTAGCCACAGTATTTATATGGCTAGTCCAGTTCAGTTTCTGGTCAATAGTAACTCCCAGGATGTTGATAATGGGGGATTCAGTGATTGTAATGCCATTGAGTGTTACTTGCCAGTTGTCAGCCCAAGCCTGGATATTATCCATGTTTTGCTGCATTTGGACATGGACTGCTTCAGTACCTGAGGAGTCGCGAATGGTGCTGAACATTATGCAATCATCATCAAACATCCCCTCTTCTGATCTTATGATGGAAGGAAGGTCATTGATGAAGCAGCTAAAGAAGGTTGGGCCGAGGACACTATCCTGAGAAACTCCTGCAGTGATGTCCTGGAGCTGAGATGACTGACCTCCAACAACCACAACTATCTTCCTTTGTGCTAGGTATGACTCCAACCAGTTTTCCCCCTGATTTCCATTGACTCCAGTTTTGCTAGGGCTCCTTGATGCTACACTCGGTCAAATGCGGCTTTGATGTCAAGGGCAGTCACTCTAACCTCAACAAAAGTTCAGCTCTTTTGTCCATGTTTGAACCAAGGCTGTAACGAGGTCAGGAGTTGAGTGACCCTGGCGGAACACAAGCTGGGCATCAGTGAGCAGGTTTTTGCTAAGCAAGTGCCGATTGCTAGCACTGTTGATGACCCCTTCCATTACTTTACTGATGATGGAGACTAGACTGATGGGGTGGTAATTGGCTGGGTTGGATTTGTCCTTTTTGTGTACAGGACATACCTGGGCAATTTTCCACATAGCCGGGTAGATTCCAGGGTTGTTGTTGTACTGGAACAGCTTGGCTAGGGGCACGGCAGGTTCTGGAGCACAAGTCTTCAGTACTATTGCTGGAATATTGTCAGGGCTCATAGCATTTGCAGTATCCAGTGCCTTCAGCCATTTCTATATATCACGTGGAGCGAATTCAATTGGCTGAAGACTGGCATCTGTCCCGGATTACACTGGCATCCAGGAGCTCCCACGTCCTACAGTTGCAGCACATCACCTTTTCTTTTGTATTATTGTATCTTAATTAATTCACTAATTAATTGTTTTCTTAATTAATTTTGAATTGTATTCATTGCCTACCAAGTAATGTTTAGTCTATCTGTGGAGAGAAGAACAGAATTAACGTTTCGAGTCCATACGATTCTTCAGTGAAGAGTGATACAGACTTGAAATGTTAACTCTGTTTTTCGCTCCACAGATGCTTTTAGACCTGCTGAGTTTTTCCAGCATTTTCTGTGTTTGTTTCAGATTTCCAGCATCTGCAGTATTTTGCTTTTATCTTAATGTTTAGTTTATGTTGATTGTAATGTATTTGTTACAGCAAAAGTCTTAAAATGTGAAATCTTGTGATCTTTTGAGTCAGTCACTGGGAAATGCATATCTCTTTTTAAAACTTATCAGTTATTGGGATTGTAGCTGTGTTCCTTTACCATTAGCTTATTGACGAATTCAGGCTTAACAAGATGACACATGCATATGGCGTTCTTCTGAACTGTATGAATCTGTGATGCCTCAGCAATATAGTGTCTCCATTACTGGTCATGAGCCAATGCAGACTAGATTATGGAGAGCTATTGTAGCTCCAACTGGTTGGGCATGGTTCTTCTGTGAGTAAAGTAGAAAAATGTTGAGAGTTTGAGGAATATATGTTGCATATATCTGAGAAAATGAGCTTTTTCTACACATTGGTTTTTGAAAAGTATTCTGTGCACCGCAAACATAAATAACTTTTCCTATTTGTGATTGAAAATAATTTTAAAGCGTCTTTTTTTTTCCGGATTTGTAGCTACCTCGTAGAAAATGGGTTCTTCAGTGGCCTGGCCAGGTGGTGATATCAGTGTCCACAGTCTACTGGACCAGTCAGGTCTCCGAGGCAATTAGAGATGGAACTTTAACAGTAAGCTGAAACAAGTCCATGTTCCTACGTGTATATGTACACAAGATACCCGTATATGTATACATGTGAATGCATACATGTATATGCATACAAGCTCATGTTCCTACATGTATATGTCTATAAGCTTATGTTCCTACATATATATGTTTACAACTTGTTTTTAAGGCACAACGTGTTGCAGATGGTAATACAATGACGTTTTCATAATGTCCGAGGAAGCAGGAAGGGTGCAGGGGTGATGGGTTAGCAGCCGGAGAATGTGGTAAAGGCACCGCAGTAGGGTTTCTGGACTCTATTGTTCCCTTCCATGTTTGTCCGCTAGCTGAGGACAAACAGCCATTGGAATACACATGTCAATTTTCAATTGGAAAAGCTTACACTGATTTTACCAAAAAGGTTTGTAAATTCCTTTGTAAAGGACAGGAATTGTGAAATGGTGAAGCTGAGATAAGGAGAATATGTGGATGCACCCTTGTCTGTGCAATGCCTGATGTCCCCAATAAGGCAGCTATCTGTGAATGGCTGCCACAATAACAGGTTTGCTGTATCTAAAACAAAGTTGTGCAGTTAGCAGAAAA
The DNA here is from genome assembly GCF_964194155.1 of Cetorhinus maximus. NCBI lineage: Eukaryota > Metazoa > Chordata > Chondrichthyes > Lamniformes > Cetorhinidae > Cetorhinus > Cetorhinus maximus. The sequence continues at coordinate 101,161,939 of NC_135893.1, forward strand.
TCAATAAAACTTACCCTTAAGGTACATTCACACAGCAACTGTACTGTAGATACAAAATAATTATGATAGAAATGCAGTAATGATGTAAAAACAGCCTGGTTCTGAAGCCAGGACCTGACCTGACAGTGGAACAAAATTAATTGAGACACCTTGGAGACAAGAGTCTTTCCTTCATTTTGGAGTCAGTTTGGGCTTTAACGCCTGAGCTTCATCACACACATTCAGCATCGATACAAAGCTGAAATCATAGAAACATAGAAAAATAGAAGCAGGAGTAGGTCATTTGGCCCTTTGAGCCTGCTCCGCCATTCAATATGATCATGGCTGATCCTCTATCTCAACGCCATACTCCCACGCTCTCCCCATATCCCTTGATGCCTTTAGAGTCTAGAAATCTATCTATTTGCTTCTTAAATATATTCAGTGACTTGGCCTCCACAGCCCACTGTGGTGGAGAATTCCACAGGTTCACCACCCCCTGAGTGAAGAGGTTTCTCCTCATCTCAGTCCTAAATGGCCTACCCTGTATTCTGAGACTGTGACCCCTTGTTCTAGACTCTCCCAGCCAGAGGAAACATCATCCGTGCATCCCTGTCAGAAGTTTATATGTTTCAATGAGAACCCCTCTCATTTCCCTAAACTCCAGTGAATACAGGCCTAGTTGGCCCAATCTCTCCTCATACAACAATCCTGCCATCCAGCTGCTTCATACATAAACTTGTAGTGTAGATGCATCCTTAAATAACTTAGTCTCTGAGGCACTTTTGGCAGCAATAATATGCTTCAGCTGATAGGTTATAGCAAGGTTGGAGAAGTCTTGGAAGTAAGAGGCTTGTCTAAACTATCCTCTTCAGGGCGTGAGGGGAACCCAAAGCTGGGGGAGTAAAATAATCAAAATTTTGAGTGTTTATTTTAAGAACTGCACCTTTCCTCGATTATTACACCAATTATTGGCTAAGTACATCGACATTTTATTATTATTTTGAAGGATTATCTAAAGAAAAGCAATGAACAAATCAATGAAATTGTGGAACTAGTGCGAGGAAAGCTATCTAGTGGAGAACGCATGACTCTGGGAGCACTCACTGTCATTGATGTACATGGTAATTAATCGCTTACAGTCTCTTATATTTGTGAGGGAGTAACAGTAAGTGCTTGTTTCAGTAATGTCACATTATCTTAAAAAAAACAAGGTAGAAATTCCTCATGGGCGGTGATGCAAAATGGCAGTATTGGATAGGCTCTGCCTGACATTTAATCCCATTGACTGACTGCAGTGGAGCTGAATATCAGGCAATGTGTACCACAGGCAAATCCAATACTGCTCATTTTGTACCATTGCCTGAGATGAATTTCTTCCCTAATGCGTTCTCATAATAGGGGCAGTGCTGGGAAAACCACAGTTATTGCTCCACTTTAGCTGCCCTGACAACTGGGGGTATTGAGAGTCAGCAACATAATGCGCACAGGGCAGGCTTCCTTGTATGAAGGGAATTACTGAATCAGTTTCATTATGACTTGAGCTCCTAACATCTGGGCTGCTAGTCCAGTATCATAGCCACAAAATGCTTACCTGCTACAGATCTAGCTTGTTTCTGAATACAATTTTTTTTTAATTCTTCCATAAGTTATGAGTGTTTATGACAAGGCCAGCATTAGTTACTCATCCCTAATTGCCCCTTGAGGCACCTTCCTGATCCATTGCAGTCCACCTGGGTGTAGGTACACCTACAGTATTGCTAGGAAGGGAGTTCCAGGATTTTGACCCAGCGACTGTAAAGTAACAGTGATAAAGTTCCAAATCAGGATGGTGTGTGGAGCTTGCAGTTGGTGGTGTTCCCACCCATTTTCTAAAGGTCTAAATATTTTCTAAATATTTCAGGTCTGATCCCTGGACTCTGAAAGGCCTCCCTGGGCAGCAGTACGAATGCAGTAATTGGCCACAGTGAATTAGGGAAGCAAAATTGGCCTTAGTTCCTGCCCCTGAATGCTTTACAGTAACTCCTTCTGATAGACAGTATGTGTATAATGAATAGGTGAGGACAGGACTCTACATGGATGAGGTCCTACAGACTATTGTTGAGGCTCCCACATTGAAGCCATTGGAGTAATGTACTGGGGTGTGAGTCCATTTATGGAAATGTATCCCTGTGAGGTACATGCCTGTGCCTCAGGAGAGGAAGGCAAGGGGGAAAATGAGGAAAATGATATTTAAATGGTGCACGGCATATCCGATTGTATGTTCTGTTCCTGCAGCACGTGATGTGGTTTCTGAACTGGCAGATGCTAAAGTATCAAGCCTCAATGATTTTATGTGGATTTCCCAGCTGAGATACTACTGGGAAGAGAATGATGTTATTGTGCGAATGATCACTACAGTTCTGACATATGGTTATGAATATCTGGGCAATTCTGCAAGACTCGTCATAACACCTCTCACTGATCGATGCTACAGGTACAATAAAGCACACATTCTTCTTCTGAAAGAAACAGAACCTTGCATTTTCAAGGAGAGTATTGTTGATAGGCATTTTTGGACTTCTCGAATAGAAAATGTTTACAAGGAAGATTGATAAATTTCACAAGGTAATTTATTGTGTCTTCACAAAATTTGTCATTGAAGGAAGATTTACACCCATTGTTGGAATTCAGGCTGCAGATTGGCTAATCTACCTATCAGTTCACCTCTGTCCTTCTATTAAAAAAAACTGCACCTAGCTTTCCTTCTGTTTATACTTTAGTTTGAAACTACTGAAGAGAGACCGACCAAAATTGTCTTTCAGAAATATCAACCCTTTCCGCAGTTCATGTCGTTTCATAAATGTGTAGTTTGGCTCCAATTAAATATCTTTTTTGGTGTGGCTTTAATTAGAGACCAAGCAGGCGTGAGGATGTTTTATTTGAATGCACTCCTCAATACTGATCTTTCATCTGAGAATTTGGATCAATTTCAAATGTGCCAGGGGGATGCAGGTATCCTCCTGATAACAAGTCTTTTTTTATTCATTCATTGGACTTGGGCGTCACTGGCTAGGCCAACATTTATTGGCCATCCCTAATTGCCCTTGAGAAGGTGGTAGTGAGCTGTCTTCTTGAACCACTGCAGTCCAGGTGGTGTAGATACACCTACAGTGCTGTTAGGGAGGGAGTTCCAGGATTTTGACCCAGCGACAGTGAAGGAACGATGATATATTTCCAAGTCAGTGACTTCTAGGGGAATTTCAGCTGGTGGTGTTCCCATGTGTCTGTTGCCCTTGTCCTTCTAGATAGTAGCAGTCGTGAGTTTGGAAGGTGCTGTCTAAGGAGTCTTGGTGAGTTGCTGCAGTGCATATTGTAGATAGTACACACTGCTGCCACTGTGCGTCACTGGTGGAGGGAGTGAATGTTGCAGGTGGCAGATGGGGTGCCAATCAAGTGGGCTGCTTAGTCCTGGATGGTGTCAAGCTTCTTGAGTGTTGTTGGAGCTGCACTCATCCAGGCAAATGGAGAATATTCCATCACACTCCTGACATGTGCCTTGTAGATGTTGGACAGGATTTGGGGAGTCAGAAGGTGAGTTACTCCCCACAGGATTCCTAGCCTCTGACCTGCTCTTGTAGCCACAGTATTTATATGGTTAGTTCAGTTCAGCTTCTGGTCAATGGTAACCCCCAGGATGATGATAGTGGGGATTCAGTGATACTAACGCCATTGAATGTCAAGGGGCTGCAGTTAGATTCTCTCCTGTTGAAGATGGACATTGCCTGGCACTTGTGTGGCATGAATGTTACTTGCCACTTGTCAGTCCAAGCCTGGATATTGTTCAGGTCTTGCTGCATTTGGACATGGACTGTTTCAGCATCTGAGGATGGTGCTGAACATTGTGCAATCATCAGCGAACATCCCCACTTCTGACCTTATGATGGAAGGAAGGTCACTAATGAAGCAGCTGAAGATGGTTGGGCCTAGGACGCTCCTGGACTGATGTCCTGGAACTGAGATGATTGACCTCCAACAACCACAACCATCTTCCTTTGTACTAGGTATGACTCCAACCAGCAGAGAGCTTTCGTCCTGATTCCCATTGACTCCAGTTTTGAAAGGGCTCCTTGATGCCACACTTGATCAAATGCTGCCTTGATGTCAAGGGCAGTCACTCTCACCTCACCTCTGGAGTTCAGCACTTTAGTGGCAATTGAGCCACGTTGGGAAGTCTCAAGTCAGTTCTCAGTGAACACTCATGATTCACAGTTGTCAATATTTGACAATATTTCAGCAATGATTGTAAGTTTTCTATTTGAGATTACGGACAAAGGAGATCGCACACACGAACTAGGAACAGGAGTAGGGCACTCAGCCCTTCGACCCTGCTCCACCATTCAATAAGATCATGACTGATCTGACTGTAACCTCCCGCCCACCCCTGGTAACCCTTCATCCCCTTGCTTATCAAGAACCTATCTAGCTGGGCCTTGAAAACATTCAAAGACTTTGCTTTCACTGCCTTTTGAGGAAGGGAGTTTCAAAGACTCACTACCCTCTGAGAGAAAAAAATTTCACCTCATCTCTGTCTTAAATGAGCAAGCCCTTATTTTTAAACAATGACCCCGAGTTCTAGATTCTCCCAAAAGAAGAAACATCCTTTCCACTGCAACCCTGTCAAGACCTCCCAGGATCTTATATGTTTCAATCAAGTTGCCTCTTACTCTTCTAAACTCCAGTGGATAAAAGCCTAGCCTGTCCGATTTTTCCTCATAAGATAACCCACCCATTTTGTAAACTTTCTCTGAACTGCTTCTAATGCATTTACATCCTTCCTTAAATAAAGAAACCAATACTGTACACAGTATTCCAGATGCGGTCTCACCAATGTCCTGCACAACTGAAGCATAACCTCCCTACTTTTATATTCAATTCCCCTTGCAATAAATTATAACTTTCTATTAGTTTTCCTAATTACTTGCTGTACCTGCATGCTAACCTTTTGCGATTCATGCTCTAGGACACCCAGACCCCTCTGAACCTCAGAGCTCTGCAATTTCTCACCATTTAGATAATATGCTTCTTTTTTATTCTTCCAGCTAAAATGGACCATTTCACATTTGTCCACATTATACTCCATTTGCCAGATCTTTGCTCATTCACTTAACCTATCTATGTCCCTTTGTAGCCTCCTTATGTCCTCTTCACAACTTACTTTCCTACCTCTCTTTGGATCATCAGGAAATTTAGAAAAACATCAATTCTGTTTTTCAGTGCATGTGTACCCAGAAGTGTGTTATGTAGTCACTCATGTTCCTTTATATACTATGGGGTTGCTTTTCTAATGGCCACAGTTCCTCTCCTTTTGCCATGGGAGACAGCAAAAGCCTCCTGGAATAAGGTTTCTCTCATTGTGCCAAACCAAAATGCAACTTATGACAAATATAAACAGTGCACACCATAAGAACATACCTGGCATTTGGAGTTTGACAGTAGGTAGCATAATACTCTGCAAGTGCAGTTCATTCAAAGTAACACAGTGTAAACAGAACAGATTCAGTGTCAATTAGTTCAATTAAGTAATATAAAATCATATAAATAGAAGCGCATTCTTCCTGTACCAACTTTAAAAACCTCTTTCTAAACCGTTACAGATCGAAGCATTCTAAATGTAAATCTCATTTTAAATTACGTTAAATATTCAGTCTTGATAATTTAGAGAATCAATGAGATTCACATATTAACTTGTCTTTAGTCACCTGATTATACTTAGTGTACTTTTCTTTGCGATACATTTAGGACATTGATGGGGGCCTTAAAATTAAACCTTGGTGGTGCACCTGAAGGACCTGCTGGAACTGGCAAAACAGAAACCACAAAAGATTTAGCAAAAGCTGTAGCCAAGCAGGTAACTATTGCTATGGGATGTTACATAACTACTTGCTGCTTTATGCTTTTATTTTAACCAATTTTTAAAAATTTAAATGTACCAATTTCCTCTCCTGTTTTCATTTGTTTACACATTACCCGCACCTTATTTCTGTTTTCCCTATTTATTGACATCACTGTCCTTCCATTTTTATATTTCAGAACATTATAGTTGCAAGCAGTCAGTATGTTTCCTCTTTCAGCGTAGAGAATATGACCATTCAGGCTATGGTTTCTTCACTTCCAGCATTAATGTTGTTTCATGTCTGTTGATTATGGATGTCTTCTGCTGGGACAGGCTTGATGCTCCTATTGGTTTTTAAAGCTGCTCTGACCCTGCCTCCCATCCCTTGAAAGGAGCAGCCAATCTCCCCCCCAGCCCCCACCGCCGAATACACACATACCTCTGGGTGCTTATGTAACTGAATTATAAAGGAATGGTCATCTTAATTGCTATTGCTGGTGGAAGAAATGCTCATATTGAGAATCTGCTAAATGAACTATAGTAAGTCCTCATTGTGGTTATGTTCCTGAAAATTGTGATGTTAAGTGAAACAACTTTAAGTGAATCATAGGTTCTCATAGGAATCAATGTTAAAGCAAGAGTTAGGCTCCTTTAGATTTTGCTCACCTGGAAAAAGTAATGTACGAGTTGCAGTACTACACCACTGTGAGTTCCTAGCTTAAATAACCTGCAAAATAAAATATATCACTAAATATAAAAGAAATACAATATAAAATACTATGCAAATTGTTAAAAAAAATTACACTCACCTCCAATACAGTACTTTTAGATTGACCGGACTCCATCTAATGGCAGAAGTTGGTTGGTGAGGTAGCAGCTGAAGTCCCAGGACTACCTGTACTGCCCAGCTTCTGCCACTAGATAGAGCTCAGGATTTCAGTGTGTGTTTAGAACTGAAGCCAGGAGCCAAGAGCTGAAGAACAGAGTCCAGGGTTAAGGTAAGAACAGAGGCTGGAAGGCAAGGCCAGGAATCGGCAACGGCGGGAGAGGTACATGTGGGAGAAGTAAGAGTGACTGAGGGAGAGGGCAGAAACACTACAGGAAAGATCATGTGAGCAGGCGGATCACAAAAGAGGAAGTCTGGCAGATGATGTTAAAGTGAAACTGGCAACATTAAATGGCTAAGCGGGGACTTAACTGTAAAGAATTCTTTTAAAAACTGACTTTCAGCAGTTATGCTGCGGCGCAGGGATGGTTACTTTTAGTATGGCAGGTATATGGTATATGCAAGTAGCAATCTGCATAGGGATGTGATAGTGTCATTGTCATATCTTGTCAGTGCTTTTGGAGGAAGATGCAACCCTGAAGGAGGAACACTAACAAAACAAATTATAAAACGGCCTGTGAAAGGGCAAGGATATATTTTTAAATAATAAAACAATAAACCTTAAGCAAACTATCCTTTGAATGAAAACATAAGGTAGTTTCAATTCTAACATGTAACCAGTTAGACCATGTGTCATCTTATGATGTGGCAACTCATTTCAAAATTAACAGAGACGAAAAAGATCATTGTCTAACATTACTGGGGTAAATGTTCATCTTCACAGTCAGCAATGTTTTGATTTTAAAATTCCCAACCTTGTTTTCAAATCCCTCCAACCTTTTGCACCTCCCTATCTCTGTAATCTCTACCAGCCCCACAACCCTCAGAGATATCTGCACTCCTCTAATTCTGGCCAATTTTGCATTCCCAATTATAATTGTTCCATCATTGGTGGCTGTACCTTCAGTTGCCTCGGCCCCAAGCTCTGGAATTCCCTCCCTACACCTCTCAGCCTCTCTATCTCACTTTCCTCCTTTAAGACACTCCTTAAAACCTGTCTCTTTGACCAAGCTTTTGACCATGGATATCTCCTTATGTGAATTGCTGTTATGCTTTGTTTTGTAATGCTCCTGTGAAGCGTCTTGGGACGTTTCGTATGTTAAAGGCGCCATATAAATATAAGCTGCTGTTGTTCACCACCTGGATGGTAATCTGGTGAAATGGAAAGAATAAAATAATAAATGTTGTAGAATAAAGTTCTAAAACAGGCAGGTGATCCGGTCTTGCAGGTAACTGCCCAGGCAAGGAAGACAATTAACATGTAATTAACAGTGCAAATGCAAAGTTATGGGGAAATTGATGGCAAGTGGGGCTAATGGCAGAGTGGTGCAAATTGTCCAGTAATTTGTGGCAACCTGTGCAGTATCTCTACCTCACCACAAATTGCTATTTTTTTTTGACATGCTAATGACAGCATTTAACTTGTTCTTATTCTCCCAGCAAGCCCTGAGCCATTAAATTACCATAAATGTGCCATTTGTAATGATTCACTCACAGAGCTGTCCTACGTTGGGTGTTGTGGTTTAGTTTGGTGTTCTACTTCACTCACTTTTTGTGTGTCTTTACAGTGTGTGGTTTTCAACTGCTCTGATGGCCTGGATTATAAAGCCATGGGGAAATTCTTCAAAGGTCTTGCTCAATCTGGGGCCTGGGCCTGCTTTGATGAGTTCAACAGAATAGAGGTAATTAAACCTATGAGGGGAAGACGGTAGCGTTTTAATGCCTGTTGGTGATCCAACAATAAGTCTGAAGTCAACGGACCCTTTGCTGGTCCATCAAATTTTCCGTGCCACCCATAACGATTCCCACGGCGGGTGGGACCGGAAAACCCCGTCCTCGGAGTGTGCTACTAAAGCAACATTAATTAACTGAGGGCTGCGGGACCCCAACATCAGGCTGAAAAGTGGATCCCGAGCCCGCACTCGGCTCTTCCTGAACTTGTCCTAATCGTTCAAAACCGCATCAAGCTGTTATAAAACAGTATTATTAATGATGGTATGGTTGCTAAAGTTGCTGATGACACAAAGGTAGGTAGGAAAGTAAGTTGTGAAGAGGAGGCTACAAAAGAATATAGATATGTAAGTGGATAAAGATCTGGCAAATGGGGTATAATGTGGGAAAATGTGAGGTTGTCCATTTTTGCAAGAAGAATAAAAAAGAAGCCTATTATCTAAACGATGAGAGGTTGCAGAGTTCTGAGATGCAGAGGGACCTGAGTGTCCTAGTGTATGAGTCACAAAAGGTCAGCATGCAGGTACAGCACGTAATTAGGAAAGCTAATAGAATGTATTGTTTATTGTGAAGGGGATTGATTACAAAAGTAGGGAGGTCATGCTTGAGTTATACAGGGCACTGGTGAGACCACATCTGGAGTCCTGTGTACAGTATTGGTCTCCTTATTTAAGGAAAGATGTAAATGCATTGGAAGCAGTTCAGAGAAAGTTTACTAGATTAACACATTATTAATGTAATTTATTATCCCTCATGGTCGATCCGCACACTCGAGCACAGATATGACAAAAGTAGCGTGGAGTTTTAAAACGTCTGTGACGACAATGTTGGATTGTTATTTTGATCCCCAGGTGGAAGTACTCTCTGTAGTCGCGCAACAGATTCTCAGTATCCAACAAGCAATTATACGGCATCTTAAAACATTTTACTTTGAGGGTACAGAAATTTCTCTCGACCCAACATGCTCAGTCTTTATTACCATGAACCCTGGGTACGCTGGTCGAGCTGAGCTTCCAGACAACCTTAAGGTAAAACTCAAATATTTCTTCCTGATTTATGATGCAATAAAGTATTGAACAAATCCTAGCAACTAACTTAAATTTGCAAATGGCAGCATATAGTATATATAAAAACAAACTGCATAGTGACGTTTAAAAGGCACTTATAAACATTACACTATACAGGTTGATTTCCTAACTATATTTTTCACAATAACGTGTTCCTAATTGTTTGAGGAGTGAAATAAACCATTTTTAGGTGTGTTTTTATTTTGAAATATGTGCTGCATATTTGAAAGTTATTTTCCTTCCCCCTTTCTCCCCTAAAGGAAGATTATTTTCCTTAACGTTAAAGATAGCTACGAGCTAAAGCTGAGGTTTAATGCTGAGAACCTTCAATGAGATCCCTTTTGCTGTTTTTGAAGTATAATTTGCAATTAACAAAATAAACTCCGTATCCAGGTTGTTTTTGGACAGTCCACTAAAGATACAAGAGCCCTTTGGAGGGCATGACACACCAGTGGTGTCATGGAATCAACTGAATGAATGCATCCTTACTTGAGGATTGAATTGATTCTCTTCCTAGGGTATTATTGACTTACCTTTGCATTTTTAAAAATTAATTCACTTGATGCTCTAATTTCTCCAGGCCTTGTTCCGTACAGTTGCTATGATGGTTCCAGACTACGCTCTGATTGGTGAAATTTCTCTTTACTCAATGGGGTTTATTGACTCACGAAGGTAAAGAGCATTGATTTTTGGCTACTTTAACTCTTGTTAAAATTGTAGCCCTAAGTATCCCTTATCTGTATCTGCCCACCGGTGCAGATCCTACTCTTGTGGGTTGAGTGAGAGAACATCTCAATACTGGGTGACAAATGGTGCATGTGCCACTTGGGATATATTTCTTTTGCTTGTTTGTGTATGTGGTCAGAAACTTGCCTGCCTTGGAGAATTGCTCAGAACCCCCCACCCACCCACCCTGCCCCCCAACCCTGACCCCAGCCATATCATCCCTGGTCCTCTGTGTTGTAGAAGGCAGTTCCCTTCTTAAAAACAAAACATTTGATGAGGCTTTCTTTGGTGTGCAAACCACTTTCCTGGCATAGATGTACCCGTTGGGCAAACATCTGCTCATGCAAACTCGCTGGTAAGTCTCATGTCCCTGGGTGTATTGTTCTCCATTGGTAATTTGGATCCAGACAACCAAAGAAGCTACAGTTTGGTGCACAACCAATTGTGCTGGTTCCACCTTCTTACTGTTATTTCTTCTTACACAGTCCCTCAGGATCGAGAGTGACTTACTTCCGCTTTAGTTTGGTGGTTTCTAAGATGGCTGATAAGTCCAATGTGCAATTTGCAAACTCTGCCACATGCGGGACTGGTGGAGTTTGAGGGTTGTTTGGAGGTTTGTGCGCTCCCTTTGATGTCTCAACTCTGCCTCTGCACATTTCCAATGAAGTCTCTCGATGTATTTGGTGCCTTCCCAAATGAACCTTCACCATTTAGGCCAGTCACAAGCCAGGGACTCCCATGAGTTGAAGGGTACGTTTGACCTCTTCACGGAAGCTTTGAGGACGTCCCTAAAGGGTTTCCACTGTTCTCCTGCCATGACTGAGTTCCAGGTAGAGCCATTTATTTGGGAGTCTGCTGTCAGGCATACAAACGACATATCCTGCCCAGTTGAGCTGGTTTTTAGTGATTAGCGCCTCAATGTTGGGCAAGTTGGCTTGGGGGAGGATACTGCTGTTGGACCACCTTTCTTGCCACTGGATTTGGAGGATCTTGTGAAGGTGCCGCTGGTGGGACTTCTCCAGCGCTTTGACGTTCCTACTGTAGGTCGTCCAAGTCTCCAAAGCAGATAGCAGTGGAGGGATCATTGCTACTGTTATTTGCCTTGTTGTTTACCTTCAAGAGGACATAGACAAGCTGGTGGAGTGGGCAGATAGGTGGCAGATGAAGTTCAATGCAGAGAAGTGTGAGGTGATGCATTTTGGTAGGAAGAACATGGACAGACAATATAAAATAAGGGGTGAAATTTTGAAGGGGGTTGCAGGAGCAGAATGACCTGGGTGTATATGTGCATAAATCATTGAAGGTGGTAGGACAGGTGGAGAGAGCAGTTAAGCATATAGTATCCTGGGCTTTATTAATAGGGACATAGAGTACAAGAGCAGGGAGGTTATGCTGAATTTATATAAGATACTCGTTAGATCTCAGCTGGAGTATTGTGTACAGTTCAGGGCACCATATATTATAAGGAGGATGTGAACACATTGGAGAGAGTGCAGAAGAGGTTTACATGAATGGTTCCAGGGATGAGAAACTTCAGCTATGAGGATAGATTGGAGAGGTTGGGACTGTTCTCCTTGGAGAGAAGGCTAACAAGAGATTTGACAGACATGTTCAAATCATGAGGGGGCTGGACAGAGTAGATAGAGAGAAGCTGTTCCCGTTCGTAAAAGGATCAAGAACGAGAGGGCACAGATTTAAAATGATTTGCAAAAGAAGCAAATGTGACGTGAGAAAAATATTTTTCACACAATGAGTGGTTTGGGTCTGGAATGCACTGTCTGGAAGTGTGGTGGAGGCAGATTCAATTGAGGCATTCAAGAGGGCATTAGATGATTATTTGAATCGAAACAATGTGCAAGGGTACGGGGAAAAGGCAGGGCAATGGCACTAGGTCATAATGCTCTTTGGAGAGACGGTGCAGACACAATGGGCTGAATGGCCTCCTTCTGTGCTGTTAAAATTCTGTGATTCTGCGAAGTGGCAGACAGAGTGCGGTTGCGGACGGGAAAAAGGATGTTTTACCCGCTGGCTGCAATTGCAGGTTTTCGCACCATATCGTCCCATTTCCGGTGCATCCCGCCTCATTAATAATGCATTCCCGGGTAACATGCTGGATTCCAGGCAGGGAGGCCTCTGATTTTCCTGCCCCACCATCACCTCAGGCCTTCAGTGACCCGGGCGTCTTATGTGCCCCTCCACAGAGCTAGCACTCTCTAAGGAACTGGATCTGCTGCAAAGTCATGGCTGCCAAAGGGAGGAAACATGCTGCCCCCAAATTTAGTTATGCTTCCAATGGGCACCTACTGGATGCAGTGAAGTCCCACCATGAAGTCCCCTACCCCCGCTCTGAGTGAAGACCAGCAAGCAAGGTCACCAATCCAACATGGGAGGTGGTGGCAGCGGTGGCCAGTGCCAACGCCCTGCAAAAGAGGACAGCCACCCAGTGCCAAAAGAGGATGAATGATCTCCTCTGTTCTGCCAGGGTAAGTCACTCTTCTCATCACTCTCAAATCTCACGCTCACAAAACAATCACACATCCACAGGGATTCACTCACTTCTAGTTCAAGAGACCATTCATTCTCTCACACACACCTTCAGCTGCCCTGTGGATCATGTCCTCATCCCACCCATGGTACCACTCACCACCCACACATGCCAGACACCCTTTTAACCTGGCCTGGCAGGTGTCCAACTTACACTCTCTCCATCTGTCTTCATGCAGGACAAGCTGGCTTACAACAAAAGGGAGAGGTCGCAGACTGGTGGAGGAATGCCTGACAAAGTCTTCACAGACTTTGAAAATAGAGTTATTCAGCTGGCCGGTGATGATCTGGACCGTTCCTGTGCTGCTAATGAGGTCAGCGGTGCTCAACCAAATGAGGATCCAGCAGTGCAACATCCATCAGACAACTGTGGGTCAGTTCTCCTGTTCTGCAGTCCTCTGCCATGCACAAATTATCTCTCCTTGCTTTCACAAGCACATCTGGGAAGCAGCCGAGGGAGTCAGTGAGCCAGGTTCTCGACTCAAGCTCTGAAGACACCTCGGAAGAAGAATCTAATGACGCGCTCACCCACACCCTCCACCAGCGCAGAGACACACACCTCAGTGGGACCTAATTCTAGAGTAGCCTCGGGGTCACAATCTGGTGAGCACATCGCACTGATGCACAGCAGGTGGCGGCATGGACTTCCCAGGTTTCCAGCACTCGGAGGAACTGCTGGAGGTTAGAAATCTGCTGAGTCCGAGTCAGATGACGAGCCTCTGGACTCAGTCATACCTCTGTTGCTGGAGCTGCAAAGGCAAGCTCGGGAACATCAGGAAGGGATGGTCCACTGCACTCCTCAGATTGCAAGGCATGATGGAGGCCTTCAGTCAGACGTGATGCCAATGCACCAAGGTCAACACTGGTAGGATGGCAGCCATCATGGACACCATGGTCCCGAACATCGGTCATACACTGCTGCGCAGGCTGAACTCCATCGCTGAAGCCATAGTTGGCTTCCAACAGTGTCAACGCGAAAGGGGTGCGAGATAGCTGGATCTCACTCCAGCTGACCCTTCTCCTCAAGGAGTCAGCCAGGGTCCTTTGGGCACCCACAGGGAGGAGGATCAGCAGGTGCTCACCCTGGGACCATCTACCCAGGTGACTCCGGAGTGTCTGGTCCATCTGAATCCCCTCATTCTGTGATCCCAGCAGCTCCAACTCCACAGGCCGAGGAGGGGGCCATTGCCACTGCCACAAAGCAGGACCCTGAAAGCAGGCGGGGGCCCTCCAGGTCTCAGCCCTCCAGAGGATGCCTGCCAAGGTCATCACAGACAGGGCATAGCAGTCAGCAGGCTGCCTCCACCTTGGCTGTGGATGTCAGGGGAGCATCAAGACGTGGTGGCAGGGTTAAGAAGATGTAGTTGCACAGCCTGGGCACGAATGTTAGTCATTTTTACTTAATGTTCACTATTGTAAATAAACTCGAAGAATGTCTCCTTGCCTGTGGCTCCCTGTTATGATGAGCAGTATTTGTGTCACACAGATGTGAAACCTTGGTTCCTCCACAAGATAAAGGCAGGTCTCAATCCAGGGCCTCTTCCCTGTGCAGTGTGTAACCTTCAGACTAAAGTGATGGTCCGGCCTCTCACTCACTGGGCACATTAGTGATGCCTGTACCTCAATGATGCTTGTTATTGCTGCCAGAATGTTGTGGGCAGGCACCACAGAGTTCCGTCATTCTCTCTCTGTGCTCTCAGCACCTTTGTGGTGGGGCTGGCCCCCCATCTCTTCAGCATCTGTGACTGGTGACACTGTGCTCCTGAAGGGGTCAGGTGCTGAATGCTGACAAAGGATCAGGTGTATTTAAAATTTCACGGCTGCGTCTCCATGATATGACCCTGATCACAGAGCGCAAGTGAGCTGCCCTCAGCCAGACAGGAGTCAGACATTCTCAGAGGCTATGTGAAGATCTATGGAGTGCCCTTACTGCATGTCGTCATCATCCTCCTGGAACCTAGCGACTATTAGGGCCTCCGCTGCATCGCCATGACATGAGCCTGAATATTGAGTGTATGTGCGCTGCCATCAGCCACACAGGAGTCAAACATTCACAGATGCAAGATGAGGATGTCAGGATTGTCCTCACTGCATCTCGTCATCATGCTCCACAAATCTTGTGGCTATGAGGGCCTCCTGAGTGCGCCTGCATCATCTGGCCAGTGCGATGGCCTCATCGTCGACATCCTCTCCTTTGAGGACCTCATCATTATCATTCCCTTCGATGTCCTCCTGATTGGAGGATATGTGCAGCTCCTCCATCTCCTCCTCAGCCAGGTCCTCCCCCCAGTTGCAGCGCCAGGTTGTGGAGCACGCAGCCAGTGACAATGATGCGCAACACCCTCTGGAGACTGGGTTGTAGTACTCCACTGGACCTGTTGAGGCACCGGAACCTCATTTTCAAGATGCCTATAGATGGCTCCACCAAGTTTGGGTCGCAGCATGAGCTTCCTTATACTGTCGCTCTGCTGCAGTCCGAGGCCTCTGCACAGGCATCACCAACGTCCTCTGTGGGTGGCCCTTATCCCCGAGGAGCCAACACTGGATCCTGGAAGACGTCAGGGATCTGAGACCTGCAAAGGATGTAGGAGTCGTGGATGCTCCCTGGGAATCTTGCACAGACCTTCAGGATGTGTTTGCAGTGGTCGCACACCAGCTGAACATTCAGCGAGTGGAAGCCCTTGTGGTAGATGTAGTTGACTCCTGTTGCCACGGAGATCTGAGTGCCAAGTGAGTACAGTTGATGGCAGCCTACACTTGTGGAAAACCAGAGATCTTCACAGATCCCAGCACTCTTGCTTCCTGGCTTTCCTGATCCTGGGCAGAATGCACAAAGTTCTGTGCCTTTGTGAATATGGCATTCATGTCCTCCTGGATACACTTGTGTGTGGAGGCTTGTGATACCCCGCAAAGTTCACCTGTGGAGCCCTGGAAGGAGCCACTGGCATAGAAATTAAGCGCCGTGGTCACTTTCATGGCCTCTGGCAGTGGATGCCCTCCATGTCCCAATGACGCCAAACCTTGTAGCAGGTGGCAGATGTGACCGACCAGTTCCCTGGACATGTACAGTCTTAGGCGACATTGGTTCTTGGTCATCTGCAGGAATGACAGGTGCTGTCTATAGACCCTGGGTCTAGAGAGGCACCTACGAGTGACGGCTCTCTGTGGATCTTCAGCTGTGTGCGCAGTCGGCCCTGTCACCCCTTCATCTTGGGGGAGGTGCTCCTCCCTTTGCCAAGCCAGGTGCTTCTGCCGCTATCTTCTTCTTCTTCTCACCTCCCTGTAAGCCATGAGGCATACCGCTAAATCACCAGGCTCCATGATCCTGATGTTCTCCTCCTGCAGGATCAAAGAGAGAGATGTGTGGGTTAGCATAGGTGTAGTAAGAACCTCTCTTGGTTAAGTCTGAAGGCCACTTCACGCATGCAGGAGAATGCTGGCCATCACTTGCCTCCTTGCAGTCCTGGCAGCACCCACTGCTGAGCTCTGACACTGGGACTGCTATCAAGAGCCAGACTTCCTCCCACTGAGGGGCAAAAATCCAACCCTCACCTGCTGAAGTCCACCCCTGTATTATTGCTGATATTCAGCCTTGTTGAGTGTTGGTCGGTGCAGCACCAACTTACTTTCTGGGGGCGGGCAGAGGTGGGGTAAGCAATACACCCCCTCTCCTTCTGCACACTCCCCCCCCCCCACTCCCCCCAACCCAAATAAAATTCAGCCCACGGTGCCACTGGTTAATGGTGTTGCATGTCCACAGTGGCCAATTTGTCAGTCATGACCATTACCAGAAACCTGAAGCTGATATTCCCATCTACAAGCGCTTTTTCCCTTGGAACACGGTTTATTTCTGGTTCACGGAGACACTAGCAATACAACTTAAAAGTAAACTTCGGAGTACTTAAACCTAGCATGTAGTGGTAAATGCTGGATCTGTCGCATTAAAACATTAATGTGGTGTAACTCTCTTGTCCAATGGATTGCCTTTTGTTAATTTGTGGGATGTGTGGGTCGTTGGATACAACAGCATTTATAGCCCATCCCTAATTGCCCTTGAGAAGGAAGTGATGAGTCCGTTGTGTCTCTTCACCTCACCGCTAATTCTGTACATTAGAGCTTGAAATAATTGTTTTAGACAAAATAAAGGAAAATTTACAGCGCAACTGCTTTTTATTGTTACACTCTTCTCTTCACCTCTTCCCCCACACCCTTCTCCATGCCTCTCCCAGTCTTTCCCAGAAGATTGTGGCTACCTACCGACTGTGTTCTGAACAGTTATCATCACAGCATCACTATGATTATGGTATGCGTGCAGTAAAGTCAGTCCTGACTGCAGCTGGAAATCTGAAGCTGAATTTCCCAAAAGAAAATGAGAGTGTGCTGCTGTTACGAGCCCTGCTTGATGTGAACTTAGCCAAGTTTTTGGCCCAGGATGTCCCTCTATTTCAGGTATATTTGAAGAAGAGAACTTTGCTTAAAACAAAATCTCTGAGAGAGATTGAGTCTGGCATGTCAGCTTACTAATTGTGAGCAAAACTCTGCGTAAATGATTTTTTAGCATATCATGAAAATGGTGCAGATAAATGATCTTTGCACAGTCTTGAAGTGGCAATATACAATGTTCAGGTTTACGTAAAAAGTAAACTGTGAGGAGGACAGTGTAGAACTTCAAAAGGACATAGACAAGTTGGTGGAGTGGGCAGATAGGTGGCAGATGAAGTTCAATGCAGAGAAGCGTGAGGTGATTCATTTTGGTAGGAAGCCATGGAAGAGACAATATAAAATAAGAGGTACAGCTCTAAAGGGTGTGCGGAGCAGAGGGACCTGGGCGTATATGTGCATAAGACATTAAAGGCGGCAGGACAGGTGGAGAGAGCAGTTAGTAAAGCAAACAGTATCCTAGGCTTTATTAAAAGGGGAATAGAGTACAAGAGCAAGGAGATTATGCTGAACTTGGATAGGATACTAGTGAGATCTCAGCTGGAGTATTGTGTACAGTTCAGCGCGCCACACGTTAGGAAGGATGTGATCTTATTGGAGAGGGTGCAGAAGAGGTTTACAAAAATGGTTCCAGGGATGAGAAACTTCAGTTATGAAGATAGATTGGAGAGGTTGGGACTGTTTTCCTTGGAGAGAAGAAGGCTAAGAGGAGATTTGATAGAGGTGTTCAAAATCATGAGGGGGCTGGACAGAGTAGATAGTAAAAGGATCGAGAACGAGAGGACACAGATTTAAAGTGATTTGCAAAAGAAGCAAATGTGATGTGAGAAAAAGCTTTTTTACACAGCGAGTGATTCAGGCCTGGAATGCACTGTCTGGAAGTGTGGTGGAGGCATGTTCAATCAAGGCGTTCAAGGGGGCATTAGATGATTGTTTAAACAAAAGCAATGTGCAGGGTTACGGGGAAAAGGCAGAAGAATGGCACTGAGTCAAAATGTTCATTCGGAGAGCTGCTGCAGACACAATGGGCCGAATGGCCTCCTTCTGCTCCGTAACAATCCTGTAAAAACCTCAAGTGTTGGAAATATGAAACAAAAAATGATAATGCCAGCCACCAACTGTAAAGAGAACAATTTGGTTGAAACTCAAAGGCAAAGTAACTTTTGTTTTCGAGTATTTATTGACTAGCTTTGTGTTATCTGCATTTTCAGCTTTTAGCCCAGATCTAGGTGTTCAGGTCAAAACTTTGGTAGCATCTCAGGATCAGCATGCAGAGTTACAATGTAAAAAAAACCCTTGTCATCCACTGTTAAAATGCAATCTCTGTGTCTCGTTGCTCCAGGGAATTATATCAGACTTGTTCCCTGGTGTGGAGCTACCTGCACCGGAACGCGAGGTTTTCCTCGTTGCACTCAGGACCAACATTAAGAAAATGAAGCTGCAGCCTGTTCCATGGTTTATTGAGAAGATTATTCAGGTAACTTGAAGTTGTTTTAAGCTGGTGATCTGTCCGTTTGTCCGTCCTTTTCAGGGGGGAGAAGTTAGTATCTGCCGATTTTTAATGATCATTATCTCCCTTTCCAATTGTTACCCTCCCCAAACACTTTCAATCAGTAAAATAGTTTTTCCCTTTTTGTAAAAGCAAAATAATGCAGATGCTGGAGATCTGAAATAAAAACAGAAAGTGCTGGAAAAACTCAGCAGGTCAGTCGGTAGAAACAAGAGTTAATGGGCAGAATTTTTAGGTTGGTGGGCGGGGCACCCAACCCGACTGGACATGAAATTGTGTGAGATGATGTCAGGGAAGCGTCTCAACGTCATCCCGCGTTCGTGCAATATTTTGGGCGTGCGCAGAAGTCAAAATTGCACCCACTGACAATTAAGAGGTCAATTAAGGTAATTAAAGGTGCAATTGTCTCTGATTTTTTGTGGTCCATCCAGCCTTACAGTTGGCAGACGGGCGGGCAGGATGAGGTTTCCTGTTATTAAATGAAAGAAAAAAGAAAAATCTATGGTCGGCATTTTTATCACGTACATGTTCAGGTGACTGATTGTGATGCTTGCGCATTTTTTTTCCTGATTTTAGAAACTTTATTTAATACTTTTCAGCTCTTCAGCTCCCTGAGGCAGCCCTCTGCCTTCAGGGAGCTTTCTGTCAGTGCTCACCGGCACCCACACTGACCTCAGTGCCCGTCCTCCTCCCGCCCTCACCCCGGCAACGCTGAGATTCTCAGCGCACATTTCACGCTGGCTGGCTGTTAATTGGCCAGCCAGCGTGAAATTGCGGTCAGAGGCAGAGGTTGGTAGTCCATTCCCCGGTCAATCCCGGACCCACCAATCGCGCCTGCCCACCGATCTAAAAATTTCGAATGTTTCGAATTAAATGACTCTTCTTTGGAACTGAAGGGAGGTAGAAATATGATGGGTTTTATGCTGTTGAAAGGGAGACAGGGGAGGTAGGACAAAGGGATGGTCTGGGATAGGGTAGAGGACGGGAGAGATTAAATAACAAAGATGTCACAGAACAAAGGGCAAAGGGAGTGGTGAAGGTTGTAGTAAAGAAACAAAGTATTGGTCCAGAGTGAGTGTTAATGGCACGATAGTGAACAGCTCTGTCTGAAAGCAAAAACATGAAAACAAGGTTCAGATATATTTGCAGAATTAAACAACCCTAATGTTTCTTTAACTATGGGATAGGTTAATGTTGCATCAGCCCATGAAACGATAGTGCCTGAAAGATTTCATCCCTAACATTTACAATGTGAGGGATGATAATTGTGTTGCAAGTATATTTTTTCAAGTTAAGCTATTATTTGCTGAGTATTTATATAAATAGCATCTGTCTTACTACTTGTTTTTGCCTCCTATTTTCCTGAAAACAATGTTTCAGTAAGAGACTTAACCTAGTGACTGAAATGAAATGTTCTGTTAATTTATCCTTTGCTCCATCAGATTTATGAGATGATGCTAGTGCGTCATGGATTTATGATTGTTGGTGATCCTTTGGGTGGTAAAACCTGTGCCTTCAAAGTGTTGGCGGCAGCACTTGGTGATTTGTATGCAGGTAACAATTTATCAGATATTTATGTAGCAAATTACCCGTTGCATGTTTGCAGAATTAGATAAATATATATCCTGCTAACAGTTACACAACTAATATTGTGCGTTTCCTTATGTGACAGTTGTTTGTAAAATGCACTTGTGATGCCACAGTTCTGGGTTTCAGCCAATTCTACATGACAAGAAATTTTCAACTTCTTTGGATAAAAGTACAATTACTTACAGTAAGACTGTGAGTAAGGTGTACATCAAAGCAGTAAAGCAGAACAAAGTTCTTGGAGTTTTCCAGCTACCATTTGGCACATGTTGGTATCATCACTGGTACTTTAACATTGGTGATAGGGGTGAAGAATATTAGAATCACTCTTAAAGGTTCTATTTTGCCCAGCACTCTTTGGCAGTAAGTGTTACTGTCAGTGCTAGCTAAGGAGAGGTGGGAGGAGGTGGGTACGAGGGAATGGTTAGGACATTTGCAGGTTCAACTACTTCTGTATGTAGCCCACTCTTCTGTCTCCTGCTATTGCTATTTTTAAAAATTCTTTCATGGGATGTGGGTGTCACTGGCAAGGCCAGATTTGTTGCCCCATCCCTAATTGCCCTTGAACTGAGTAGCTTTTCTGGGCCGTTGGTCTGGAGTCACATGTAGGCCAGAGCAGATAAGGATGGCAGTTTTAATTCCCTAAAGCACATTAATGAACCAGATAGGTTTTTAGGACAATTGGTGCTAATTTCATGGTCACCATTACTGAGACTAGCTTTCAATTCCAGATTTAGTAATTGAATTTAAATTCCATTAGCTAATGAGTTGGGACTTGAATCTGCGTCCCCAGAGCTTTAGCCTGCGCCTCAAGACATTATCACTATGCCACCAACTCCCACTATCACTAATTATGGTACAGATTATGTCAGCAAACAAAGTATCTACAATAATATAACAGCAAATCTAATGTAACATGCAAATGTTGTTTGTATAATATAGTTATCATCAGGTAATCTATATTAATCCTATCGATTTCAGCGTAGGATTATTTTTCATGCCTTGAAATTAAGTTGTTACTTAATGTGTTTATTCAAATTCCTCTGCTAGTTTTAGCAGAGGTAGGGTTCCAGCTTCTGTTAAAATAATGGAAAGAGGAAGTTCAGATGACGAATGTGTTTGTGTGAATATTGCAATGTGAAAACGGCTAGGAAAATGCTTTTTTCACTGACTGTTATAGAAGCATTTAACATCTTTCCACGGGCATGGTTCATGCACAGATAGTGGGTGGGATTTTCCACACCCGCCCTCCGTCAGGATCTTCCGCTCCCGCCGCAAGTCAATGGAATTCTGGCCGGGGTGCTGCCTCACCCCTGGCGGGTCCCACCCGCAACAGGGCCGGAAAGTCCCGACCCATGTATTTTTAAGGGAAAATTGGTTAAATATTAAAAGCAGAGGAGGACACAGGGTTACGGGAAGAGCGCGGGAAATGGGATTAATTCTGGACGTAAACTTCCGTATGCTTAGGTATAATTTCAAGGCTCGGTGATTTCCACAAACAGATTCATATTTGTGTATGCTAAAGTCGATTTGAATAAGGAAACGTAAAGGCGTTTTTTGTGCAACCTGTCAGATGTAGGGGTATGCGGAAGAATGCAGGAGAGTAGATTAAGGCCAGGATTTAATGGCCCCTCCTGTCTAGTGGGATATTACGGATCCCGCCGAACTGAATGGAGATTTAAAGAGCTCGCTGCATCCGCCGGTGGGGAGACACAATGCGGCAGGGCTGTAAAATCCTTATGTGGAGAAAAATGCCAGTGCAGATGAGATGAACCAATTGTCATTCTGTGATTTGATTATAATCACAATGGACTGAATTGTATCAGCAGTATATAACAGATTACAGTTTTTATGTAGGTGGGTAAATGGGAGAACAGCCTCCCTTCCTGAGACAGGCTGCTTAAATATGCATATCGGGGTCCTACGTTGGTTCAGTGACTCTAGTTGCAATATTCAAAATTGTTCCCTATCCATGTCTCTCATTTGCCAAAGACTCAGTGAACGTCGCTCCAACAGCTATTTGTGTTTAATATATAAATTTAGAGGAGGCAATGGTGCAGTGGTATTGTCGCTGGACTAGTAACCTAGAGACCCAGGGTAATGCTCTGGGGGACTTGGGTTCGAAATCCCACCACAGCAGATGGTGGAATTTGAATTCAGTAAAAATCTGGAATTAAAAATCTATTGATGACAGTGTAAAAACCCATCTGGTTCACTAATGCCCACTGGTGAAGGAAATCTGTTGTCCTTACCTGGCCTGGCCTATGTGTGACTCCAGACCCACAGCAATGTGGTTGACTCTGAAATGGCCTAGCAAGCCGCTCCATTGTAACAAACTGCTACAAAATCACAAAAAAGGAATGAAACCGGGTGGACCACCCGGCATCGACCTAGGCACAAGAAATGACAATGACAATCGCAGCCCTGTCGACCCTGCAAAGTCCACCATACTAATATCTGGGGGCTGTTTCACAGACTAGTCAAGCAACAGCCTGACATGGTCATCCTCATGGAATCATACCTTACAGATAATGTCCCAGACACCAGCATCACCATCCCTGGGTATGTCCTGCCCCACCGGCAGGACAGACCCAGCAAAGGTGGTGGCACAGTGGTATACAGTCAGGAGGGAGTTGCTCTGGGAGTCCTCAACATCGACTCCAGACCGCATTAAGTCTCATGGCATCAGGTTAAACATGGGCAAGGAAACCTCTAGCTGATTACCACGTCCCACCCTCCCTCAGCTGATGAATCAGAAGCACTGAGGATGGCAAGGGCACAGAATGTACTCTGGGTGGGGAACTTCAATGTCCATGGCCAAGAGTGGCTCAGTAGCACCACTACTGACCGAGCTGGCCGAGCCCCAAATGACATAGCTGCTAGACTGGGTCTGTGGCAGGTGGTGAGAGAACCAACAAGAGGGAAAAACATACTTGATCTCATCCTCACCAACCTGCCTGCTGCAGATGCAACTGTCCATGACACTATCGGTAGGAGTGACCACCACACAGTCGTTGGGGAGACAAAGTCCCGCCTTCACATTGAGGACACATCATGTTTTGTGGCACTGCCACCGTGCTAAATGGGATAGATTTTGATCTGATCTAGCAACTCAAGATTGGACATCCATGAGACACTGTGGGTCATTAGCAGCAGCAGAATTGTACTTGAACACAATCTGTAACCTCATGGCCTGGCATATCCCCCACTCTACCATTACTATCAAGCCAGGGGATCAACCCTGGTTCAATGAAGAGTGCAGGAGAACATGCCAGGAGCAGCACCAGGCATACCTAAAAATGAGGTGTCAACCTGGTGAAGCTATAATACAGGACTACTTGCGTGCTAAACAGCATAAGCAGCAAGAGCTAAGCGATCCCACAACCAATGGATCAGATCTAAGCTCTGCAGTCCTGCCACATCCAGTCGTGAATGGTGGTGGACTATTAAACAACTCACTGGAGGAGGAGGCTCCACAAATATGCCCACCCTCAATGATGGAGGAGCCCAGCACATCATTACAAAAGATAAGGCTGAAGCACTCACAACAATCTTCAGCCAGAAGTGCCGAGTGGATGATCCACCTTGGCCTCCTCGGGAGGTACTCAGCATCACAGATGCCTGTCTTCAGCCAATTCGATTCACTGTACGTGATATCAAGAAACGGCTGAAGGCACTGGATGCTGCAAAGGCTATGGGCCCTGACAATATTCCGGCAACAGTACTGAAGACTTGTGCTCCAGAACTTGCCACCTCCCTAGCCAAGCTGTTTCAATATAGCTGCAACACTGGCATCAACCTGGCTATGTGGAAAATTGCCCAGGGGGTATGTCCTGTACACAAAAAGCAGGACAAATCTAACCCGGCCAATTACCGCCCCATCAGTCTACTCTCCATCATCAGTAAAGTAATGGAAGGGGTCACCAACAGTGCTAGCAATCGGCACTTGCTTAGCAATAATCTACTCACTGGCGCCCAGTTTGGGTTCCGCCAGGGCCACTCAGCTCCTGACCTCATTACAGCCTTGGTTCAAACATGGACAAAAGAGCTGAACTCCCGAGGCAAGGCGAGAGTGACTGCCCTTGACATCAAGGCCGCATTTGAACAAGTGTGGCATCAAGGAGCCCGAGCAAAACTGGAGCCAATGGGAATCAGAGGGAAAACTAGGGATGGGCAACAAATGCTGGCAGAAGCCCACACCCCGTGAATAAATAATTTTTAAAAATTGTCTTTCAGAGCTATAGGTTGAGTGTAGTTTAGATCTGTTGGAATATTAGTTTCGTTTTCATGTGGGAAGGAAAGAATTGGGTTATTATGCCAGAATGTAAAAATACATTCTATTCTTAGTTGTGAATGTTGAAATAGAAAATATAGAAACAGTAAACTGATGAACATAAGCTTTTTTGAATCTTCTAACATGTTTTATTTGTTTTATTTTTAAGCCCGATTGATGAATGAGTATGCTGTTGAATATGCTATAATAAATCCTAAGGCTATAACCATGGGCCAGCTGTATGGCTGCTTTGATCCTGTGAGTCATGAATGGACAGATGGGATTCTCGCCACAACCTTCCGTGTGCATGCAACCTCTGCTACCAATACAAGAAAGTGGATTGTATTTGATGGACCTGTTGACGCTGTGTGGATTGAAAATATGAATACTGCATTGGATGACAACAAGAAAGTAGGTGGATATTTTTGGAAGAGTTTGAGAGATTGTGAAGAAATCGTATAGAATTGCACAGAAACAGTTTATCAATATTGTTGTCCATGTTATTTCCCCAAGTTCTATCCTTCGTCCCTCAAAATCAGCTTTTCTCCAATTGATTATCCTGGTTTTTAACATGCCTATCTTGCTCTCAGTTATTATCTTGAAGTGTATTTTATTACGGTCACTGTGTCCAGATGTTCCCCCTCTTTTACTCCCCTTAGGTGCTCTGCTTCATTCATTATTGCTAGAAAGTAGTGATTCTTCCTTGTTGGACTTCTTAAATACTGGGTTAGAAAGGAATTGTGTACACACTGTAGGAACTCAATTCCCTTATCCTCTTTACCTACCTCCTCTAGCCAATTAATTTTGGGGTAGTTGAAATCCCCCATGATTATTATTCTATGGGCTTGATTTTCAGCTTGGTGTGCGGGCACGCGCCCAACACATGCGAGCGCGAAATACCGCGCGGAGATGTTGGGCGAGCATCCCGGCATCATCGCGCACTTGCGCAATATTTCGGTTGGCAGGCAGGCGCCGGAGTCGGCAGCGGACCTGCCGACAACTAAGAGGGCCGTTAATCCCACTAATAAATTAATTAAACTTGAGTTTTCTCTGCCTGTCCAACCTTACGGTTGGCGGGCGGGTGAATAAGCCCTTGGATTTTTGGGGAAGCCTCATCCACGGGCAGGGTGAGGTTTCCAATGTTAATTAAAAATAAAAGTAACATTTTTAAATCTTATTTTTAACAGGTCTCTGCTCATGTGACAGAGTCACACGAGGGGACGTTTGCCTTAATTTTAAAATCTTTATTTTGAATGTTAGAAATCTTCAGCTCCCTGAAGGCAGCTCTCCTGCACGCGTGCACTGACTTCTGTGCTCGCCCTCCCCCCACCATCCCCGCACCCAGGCAGTGCTGAGCGTTTAAGTGTGCGATTCACGCTGGCTGGCCGTTAATTGGCTAAGCGGTTTCGCGGCCGCTCCCGGGCCTGCCCAATAAGGTAAAAATCTTGCCCTATGTCTTTTACTCAGTCCCCTAATTTGTCTGCACATTTTTTCTCCACTTCCCTTCCGCTATGAGGTGGTCTGTATTCTACCATAATTCGTGTGTTTGATCCTTTATCATCTTTTATCTCTATCCACTTTACCTCTATTTCTGTCTTACTGTTGGCTGTGTCACTCTTTTCTACTGCCATTATGCTATTTCTAATAATCACATCTGCTCCACATCCCCTTTTACCCTCTCTGACTCTTCTGAAGTTTATTTATACTCCGCAAAGCTTGATTCCCATGTAGCCATATATCAGCATTCCATTTCACACTGGTTCCTTGTATTATTGCCTCCAATTCCCCTGTTTTATTACAGACACTGTGTACATTGCTATACAAACAGTTTAACTAATTTTAATAGCAATTCCCCTCACCATATTTTTTTAATCATCTTTTAACAGCCTGGTTCCATAATTCCATTTATTTTCTCCATTTGTTTAGACATTTGCCCTCCTTTCCTGTTCTGTTTATGTTGTTTCGTTTCTTGCAGTTCCTTCCCTGTGTCTTGTTAGTTTAAAGTCTTTTCCATCGCCCTGTTTGCCACTTCTCTGAGGGCGCTGGTCTCATTCTGGTTCTGGTACAGTCCATCCCTCCAGAAAGGCTCCCTCTTGTCCCAGTACTGGTGCCAGTGTGTGTCCCATGAAAGTGGTGTTGCCAAAGTTGGAGTTTGGGCTTGAATGGATTCTTTTCAGTCCCATGCTTTCCAGTGGATCTTTTCCCAAGCTTCCCACCAAGGTTTTCCATAGGGGTGAAGCCAAGAGAGTCTGCCACAGTTCCGTGGAACACATGCCTATTCACATTCATGTTCTAAGCGGCAATTTTATCACCCTCCTTCATCTTTCCTTTCATGGAGTTAATGGCTGTCATTTTGACACATTCCGAACTCTGAAGGAATGTAATATCAGTCTCTCCAGCCCTGCCTCTTAGGCAGGAAGTAAAAGAAGCCGATTTGGTTGTATCATTAACTTCTATTATCTACCATAAACCAGTGGAACATTGTCAATCACTAAGTGCAAATAATAGCCAGAAACACATCCAGTTGCCTCAGGAACCTGATGTGTTGATTTCTAAAAATTAATGAGTGACTGAGCACCTGGGAATATTCTCTTTCAACCTCAAAGAAACATGTGATTTCCAAGGAATTTGGAACCCAAGAGAAACCCTGCCCCTTACTGGGGCTTCCTGGGCTCCCTCATTACCCCACCCACCTACTCCACACCATTTCCCTGAAACACCTTGTTGTAGGGCGGCCGAGTTGTGCATCTAGTGGTAGAGTTGATCTGCAGACACTTCTTGGGTGGAAACATTAAGTCTATTTACAATATCCTCAGCAGCAACTACATGTGTGCTTTCAACTCTAACTCTACGGGCAGAATTTTCTGCCTGTCGGGCGGGTGGGCCCTCACCCAATCGCCAGCGAGTGTGGAGCTGATCTCCGTCAGCGAAGCGGGCTGTGCCGCCATTTTACGTGGGCGGGCCAATTAATAGCCGCCCAGTGTGATGTCCGCTGGGAAGCGCTATGCGCTCCCTGTGCAGGCGGGGGGGGATTCCCTAAAATCGAGAGTGCGTTCTTTCGCGCATGTGCACGAAACAGCGCACATCTCCCTGAGGCTAAGTGCAGCCTCAGGGAGATCGCTTTGACTTTTAAAACTATTAAAAATAGAGAAAAGAAAAATCCCTTATATGTCCCCACATGTGACAATGTCACATGAATTGGGACATGTTCATAATTTACAGAACAACTTCACTACAATTTTTAAAACCCCGCATGAAACTTTATCCTGCCGCTGGATGAGGTTCCATGTTTTCTCTATTTGCTGCTGGGGCTCCTGACCTTAAGGTTGGACGGGCAGGTCCTTTAATTGGTTAAATGATCCTGTCAATGGCCTCAATTGGCCATTGACAGGTTGGCGGGCCTGCAGTTGATTTTGCTGCGTCCCCTCCTTCCTGAAAATTTAAATGGGGCGAGGTGACGTCGGGGGTTCCGTCTGATGTCACCCCGCATCATTTTACACGTCAGCGAGTGGGCCCCACCTCCTGCTTGCCGACGACAAAATTCTGTCCTATATCTCTACACTGACTGCTGAGGTAGCCCATGCTACTCTTCTATTGGTTACTACAGATCATGTGATCTTCCTTAAGAAGTATTATTCTTAAAGGTACATTACACACTAAATAAAACCATAATTACTACATTCCTCCCTCTTTAAATCAGCTATATATATATTTACAAGTACATATTTTTCAAGACAACATGAAATTAACACTGGGTAAGGAATTTATAAATTCAGTCTTTCAGGTGGTTTCCTAGTACGTGTGGAACGTCGCAGATCCACAACTTCAGATTCTTTGTCAGGAACCTCCTTTACAGGAGTTGCCGGAACATCAGGTGCTTCGGTGGGCACTTGCAGTTCTGTATCCTCAACTCTTACAGGAACACCAGACACGTCAGCCCTGGGTTGAGTATCCTCAACACGAAACGCAGACCCGGTCATAATCACTAGTGGAACCATATCTTGATGATTTGTCTCTCTCTTCCTTAAATGGTCCACATATTTACGGCCTTCCATCTCCACGTGGTAAGATAGAGGTTTAGTCACTGCATTTATTTCACCTGGTAACCACTTTGGTCCTTCCCGAAGTTTTTCAAGTATACCGGTTCTCCCACGGTAAATTTCCTCTCGCAACTATGCCAGTCATGTCTAGTTTTCTGGCTTCCCTGACTCCTTTCCACCTTCCCTTCTAAATTTGGCATAACTAAACTCAATCTCGTCCTGAGATGGCGTTTCAACAATAACTCTACAGGTGTGACACCTGTTGTTGTGTGAGGGGTAGTCCTGTGATGAAAAAAGCGTGCTAGCTTGATTGCCAAGGAATCGCCAGTTAGCTTTTTCATGCCTGCCATGAATGTTTGAGCTGTCCTTTCAGCCAGTCCGCTTGAGGACGGGTGGTACAGTGCAGTTTTCACATGAGTGATACCGTTGAGGCTGATAAACCGTTGAACCGTTGAAATTCATCACTTGTAAATGCATGAATGGCAAAACTCTGATATTGTTTTTCAATTGTAGCGGCTGACATTGGTGACTTCACCTCATTTTGAATGGGCATCGACAATGAGCAGAAACATTGTTCCCAGGAAAGGTCCAACGTAGTCAATGTGTCCAGGGTCTACCTGGCCACTCCCAGGATGTAATGGCACTGTCACTGGAAACGTTTGCAGTTGCTGACATTGCACACAGTGCTTTACTAAATTCTCTATTTCACCATCCATCCCAGGCCACCATAGATAGTTGCATGCTATGGTCTCCATAGGGAAATTCCTGGATGGGCACTGTGTATTTAAATTAAAAGTGGCTGCTTTCCCTTTGGAGGAACTACCACTCATGCTCCCCACAATAATATGCCATCTTGGCTGGTCACTTAATGTTTTCTGTTGAAGTACGGTTTCATTTCATCAGATACGGGCTCCTGTGACCAACCATGTAGCACTTGTTCTCGTATCTGAGATAGGACTGGGTCCTGACTTGGCCAGTCTCTGACCTGTCGAGCACCTACCTGCGAGGAATCTAAGAAATTTAACAGTAAAACAAGTTCCTGTGGAACTGGGACATGCTCATCATTTTCTTGTAAATGCAAACAACTAAGGGCATCGGCGTTTGTAATTTGATTGCCAGGCCTATGTACGGAAGTGTATTCTATACTGCCAGAATTAAAGCACATCGTTGTATTCTTGTTGAGGCTATGGGTGGTATAGCCTTGTCCTCACTAAACAATCCTAGCAATTGTTTGTGGTCTGAAACGGTTGTAACATGGTAACCGTGTACATACTGGTGAAATTTCTTGACACCAAAGGTGACGGACAGGTCTTCTTTTTCTATCTGCAGGTATCCCTTTTCCGCTGTGGTGAACGTTCTTGATATGTAACCTATTGGCCGTTCTGTACCGAGCACTTCCCACACTCCGTAGGGAGATCTGTCACATGTCAGCACCAATTCTTTTGTCTGGCCATAATGCATTGATAAGTTGGACGAGTGCAACAATTGTTTCACCTTTATGAAAGCTTCTTTCTGGGGCTCCTCCCAAGACCAACATTAGTTCTTTTTGAGTAGAGAATGCAGGGGGGCCAGCACTGTAGACAAATTGGGTAAGAACCGCCCATAATAGTTGATCATTCCTAGGAATGATTTGAGCTCTGAGGCGTTCTTTGTTTGCCTGTCTTATGGCTCTCACTTTCTCCTCAACTGGGTGGAGGACCTGTGAGTCTATCCAGTGACCCAAATAGATCACCTCCCTCGCTTGGAACGTGCACTTTTTTAAACACACTCCAGCTTGCAAGAAATGTTTTAAAACTTCCCCATAGTTTGCCAAATGCTCTTTTTCAGTGAATCCTATCACCAATACATTGTCTAAATAGACTACAACCTGTGGCAGTCCCTGCAGTAAGCTTTCCATTGTTCTCTGAAAGATGGCTCAAGCGGAGGAGACACCGAAAGGCAATCGTGTATATTGGTACAACCCTTGGGTATTAATTGTGACAAATTCACTGGAGGCATTATGCAACTCTGGTTGTTGATAAGCATGACTCCTGTCAAACTTTGTGTAAGTTGTCCCTCCTACCGGCTTGGCCTACAGGTCTTTGATTTATGGAATGGGGTGCCTGTCTAGCTTAGCTACTTTATTAACCATCAGTTTGTAGTCTCCACAAATTGGAATGCTTTGGTCAGGTTTAAGGACGGGGACTATGGGTGCTGCCCATTCCGAGAACTGAACAGGTTGTATAACGCCCTGTTTCTCTAGTCTGTTCAGTTCAATGTTGACTTTTTCTCGCAGGGTATATGACGCCAGTCTCACCTTTGTGAAGCAAGGGGTTGCTTCTGGATCCACATGAATCTTGGTCTGCAGGCCCCGGATTTTCCCCAGTTCATCCTTAAAGACAGTGGCGTACTTTCTAAGTAGCTCTGGTAGCCCACTTGCTCTCAACTGGAAAATTTCAGATCATTCTAACTTAATCTCCTTTAACCAATTTCACTTCAGGAGGCTTGGCCCTTCACCTGCTATCACCATCAAGGGGAGCTTTGCCGATTGGCTTCCATAATGGCCAGTTACTCTGCTTATGCCTTTTACTTGAATGTCTTCACCGTATATGTTTGTAGCTGGGTGGCTGTTTCTTCTAAAGTTAATTGATGTTCACCCTTATTCAGATATATGAAGGTATGCTCCCCAATTACTGTAGTGAAAGCTCCTGTGTCCAATTCCATTCTGACAGGCTTGCCATTTACTTTCACTGTGAGAAATATTGGTTCTGCCTTTCCAACTCTTAGATTAAACAACGAGTAAATGTCTGAATTTGTTGTTTCAGGCTCTTCTACATTGTAGATTTCATTGGGCTTCTTTTATTTACAAAGATAAAAACAAAAAACTACTGCGGATGCTGGAAATCCAAAACAAAAACAGAATTACCTGGAAAAACTCAGCAGGTCTGGCAGCATCGGTGGAGAAGAAGAGTCGACGTTTTGGGTCCACACGACCCTTCAACAGAACTGAAGTATAGTTAGGAGAGGGGTGAAATATAAGCTGGTTTAAGGTGGGGGGCGGGGGGAGAGAAGTTGAGGGTGGGGTGGTTGTAGGGACAAGCAAGCAGTGATAGGAGCAGATAATCAAAAGATGTCACAGACAAAAGGATCAAAGAGGTGTTGAAGGTGGTGATATTATCTAAGAAAAGTGCTAATTAAGAATGGATGGCAGGACACTCAAGGTACAGCTCCTCCCCCTCCCTTTTGTTTTTTTTTGTTTTCAATAATTTATATAGATTTTTCTTTTCCCACCTATTTCCATTATTTTTAAATCTACAACTAATACCTTGTCAATCTTTCCACCCCATCCCCACTAGAGCTGTACCTTGAGTGTCTTGCCATCCATTCTTAATTAGCACTTTTCTTAGATAATATCACCACCTTCAACACCTCTTTGATCCTTTTGTCTGTGACATCTTTTGATTATCTGCTCCTATCACTGCTTGCTTGTCCCTACAACCACCCCACCCTCAACTTCTCTCCCCCCGCCCCCCACCTTAAACCAGCTTATATTTCACCCCTCTCCTAACTATACTTCAGTTCTGTTGAAGGGTCGTGTGGACCCGAAACGTCGACTCTTTTCTTCTCCACCGATGCTGCCAGACCTGCTGAGTTTTTCCAGGTAATTCTGCTTTTGTTTTTTTTTCTTTTATTTACAAGCCTGCTTGAATCTTTCCTTGCACTGTCTCATCATATGTCCATTTCTATGACAATAGTAGCATTCAATTTTTTTAAACTGCCAATCGCTAAAAGACTGATTGTTTCCACCTCTATTAAAATTATTCTTCAATTGCGCTGCTAAGTTATTTTTCTTTATTCTTCGGCTAGCAGGGGCTGTTTCCTGCTTCTCGGTGGAGTCTCGCTTTATTGTGCCTCTTTTGGCTAAGATTTCCTGCTCGATGTGGAGGACGGCACCATTTTGTGCACCCTGTATTGTTTTTGAATCTCTTGCTGCGCTTTCCATGGCCAGCGCTAACTCTAGAACCTTCTTGAAATCCAGATTCACTTCAGACAATAATCTTTTCTGAATAGTATTCTCTTTCATACCACACACTAAATGATCTCTGAGCATGTCATTCAGAGTTGTACTGAACTCAGAATGTTCTGCTAGCTGCTTCAAATTTGCCATGTAGCATGCAATTGTCTCACCCGGGGTTCTGATTCATGAATTAAACCTAAACCTCTGCATCATGACTGAGGGCTTGGGTTGAAAGTGACCCTTCATGAGGTCCACCAATTCATTGAGATTCTTCGAATCTGAGGCATTGGGTGCTATCAAACTTCGAATCAGATTGTAGGTTTTGCTCCCACAAGTACTCAAGAGGATCGCTTGCCTCTTCTCTTCCCCTTAATCTTATTCGCTTGAAAAAAGAACGTGAGGCGTTCTATGTATTGAGACCGATCGTCTGTGGCTGGTTCAAAAGGATCAATTCTCCCAAATTGTGGCATTTTGAGAGGGGATAACATCTTCAATTCTAACGGAGCTTGCTACTTACAATCACTGGGCGAGGTACAGAGCTGATTTCTTTTTAACTTAATTTATTCTGTTCAATCCTGTTTTACCCTCATCGCCAGTTTGTTGTAGGGTGGCCGAGTTGTGTAATTAGAGATAGACTCAGCAGCAACTACACGTGTGCTTTCAACTCCATCTCTGCACTGACTGTTGAGGTAGCCTATGCTATTCTCCTATTGGTTACTACAGATCATGTGATCTTCCTTAACAAGTATTATTCTTAAAGGTACAGTGCACACTAAGTAAAACCATAATTGCCACACACCTAAACAAAACAGACTTTTTTGGTTTTCGGTTCTGTTGCAGAAGTTCTTTTTAGAACAGATATATAAGTGCAGCCTTGCCATATGTTGGCAGTTGCTGTATAGCGGCATCACATTTACAGTTGAGCAATTTAAAACAGATTAATTGTAGAACATAGCCTGTCAGTTATACTTGACTACCCAAGATCTGCTGACCAGGATATTGGCTCAAGTTGGTAAAATGACTTTATTCCTTCATTCTAAATTGAGGAGATAAAATATTCCAGCAACATAACACTGTATTCATTCAATTTCACTTGGTCATTGCCTTCTCTAGCAAGTCTATACTACTTTGCTAAACATCCAACAGCTCAGCACAATGTATGTTATTATTTAACAAAACTACTGTTTTACCCAACTTAAGATCTGAAATCATGGTCTGTTATGAGCTGTCCCACACACAATGAGAGCTATTATAACAAAATAATGTTTGTGAGTTGTCATAGAACCGAGATGTCAAGCAATGTACTCGTGTTCTACAAGACCAAAATCTAACTTCTCCAGCCGGTCCTCTGAGCTGGTGCAGACACGATGGGCTAAGTAGCTTCCTTCTGTGCCACAACAATTCTGTGATTATCAGATTGCTAAAAAAAAACTAATTTACTTCTTCATCCTGAAATGAGTCAGTGGGGGTGATTTTCCTTTTCCATAACTCGGGAGTGCTCCACCTGTCCTGAAACACTGGTGTAACACTTCCCAGTTTCCTGCTGCAACTTTGGTAAGACACCAGCAGAAATGCCCGAGAAAAGACCTGAGGATCTGGTGGTCTCAGGCCAAAGTTGCAGCAGGAGTAGGGGCGAATTACAAAGGGATTTCAGGATTTTGATATTTTTCTGCTACTAATACACAGCGTATCAGCCTTGACCAGGGAGCAACAAGAATTGAATCATTAGTTTTGATGTTATATATGTTACTTAACTCTGTGGTATTTAGACAACATAGCAGTGCAGTGGTTGGTGGTTGAATGGGTTTTAATGCGCTTAATTCTATACACACTACTTGTAAATATCATAAGGGACAACCAATAAACAGTGTTCTGGAGCTCCCTCAAAGTAAAAGCAGGAAGGTGAGAGGGAGAGATACCCTGGATTATTATTATGTATTTCCTCCCAGTTAGCTCAACAACAGAATTGGTCGAAACCTGAGATCAGGGCACATTCCTCATTGTGAAACGCTGAGTGATGCAGGAAGACTTGGGGAGGAGAAGATACATTTTACTGTTTGATTTGATCTTTTAGAGTTTTGGACATTGTAAAACATCAGTGTCTGGAGGCAGTGTTCAATTCTTTCAACTGGAAGAACAATTGAAAGATTTGCTGGATGCTTATTAATGATGTCTTTATTATTTAGACCCATGATGAAATGGTCTCCTACACTGTGCGCGAATCGCTATTGTTTATATGCCATTTGTCTTCCAGTTGTGTTTGATGAGTGGTGAAATTATCCAGATGAGTCCCAAAATGAATTTAATATTTGAGCCGGCAGATTTGGAACAGGCGTCTCCAGCGACTGTCAGCAGGTATGGTGAACTGTGAGATTATCGAAGCTTCAGCACTTGGTACAGAATGCGGCCACTGTTGTCCAGTGTTAAAGTGCCATCCTTTTTAACAGGTGTGGTATGATTTACCTGGAGCCCCATCAGCTCGGTTGGACGCCACTGAAAGATTCTTACATGGATACTCTACCATCAACTGTCACTGCTGAACATAAAGGACTGGTAACTCTATATTTTGAAATGTGTAAATTTTATGTGATAAATGTCGACAGAACTTGCCCAACTAATTATTCAGTGTTGTTGACAGCAATCAGTGACACCACATGTGTTAAGTGGGAAATACTGAGCTCGAGGAATCTCATTCATATCTGTAATTCTCATATTGTGTGTTCCCAATGTCAGTTTTAATTCTCCGCTTTCTTTCATTGATGCTATTCGCTCACTGCCATTCAGCACAAAGACACAATAAATCTAAGACCTAACCTCCAACTACAAAATTCAGTACTGAAGAATACCCTCTCCTTGTGAACTCGGTT
Source organism: Cetorhinus maximus (assembly GCF_964194155.1). Lineage (NCBI taxonomy): Eukaryota > Metazoa > Chordata > Chondrichthyes > Lamniformes > Cetorhinidae > Cetorhinus > Cetorhinus maximus. Next base: position 101,197,461 of record NC_135893.1, read on the forward strand.
GTAAACTAGGCAACCTACATTTGCAATTCAGTTCCCTGTGAGGTTATTGCAGATTCCATATATGGGAAATATATTAATCATCTGCACTTTGGCGCACAAGGCACAATTTCAAAATTTGCAGATAATACAAAACTTGGAAATGTTGTGAACTGTGAGCATATAGACAGTTTGGCAGAATTGAGGGAACAAGTGGCAGATGAAATTTAAGGCAGAGAACTGTAAAGTGAGTCATTTTAGTAGGAAGAACAAGGAGAGGCAATACAAAATAAAGGGTATAATTCTAAAGGTGCAGGAGCAGAGGGACCTGGGGGTATATGTGTACAAGTCATTGAAGGTGGCAGGGCAGGCTGAGAGAGTGGTCAATAAAGCATACTGGATCCTGAGATTTTTAAATAGGGTCATAGAGTACAAAAGCAAGGAAATTATGATAAACTTGTATAAAACACTGGTTTGGCCTCAACTGGAGTATTGCATCCAGTTCTGGATATGACACTTTAGGAAGGATGTGAAGTCAGTAGAGTGCAGAAAAGATTCACGAGAATGGTTCCATTGAATGCCTCAATTATGTACTTAGTTTGGAGAAACTGGGGCGGTTCTCCTTGGAGAAGAGAGGGTTGAGAGGAGATTTGATTCAAAATCATGAGAGGTTTGGACAGAGTAGATAGGGGGAAACTGTTCCCTTTGGCGGAAGGATCGAGAACCAGAGGGACAGATTTAAGGTGATTGGTGAAAGAAGCAATGGTGACATGGGGAAAAATTTTCCACCTTTTGGGGGGGGAAGTGCAGGAGTGGGCGCTGCCATTTTACGTGGGCGGGCCAATTAAGGCCCGTCCAGCGTGATGTCCGTCAGGAAGCGCTATGCGCTCCCTGTGCAGGCGGGGTGATATTCCCTCAGCTGGGAGTGTGCTCATTCGCGCATGCGTGCGCAAGAGCACGCTCATCTCCCTAAGGCTAAGTGCTGCCTCGGGGAGATTGGCTACTACCACTATGTCACTGTCTCCCCAGTGGGTATTGGTGTTGGTTTGGTATCTTATTAGCTACTACAGCTAATTTGATCGTACTCTTTCAAAAACTACTTACCAATTTTAAACGGGAAAAATCCTGACCCTAAAAATCATTAGGGCAGCATATCACGTAAGTGCCGAGTGCACTTGCTTAGATCTCAGCCTCTGATCCACAGTCCCTGTACTTTGATGGTTTAGGCTCCCACTGCCCCCGATGAGCCCCAAATTGCTGGTTGGTCTGCCAATTAATCAGGTGTACTGCCGCTCTTCAGAAGCCAGGTCCTTAAGCAAGTTCAAGATGGAGGAACCCTGAGGTTCAGAGTTTTACCCAACCCCCCCAATCTGCTGCTTTAAACCAATGGGCCTTGAAGGAGCAGTTGGGGACCCCACCTCCACAGTCATCTAGAATCTTTGGTGTGAGGTTAGAACAAAAGAACTAGAAACAGTATTTTTTTTAATTCATTCATGGGATGTGGGTGTCGCTGGCTAGACCAGCATTTATTGCCCTCCCTAATTGCCTTGCAAAGGTGCTGGTGAGCTGCCTTTTTGAACCAATGCAGTCCATGTGGTGTAGGTACACCCACAGTTAGGGAGGGAGTTCCAGGATTTTGACCCAGCGACAGTAAAGGAACGGTGATATATTTCCAAGTCAGGATGGTGAGTGGGATTGGAGGGGAACTTCCAGGTGGTGGTGCTCCCATGTGTCTGCTGCCCTTGTTCTTCTAGATGGTAGTGATTGCGGGTTTGGAAGGTGCTGTCTATGGAGCCTTGGTGAATTCCTGCAGTGCATCTTGTAGATGGCACATACTGCTGCTGCTGTGCTTCGGTGGTGGAAGGAGTGAATGTTTGTGGATGGGATGCCGATCAAGTGGGCTGCTTTGTCCTGCATGGTGTCAAGCTTCTTGAGTGTTGTTGAAGCTGCACTCATCCAGGCAAGTGGAGAGTATTCCACCACACTCCTGACTTGTGCCTTGTAGATGGTGGATTGGCTTTGGGGAGTCTGGAGGTGAGTTACTCACCGCAGGATTCCTAGCCTCTGACCTGCTCTTGTAGCCACAGTATTTACATGGCTAGTCAATGGTAAGCCCCAGGATGTTCATCGTGGGGGATTCAGCAATGGTAATGCCATTGAATGTCAAAGGGCGACAGTTAGATTCTCTCTTGTTGGAGATTGTCATTACCTGGCACTTGTGTGGCATGAATGTTACTCGCCACTTGTCAGCCCAAGCCTGGATATTGTCCAGATCTTGCTGCATTTGGACGTGGACTGCTAATAGACTATACAGTCCCTTAGACCCTGCTTCATCAACTTCATTTTCCTGTCAAATCTGCAGTTCTTGATGTAACAGGTTTGCAGACTAGTTTCTGGCCCATTTTCATGGATCCCTGCTGAAGGTATGGTGGAAGCCGTGAGAGCAACAGTGAATAATCAGCCTCAGTCAGTGTCAGGTTATGAATGGTCCCCGGTTAGGTGCATTGGAGCTCCACTCTGTGCTGCCACAGAATGGGGCATAAGCTTTCCTCCACTCCAGCAGCAGAGATTCACCAATTGGAGATCAGGGCCCTTTCCAAAAAGCAACAGAAATCTAAGGCAGAATCCCCACCAAGCTGCTTTTATGCACCCGAGCAGGGGACTCAAAAAGAGCATTGCAGGGGCTATGGGAGCAAATTGGAAGCCCTCCACCCACAGGAGTTATTGCATCTTGAACATACGACCATAAGAATTAGGAGCAGGAATAGGCCACTCAGCCCCTCGAGCCTGCTCTGCCATTCAATAAGATCATGGCTGATCTGATTGTAACCTCCGGCCTACCCCCGATAATCTCTCATCCCTTTGTTTATCAAGGATCTATCTAGCTCTGCCTTAAAAATTTCATCCCCTGCCCCCAAGAAAATGAAGAGACTAAACAGGGATTGTAAAAATAAATAGTCAAAAGTGTGGAAATGTTGTTGATTCTTCTCAATGTTATATGTCCACCTTCCCCACCACTGACTCAGGTTTTAACCCACATTAAAACAAATAATTTTGATTAAGCACTGAAGACAAGAGGACAAGGTTAACTAACCTGAGAAAAGGAGATGATAACATCCATACAGATAATTTTTTAAACTTGTTCTGTAATCTTTTGAATAGTCTTTCTTAAAACTAAGGAAATGCTTATGTGTTGACCCCAATGATAGGTACCCATTAAAACTGCCATTGTATCATGTGAAGAAAAGTACCAAATCACTCCTGATTGTTTTAATTAGTTGGCATACATGGTACACTGGCACAGTAAAGGGAATATACCATTTATGGAGATTAAATATAATATTCTTTGGTCATTCCTGTTACCTTGAAAGGTTTTTTTTCTGACCAGATTCTCTCTTCTTCCTTTCTCTTATAAGCTCTGACTCATTGCTGAGGTATGGTTTCACAGATGTTGCATGGCGACTCTCTCTCGGGTCTCTTCCTGTGGCCATGGTTTCAAGTGTGAGCCTTGATGGCGGGTATTGACAGACTGTGCAACTGTTGGGGCATTACAGCTGAGCCCAATCCTGTTCTCTTCTGACATTTATCTATGCAAACTTCCAGAAGGGCTCACTGATTAACAGTCAGGAATGGGAGCTCTGGCTGATATCCCTTCCCCTAACCCAGAGGTATTGAGCTCAGTTGTAACATTTCAATTCCCAATCGAGCTATCACCAGCTATTTCAGGACAGACCAGTTCTGAAATGTACAGCCTTCCTCATACGATCATAAGAAACAGGAACAGGAGTAGACCATTCGGCCCATCGAGCCTGCTCCGCCATTCAATAATATCATGGCTGATCTGACTGTGGCCTTAATGCTACTTTCTTGCCTGTCCCCCATAACCATTGGCTCCCTTGTCAGTCAAAAATCTACCTGGTTCAGCCTTGAATTTATTCAGTGACCCAGCCTCCACTGCTCTCTGTGGAAGAGGATTCCAAAGACTAGCGACCTTCAGAGAGAAGAATTTCCTCTTCACCTCCATCTTAAATGGGAGATCCCATCTGTAATGCAAAGATGGATCATTAGATAAAGAAGCTGAATCATTGTGAAGTTATTCTGAAGACTCTAGAAATTGTAAAGATGTTTCCGATAAACAGCTAAGATGCTTTGTTTTCAGATCAATGACATGTTCCATTGGCTGATTCAGCCCTGTTTGGACTTCACCCGACTGCACTGCAGGTTTTTTGTGCAGACGTCTCCGATGCACCTTGCCTATAGTATGATGAGGCTCTACTCTTGTTTAATGGGTGAGTGCTCTTATTTAAACCTGGATCTTGCTGCCCTGCTGCAGCATGAATGCAAATTTTACTGGGTTAGCTGAATTTCAGCTGTCTGTCAAATGCTATTGTTTCAGAGCAGCACTAATATGATTGCAGTTCAGTGAGAAATGTGTAAGTAATAATTGTGCACAAGTATGTTAGGAACCAGTCATTTAATTTTAACAGAAGGACTAATAAATTCCTTGGGCTGTGAAAACTAGATAGGAAATGCTTTTTTCCATTTGCTTTTTTTGAAAACCCAGTATATAAAAAAAAATCATGATTTGCTAAATGCTATATTCACTTCTTCATTATGGGCTGGGAGCAGGAAAGGAAAATAAAAGAGTATATTTTGTAACATTGTAAAAGTAATCTTTTTTGAAATACTCATAAGCAGCTAAGTCCTAGGGGTATTGGGAAGAGAAGGTGAAAAGGAAGGGAGGGAGCAGGGGCCAGAAGCAGCTGCAGTATTGCACTGCTGACTCTACCTTAGGAATAAGAGATAAGACATGCCTTTTCATTAGCAGCCTTCAATGATCCATTTAAGGACTGCAGGTTAGGCTGCGGTAGACCTGGACTAACTGAGTGGAGCATGTGAGATGTGTCATCCATCCACTAATGACCGAATTTGGCATCAAGGCCCCCCCAGGCATTAGGCCCCTGGTTGACATTTTCAAGGGGCCTGAAGTCCGGTGTAGATGGGCACCCAGGGCATGGAGCAGTTGCTGGCTGCCAAATTGGGAAGTTACACCCAGAAATTCCCCAGCTCTTTTTATTCGGTAATCTGGCACATTGGAGACCAATTTTGTCCCTTTATGTAATCTGATCTACATTTCATTCCATATTTCCTGGGAGACAAGAGGTGAAAAATGTTCCAAATAAAATAAATACAAATTATATAATGGGTTTACCTATGATGTTGGAATGCAATCATCAGGCTGGAAGGTGAATTTTTATATTGAGAGATTCTTTTTTCATTCATTAATGGGATATGGGCATCGGTGGCCCATTCATTGCCTATTCCTAAGTGCCCTTGAGAAGGTGGGGGTGAAGAGCCTTCTTGAACTGTGGCAGTTAATATGGTGAAGATGCATCGCAATGCTGTTAGGGAAGTAGTTCCAGGGTTTTGACCTAGCAACGACAAAGGAATGGAAGCATATTTCCAAACGTATTAAGGGTGAAGGCATCATGCATTTGGTGGCATTTCCATGTGCCTGCTGCCCTTTTAATTCTAGGGGGCGGAGGTCGCATATTTGGAAGGTGTTGTCAAAGAAACCTGGGTGAGTTGCTACAGTCGATTTTGTAGATGGTACACACTGCAACCATGATGTGCCGATGATGGAAGTGACTGTTTAAGGTGGCAGACAGGATGTCAATCGAGTGAGCCTCTTTGTCCAGGATATGTTGCAGCTGCTCTCATCCAGACAAATGGAGAGTATTCAATTACACTCCTGAATTATGTATTATAAATTGTGGAATGACTTTGGGAAGTCGGTGAGTCACTCCCTGAAGAATATCCAGCCTCTGGCCTGCTCTTGTAGCCACTCGTGGCTGATCCAGTTATGTTTCTGGTCAATGGTGACCCTCAGGATGTTGCTGGTGGGTGATTCAGCGATGGTAATGCTGTTGACGTCTTGTTGGAGATGGTCATTGCCTGGCAGTTTTGTGACATGAATGTTACCTTGCGTTTATCAGCCCAAACTGAATGTTGTCCAGGAATTCCTGCATGTGGGCACAGACTGCTTCAGTATCTGAGGAGTTGCAAGTGGTACTAAACGTTGTACAGAACATCCCCACTTCTGATGGATGGAAGGTCATTGATGAAGCTAGTGGTTGGGCCTAGGACACTGCTCTGGGGAACTCTGACAGTGATATCCAAGGCCTGAGACGAATAGCCTCTAACAACCCCGGCCATCTTCCTTTGTGCTTGGAATGATTCCAGTCAGTGGAGAGTTTTCCCCTTGATCTCAATTTACTAGGCTCCTTGATGCCACACTCAGTCAGTGGTGGCCTTGATATTAAGGGCATTTACTCTCACCTAAGCTTTGGAATTCAGCTCTTTTGTCCATGTTTGGGCCAAGGCTATAATGAGGTCTGGAACTGAGTGGTCCTGACAGAACCCAAAACTAAACATCAGGGAGCTGGATATTGGTGAGTAATTGGTGCTTGATAGCTCTATTGATGACACCTTCTGTTACTTTGTTGGATTGGATTTGTCCTGCTTTTTGTGGACAGGACTTGCTTGGGAAGTGTTCCACTTTGTTGGGTAAATGCCTGTGTTGTAGCTGTACTGGGACTGTTTGGCTAAAGGCGCAGATAGTTCTGGGGCACAAGTCTTTAGCTAAACAGTTAGGATGTTGTCAGGGGCAATATCCTTATCTGTATCCAACACGTTCCACCATTTCTCGTGGAGTGAATCAAATTGGCACAAGACTGGCTCCTATGATTTTGGGGATCTCAGGAAACAGCTGAGATGGATCATTCACTTGTCACTGCTGGCTGAAGATGGTTGCAAATGCTTCTGTCTTGTCTTTTGCACTCGTGCTGTGCTCTGCTATCATTGAGGATGGGGCTGTTCATGGAGGTGCTTCCTCCTCCCACCACTGCACATGGAAATGCCACCAAGTGCATGATGCCATCACCCTGAATATGTTTGGAAAATCTTCCGTTCCTTTGTTGTTGCTAGGTCAAAATCCTGGAACTACTTCCCCAACAGCATCACTAAACACCAAGAACCTAAATATTAGATATCTAGATACCTAAACCAGATCCTTATTATGGAATCCTTGAGCTCTGCGGCTCCACTCCTTTTTTGAGTTGGGCATCAGAAACCACCTCCCTGCTCTTCGTTGAATTCCTTCTTTCACCAGATTCTCAGCCCCTGCTCTGCTTGCAATCCACCTAGCCCTCTCGCCAAGCCCTATGTCCAAGCCCAAAGTCAACAGAGAATTGTGACACTAACAATTGATTTGTCTTTTTCTAACCTACAGATGAAATAGCTCAGTCAGGAAAGGAAGAGAACGAGGAAATGTCGAGTCAGCAAATCACGCTGTGGCTGCAGGGTTTATTCCTCTTTGCTACTGTATGGGCTGTTGGTGCCACAATCAATGGGGAGAGCCGCAAGAAATTTGATGTTTTCTTCCGCAATTTGATTTTGGGAATGGATGACCATAATCCCCGTCCAAAGAGTGTCAAACTTACAAAAAACAATATATTTCCTGAAAGAGGTTAGTATATAAAACTTTGAAAATGCAGGAGCCCTAAGTAAAGTATCATGGCTGAGAGGCTAATTTTTTTTTTTCCCATGCTCTTCACACAGGAAGCATTTATGATTACTATTTCAAAAAGACTGGTAGTGGACAGTGGACAATGTGGACTGATTACACCACAAAAGACCAAGCCATTCCTGCTGGAGCTAGGGTTAGACTGTCTTTTTTTTTAGCTGGGGGATTATATGTCTGATGCTTGTGTTTAATTATCAGATACTTCTGGCAAAGCTGCCTCCTTTATACTCGAACACCAAAGGAATATAAATTATTCCTGGTACATTTTTGTTTCAATATTTAGACTTTCCTCGCAACCTTCTTGTGTTCTCTGCCTGAAGGCGGGCCTGACCCACAGCGCCATGATCCCCACCTCGAGCAGGGTAAAGAGGCAGATCCCGACTCCACCCCAGCCAGAATAGGGATCGAACCTCTGTGCTGTTGACACCAACCTGATGCAGATCAGCCACCCAGCCAACTGAGCCAATACCCCACCAGGAGTCTGAGTTGCTGTGACAGCATACACTTTTACATGCATGTTGTCATCTGGAGCAAAGGACGGTGATGATGTTTCTTTCCTTTATGGCTGACCAGGCATCTCTCCTGCTTTTACTGCCTGCCATTGGCGTACACTGGAGGGATTCACCGATGGATCCTCAACCTTTTTGGCCAGATTGTGAACATACTTTCCTTGGCCATCAACTCCTGGAGTGGGACTTGAACCCAGAGCTTCTGGCTCAGAGATAGGAACGCCATCTACCGCAACACCTCCTCTCCTTGCAATCCAAACTTTAAAAAAACACTTTCAACCTTAATAAAGAGTTCATAAAGGCTCAAAGTCTGGCTGAAACACACCCCCACATTGGGGGTTGTTTGGTCGTTCTATCTTCTTAACCTTTCAGAAATCTTATTGAAATCATCTCTTAAGATCCATAAGAGGGAGCAATTGGGTTTGAAAGCATTTGAGTTTGTGGGAGCAGGGCCTTGTAAAAGCTGGGCCAGTTAGCCTGCTTTATTGCCATAGCTTCTCAGGCTTTGGCCATATAGTTTGCTAGTATCAGCATTTAAAACTCACAATCTGTCCTTTATTTGAGATACTCCAAATATTGAAAAAAACCCAGACATATATTGTTTTGGGTAAATAATGAAATCCAAACGTTGTAAATGTTGTAATGTTGTTCTTACCTTATTAGGATATAGCTTTAACATTCTCGGTTTTTATTCCTCTAATTTCTCTTAATTTACAGGTTTCGGACCTTATTATTCCCACCGTGGAAACTGCCAGGCAGAGCTTCTTCTTAGACATTTTTGTCTCACACAAAGTGCCTTTACTAATTCTGGGACCCACTGGCACGGGCAAATCCGCCATTACAAACAATTTTCTCATGCGGCTGCCCAAAGAGCATTATATTCCCAACTGCATCAGCCTCTCCGCCAGAACCTCGGCCAATCAAACGCAAGACATTATCATGTCCAAACTGGACAGGAGGAGGAAAGGAGTTTATGGCCCACCTATTGGAAAGGAGTCCATTGTATTTGTAGGTAAGGGGTCTAAATTTTAAGTAGGTTTGGTGCCATAAAAATCTTCCTTTATAGATAATCTATTCAACGTTTCAGTTTAATAATGGAAATTTGAGATTTATATAATTATTATTGCTATCATTACTAATAATAATATAATTGAAATGGCCTAGCAAGGTCAGTCAGTTCAAGAAGGCGGTTCACCACCATCTTCTCAAGGGCAATTAGGAATGGGCAACAAATGCTGGCCTAGCCAGTGACGCCCACATCCCATGAAAGAATAAAAGAATTATTAATATGGTAGGTCTGAAGGAAGATTGGCACCTTGTGCATCTATTGCAGGGGGTTTGAGGCATATGCCACATACTGCAATTTCTTCAGCATCGTGAAACATAGAGCCATAAAAAAGAGGCCATTCAGCCCATCGTATCTGCACCAGCCAAAAAGAGAAAAAAGAAACTAGCCGCTCATTTTAATCCCGCTTTCGAGCACCTGGTCCATAGCTTTGCAGGTTGCAGTGCTTCAGATGCAGGTCCAGGTACCTTTTTAAATGAGTTGAGATTTGCTCATTTCTTCAATGGGGATTAAACTGGCCAACTAAGGTCTGGCAATCTGGGAGCACCCAGGTCCAAGTGGGTCCAGGCGTCAGGTTCAGGGTGAGGGGGTGATGCAAGATGATAAAAAAAACCATGGGTCAGGCCCGGCAATCAGGGCTACGTGTCGGGTTGAGGGACTAGGAGTCGTAGGGGCGGAGAGGGCAATCAGAGCTGGGGAGGAGAGGGTGATTGGCGGTCGGGGCCAGCAGGGGAAAGGGTAGTCAGGGGCCAGGGAAGGGAGAATCTGGCCTGACGTGTCTGGCAACAGGGATGGAGGAGAAGTTTGGAATGGTGATCGGACCCTTTAATGTCTCTCCTGGAACTATATTCAGGTATGTTACTTAGCTTCTTTGTTGTAGGCAGCCCCTCGGACAAGTTCCCCTGAGTAACAGTGCTGACTGCCTCAGGAAAACCGAAGTTGGAACGAGCAAGCACCGGGGACCCTTATTGGCACATGCAGAGGGACTAATGTCTGCTTCATGCGTGTGTAAGCAGGGACTACCCAGCCCAATTTTTGAGCCGAAGACTGCATTGGGATAGCTTGTAGGAATGAGAAACCCTCTCAATTCTGTCTGGATCTAATCCATAAAGATTAGTAGAATTTGGATATCTCTTGTATCCTCTCAATGGGCCAGTTCTGAAGTTTCCAAGTCATCTTGCAATTAATCTTGGTCGCTTGCCTCAGCTGGGAGATCTTTATCCACCAAATTATAAATGTGTGGGTTCAAGTTCCACTCCAGGAGTGGAGTGAAGATCAGGACCGACACTTCTGTGGGAGGTCTGAGGGAGTGCTGCGTGGTTACTGGTGCCGTGCTAAACCCTGGCCCACTCAGATGGATTTTACAAATTGTGACGGGATGCGCCGGGAGATGCTGTTTGAATACGCTTGGTTTTCCCCTCTTTATAAAAGAAGATTCGTGCTCAAGTATGTCATGTGTTGATTCCAGATGATCTTAATATGCCTGCAAAAGAAATCTATGGAGCCCAGCCGCCAATTGAGCTCCTTCGACAATGGATAGATCATGGTCACTGGTATGATAAGAAAGATACGTCAAAGCTGACTATTATAAACGTATTGTTTCTTTCGGCAATGGGGCCTCCTGGTGGAGGAAGGAATGATATAACAGGTAAGAAAGCTGTAATGCACATCCTGTACTGGAGGATTATAGCAAATGTTAGTGTTTTAAATGGAAGGTAGCATTAATTTCTTGGCTTCATAATCACAAGATTCAGCCATTTTGCAAACCAGGTTAATATTTTTAAAAGTGCATCGGAATTTCATCATGGATTGATTTTTGAGTTCTGCTAGATCTTTTTGTCTGGGTCCGCATGTACATTGTTAATATTGGGGTGTTTGCTCTGTGCTCACCTGCCACAATCATTCTAACAAGCAGCAAAGAGAAAAATACCTGAGTTATTTAGAACCAAGTCACAATTTGTGCCCTAGTCTAAAGGAAGGCTCTGGAGCTCGGTATTTCATTGCGTGCAGGATGTTGAGTGAAACCAGGATTATCAGACCAACAAAAGGTGCATGTTGGCCCCACCTAGGGGTACAGGCATACATTTTCCTTTTCATTCACTGTCGAAAGTCAGTGAGCAACGCAGATAAAGGATATTTACAAATACTGATATAGATGCCTTATCAGGCTCAATGACATTGGCTGCTCTTGTTGGCAGACTATGCACCTTAACCTTTACACAAGTTGACTCGACCTGCTCTATACCTTTATGGGGTGGAAAAACTGATTTTTCAGGTGGTGGGGCCTGTCCCACCCACTGATAAAGTCAGCGGAGAATGCATCCCCACCGATGTCAGCAGCCCACAGCCATTTAACACTCTGAGGAGCAATAATTGGTTAAAGAGGGGAGTTCCGCCTTCACTCGGAGGAAGTCCTGCCTCAGAGGTGCTGGAAAATCTGATTGGTCGATCGCTCTGTAGTCCCAGCAGCGCCACTGGGAGCCGTGGCCACTGCTGGGTCTGCAGCTAGCCCTCAGATTCGAAGTGTCAGGAGCCCAGGCCAAAGGTAAATGCCGGGGTCTTGCAGTGCAACTGGAGGGGGAGGCCCGGGGTGTGAGAGGGGATCAGGCTGGAAAAGCCAGGGTGGGGGGAGCATCTGGTGTGGGCAGACCTTAGAGGGGGGTGGGGGCGGTAGTGCTGATCAGGAAAGGAGGCTTGCAAGGAGATGTTTCCCCTCCTTTCTTTCCAGAGGCACAGGTAGCGTAACCTGCGGGTTCCCCTCCCGCACTGCTAACCCCCCTCCCCGTCTCTGAACTTCTCCTGCCAGCCTCAAAATTGTAACTGGGTGGGAAGCAGCCCTTAAATGGCCAATAATTAGCTACTTAAGGGCCTCAATTGGGACCAGGGCAATCTTGACACCCTAGACCTTGCCCACCCCCTTTAAAATTTCAGATAGGTTGGCGGTGGGCAGGTAGGCAGTGGGAAGGCCACCTGGGTAATTTTACAGACACCCCCACCACCCCCACTTACAAATTACTGATGGGGAGCATAACATTCTGCCCCTGGGGAAGTAACATTAGCACCCTTTTCTGACTGGCACTGATATCTGTGCCTTTCACACACAAATTTATTCAATCTTTCTAAAGATGGACCAGGCTAATAATGGATGAAGAAAGTTTAAATGGAATTGTAAACCATAAGTTCCACTGTATGGTGACATGGCAGAGTCGTAGATAATTCAAATCAGCTATGGTATAACTTATATAATATAATAAAAACAGAAAATGCTGGAAAAACTCAGCAGGTCTGGCAGGATCTGTGGAGGGAGAAATAGAGTTAATGTTTCAAGCCCGTATGACTCTCCTTCAGAGCCAGATTATTACGGTATAACTTACGTTTGCATTACTGTATAAAAAAAAAGGCCATGAGGTTACCCTTACCGCCAGCTTGTCTTAAATAGCCTCTCTGCATCCCAAAGCAGAGCCTATTTTCCTTTAGCCTCTTGTCCTTTTCTCACCTTTTCGCAACTTTCTGCTGCTTTACTATCTGTGTAATTGTGTCTCATTTTTAAAAGCCTAACTTCAGAACGAGCTTTCAGACAAAACTCTGTTTTCCTACCCCCTCTGCCTCCCCCAGAGTATAATCCGCTTTGACGCCAACTGAGTTCAAATTTATATGATTGTTGCAATAACTATGAATGTGGCAGTCACTCATTGTCTTCAGAAAGATTGTTTTGGAGACCTGTGCCTGAATTCCAGTGCACAGCTCTGTTGTGCTTCCAGTTTAACCTCTTTGATGCAAGTTTTAATTTAATAGCCCATTTTAAAGTAATTCATAATTGGATACATCCCATGGGAAAATGGTAATAAGAAATCCAGAAATGCGATAGGGTTACTGAAAAACAATGGGCGTGCCATGTCAGTGACATCAGATTATGTTATTTATAAGTATGGGGTTTTCTACCAATTAAGGTACCTGCGTTTGGATGAACTACAACTCAAAACAGTATTTTTGCATTGCAAACCATAAAATTCAAGTTGCTGTTCCCCAGTTTGTCTGGTCGTTTTGAAGTCACTCTTCTGCTCTACCTGACAGGGCGCTTCACTCGCCATTTGAATATAATCTCCATTGATTCATTTGATGATGATACCATGATGAAGATTTTTACTTCAATTTCGGATTGGCATTTTGGAAAAGGATTTGAAACCACCTTTCTACGGTAAGGATCAACAGAGTTCAGTTAAACGAAAACAAACGGGGGTCTTCAGCTTCAGCGTAATATCTAATATTGGATAAGTTGCAATTTCATCAGCTAACTATTAATTTTGCCCCTGTGTCAGCTTGCCTGTTGCTGAAACCCTCATTCATGCCTTGGTTAACTCCAACATATTCGTGGCTGGTTTCCCACATTCTACCCTCCATAAACCTGAGCTCGTCCAAACTCTGCTGCCTTTGTCTTAACTCACACCAAGTCCCGTTCCCCTATTCACCCCTGTGCTCGTTGACGTACTTTGGCTCCTGGTCAAGCAATGTCTTGATTTTAAAATTCTCATCTTGTTTTCGAATCCCTCCTTGGCCTCGCCCTTCTCTATTTCTGTGAGTTCCTCAAACCCCATAACTCTCTGAGATATCTGCACTCGTCTAATTCTGGCCTCTTGAGATTCCCTGCTTTTAATTGCTCCACTATTGGTTGCTGTGCCTTCAGTCGCCTAGGCCCCTACACTCTCTGCCTCTCTACCTCCTTTCTCCTTCTTTAAGACGCTCCTTAAAAACCTACCTGTTGACCAGGCTTTGGTCAGCTGACCTAATATCTCCTAATGTAGCTTGGTGTCAAATTTTATTTTATAATGCACCTGTGAAGTGCCTTGGGACATTATATACATTAAACGTGCAATAAGTTGTTGTTCTTGTTGATATTGGCTAAGAACACGAATTTAAAGCTGAATTCTTCTATATTTTAGATTAGGTAAGATGATGGTGCAAGCTACCATGGCGGTTTATAAGGCTGCAATGGACAATTTTCTTCCAACTCCTTCCAAATCTCATTATGTTTTCAATCTGCGAGATTTCTCCCGCGTGATTAAAGGAGTGCTGTTGTGTCCAAGCACTCATCTAAAGGTCAGTGATGAAACTTTGCTACAGTCTTTGAATGCCAAGCACATTGCATCACTTGAATTGGACTTGAGGGAAGTCATGTAAAGCTACAGACACTATTATGTGAAGTAAAAGACACTATATAATTTGCAAAAATACACCAGTCACCTACACAATTCCAATTAAATAAGTCCTAAAGTCTTCCATGACCCTATTCAAAATAGAGCAGCAGCATATCTGAGAGGGAAATTATAGGCTGAAGTAACATATTAAGTATTATGCCACATGCTGAAGACCTTGGTAGAATTAATTTGAAACAAATTTGAAACAAAACTGAGGATCCCAACCTGTCCTCAAATAAAATGTGCTTGTTCTGACAATGGATAGAAGGTCTCTCAGAATGGTCACTGTTGATTTCTTTCTGGAGTGGGCCGCGTATTTAGCACAGCCTCATACAAGACTTTCTACATAGGCAGATACAGCTAGGACTTAAACATCACTTTCAGCTGTGCTTTAAAAAAAAGACTTGCATTTATATAGCACTTTTCATGACCACTGGGTGTCTCAAAGCACTTCACAGCCAATGAAGTATTTTTGAAGTGTAGTCACTGCTGTAATGGAGCAGCCAATTCTGGCACAGCAAGCTCCCGCAAACAACACTGTGATAATGACCAAATAATCTGTTTTTGCGATGTTAATTGAGGGAGAAATATTGGCTAGGATACTGAGGATAACTCCCCTTTTCTTCTTCAAAATAGTGCCATAGGATCTTTTAATCCACCCAGCAGGTGGGTGATTGGAGACCGATTTAATGTCTCACCCAAAAGGTGTCACCCCTGACAGCGCAGCTGTACTCCCTTGGTACTGCACGGGAGTGTAAGCGTTGATTCTTGTGCTCAAGCCTTGAAGTACTACTTGAACCTGGAACCTTGTGACTCAGGGGCTAAAGTCTAAGCTACATGGAATAGCATGCAGTGGATTCAATGTCATGTAAACTTCATTCCTGATGTCAGAAGGGCACAAGGTTTGAGACAATAGTAGTTCCTGTGCTTTTCAAAGGAGTTCTTTAGCAAACATTTATTCTGCAAAGATTCAAGCCCCTCAAACATGAAAGCTGTGTGATACACAACATGTTAAGTACTTCTACAGCAGCACCTATCTCCTGTACTACTGTTCTTCAATGCTGAAGCTTTTTCTCTGAACTATTCTTGTGTACACTCATTCGTGAAGTGCTTTAGTTACATGATGTGAATGATTTCCTTTCCCAGGAGGGGGAAAAGCTGATTCGTCTCTGGATTCATGAAGTTTACAGGGTTTTTTATGACAGATTGATTGCAGATGATGACAGACAGACATTCTTCAATATAATTAAACAAACAACATCAAATTTCTTCAAACAGTCTGTTGATAAGGTAATTGCTGGCGCTTCTTATGATTTTTTTCTAGATGTTTAAAATAATTGTATAGGTAGTATTTGTGATACTAAACAAAGAGCAGGAACAGAGGATTACACCACAAGCTTCTACTCATTTGTTACCCCTTAATCTCATAATTGAATTCTTAATGATAGTCTAGTACAGCTGACTTTACTTGATCCCACTGTCCTGGAATTGAGTTGGATGTAAGAAGATTTTCCAGATTGGTTGGGAGCTGCACTTGAAATTCCTCTCTTATTTTGGGCTGCTTTAGGTCTGAGACATTGATCTTCTTCCTTTTGGACTTTTGAGCCTTGCAATGTCTTGGTGCTAGGTGGATGTTCATTGCTGATAAAACAAGTCTATGATCTGCCCTGTAGGCAATTGACCCCCACATGGACCAGTGATATAGATATCACGTGGATCTTTAACCCGAACGATGACATAATCCAGGAGGTGCTAATGCTTTGATCTAGGATGCCTCCATATAGCTTTATAATTGTCCTGACGGAAGAGAGTGCTTGTTATAATGAGGCCATGCTGAACACACTTTGTCAGCAGGAGGACTTTATTTGCATTGCCTTTTCCCACCCCGTTTTTCCCAATGGTTTCACTCCAGATAACAGAGTTGTGGCCAGCCCTGGCATTAAAGTCCCCCGGAAGGATGATCTTTTCTGCTTTTGGGATGGCAGTGAGAACTTCATCAATGTCAGAATAAAACTTTTCATCTTCATCGGAGTCAAGGGTCGGAGCATAAGCACTGATGACGGTGGCATATTAGTTATGGCTGAGCTGTAGGTGAAGTTTCATGAGTCTTTCATTTATACAATTTGGGAACTTTGGCAGAACATCCAAGATCCTATTCAGGATGGCAAAACCAAGTCTGTGGACATGACAGTCGCTGTCAGCCTTTTCAGTAGTAGGTGCGTCTTCCTTCAGCTGCCCCTCCCCAAGAAGGTGGGCCTCACTGGGGGCAGTGATGTCAATTTAGAGTCTTGATAGTTCACTTGAAATGAGTGTAGTTCTTTCTAGACAGTCACCCATCAGTGTTCTAACATTCCAAGTTGCAAAATTTAAAATTTTCTTTGACCATAAAGATGGTGATGCTGCAGGTTGTGGTTTCCCAGCCAGGAGAAAGTGGGATAGTCTATTTTAAGCCCCCTTTTCTAGCCCCCTTCCCATTTGGGGTACCCTGAAGAGGACTGTTCAGTTGCAGATGCTGCTGCCTAAAGACACCTCTATCCCAGCACAGATGTTCAACAGGTGTCATGCAACTGTTGCCTGTGTTTAGATTCTTGACTCGGGACTTCCAGGTTCACAGCCCTATCCCCATCATCAATTCTCCATCACCATAGAACTTGACAAATGGACTCAGTTGTTTAACCTGGGAACCTTGGTGCTGTCAGTGTCCACACATTCTTTGACATGTTGGTGGTCAGATTTCAGTGACATGTTGAGCCATGATGACTGGGACCACCTTGCTGCTGCAACCTTCTTCCGCTTTTGCAGTTGGCGAGATGCACAGTCTTCCTTCACCTGCTCTGCCGTTGAGGACGTTTTGGACCACACCAACCTTGCCACCATGAGTGACCCTACCAGGAGCAAGGAGCTCCCAATGGCGTCGCTCAAGGCATCGTCGGAACGCACAAGCCTCTCCACCATGCCAAGGTGGCGATCCAAAGAAGGGTGATTACAATTAACGTGCCAGTAAAGGAAAGAAAATAACTGGCACTACAAGAAAAGAATGCTCAATTGTCCCTGATTTTAGCCAGTTCCCCCAAAGTTATACAATAAATAATACATAGGTCAAATAATTTTGTTTTATTATTTAAACTTCAGCCTTGAAATTTAACTGCTCTAGGAATGATTAAAACATTGATCCAAAATTACTCTTCACTGTTTCAAAGGAAATGCTAACTGATATGACGCAGGCACTGAAAATATTGAGAGGGATTTCAGATGAATTCATTAAGAATATGTAATTTCAAGTCTTATATTTCTTTCTTGTCCTCCAATTCCTCTTACTTTTGGCAGCATGAGGCCACTGGTATCCTAGATAGCAATGAGTAAGGTCATTTAACTGTACATCTTCTTGGAATCAAGTCAGAAAATACGCTCATCCAATATCCATATGTATGTATTTCCAGCAGTGGTTCCTGGACAGTGAACAGGAATGGTTTGATTTTTTTTCTTTCTCTTTGTCTTGTGAATATTGAGCTTAGATGCTGTACTGCTAGAATAAAGTAACTCATTTCTTTTTAAATAAATGAAACACACAAAACTAAACTTTATGCAATCTGTTTCCGTCCATGTCCTCTAGGTTTTGAGCCATTTAACTCCATCGGGGAAAGTTACTGATGACAATATTCGCAGTTTGTTTTTTGGAGATTATCTAAAGCCAGAGGCTAATGTAAAGGCTTATGATGAGATTGTAGACTTAAAACAACTCACATCAATCATGGAATACTATCTGTCAGAGTATAACAATGTCAGTAAAGCTCCAATGGCCCTGGTTATGTTCAGGTTTGCTATAGAGCACATCTCAAGAATATGCAGAGTGCTAAAGCAGGACAATGGCCACTTGCTTTTGGTTGGTGTTGGTGGAAGTGGCAGACAGAGTTGCACAAAACTGTCCACATTCATGAATGATTTTACTCATTTCCAAATTGAAATTACGAAGAACTATGGCAAGAATGAATGGAGAGATGATGTTAAAAAAATAATGATCAAGACTGGAGTTGAAAGCAAACAGACTGTCTTCATGTTTAACGATAGCCAAATTAAAGATGAATCATTTGTGGAAGACATCAACATGTTGTTGAACACAGGAGATGTACCCAATATCTTCCCAGCAGATGAGAAAGCTGAACTCCTTGAAAAGATGCAAACTGTGGCCAGGACAGATGGAAAGAGAATTGAAGCCACTCCACTGTCATTGTACAATTACTTTATTGAAAAAGTAAAAGCCAACCTCCACATTGTATTAGGTAAAATCTCATATTCCTACAGTTATAACAGTGTCTATACTTCAATAAGTACTTCATTGATTGTAAAGCACTTTGAGACATCCTGGGGTCATGAAAGGTGCTATATAAATGCAAATTTTTCTTTCTATTCATCCATTAGTTCTGAATTAAAACTATTGGTATCACAAGAGTGGATTCAGTTCCAATTTGATCTAGTTCAGATCAACCAATTGTAATTTGGCAAGATCTGTTTAATGGAATGAACAACCTTGTTCTGCTGTATGATTGGTACCTGACTAGGGCACAGATTTAAAGTAATTTGAAAAAGAAGCAAATGTGATGTGAGAAAAAAACTTTCTCACACAGTGAGTGGTTCAAGTCTGGAATGCGCTGCCTGGAAGTGTGGTGGAGGCAGGTTCAATCGAGGCATTCAAGAGGGCATTAGATGAATATTTGAATAGAAACAATGTGCAAGGGTACGGGGAAAAGGCAGGAGAATGGCACTAGGTCATAATGCTTATTCGGAGAGCTGGTACAGACACAATGGGCTGAATGGCCCCCTACTGCAATGTAACAATTCTGTGATTATTTTACTCTTCCTTTTGTTATGATAGACAATCTTCCATTAATCTAGGCACCAGTGGCAAAAAAGTGCCTCAAAATTAAAATGTACTGTTGGATTTTAGTCCAGTACCTAATTTGACCAAGCATCATTATTTGAACAAATTGACTAAGTAAGGAAATATATATATTTGTATTGGGCTGCTCATTTGCTTGATGAATGAGTAGAAAACCCTTAATGAAAACAGAAAGTGCTGGAAAAACTCAGCAGTTCTGGCAGCATCTATGGAGAGAGAAACAGAGCTGATGTTTCAGGTCCAATATGACTCTTCTTCGGAACTGTTCCCCTTACTCTGCAAGTTTAAAACTGATGCTTTTCCTCTTGGAATAAATCTCTTACCTTTCAGCTACAGATTTAACAATGTGTGAAAATCAGTATTCAGATTCAAAATTAGCTATTTTTGCAACATAAGATCTCAGTCTATCAATTGTTTTTAACATGCTTTTCCAGAAATACCTTATAGGAAATTTTATTTTTACAGTCATGAGTCCAATTGGAGATGCCTTTCGGAATCGTTTGCGAATGTTCCCGTCACTTATAAATTGCTGTACCATTGATTGGTTCAAAGTTTGGCCAAGTGATGCTTTAGAAATGGTGGCACACAAATCTTTGGAAGATGTAGAATTGGACTATGAAGTCAGGAAAGAGTAAGTCAGCAGGTGACATTTAATTTCATTGAAGCAATACATTTCTATACTATCCACAACAGCATTTTGATTTGTCCATCCATTTAGTCTTTATACTAAATTATAGTGAATGCTGCACAATACCTGCAATAACACTGTTGACTGTTTATACTGAACATTCATTGATGGTGGAAAGCAAACACAAAAGTATAACATCAGTGAAGAGATGGTGGACATGTAAAGGTCAACAATGGCATATTCTGCATCATATTCTTGATTAAGGCTGACAGGATAATACAGAAATAAGTTATGAACATGCTGTGGTCACATTATAAATGGAAGTATTGCATGGTTGGTTATGAAGCTCTGCTTGCAAAAGCTATAGTAAGTTTCTAGCTTTTAAAAATAACTCTCAGTGTGTATCTTTGTGGGGAAAACTGCAGTGAGGGTGTCACTTATCATTGTGCAGTCGTACAAATATCTTTACAATCATTACATAAAAACTAATCGTGGAAATACCAAAGAAATTCACTTCCCTATCTTAAGCCTTCCAGTTGATGTTGTAAGTTATATTTCTACTGAGATCATTTACAATACTCCATACTTTTGCCATACTTCAGCCCAGTTTACAGATTAAACTGTTTCAGGAAGATCTTGCACAATTTTCTATTATTTGATCATTATAATTTTTAAAAGCATGCCATTTTGTCAAAAAAGAAATGCAAAAGCTAATTTAGAAGCATTTTAAAATTTGTGAACATTAATTAATCAACCATGTGGTAATATAATAATCGCTTTTTATAATCTGTGCATAAAATACTTGTAAATACATGTAGTGTGAAACAGGCAAAATTACCATTGTAAGCATGAATCTTGAGGATGTCCATGTTTTTGCAGAGTTGTTGCACTGTGTAAATATTTCCAAGAGAGTGCAAGAGGCCTTTCAACTAAATATTTCTCAACATTG
Organism: Cetorhinus maximus; assembly: GCF_964194155.1. NCBI lineage: Eukaryota > Metazoa > Chordata > Chondrichthyes > Lamniformes > Cetorhinidae > Cetorhinus > Cetorhinus maximus. The sequence goes on from NC_135893.1 coordinate 101,218,266, forward strand.
CGGAGGTATAACTATGTGACGCCTACTTCCTACCTGGAATTAATCCTGACCTTCAAAGTTCTGCTTAATAAAAAGAGGCATGAAGTTGATCTGATGAGAAACCGTTACCTTGTTGGTCTAGAGAAACTAGAGTTTGCCTCTTCACAAGTGAGTTTACTGACTACTCAGTTTTGTCTTATTTCATTTCTGATTGTTTTATTTCTGTTGCCTGAAATGACCTGTGATTTATTTTCTATAGTCAAGGACGTAAGAAGAACATTAAAAAGGTAGAGAAAAAAAAAAAGACTAATTTTATTCCTGGCACATGAGGGGTGTCCTTTGCAGTGATGTGAAAATAGGAATATAACTAAGGAACTTGGGTTTAGTGTCCAATGGTGTCCAATAGTGTCCCATAATTCCAGTGTGGAGTCAGATCTGTTTAAGCCAATGGCACTGTTTTTGATGTTGTTACAATCCCAACTGATGTTAAAACTGGACAACTCAGATCCCAGAGTGAAACCTGGCTCGATAGATCCTAGCTTTTATTTTTTTTTGAAACCGTGGAGGAAAGTTACTGAACAAATTCACAGGAGTCTGCTGACGATTTTTAAACAAGAAAAATTAACTATATAATACCAGACAAAAAGGTTGGAAAGATCTCAGTATGAACACAAGAAAATGATTCAAATATTTAGAGATACATACAAATTAGGAAAGATAAAACAATTTACCATATCTATCTTATACTCTAATACTCAAGGTAAGTATGCGGTATATGTAAATTAACAGGCGAACTGTGGTCAGACACACCACACTCCAAAGTAAATGACAAATGCGACCAAAGCAGATTCCTTGGATTTCTCAACAACCCACAAAGGTGCCTGTCACACTGTGAGCCAACCAGTCTCATTGAAACTTCGCCTTCCTCACAAGGGTTTCCAATCTCCACATTCGAAGAACTCACCTTGGAATTCTCTCCAAATATCACTCCCATTCGGACAACTTCAACAAGGATCCACCTCTAGGGTTTCAATATCTTCAATATTACCTGCTGAGACTCCTTTCCCCTGGATCTCTGAGTGCACTCAAGCTTCACCTTCCAAGCCCACTTTCAGATCTTCAGCCATGCCAAGCAGAACACCACTGCTCCAAAGGGATACCTTTGCCCCTACACCCACAGCACGGAGTCACCAACCTTAGGCTGCCCTCTCGGATCTTTCTGGGCTTCTCTTGTGCCCACTTTGCTTCAAGTCCGCTCCCTGCAGTTCTTTCTTTAATTTGAAGCCTATTTTTCTGCTCCTTACTTTTAATTTTACTTAAGGGACCTCTTTCTAATCCCTGTCCTTGTCGCTGCCTGGGACTTTCTTCTGGGACCTCTTCCTGTCCCACTCCCTGGTTTGGGACCTTCTCCCTGTCACCCCTTGTCCTGCTCCCTGGGATGCCTTCCTCTGGAATGGCGCTCCGGTTCAGTTCACCTGACCAGTTTCATGCCGCTTCACTTTGCATCTTTTCTTCTGCGCAGGGCCAGTTCCCAGCCTGAAGAACAGGAAAACCACTAACTGCGCTTGTGTGGTCACTTCCTGGCTGGCACATGTGCAGAAGGCTCAAGGCCACTGGAAACTGTAATTTCCAACCTCCAAAGTAAGTATTCACATTTCTTAACAATGTGTGAATTTGACTTAATTTGACTCATATTGGGTTTAGTGTGGTGCTGAGGCTGCTTTTATTGGGTCGTCCTCTGGTATCTTATCAATTTAGCAAGTGGGGTCACTGCTAGCGGCAGCGGTCCTAACACCCCACTAAATCCAATAGGCCAGAATTTACTTCCAAAATAATGGCAAGTTTTATGAGCATGCCATTATTAATGTGTAAACATGGCAAAGAAGAGATACCCCGTGAACTGCGAATCACCAGTTTCTGGCTGATTTGTGCTGCTCCTCCCTGAGTCTCATAACAGCTTGCCTTCGACCTTAATTACTTGCCAATTAAACTTGCGGCATTAAGTTAAGGCTGGTACTTAACAGCGTAAGTATCTTGTTAATGACAAAATTGGTGTTCTTGCAATGCCTCAGCCCAGAAAGGCAACAATTGAAAGTGTGGAGTTTTTCTTATTGGTAGTACATTGTTGTTGGAAATTCTTAAAATGTTAAATCTTTTTCTTACTTTGTCTTTTCTTTCTCTCTTTTAACCCAATCTTTCTTTCCCTTTCTATTTCTCTTCCTATATCTGATTTGATTCTAATTCACTCTATTTTCTTCTCTTATTGCTTTGCTTCTTTCCAAACCTTACTGGTTAAGGAAATGGATAAAGTTCCCATATTCCCCATTGCCCTCGCCCTCACAAAAGTTTTGAGATAGAGGATGAGGGGAAAAGTCAAACCTACAGGCCATACCTCAAGATGCATCCACTCCAGCAAATTCTGGACCATAAAAGCAAAAATGAAAAGGAAACACAAAATGCTGGAATTACATAACAGGTCAATTAGCATCTGTGTAGAGAACAGATAAATTAATGTTCCAAGTCTAACATATCATTAAAAATAGAAAACTTTTGGGATAGAAGTAAAGAAAAGCAACGTTCCCTCGGGTCATGGAAAACCTGGAAAAATCATGGAATTTTATTTGACTAAAGGTGCAGGAACCCTGGAGACAAAACATGCACATGAGAGAGTAAGTAAGGACATAATAATCTGTAACAAGGGAGAAGAAGTAAGGTGCACAAAGGACTGGGAGAGGCACTAGAGTAAATAACAGTTCAATGATGGGAGGGATCAGACAGCAAACAAAGATGGATTTTCATGTGTGTAAATGCACAGAGTGCAGTAAGTGCAGTTAGTGAGCTGCAGGCACAAGTAGTCATGTGGGACTATAATATAATGACAATATAGACCTGGTTCAAGGAAGGGGAGGAGTGAGAACTTAATATTCCTGGCTACAAGTTATTCGGGCATAATTGGGAAGGAAAAGAGGGTGACGTCAGTATTGATCAAAAAAGGCATTACAGTGCTGGTGAGGAATGAGATTGTTGAGGGGTCAGTGTCAAGAGTTTATTTGATTGGAATAAAGGAACCGGGGAACTGTTAGATTACTGGATGCATGCTACATATTGGGAAAGAGATGGAGGAGCAATTTTCAGGCAAATTACAGAAAGATGTGAGAACTACAGTGTAGTGATAATGGGGGCATCAATTATCCTAATATAGACTGGGATAGTGACAGTTTAAAGGACAAAGAGGGGGAACAATTCCTGAAGTGTGGATAAGAATAGTGCGTTGTCAGCCCAATGAGTAAGGAAGCAGTACAAGATCTAGTTCTTGGGAATGAATTAGAGAAAATAGAGCATGTTTCTGTGGGAGGGAATTTGGGGAACAGTGATCATAACATTATCGGGTTTAGAACAGTTAGGGAAAACAACAAGGTCTGATAAAGCATAAAAATATTAACTGGAGGAGGCCTAATTTAAGTGAGTTGAAAAGGGATCTGGCCCAAGTGGATTGGAATCAAAAATTGTTAGGCAAAACACTAATTGAGTAGCCTTCAAAGAGGAGATGGATAGGGTATGGAGTAGTCACATTCTTATTTGGGGACCAAGAAGAGCATCCAAAGCTAGAGTTTGCTGGACGACTAAAGATATAGAAGTTAAAATGAACAAAAAAAGGAAACTTATGACAATTGGAAAGTTCATAAAACAGTAGAGAAGCAAGCTGAGTATAGAAAGTATAGAGGGAAGATCTAAAAAAAAGGGTATAAGAGTGGAAAGAGAGACTATGTGAATAGATTAAAATAAAAGCAATATACTCCAGATGCTGGAAATGTGAAATAAAAACAAAGTGCTGGAAAAACTCAGCAAGTCTGACAGCATCTGTGGAGAAAGAAACAGAGTTAACGTTTCAAGTCCAATATGATTAATCTTTGGAACTGAAGAAGAGTCATAATGGACTTGAAAAGTTATCTCTAAGTTTCGAGATGCAGGCTTTGGATTCAGTAGTAATAAGACCACCGAGTCTCAAGGGTTTTTATAAAACTAAATTAAACATTTATTAATACAAGAAAGGTTGTAAGCACATACATATGTCTACAAAATTACCACTATAATAACTACAAAAATATCCTAATCAATCTGATTCCTAGTTACACCTCTGTTAAGGCAACAGTAAAACACATAGGGGAGAATTTTCTCCCCGTTGGGCGGGCCAGTCAGGAGCACACATGGGCGGGCACAGAGCCAATTAGTGCCCACAATCGGCTGCACGCCGCCGTTTTACGTGGGCGGGCCAATTAAGGCCTGCCCAGCGTGATGCTCTACCTGTGTGGGCGGGGGTAGGAGGGAGAGTCGGGGCCTGCGCTGTATCAGAGAGATTAATTTAATTATCAAAAATTGAAAAAAATAAATAAAATTATTCAGACATGTCCCCTCATGTGACATTGTCACATGAGCTGGGACGTATTTATGAATTTTCTTGAAACATTTTATTGAATTAATAAACCCTTCATGAAACCTCATCCCGCCCATGATTGAGGTTCCATGAAAAATGCGAAAGCCGCCTTAAGGTTGGACAGGCAGCCCTGGCAATTAGTTCAGTTGGATTAACGGCCTTAACAGGCCTTTGACAGTTCGGCGGGCGCGTAGCCTAGCCTACTCCGGTGCGCATCCGCCGAACTGAAGATCGGAATGACGCGTGGTGACCTTGAGACGCATGCCTGTCATTTTATGCCCCCGCACGCTGAACAGAAGATTCTGGCCATAGATTTAAACAGACCCCTGGCAAAGCACACTCTGGACAGTCACGTTCAAAATGAGTTTCTTTCAGCTCTGGGTCCTTGCAGACAGCGGCTTGAGGCTTACAGGCTGAAGGCTTTAGATCTTAGAAACCTTTTTACCAACAGCCTTCTCTCCCTTTATACATATTTTCCTCTTTGAATGCAAATTTTCATTGTAGCACTAGGTCTTTTGAACTTTACCTCTTCCAATAATAAGACACTTTCATAATACCCATTTCATTAGTAATCCTTGGGAAAAATAAACACACTGGGCAGGATTTTGCCCTTGGCGGGGGTGCTCGGGAGTGCGGACCGGGAAGCCGACCACTACCTGCAATCGGCTCCGCACCACAATTTTGCATGGGCGGGCCAATTAAGGCTGCCTGTGCGGGTGGGGGGAGGAGGGAGAGCTGGGTCTGGTGCGCAGTTCGCACACGTGCGAGAAAGAGCGCTTCAGTCTCCCTGGAGCTGCCTCAGGGAGATTGAAGCGCTTTTTAAAAAAATTAATAAAGACAGTAAAAATTTAATGAAACATGTCTCCTCGTGCTGTCACATGAGATGGGACATGTTTTTAATTCTAAAATAAAGTTTTTATTTAATGTTTATTTGCTTAAGGAAACCTCATCCCGTAGGTGAGGTTTCCTAAAAATGTAAAGGCCGCTTGGCCTTTTCGCCTGTCGGCCAACCATAAGGTTGGACGGGCAGCATAGATTTGAATTTAATTAGATTGATAATGACCTTAATAGGCCTTTTAATTATCGGCGGGCGCGCAGCCAACTCCGGCGTGCGCCCACCGAACGAAATATTGCGCGAGTGCGCAATTATGTCAGGACACACGCCCGACGTCATCACGCGTCATTTTACGCTCAGGCATGTCGGGCACATGCCTGCACACCAAGTGTAATATTCTGCCCACTGTTTCTGAGCTTCACCTGGTTAGGTGTAATATTTCACTCCCTCTCTTTGAATCTAAGCTACACTAGTTTGTTTAAAGAAAAAAATGCAAATTTCCCCCATGTTTACCTAATTATCATTTTAAACCTACTTCTGTTCTATACATCAAAGCCTCTAGACCAGCTGGCTTTATTCCAATTAAGACACACATACACACACATAGACACAGACACCACTAGAACTCTATTTTAAAATAGTTTCCAATGACATTACAGACATTATTATATCATCTTGACAATAGATGCTACCAGACCTGCTAAGATTTTCCAGCACTTTCTGCTTTTATGTGAGTAGATTACTGGGTTCATTTCTGAATCAATAAAAATCAAAATTCGCACTTTCTATAACCGGCTGGAAATATGCTCCATGAGTTTGTTACTTACGTGGTGAAGGTGAAAGTTAATTCTTTTAATTGAGGCAAAGATACCTTGGGTCTCCCTTATTTTGTACTCTTAAGAAAGGTCTGATAAATTCTTCCGCATCATATTGGATCACTGTACCATCTAATGTTTCAATACAAAATACTCAATTGTATATGTACCACATGAGTATTTTACAAAGCTATTTCCAGTTGCTACCTCGTATTAACAATCAAGTAATATATATCGAATTGTGACTCACCTTTAGGTGTCCGTAATGCAAAAGGAGCTGACAGACCTGCATCCAGAGTTGATCAAGACTTCTGCTGAGACTGACAAGATGATGATAAAAATTGAAGAGGAAACAATTGAAGTTGATGCTGCAAGGGAGTTGGTTGCAGCAGATGAAGTAGTGGCTAATGAAGCTGCAGCTGCTGCACAAGAAATTAAGGTACAACATAGTGAGCTGTTATTAATTTTTACTAAATTCTTTCACACAAGGTTGATCTTAACTGGGATTTTCCAAATTACCTTCTAGGGTGTTGCTATAATGATGAAAAATGTAATCAAAGGTTAATATAGAACCTGGTTTCTGTGACTGCTACTTAGTGTTTTAACCCAGTACATTAAACATGATTGTCAAACTCTTTCGAGTTATCAACAGTCACAACTCTTTCGAGTACAATCACAGTTCTTGGTTTCCGGGAGTGGGACATGAACCCACAACCCTCTGATTCAAAGGTGAGGGTGCTATGAACTGAGCCACAGCTGACACCTCAAACATGATTGTCAAGATGTGCCAATTACATCTGAAGATAAATTAATGGGTACTCCATTAACTTAATCGATCAGTTATTATAATAAAATGGTGAATTGTTTGAACTAAGGAACCACTGATAATTTTACTTTGTTTAGTGACATTAGTTAAATATTTTCCAGACTTAATTAAAAGGGATCAACATATTATTGTGGTGGAGGAAGCAAATTGGGGATTGAAATTACATTCTAAGAAAGGAACAGCTGATGAGAAGTATTTGCTGGTGCTCCTGTGTTTGTTGTAGTGAAGCTCGTCTTTTTTTCTGCAATATAAGATATTTTACACATCAGCAGAAACATATTCTTCAGCTGAATATAATGTTTTACTTTATTTCTTTGGAATGTTTTTGCAGGATGAATGTGAGGGAGATCTTGCAGAAGCCATGCCAGCACTAGAGGCTGCTGTATCTGCTCTCGATACTTTGAAGCCTGCTGATATCGCAGTTGTAAAGACTATGCAAAATCCACCGGGCCCCATAAAGCTGGTGATGGAAAGTATCTGCGTAATAAAAGGGATAAAGCCAGAACGAAAACCAGATCCAACTGGATCAGGTATGGGATTTACTTAATCATGACATTAATTTAAGTCTCTCATCATAACTGTTTTACATTAATGTAACAATAGTTGGAGCCAGGGAAACCTGAGGAATGGATGTCCTGAAAGATCTGATTTGAAACCACTGAGCCAGATCATAAAACTAGACAGCAAAAACTTTATCTACAGTAGTGATAGCCAAGCTCAGAAGCTTGACACCATCCAGGACAAAGCAGACTGCTTGATTGGCACCCCTTCCACAAACATTCACTCCCTCCACCACCGACAAACAGTGGCAGCATCTACAAAATGCACTGCAGAAACTCACCGAGGCTCCTTCAACAGCACCTTCCAAACCCACAACTGCTACCATCTAGAAGGACAAGGGCAGCAGATACTTGGGAACACCACCAGCTGGAAGTTCCTCTTCAAGCCACTCACCATCCTGACTTGGAAATATATTGTTGTTCCTTCACCGATGCTGGGTCAAAATCCTGGAACTCCCTCCCTAACAGCACGGTGGGTGTACCTACACCACATGGACTGCAGCGGTTCAAGAATGCAGCTCTCCACCACCTTCTCAACGGCAATTAGGGATGGGCAATAAATGCTGGCTTAGCCAGCAATGCTCACATCCTGTAAATGAATAATAAAAAATGAAGTTCTAGCATTTGACACAACTATATTGGGGCAGATGTCCAAAAGCTTGGTCAAAGAGGTAGGTTGTAAAGAAAAAGAAAGACTTACATTTATATGGTACCTTCCATGACCGTAGGATGTCCCAAAGCACTTTTCAAAAGAGCTTCACTGGCTATAGTGTAGTCACTGTTGTATTGTAGGAAACTGAGGAGCCCTAAAGGAGGAAAGAGAGGTAGAGAGATGAAAAGATTCAGGAGGGAATTCCAGAACTTGAGGCCTAGGCAGCTGAAGGTACAATAGATAGACTAATGGTAAACCAGCTGAAATCGGGGATGCTCAAGAGGCCAGAATTAGAAGAGTGCAAATATTTGATGGCTCTGGAGCTAGAGGAGATGACATAGATAGTGGGGTTGAGGTCATGGATGGATTTGAAAACAGTAACAAGAAGGAAACAGGGCCAACATATTACAGTAAAGACAAAGGGTGGGACCAACAAATCCAGGGAAACCCTGGATATTGAGGGATATACAGGATTGGATAAAGAGAAAAAGGGAAGCTTATGGCAGATACCGAGGGCTCAAAACAGCGGAAGCTCTAGAGGATTATAGAATGTGTAGGGGGGATCTTAAAAAGGAAATTAGGAGAGCAAAAAGGGGGCATGAAAAAACATTGGCAGGTAAAATAAAGGAAAAATCCAAAGTTATTTTACAAGTACATTAAGAGTAAGAGGATAACTAGGGAAAGAGTAGGGCCCTTTAAGGACCAGAGTGGTAATTTGTGTGTCAAGCCAGAAGACGTAGGTAGGGTTCTAAATGAATACTTTGTGTCGGTATTCACAAGTGAGAGGGATGATGTGGGTATGGCAAGCAGCCAGAAAGACTGTGACATAAGTAAAGAAATTAGCATAGAAAGGGAGGAGGCTCTAGGTGGCCTGGCAGGCTTAAAAGTAGATAAATATCCAGGCCCAGATGAAATGTATTCCAGGCCGTTGAGCGAGGCAAGGGAGGAGATAGCAGGGGCGCTGACAATAATTTTCAATACCTTTCTGGCCACAGGTGAGGTGCCAGAGGACTGGAGGACAGCCAATGTGGTACTGTTGTTCAAGAAGGGAGGAAGGAATAAACCAGGGAACTACAGGCCAGTTAGTCTAACCTTGGTGGTGGAGAAACTATTGGAAGCAATTCTGAGGGACAGAATTAATCTACACTTGGAGAGGCAGGGATTAATCAAGGACAGTCATCAATTTGATTGAATTTTTTGAAGAGGCGACCAGGTGTGTAAATGAGGGCAATGCATTTGATGTAGTCTACTTGGACTTCAGCAAGGCTTTTGATAAGGTCCCGCATGGGAGACAGATAATGAAGGCAAGAGCCCATGGGATCCAAGGCAATTTGACAAATTAGATCCAGAATTGGCTGAATGGCAGGAAGCAGAGGGGTGTTTTTGTGACTGGATGCCTGTGTCCAGTGGGGTTCCACAGGGCTTGGTGTTGGGTCCCTTGCTGTTTGTGGTATATATAAACAATTTAGACTTGAATGTAGGAGGGTTGATCAGTAAGTTCGCAGATGACACGAAAATTGGTGGGGTGGTAAATAGTGAGGAGGACAGCCTTAGATTATAGGAGGATTTAGATGGGCTGGTCAGATGGGCTGATCAGTGGCAAATGGAATTTAATCCGGATAAGTGTGAGGTGATGCACTTGGGCAGGACAAACAAGGCACAGGAATACACGATGAATGGTAGGACCCTGGGAAGTACCGAGGATCAGAGGGACCTTGATGTGCATGTCCACCGGTCCCTTAAGGTAGCGGGACAAGTAGATAAGGTAGCTAAGAAGACATATGGGATACTTGCCTTTATTAGCCGAGGCATAGAATATAAGAGCAGGGAGGTTATGGTGGCACTGATTAAAACGCTGGTTAGGCCAGATGTGAGTGGCACATCTTATGTAAAGAGAAGTTAATCCCATGTTCAGATGTCTTTTCCCTGAATGGCATATTAGGAGATCCTGTAAAAATCCGCGCTTGGCAAATTGCCGGGCGTATTGCGTGCAGTTCTGGAATCCGCATTATAGAAAGGATGTGATTGCATTAGAGAGAGTGCAGAGGAGATTTACCAGGATGTTGTCTGGGCTGGAGAGTTTTAGTTATGAGGAGAGATTGGATAGACTGGGGTTATTTTCCCTGGAGCAGAGGAGATTGAGGGGGGACATGATTGAGGTGTATAAAATTATGAGGGCCATAGATAGGGTAGACAGGAAGTAACGTTTCCCCTTGGTGGAGGAATCAATAACCAGGGGGCATAGATTTAAGGTGAGGGGCAGGAGGTTTAGAGGGGATGTGAGGAAGAATTTTTTCACCCAGAGGGTGGTGAGAATCTGGAACTCACTGCCTGAAAGGGTGGTAGAGGCAGATACCCTCATAACATTTAAGTATTGGATGTGCACTTGCGATGCCATGGCATACAAGGCTATGGGCCTAGTGCTGGAAAATGGGATTAGAATAGTTAGGTACTTGTTTGACCAGTGCGGACTCGATGGGCTGAAGGGCCCTTTTCTGTGCTGTAGACCTCTATGACTCTATATTGGGAGAAAAAAAAAAGACTTGCATTTATATAGTGCCTTTCATGAACACTGGATGCCTCAAAGCTGTTTACGAATGGCTCACCACATGTGGATTATGCTTCTATTTTATCCTGTAAGTTATGAACAGTGTCAATATCTGAGGTGGTGGCTGCGAGTGTGAAGGCGAGTGACAGTGTTTCTGCTTCATCATTGTCTTCCCATTATTCAACTTTTCGCTCATCGATTGGAGTGGCAAATACACATCTGTCTAAAAAGAGTTTGCAATATAGGTGATTCTAAAAGCATTTCCCTCAAGACATATTTCTCTGACAACTTGTAATAGTAATATATTTATTTGCATAAATACAGATTAAGATTTTGATTATTGTATATAAATGATCTCTTGGGTTGAAACAAGCTGAAATTATTGCAACAGATGAAGACCAAAAGTATTTAAAAGAATGATTTTTAGTATTAGTATTTAGTATTTTTTTCTTAATTTTCACACAGGTAAAATGATTGAGGATTATTGGGGCCCATCTAAGAAACTTCTTGGCGACCTTAAATTCCTTGAAAGCCTGAAGGCGTTTGACAAGGACAACATTCCACCTGCTATCATGAAAAGAATCAGAGAGAGGTTTATAGACCATCCAGACTTTCAGCCGGCTGTTATTAAAAATGTATCATCTGCCTGTGAAGGTTTGTGTAAATGGGTTAGAGCCATGGAAGTGTATGAACGCGTCATAAAGGTGGTTGGTCCAAAACGTGAGCGGCTGAGGATAGCCGAAGAGGAATTTGCTGTCCAGATGGAGATGCTGAATGTTAAACGTGCAGAGTTAAAAGCTTTGGAGGACAAACTGCAAGCATTGAATGATGACTTTGAAATTATGAATAACAGGAAGAAGGATTTAGAAGACAACATAGAACTCTGCTCACAGAAACTTGTACGTGCTGAAAAACTGATAGGTGGACTTGGTGGAGAGAAGGACAGGTGGACTGAAGCTGCTCGACTTTTAGGAATAAAGTACAAAGATCTAACTGGTGATGTGCTTCTGTCATCAGGCACCGTAGCCTATTTAGGGGCTTTCACAGTTGATTATCGTTATGAATGCCAAAGTGAGTGGCACATCTTATGTAAAGAGAAGTTAATCCCATGTTCAGATGTCTTTTCCCTGAATGCCATATTAGGAGATCCTGTAAAAATCCGCGCTTGGCAAATTGCCGGGCTGCCAGTTGATGCTTTTTCTATTGACAATGGGATAATTACATCAAACTCGAGAAGGTGGCCCTTAATGATTGATCCTCAAGGTCAAGCAAACAAATGGGTCAAAAATATGGAGAAAGCCAACAGACTTGGAGTAACAAAGTTATCAGACACAAATTATGTAAGGACGTTAGAAAATTCCATCCAGTTTGGCACCCCACTCTTATTAGAAAATATTGGTGAAGAGCTAGATCCCATGCTTGAATCAGTACTGCTGAAGCAAACATATAAACAACAGGGAGTAGAGGTCATGAAGTTAGGGGAAAACGTAATTGAGTATTCACATGACTTCAAATTCTACATTACCACTCGTTTAAGAAACCCACACTACCTCCCAGAAGTAGCAGTAAAAGTTTGTCTTTTAAACTTCATGATTACACCACTGGGCCTTGAAGACCAATTGCTGGGAATTGTAGCTGCCAAAGAAAAGCCTGAGTTGGAAGAAAAGAAGAACATGTTGATCCTGGAGAGTGCACAGAACAAAAAGCAACTTAAGGAGATAGAGGACAAAATTCTTGAAGTCTTGTCTTCATCACAGGGAAATATCTTAGAAGATGAAACTGCCATTAAAGTGCTATCTTCTTCTAAACTGCTTTCAGAGGAAATATCTCAAAAGCAACAAATTGCAACTGCAACAGAGAAAGAAATAGATATCACACGAATGGGTTATAAGCCTGTTGCAGTACACTCATCTATTATCTTCTTCTGCATCTCTGACTTGGCTCACATTGAACCGATGTATCAGTACTCACTCATTTGGTTCATTAACTTGTATGTGCAGTCAATTGCAAACAGTAAGAAGAGTGAAAATGTTGGTAAAAGAATTTTAGCCATAATGGAACACTTCACATTGAGCATCTATAACAATGTTTGTCGTTCTCTGTTTGAAAAGGACAAACTACTTTTTTCACTGCTTCTTAATGTGGGGATATTGAAAGGTAAAGGAGAAATCGATGAAGAGCTATGGCGTTTTCTGCTAAGTGGTGGTGTGGCTCTTGACAATCCATATCCCAATCCAGCTCCTGAATGGCTATCAGACAAATGCTGGTCAGAGATTGTCCGAGCATCTAATCTGACAAACCTGTATGGTTTTATGGATCATGTGATTGACAATATAGAAAAGTGGAAAAACATTTATGATTCTGCAAAACCTCATGAAGAAGCACTTCCAGATGAATGGAGTTCCTTAAAAGGAATGGATCACTTGGTTGTTATCAGATGCTTTAGACCAGACAAAATTATTCCAGCAGTGCAGCAATTCATTACTAATACAATGGGAAAGATATTTGTTGAACCTCCAACGTTTGATCTTGGCGGTAGTTACAATGATTCCCATTGCTGTGCACCTTTGATATTTATTCTTTCCCCTGGAGCTGATCCCATGGCAGGTAAACTGATTAGTTGAATCATTAATCCATTAACTGTTACACTTTTGGATAAAAAATGAAATCAAATTAAAAGAAGAAATATTTTAGTCTTAATCCAACATTATGTTTTCTTTATACTGGTATGTAATATTGAACAATGTAAATAGCAAACTGTAATTTTATACTAATGCAAAAATTGTTTGGAACAAATGGTATAAATGCTTGATGTAGCAGCATGTTGTGTATTCATTTTTAAGTTTCCCCTGCTTTTAAGAAGGACTTTCATTCCTTTCTGGTGTTTTGGTTTGAATGATAACTTCCACTTCTGATTATTTTGGGGATGAATTTCCTCAGGGCTTCTACTGTTTTTCTGCTATACTCACGGTCAAAATGCCACGGAAACTCCAAACAATATAAAGTTCTTACCCAGTTTTTTGAGATTTCCACGACTCTTCCACGAAAGCTATGCAAATGGGGGGGATCTCCATGGAAATTCATCCCATTTACTTATACTGTTCATGTTTGGTGTCATCCGCTTATGTGCTGTACAGTTGGGAAAAAGTAGTGAAAAATCTTACCAATTTTCAAACATTGTGAAATGTTTGTGGCAGAGTACAGTTTCTAGCTGTGTTATGTTCATGAATGTTTTATTCCATGCTCACAGGCTTGCTTAAGTTTGCAGAAGATGTTGGCATGGGTGGAGAAAACACTCAAACAATATCACTTGGTCAGGGCCAGGGACCTATTGCCGCACAAATGATAGACGGTGCTATTCAAAGTGGATCCTGGGTCGTATTGCAGAACTGCCATCTTGCAACTAGCTGGATGCCTACTTTGGAGAAAATCTGTGAGGAGGTGATTATACCAGAAAACACCAAGAAGAACTTCAGGTCCAAATTTTTCTAATTCCGTTGAATATTCATAATTTAATATTGGTTATTACTTTCATAAATGTAAACACACTTTTTCCTGTAAAGCGTGGCGCTAATCCGGTGCCTAAAAGATTTATTGCATTGGTTTTTACCTTCTGCCACAATTCTTGGCCAACTGGATTAGATTTTAGAAAAATGAGGAGTGAGCTAGCAGAGGTGAGGTGGAAGGTGAAATTGAGATTCAGGACTGTAGGACAACAGTGCGTTTTAAAAAAAATAAATAGCAAAGAAAGAACTTGCATTCATTTGAGGAAGTACAAATGCGAGGAGTTGAAAATTAGACCTTTTATTTGAACATTGCAGACTACATACAGCTCATTATGCTAGTTAGTAGCGTTGAAAACTATGAATGCTGGAACAGGGTAAATAGAAGCAATCTGTTTCAAGTTGTTGAAAGTTCTATTGTTCAGGCTGATCACAGGTTTATCATTTTATGACTTCATTAACCATCTGTTTGCCTGATCTTCCAGATCTGAGGAAACACTTCTGTAGTGTTACATATAATTTATCTAGTTAGCATAATTGATTTAAGAACATGCCTTAAAATGTCCTGAGTATAATTCCATTGGCCACAGATCAGGCATAATCTACTTGAATGGTGGGAACAAGCTTGAAGGGCTGAATGGCCTACTCTGCTCTGTGTCCATTATTAATTGCAGTGATATAAACTTTAGCTTGTGATTTTATGCTTTTTGGAATGCCGTAGAGATATATATTCTAAAGATGCAGATTGTCCTCTCTTTGTTGTGTGAATTATTTCAAAATATTTTATGATACTTGTGTCATGTGCCAATTAAAAAGGCGTATCTTTTCAGATTGTGGCTGACCAGTTACCCTTCAGACAAGTTTCCTGTCAGTATTCTTCAAAATGGTGTAAAGATGACAAATGAGCCTCCAAAGGGCCTCAGGGCAAATATGCTACGTTCATATCTAAACGATCCAATCTCAGATACTACCTTCTTCAATAGTTGTGATAAACCTGAAATCTGGGAAAAACTTCTATTTGGGCTTTGCTTTTTTCATGCTCTAGTGCAGGAGAGGAGGAACTTTGGTCCTTTAGGTGAGCCTCCAATATTACAGAAATAGATCATTAAAGATATCTTCACAGGATAATGTAGTTAATAATTTTAAAATATTTATGCCAAATATATATTTCCCCAAGATAGATAAATTAACATATTCTAGTATCTAAACTGTATATTGTCAATTATTTATGTAATGTTCAAACCAGATGTAAAGAAATTAATATTTATTGGTTTTAAGCATTTAAATCTTTAGGGTGTAATATGAATTCAATCTTTACCACTATAGATATTTTATTGCTTTGCAATACAACTTTTTAACAGGTTGGAATATCCCTTATGAATTTAATGAGTCTGATCTGCGAATAAGCATGAGACAGATCCAAATGTTTCTGAATGAATATGAAGAGGTACCATTAGAAGCTCTAACATACTTAACAGGTACATGATTACAATTGATAATTCAGTTCCTTCACTGATATTAATTAAAGCATCTTAACTGGTTGAAAGTTTATTTTAAACAATAAGATTGGTGATGTTATTGTCATCCTACAGATTTCATCAAAATTTATGTATTTCTTAATTCCTAAAGGTGAATGTAACTATGGAGGTAGAGTTACAGATGACAAAGACAGGCGTTTGCTTTTGTCTCTTCTATCTATTATATACAATAAGGACCTAATATACCAAGACAAATATGGGCTTACACCTGGTGAAATTTACTATGTCCCACCACATGGTTCATATCAGGTAAGCAATTCATTGAATGAATTTTCCTATCTACGCAAACTTGAGGCAAACTCTTAGGAAAGGGGTTCTGGTTTTTCTTAGTTACACATCATAATTTTATAACGCAGTGTTCCTGTCTGCCTTTCCTTCCTCAGATTAGCAAGTGTGTAGATTGGCACTGTAAAATAAAATCATTCCTTTCCTTGTGCTATAATATAATTGAGGAGGAAAAGGTGGGCAATTCTGCTCTGTTGTAAATACCTCCTTAGGATCAGTCACTCCCATGATCTGAACATTTGTGGGAGTTGATGCACTGCACTACTTGCACAATAGCACAACCTAGGGATGTAAAGAAAGAATGAATTTACATTCATAGAGCACCTTTGGTATCTCAAAGTGCTTTGCAGCTGATGATGTATGTGCTGTAGTAACTGTGTAATATAGAAAATGTAACAATAACAGTTCCTTGTGATCTGAACTTGTATCTTTCACGTGTACCTCCCTTCAGTCTCCATGTAGTCAGCACAGGCTCAGTGGTAGCTCATCTGAGTCAGAGATTGTGGGTTCAGATGACACTCTCGACACTTCAACACAAAATCTAGGTTGACACTCCAGTGCAATACTGAGGGGGTGCTGCACTGTCAGAGTTGTCTACTTTTGGATGAGAATCAAACCGAGGCCTCGTCTGCTCCCCAGATGGATGTGAAAGATCCCATGGAATTTTTTTAAAAAAAGAAAATCCTCCCTAGTGTCCTGGTTAATATTTGTTCAACCAATGTCACTAAAGCAAATTGTTTTGTCTCCGGAGCACTTTGTGGGAATTTGTTATGAACAAATTGGCTGTCGTGTTTCCAACATTACAACAGTGACTACATTTTAAAAATACTTAATTGGCTGTAGATTGCTTTGGGACATCTGGAGATTGTCAGAGGTGCTATACAAACGTGATTTCTTAATTTCCACCAGAGGACCAAACACAGATGAGTGAAGTTTGGTTTGAATTGTCTCTAAACTGTCAAGTTACCTTTCATTATCCCCAGGTTCAGGTGGCTCAACTAATAGTTAAAACACGCCTCTGCCAGCCCTGCTGTCCTGTAAACTTAAGTTAAAGCTTGCTTTATAGGGGTGTACCTTTTAAAATAACTGCAGCGGTTATTTTACCACCACCACCTTTACAAGGGCAATTAGGGATGGGCAATAAATGCTGGCCTAGCTAGCGACACCCACATCCCATGAATAAATAAAAGGAACTAATTTTTAGATAATTTCCTTGGGAAAATATTATTTTTTTAAATCCAGAGATGTGACAACAGGTAATATACAAATGTTACACTCTTGGTCAAAAATAGGGTGTAAAGATAAGCTCAGCAGCCACAGGTCAGTCAGTTTAACCTCAGTGGTGGGGAATCTTTTCGAAGCGATAATTCAGGACAAAATGAATGAACCTGGGGAAATGCGGATTAATTAAGGAAAGCCAGCATTGATGTGCTAAGGGCAAATTGTGTTTAACTAACTTGCTTTAGTTTTTTGATGAGAGAACAGTGAGGGTTATTAAGGGTAATGTTGATTCTGGGTACATGGACTTGTAAAAGACATTTGATAAAGTGCCGCACAACAGACTTGTGAGCAAAGTTAGAGTTTATGGAATAAAGGGGACAGTAGCAACATGGATACAAAATTGGCAGAGTGACAGAAAACAAAGTAGTGATGAACGGCTGTTTTTCAGACTGGAGGAAGTTTTTTAGTGGAGTTCCCCAGGAATCGGTGTTGGTACCCCTGTTCTTCCTAATATACATTATGGCTGAGATATTATTGGTGTACAGGGCACAATTTAAAAATTTGCGAATGATATGAAACTTAGAAGTATTGCAAACCATGAGGAGGATAGTGTAGACATAGACGGGTTCACGAAATGGGCAGACAAGTGGCGGATGAAATTTAATGCAGAGAAGCATGAAATGTTTCATTTTGGTAGGAAGAATGCAGAGACACAATATAAAATAACGGGTATTGAAATGTTTCTTCACTTCTTAACAATTAAGAACACACACACACACACACACATCTGCCCTATCTGCTTCTGAACCCCAGCTTCCTGTATAAAAAAACAGAAGATTTCTTTATTCCTTATTTTACACCAATACATCCAGGACTTAGCACATCCTGCTGGCAGGTTTTATATAACAATTCTTTTTAACTAAAATGTCCTTTCACAAAAAAAGCATTTAACATTAAACACAAACATCACATCTCCTCCCCCTTTAGCCAGGAACAAATCAGTCAGACAGTTGGCAGATTCGCTTTGGTCTAGAGAGGAATGTTGGCTTAGGTATCTCAGTTTGTTTGTTTAGAAATAGGAGGATCTGCTGTTCCACTTGTTTCTGTTCAGGTTCAACAGTTGCAGCTACAGGTTTGTCAGTTGAAATAAGTCTGGTTTCACCAACTGCAGCAGATGTTTCCCAAAAATCTTCCACTGTGACTGGAGATCCCTGGAAATTTGGTTCCTTGGATTTGACTTCTCTAACCTGGTTAGATTCCACAGGAAGGTTCAACATCATAGGTCACTCGTCTTGGATGCATGATGATTCTTGCCAGGAGCCACTTTGGTGTCCCATAGTAATTTTGAACCTAAACAGACTGATCCAGATTAAACTCATGAGCTGGTTTACTTGTGTCATGTGACCTTTTCTGATCAAGTTGCCTTGAATCCATCTTTCCTTTCAAACCCGGACACAGTAAATCCATTCTGGTATGCACTCGTCTTCCAAACATCAGCTCAGCAGGAGATACTCCTGTTGTTGCATGTGGAGTGTTACATCAAAAAGCTCTTCAGCTTCAACTTCCAGTCCTCCCCTTCAATATGGCCGTTTTGAATGTATGGACAAAGTGCTCTGCTTCACCATTTGAGGATGGGTGGTAAGGTGAGATGAGAATCTGCTTGATCCCATTGTTTACCAGGAATGTTTGAAATTCACATGATGTGAACTGTGTGCCATTGTCAGACACAATCTGCTCTGGCAATCCAAAAGTAGTGAACACATTCTGGAGAGCATCAATAATCTTTGCTGAAGTAGTCGACTTCATGGGAATAACATGAGGCTACTTTGTGTGGGCATCCACCACAATCAGGAATGTATGTCCAAGAGGTGGTCCGGCAAAGTCCACATGAAGTCTCTGCCATGGGTGGTCAGGCCAAGCCCACAGATGTAATGGGGCAGATGCAGCCGAAGACTTCATTTCTTGGCATGGAAGGCAATCACTGACCATGCCTTCGATGTCTTTATCCAAGTGTGGCCACCATACATGTAGACAAGCCAATGCTTTCATTTTGATGATTCCCATGTGACTGAGGTGAAGTTCTTCTAACACTCGTGTTTGGAATCTTGGAGGAATAACAGCTCTGATTCCCCATAACAAACAACTGCCTTGCAGAGTCAGCTCAAATCTACACATGTGGTAATGTTTAAGCTTAGTCGTCACTCCTTGAGGTACACACCAACCCTTCTGCGTGTACAGGTAAATTTTGGAGAGCACAGCATCCCTCTTTGTTTCAAGTCCTTCCTAATTTCTTTTAGCCAGTTTCTGCCCATAAGCAATGGATGATCCCCTTTCACAATGATAATTGGCAACCTTGCTGTTTTTCCAAGTATATTCACAGGCTCACCAGTGTAGGTGCTAAGCTGAAGGAGGGTTTTCTCCAATGGACATTTCTTGAAAATTTTCTCCTATGTCTTCTCTGAAGTAATAGAAACAGATGCTCCACTGTCAACCTCCGTTTCAACCATTTTACCATTTAAGGCAATGCCAACTTTTGAATGAATGCAATACAATTGCTCTTCTGCATTGCCACTGTTAAGTTTCACCTACTGTCTCATCTGGACTTGCATTAATTTTGTATTTTGTTTCCAAGTAATGTGCCTTTTTAAACTGCCTGTTTATTTTCAAGTGCGACTTGTCTGTGTGCTCCTCGTGATGCCCTTTTCTTGGTGGTACTACTTTACTGTGACCAGCCCTTTGATCTACATGCATGCTGTATGTGTCCTTTATTTCCGCATTAGCAACAATCAGTGGTTTTCCACATACAGGCATCTGCATTGTGCCCTATTCCATTACAGCGGTAACATGTTTGAAAGTGAGTAAACCTTGACTTTACTATTTTAACTTCGGCATTATTAGAACGCGCTTTCAAATCTCCAGCTTGTTTCTCTGCCATTTCTATGCTTTGTGCAATCTCGAATGCTTTCTTCAGTGTCAACTCTTGCTCCAACAATCTACGCTGAATTCTTTCATTTCTTAGACCACGAACCAAGCGATCACGCAACACTTCTTCCAGGTAATCTTTAAAAGTCACAATGTTCGGCTAATTTTCTTAACTCAGCAAGGAACTGGGAAACTGGCTTCTTTGAAACTTGAATCTCAGCAATAATTGCTGGTTTGGGATCGAAGTGCTTTTTCCAAAATGTCCACAAGGTCTTTAAAGCTTTTATCTGCCGGCTTGTCAGGAGCAATGAGATTTTTCAAACTGTAAGACCCCTAATAATGATCTCACTTTCACACACACACACTACCTGGTGAACCCCAGCGTCCTGTGTAAAAAAACAGAATGTTCCTTCATTCCTTCTACATCAGAGGGCAATACACCCTACTGGCAGGTTTTTTATGTAACACTTTTTAACTAAAATGTCCTTTTACAAAAAATCATAAATTAAGCACAAACATCACAGGTACAATTCTAAAGGGGGTGCTGGAACAGAGGGACTCGAGTGTATAAGTGCATAAAGCATTGAAGGTGGTAGGACAGGTTGAGAGAGCGGTTAATAAAGCATACTGGGCTTTATCAATAGGGGCATAGAGTACACAAATGTAAAGAAGTTATGTTAAACCTGTATAAAACACTCGTTCAGCCTCAACTGGAGTATTGCATCACCATGCTTTAGGAAGGATGTTAAGGCATTAGAGAGGGTGCAGAAAGATTCATAAGAATGGTTCCAGAGATGAGGAACTTACCTATATAGATGAGAGAAGTTTGGACTGTTCTCCTTGGAAAAGAGGAAGTTGAGAGATTTGATGAGGTATTCAAATCATGAGGGAGAAACTGTTCCCATTGGCAGAAGGATCGAGAAGCAGAGGGCTCAGATAAGGTAATTAACAAAAGAAGCAATGGCGAGATGAGGAAAAACCTTTCCACGCAGCAAGTGGTTGGGATCTGAATGCACTGCCTGTGTCTAGTAGAGGCAGGGTCATTTGAGGCTTTCAAAGGGAATTGGATCATTACCTGAAAAGGAAACATTTGCACGACTATAGGGAAAAGGGGGAGCAGCATTAAGCAAATTGTTCCTTCAGAGAGCCAGCACAGACATGATGGGCTAAAATAGCCTCCTTCTGTGCTATAACCATCCTATTATTCTATACAACTACTATTTTGAATTATTAGCACTGTTATCCAGTTGATCCATTACATTTGATACTAAAATCTACATTTAAAAGTGTAGTTTTAGTAAAGAGCATGTCACAAGTGGAGAAGGATGCAAGTTTAAGTCCTACCCTGAATAGCTCTGATCCTAGCTGTATTGAGTGGAACTGAACTACAGGAACCTCCCTACAGAGCACAAGAAAAATTGGAGGGGAGATTCACACGCCCATATTTTCTCTTGTTTCTGGTAGTGCCTGTGGAACAGGCCATTTGTACAAGCCTTAGGTCAAATAGAGGATTATAATGCTCCATAAATATCCCATAAAAATAAAGTATACAAACACAAGATAAGATTGCAAACCATGAATGTAAGAAATGGGATAGTGCCAAGGCATGGCTCTTTGGCAGACCAGCAAGTGAAATTTCCCGTCTGGGACTTAAAGCTAATGTACTAATTTTGTCTAAAGTGGCTATGTCAAGAAGACCAAAAGGGGAGAAATCTATTGAGGGGGAGTGAATATTAGAAGGTAACAAAGCTGTTTCAGTTACACATACTGTACTTGGTTATCCTTTAAGTAATAATGTGTACCTCTATTTGAATGCCTTTAATGATTTAATTTTCACTTTTCAGTCATACATTGATTATCTACGAAATCTACCAACTATAACCCATCCGGAGGTCTTTGGACTTCATGAAAATGCTGATATCACAAAAGATAACCAGGAGACTAATCAGCTTTTTGTAGGGGTGTTGCTAACTCTTCCCAGACAGGGTGTTGGTGCTGGTAAATCTCCTCAAGTAAGATAATCAAATTAGAAGATGCATAATGAAAGATCTGATGTTTTCAAGTTTTAAAACATATTTGGATTTAATTGTTTATAATTGAAATATGTTTACTAACCAGTTAATGGTTTGTAAACAGACACTGCAAAAGTTTGAATTTAAAGATGGACACACCATCATAGATCACTAGATCTCTCAGTGAGGCTTTTTGCAAGATCAGTGGTGAGTGCCTTTGCTTTGCTGCTGATTGCAAAATCACAGCCATAGTTTCTGCCTCAAACACTAATCCCTGCAACTGAATTCCACATCCTCACAACTTCCTTAGTAACAAAGTTCTCTTGCTCTCTAATATAAAAGCAAAATACTGTGGATGCTGGATATCTGAAATAAAAACAAAATGCTAGAAAAGCTAAGCAGGTCTGGCAGCATTTGTGGAGAGAAAAACAGAGTTAACGTTTCAAGTCCAATATGACTCATCGGAACTGAAGAGAGGCGTTTTGCTCTCTGTTCTAAATGGATTGCATTTAATCTTGCATCTATGTCGCTTTGTTTTAGACCTCTCAATTATTGGAAACAGTCTGCTTTTATCTATTTGTCCAATCCTTTCATAATTTTAAACATTTGTGTCACATTGCCCAATAATCTGTACTGTTCTCAAGAGGAAAGCACTAGCTTTTATAAGTCTTAATATTTGTATTTCTTCATATTAGATTAGACAGGATCCTAGTGAATGCGTTGGAGTGTCTCCAGAGCCATGATATTCTTCCTAGTATCAAGTCCAATATTGCAACTTCTAATTAAGATCCAATTAGGGTTTTATACACATTCGTTATTAGCTCTTGGTTTTATTTTCTATAACTAGTGATCAAAATGTACAATTCTATTAGTTTTTAAAAAATATATAGACTTTTCATCTTGAATTGCTGGCTTTAATATCCTCTGAACTGTAGCCCCAAATCCCAATGCTCTTCCATAGCATCAAGTTTATTGCTATTCAGTGTTAGATCGGTGCTGAATGTTACATCCATAATTAACATGAATTTCCCTAATGATCTATTTTTTTAAAAACCGTAACAGAGAATTTCAAGTCAATTGGTGCAGTTTGTTCATTGTGGATTCTGCCTCCAAAATGGATACTATATAGGAGGCAAAAGAAAATGGCTTAAACTTAAAAAAAAATTAGAAACAGAATGGAGTTTATTACAGAAAAATAAAGTGAAATCAAAATAATGTCTACAATTTCTGTTATGATTAATGGTACAAAAATAGTTCGTCTGTCAAGCACCTTGATGTCCTGATCTCACGAAAGGCACTTATTAATGCAAGTTTGTTCTTTGTTTACAGTTTTTTGACTCAATACAGTATTATTGATTACAAGAAGTATATTAACAATCAAGTAGCTTTATTATCAGTATTTGTTTTGGGGTTAATTATGCAAACTAAAAATATTTGAACAAATGATTAAAATTTTAATCAGTAAGGGAATCAAGGGTTATGGGGAAAAGGCAGGAAAGTGTTAAGGATTATCAGATCAGCCATGATCTCATTGAATGGGCTGAATGGCCTACTTCTGCTGCTACATCTTATGGTCTTATTTACATTTCCAAAAGATTTAATACCAAAAATCTGCTAATGACTTGTTATAGTTTTATTGAAATTTTTAAAATCTTCTAATAAACCTACATAATTTCAGGAAGTTGTTGAAGACCTTGCTGCAGACATTATGTCCAAACTACCTGATGACTTTAATTTGGAAGAAGTGATGAAGAAATATCCAGTAGTGTATGAGGAGTCCATGAATACAGTACTCAGACAAGAACTTATTAGATTCAACAGGTGTGCAACAAAAATGTAATGGCATTCAGAACAAAGGTTTTATCTGAAAACTTAATGCTGCACTTAAAGCATATCAAACTGGTGATTTTTTACTCCTGAGTGAAATATCCTCACCAACTGAGCAAGTTTCAGAGATTCTGTTGAATTTTGATTCAAATCCATCCTTTATTTCTTCTCAACACAACACATTTATATAAAGTCTGAGTGTGAGTAAACGTTAAACAAACATACCAGTTATAAAACGACATTTGAGCTGTTTACAATAAAGGCTGGTATTTGGGGAATTTTAATGGAGTGGGAAACCACTCCAGCGGGTTAATTTCCCAGCCACCAGTGACAGCAGCAGGCCATTAATGATTTTAGATGCTGCCTGGGTGTAGAGTGCAGAGACCAGAGGGTAGCTTTCAGCTGTTGAATACTGGCCAGCCTCGGCCGACCAAGGCAGGTCGGCCAGCCTCAGCTGACCACTCAACTGCAGGTTTGTGACTGCGCAGGGATTTCAGAGGATGTGTTCTAGAACAGGGAAGAATATGACCATCCTTGTGAAGCCCAGAGGAGCACTCTTGCTTCCTCTTGGCTCCATAAAAAGGTTTCTGATTTACCTTTTGGGGCTCTTTAACCTTCCTGATAGATGGTGACCTGCTTTCACATAGTGTAAAACCCACAGCAGCTGGCCACTTAAGGCTGGATTTAACTGCAACTATGAGCCTATTGGTGAAATAGGACCCTGATCTGAATATACGAGTCTTCTTCCTACTTTGGATGAGCACATCAACTGCCTGCTGAAATCTGCAGGTTAAGATTACAGGCTGCAGGAATGTGGTGGTCCAAATGGGTAACTAGCCTGCTATGTTTTAACTGTTCACCTGAGTGGTTTTTACTGCCTGGGTAGGGTTAAATTTAACTCTTAGATCTAGTTGATTATTGCAATGTAAATAAACAGAAAATACCAATGGGACAATTATTAAGAACAGATCTAATGGTGACGTGATTACAAAATAAGTGCAAAAAAGGGAAATGTATACATTAGGGATGAGAATGGAAAAAATAAATTTCCCAAAACATCTTGGTGACATTTCTGGGGTAAACTGCTGAGCTGTAAACATGGATAGAATTTAATGCCCTGCCCCATGGAGAGTTTTGTGGTTGGGGGAGTGGGGGTGGGGGGTTGCTGGGTGAGAAACTTGCCACTTTCTCTCCTCTACCTTGATTAAGTCTGGTGGGAAGGGTAGTGGACAGCTTTCCCAACTCACTGCCAATTAATGCCAACTTAAGGGTCGATATTGATCCTGGGCTTCAGGTGGGTGTCATATCAACAGCAGCCACTGTCTCCTCAGTAGCCACTGTCTCCTCAGTAGCACTACTGTTCAATAGAGCTGCTGGCCTTGTTGGGTGGGACTTCTGCCCCTGGGGCCCTTGATCCCAGGGAAGGCCCGCCACTGTCCTGTTAAGTGCCTGAGTGGCATGATGTGGTGGACCTTCCCGAAAAGAGGTGGTGTGGGGCTCTTGCCAGCTCTCTAGCCAGAAGTTGAAACTCCTGTCACTTCTATTAAATCCAGCCCCATGTGTTGTTCTTCTGTTGATCCAAATATTGGGACATAATTGATGAAAAAGGTGGTTTTGTAACTGCATGCTATTGAATTTGTCTATAATCATTGTACTCTTAACAGTCCTTAGCTGTGCTGGTCGATGGGAGTACCTTCAGGGAAAGTATGCACCAGTCACCAAAGGAATGAAAACACTGACATTGAAAGATTGATTTTTCTTCTGTTAGTCTGAGGAATGCTGTTCATCAGGTACAAAGGAAAGTATAATGGGGACAGGATCCATTATACCATGCCTTTAATCTCTACAATTTGTCCAGGTATTTCCTGGGAATCCCCAAGGGTGGCAAGATGCAGCTTCTGAAATGGATGTTAAGAAATTTAGAAAATTCTGTCTTAAAGGGTTTAATGAGAATACAAAACATTTTACATACTGCAGTATCTTCTCTTTCAGACTCACCCAAGTTGTACATAGCAGTCTTATAAACATACGCAAAGCTATTAAAGGTCTTGTGGTAATGTCTGCTGAGCTGGAGAATGTGTTTGACAGTATGCTGGTGGGCAAAGTTCCAGCCATGTGGGCAGCCAAATCCTACCCATCTCTGAAACCCCTTGGCAGTTATGTGGTAGACCTTCTTTCAAGGTTACATTTCTTACAGGTACTATATATTTAATTAAAACTATAGCAGAATGTCTCACTTGAATTAAGGACCTCTATCTTCATATTGAGATGAGATAGCTAGCAATATAAAACAATTATTATAGCCTATCTGAAGAGAAAATGCCATCGTAAATACAAACCCATTAACAAAAATTATCTACATACTGGTATATTTTAATATAAATGTATAATCTACTCTAAAATGTATGCAGATATAATTTGCCAAATTTGATGCCTCAAACATAATGTCAACATAACTGGAATATAGTTTTGCTGCCTTGCTATGCAAACAAATCCTTTGCATAAAATATTGAATATTAATTAAAATCTAAGAACCAGATCAAGACTTGCAATGAGGATTTATAAGATACACAACTAAGATATCATAAATGGCTACTTTTTATCCATTGTGTATTTTGTTTTATTCTGGGGGGTGAGAAAAAAAAGCAAAGATCATAAACTAACCCCATTTTAACCTGAATTATCATGGATTTCCACAATCAATGGGAACTTGTGGCAGGAATAGGAATAGAGGGAATTACACTCAAGGCTCTATAACACTAAGGGAACTGTATTGGAATAATCACTGGGATTAAGTACAAGAAACTGAATTAATATATTGCTGAAACAGCCTGGGTAAATGAGAGAAATTCTTATGATAATACAATTTCAGTTCTGCAGAATGCACCATTTAAAAGAAAAACATTGTTTTAAAGAAATAGGTATCGATGGGTTAGACTTTCTCCATGAAGAGTTACTTTCAAATGTAGATCAATATACTGAACCAGTGAAATTTAAAAATCAAGGATAGGATGTTTCCATTGTGCATGTACATAAGAGCATGTAGGGTAGTAAAACATTATTTGAGGAAATGCCTCACTTTGTTATTTGATATAAATGTAACAATAGTGCCATTTTGTTAAATGTCTTTTGTCTCTAGGAATGGATCAGTAAAGGACCACCCAGTGTATTTTGGTTATCTGGATTCTATTTTACTCAATCTTTTTTGACTGGTGTGTCTCAGAATTATGCAAGAAAATATACCATACCAATTGATCACATTGGATTTGAATTTCAGGTAAGAAAGGTATTCTACTTGTTCTAGGTTTTTCCCCTCCATTCCCTGCTGGACTTTTCTCCTCAATCCATTTCTTCAAGGAGATCTCTCCTTGCTTGAGTATGTTTCTTCTGGAGCCCCTTTCCATTATGAGCTTAGAATATGAGCAGGATATTTGATCATTTGCAATTCTGATAGCATGTTTACATTTAATACCTGCATCCTTATTCAAAACATGTTTTTAAATTGAAGTGTTCAGTACACGTGTTTTTCTTTGCTCTAAAGTTTTCCTATTCTTACATAAGATTGTTGTTCTTGGCATGTAGCCAAAACGGTTTGCTCTTGCAGAAGTATATTACCCCAGACTTGTTTCTCTTAAATTTTCTAGGTCATGAAAGAAGAAACTGATATGCACGTAAAACCAAGAGATGGAGCCTATGTTAAGGGTCTGTTTTTGGAAGGTGCTCGTTGGGATAGAGAAAAAATGGTTATTGGGGAGTCACTTCCCAAAATTTTGTTTGATTCTCTGCCCATTATCTGGCTTAAACCAGGAATCAGTGCAAAATTTCTACATCTAAATATCTATTACTGTCCAGTCTATAAAACTAGTGCTCGCAGAGGTACCTTATCCACAACTGGTCACTCAACAAATTATGTTCTTTCAATAGAGCTTTCATCAGATAAACCAGAACGGCACTGGATAAATCGTGGTGTGGCAGCTCTTTGTCAGTTGGATGACTAAAATGTCTTGCTAATCTTTGAATATCCAAAATATGAAAAGTGATTATGTATATTCACCTTGGAAATTGGGAAGTAGAAGTAAATAATTTTGTTAAAAAGCATTTTTTGCACACTGTTCATTTATTCTGAGATACAAAACGATGATTTGTCATTGATAACAAAATATTAAAATGATTCATGTTTGACAAAAATCATGAGTAAAAGATGGATGTGTAATAAAATGAAGGGCAAAACAATGAATTGGGCGGATTTAGTTTGTGCAATGGGGGCCCCCACCAGTTGAAGAACTAGTGGGAGCCCTGTGTTGCTTCTATTCAGGAGGCCCAACACCATTGAATTGCAATCAAGCACTTATCTGGGCAGCTCTCCATTGCTGGCAGCGCCACAGGGACCAGTGGATGCTGCTGGTAGTGCTCCGAGGCCTTCAGCACCCAATAGCATTGTGGATGCACCATGATCAGTCAGACTGCAACCGTTTGAGCTGAAGGCCACCACCACTTTCCGAATGGCAACTAGGGATGGGAATAAATGCTGACTTTACCAATGATGCTCATTTCCTAAGAATGAATAAGAATTAGACAATGAAAGAAAGAAAAACAAAGTCAGGCAAATACTACATTGTGTTGCTATCTGCACTTTTTAAAGTATATTTTGCACTAAATACAGAGTCTTAAAAAGATGAACAATGTGCAAATCCTCAGTACCATATGCATTTTCCCACTGCATTATACTACTTGCATGCAACAGGAGCACAATAGGCCCAGAAGGCAAAACCCATTGTATAGCACAGAACCTTGTTGTTTGGTCCATTTTAAAAACGTTTTAGTATTGAAAGTATTCCTCAATCTTCGATAAACTATGTTCAAAATAATTCTGTTCCAGGGTAATCCCACAACGTAGTTACTTTATGAACTTTCTAATTCAAACAGTTTGCTGGATGCTGTTCTCTTTTCATAACAGAAATTTTACTTCTAGAAATAAAGTACAATGTAAACCACTTAAATAACAAATCATATTCACGTGATCAAAGAAAATAGTTTAAGTGTTGACCCCAGTCACCATTACATTTCCTCATGTGATTGTAGATACACTGGTTTGGCCATTTTCCTCAGCCTTTCTTGCATTCTAAACTTGCGTCCCTTTTTATCAGCAAGTCCCATAGGAGGTAAATGCATCTGCAGATAATATAGAGCAAGTTAAAGGTATATTGTGATGGAACTATTTTTCAAAAAGTAGCATTGTAATCATATTCACAAATAATCTTATCAGTTTTCTGTACCGCGCAGCTCAATTTTTTTCTGTCCAGCATTTTGACATATATTTAGTACATAAGCACATATCCTCTTTTGATATTAAGAAATAGCCCATTCCTGACCCATACTCTGATAAAACACAGCTCTCTTCTGGGAGCACAAGATCAGCAAATTTAATTAATAATATATTCCAATTTTAAGGCTGTCTTACATCATTGCACTAGCCTGAACAGAAAAAAACTGGCTGCTGATTCATAGTGTTTGATTACAATTCTTTTGCTAATTTTCTCAGTCAATGTAAGCACTTAAGACAATTGTTCTTCACATGGTAGTATGGCTGTAAAACAACAAACCAAATGAACTGAGCTTCTGCACTGGGATTTGAACCTATGACAACAAAGGTGTGAAGTTAACTTAACCATTACTATAAGCCTTTAGGATCACATGTAGAAATTAATGAAATAAGTGATTTGTTGTGGCAATTTACCAGGAGGATATAATAATATAATATTGAAATTTATTGTAGAGTAATCTGGGGTCGGGGGGTGTGTGTGTGTGAGAGACTTAATTGAATTAAAGGCAGCTGGTCTGAAGGCCTTGATGTATCAGAAGATAAGTGAGGTTTGAAATGTTAAGTAGGTAAACATAAGGGAAGTTTTAGAATGCAAGGTGTAAAGGGAACATTTGCATTTTTAAATAAACCAGACTAGCTTGAATTCAAAAGGGGGGGGGTGAAACATTTCACCCAGCCAGGAGAAGTTAAGAAACTGTGTTTATTTTTCCCAAAGATTACTTGTAAAATTGGTACTATGATAGATTTTTTTATTATTGGAGAGGTAAAGTCCAGAGACATAGTGAAACAATGGGAATTTGCATCCAAAGGGGAAAATATGTATAAAGAAAAGGCTGTGTTGTGTAAGGGCAGGCATTCTAAGATCTAACACAAGTGTGAAAGGCCTCCAGTATCTAAGCCTCAAGCTGCTGTCTACAAAGAACTGAAGCTGAGAAAACTCACTTTGAATTTGATTATTCAGGGTATTGTGTGTTACTTTGCATGGGTCTTTCAAAATCTATGTCTTACTGTTGCCTTAACGAAAATGTAACTGGGAGTTAGATCAACTAGGGGATTTAGACGTTATCATAGTAGTAATTTGTAGATCTATGTATGTGCTTAAAATAATTTCTACTATTAATAAAGGTTTAGTTTAGTTTTGTAAGAAACCTATAAGGCTCGGTGGTCTTATTACTACTGAATTCAAAACCCGCATCTCGAAATACATACAAATTGCAAATAAAGATAGCAGCTGCTTTAAATTTCCCTCTGGGATTTGAGCAGCTCAGCATTTACCATTGGCTGTGCCATAACACAATTGTTTTGTTTCTGCTCACATGGGCACTCTCACTGCCTTGGGGGTATTTTATACAAATTTGTACATGGAAAGCAAATTGTACTACATGGGAGTAAGTGTAAAGATTTTCAGGATGATGGTTTAGTTGGTTCTATATTGTATACACGATAAAACACATTGCACTACAATTCTACCCGTATCATTATTTATAAATCTGCTACAAAGGAACAAAAGCACAAGCTTAGAAGATACAGAGGTCGATTTAGCACCTGCAAGTATCAGTATCTATTGACATTGCTGTGTCAAACAACAAGTTGGAGGCAGAGTGGGACTTATGGCAGGACTCAAAGTTGATTTACAAACTGCACAGCAAACAAAATCTACTGGTTCAACAGAGTCTATTTAAATAGTACACTACAGAGTCAATTTCAAAAGAGTTTCTAGAAAATACAGAAAACAGAACTTATGAGAGAAACTATAGCAATTTGTTCTGATAAAAGCAAGGTGACTTCTCCAGCAAAATACATTGTGGAGGATAGTTACGTATTACAAATGGATCATTTCTCCAGCAAATTGCAGTGTTCAGGATAATTAGATACTAATTGGGTGTGTAAAAACAATCCTGGTCACTTCCAAGTGTAATTGACAGGTTTATTCTTTATTTCTAATTACAAGTTTAGCAAAGGAAACTCTAAAGAAAATGCTCAATAACTATATGGCTCTTACTAAATGTTCTCAATGTCCAGCAATGTGATAATTCACTGCATTGATCTATTTAACAAATCCAATTTTACATGTTTATAATGTGAAGATGGTAACTTACTGGTCTAGGATAAGGAATTCTGTAATGTAGTCCTGCAAAAGCAATCAAGAGAATTCAAAAACCAAATGTTATATTCACTTAAGAATTTACAGTAAAGCATTGATAAATCTTTAAATGATTCTTACCCATTTCTATCCTTGTTTGGCATTCCTGTATGCAGATTTTAATTGCTTCTACATCTGTTAACTACAAAATAATTTTATTAATATCGTAGCTAATGAAGAAAAGCCAAAGCATATAACATATGCTATCATAAAAACAGAAAATTCTGTAAATAATTAGGTCAGACAATAGCTGTGGAGAGAGAAAAACAGAATTAATGTTTCAGTTTGATAACCTTATGTCAGAATATTCAGATGACAGGTCAACGACCTGAAACATTCTGAAACTCCACAGATGCTCTTTGACCTGTTTTTATTTCAGATTTCCAGCATCTGCAGTATTTTGCTTTTGTGTAAATATTATGTTACAACTCACCTAAATATTTTCAACTAAAACGTTAAATGTTGTGATAAGTTTGATTCAGGCTTAAAGAAATGCTTGACCATCATACACACCAAAGAGAATTAGTGGGATATTTGTCTTTCAGTTAGAATAAGTTAAGTTTATAATATACAGGTATGTGTGAAAAAAACCCAAAAGTAATGACCAGTGTAAATGTTCATGAGACTCATAGTTAATCACAGAGTGTAAACCAGCCACTGATTAGGACTTAACTGAATGTTCATAATAACCTTTTCAAATGGAAATAGCTGTAATCAAGTCACTAAAGGCAACCTGTGCAATTGTGACTGGTGCACTCTCTCTCCTTGTCCTTTTAAACTTCTCTGCAGCCTTTGACATGTTTTTTCAGATCCTCCTTAAACCCCAACACTAACCAAGCTTTTTATTCCCTCCTCCTAAAAGCTTCTTCTTTGGCTCAGCATCAATTTTTGTCTGATTATACTTCACTGACGTGCCTTAGACTGGTTTTCCATGCTATGGATGCTACATAAAGGCACCTTGTTGAAAACAAAAATTAGAATACATATCAGAATACACTTTACCATCCATACCACTCAAGGCCAGAAACTCAGTTCAGTCTCAAGTAGGGGGAAAAAAATAAGTCAAGGCTCTTGCTCCTATCCACTTATCACCTGCTGGTGTGTAGACACCTGAGAATATGGGTGAATAGCATAACATTATATTAAGGCTGAATGAAGACTAGTGGTTACTTGGGATAAGTACCACAGAGCATTTAGTGCATGGAGGTGAAAATTTCATACCACTGAATCTGTTCCTGTGACCAGAATATGCAGTTTGTATTGTCAGTAATTTGGATAATTTTATTTCATCATACAGCAAGGAAGGTAGAGTCATCAGGATGTGTAAAATAAAAGAGATGGAGAAGAGGATATGAGTACTTTTAGGAGCATGGAGGGGAGGTATTAAAATAAGGTATTTGCAGAAGTCAATGTGCTTGTAACTGATATCTATAAAAAGCCCGCCACTGGAGATAGAGAAAGATGACAGCTCAGGAACACAAGAGCCAGAGATGGACAACATAAAGACGAGAGACGGATGGAAATTTGAAGCACAGTAAGCGTTTATCATCTCTTATGCTTTCTGAACTATTAACATAAAATGATACAGCAGAGGAGGTCACCATTTGGCCCATCATGCCTGTGGCATGTCTATGGCAGAGCTATCCAAATTAATTCCATTGTCCTTCCCTTTCCCCATAGCACTAATTTTTTTCCCTACAAGTATTTAACCAATTCTCTTTTGAATGTGACTATTGAATCTGCTTCCATCACTCTTTCAGCCAGCACATTCTAGATCATAACAATTCAACTGTTTTTAAAAGTTGCTTCCTCAAGTTGTCTCTGATTCTTTTGCCAATCATTGTAAGTTTGTGCCTTCTAGTTACCGATCCTTCTGCCAACGGAACAAGTTTCTCCTTATTTACATCATTCATGATTTTGAACACCTCCACCAAATTTCCATGTAACCTTCTCTGCTCTGAGAAAAACAATCCCAGCTTCTTCAGTCTTCCCACATGACTGAAGTCCCTTATCTCTGGTACCATTCTAATAAATCTGTTTTGCACTCTCTCCAATTAATTCTTTGGCATCCTTCTGAAAGTGTGGTGCCCAGAATAGAGAACATTTCAGTTGAGGCCCAGCCAGTGTTTCATAAAGGCTTAGTAAAATCTCCTTACATTTGTGCTTTATTCCTGTGTTAATAATGCAAATACTCCATATACTTTTTAAACAGACTTCTCAACTTGATGTGCCGCCTTCAAAGAATTGCTTACATTCAACCCCAGGTCTCTCTGTTCCTGTACTCCCTTTAAGAATTCTACCATTCAGTTTATATTGTCTCTTTTCATTCTTCCTACCAAAATGTATCACTTTGCAACTCTGTATTACATTTTACCTGTGTTCATTTCACCAATCTGGCTATGCCATCCTGAACTCTGTTTACTACATTTCTGAATTTCATGTCATCTGCAAACTTTGAAATGATGCCATTTACATCCAAGTTCAGATCATTTAATATATCAAAAAGAGCACCATTTCTAATACTGACCCCTTAGGGATCCCACAGTATACCTCCCTTGAGTCTGAGAAACAACTTTTCACCACTACCTTCTCTTTTCTGTCTCTTAGCCAATTTTGTACCCATGTTGCTACAGTCCTTTAATCTCATGGGCATTAATTTTTAGCAAGTCTATTATGTGGTATATCGTCAAAAGCTTAAAAGTTCAGAACTTGGTCAAGTTAGTCAAACATGATTTTCCTTTAACATATCTGCTATGGCTTCAATTTATTACCCTATATTTTTCTAAATGCCAATTAATTCTGTCCTGGATTATTATCTCTAAAAGTTTCCCTCCCACCAACATTAAGCTGATTGACCGATAGCTGACAGATTGATCCTTCTTCCCTTCTCTAATCAGGGGTGTACCATTTGCAATCTGTCAGTCCTCTGCCACTATCCCCATATCCAAGGAGCACTGGAAGATTGTGGCCAGACCCTCCACAATTTTTACCTTTACTTCCCTCAGTAACCCAGGATGCATCTCATCTGGACCAGGTGACTTTTCTACTTTGAGGAATGCCAACTTTTAAAATACCTTCTCTTTATCTTTATCCTATTTAATATCACTACTGCCTCTTCCTTTACTACAACAACCACTTTTCTAGTGAAGACAGATGCAAAATATTCATTTAGTACCTCAGCTTTACAAAAAAAAACTCCAAAGAGATAAAATTTTGAAATTTCTCGACACTGCCCAATGCAAGTACAGCAAACACTTGCAACATCAAACTAACATTCAATCTTCATCCAAAAGCAGAATACTGCAGATGCTGGAAATTTTACATAAAAACAGAAAATGTTGGAAATACTCAGGTGAGGCTGTATCTGTTCACAGAGAACAGAGTTGACAATTCAGGTCGATGACCTCTCATCATAGAGATGTAATAGGTTTTGAACAAGGGGCAGGTGGGACAAGTGACAAATGGAAAATCTGTGATTGGAAGACAGAAGATTAAATGACAGAAGAGTTAGTCTTACAGGGCCATGGGTAATGATGATGGAGCAAGAAAGGAATAAAGAAACATCTTGTTCAAAACCTATTACATCTCTAACTTTTCCCAGTTCCGATCAAAGGTCATCAGCCTGAAACATTGACTCTTCTTTGTCAACAGATGCTGCCTGACCTGCTGAGTATTTACAGCATTTTCAGTTTTTCATTCAATCTGGATCATTGCATTTTACAAATCACATTCATGTAATCCCAACAGTTCTGAAGCCATCATTTCAGAGCTGCCTTTAAAAGACGACTTGAATGAGGCTAAATATAAAATTAAAATCTGAGACAGAAGTAACACTTTGTAATAATGACTAAATAACCTCTTCCAGCTAACTCCCCTGATTGCTGTCAGCACGTATGGTTTAAAAGAAAATATTTAAATAGAAATTGAAGAAAACTGAGTTAACTAATGCTTTTGTCTCCCCCCCCATTTAAAGTGGCACTAATGGCAATAATAAGTTGTTAATTTATATCTTTATTACATAATTTTCCCCATAAAAATGCAATAAACATGCCATAAATTAAAACATTGTGACTTGCATTTCTGTTTTTTCTGAACAATGCTCTGGCCTCTGTGATGATGTAGTCCTTTTCTTTCAAAGTGTCATCTGTTAGGCCTGATAGTGACTGCCATGTTCTTGCTATTCTGAAGATTCTTCGATAAAGACCAAGCACATCACACCTAGTTGCTACTGTCATCTGTTGAAATGAAGAGAAAATCTATGAATCTGCAATAATAATTTAGAAGATTATGCTGAAAGTTAGATGAAAAGGGGCAGGACAAAGCTCATGTGGAGGATTAACATAGGCACATAATCAATTGTGCTGAATGACCTGATTCAGTGGTTACATTCTATGTAACTCTAAGTAACTTTGTCAGAATATTTGAGCACGTGGCTGTAGGAGGGAGCAAGGAAAACAAAAAAATATATATTCAAAATAACTGCTGAATGTCATTATACATAATAGAATTGAAAGACTAGAAGAAATGTTAAGTTCTTTTGAATATAATTTTTGACCCTCCAAGGAATTTGCCTTACTCATTTACGATATATGCTCCCACCCATCCAAGATTTTTTTGTAAACACAATATGCTGTTTAAACCCAGTTCCCTTCTTTCCACATTGACCTGTAACTGCCTTTTACTATCAGAAATTTTTCCAATGAAGCATCAGTTCCCTTACCATCAATTCTATCATCCCCATACCTTTGTCCAGTTTAGACTCAGTTTATCCAAGGCTCTCCTTCCTGGCCTCCCTTCCGCCGCAATCTCCAACTCCAAATCTGCCACACATTTCCTATTGTTCACAAAATCCTGCTCGCCCATCAACTCCATCATTACCACCCGAAACTGGTAGTCATATACGAACCACCACGCCTTACCATACAATTCCTACAGCTTTATGTCCCCCTCATGCTGACTGGCCCTGTAACTCTACCCTTTTGTGCATTTATTTTTCTCTCCACTCAATCCCAGTGATCACCCATCTTGATTTGTCTCTCTTGAATTTCCTCTATATCTATCTATACCATTAAAAGTCTTTACAAAACACCTCTCTTTGAAAACTTGACATCTGCTTCTCTCTTGCCTGGAGACATTCTTTTTGTTAATGATGCAATACAATTGCATCACTGAAGCAACAGTGGCCATATCTGGTTCTTTTTAAATTTGTCAAGTTTACTGGCTCAAGTGAAACAATGAGCCATTGTCAAAGATTTTAAGCACCTCCCATGTAATTAGCCCTGCATGGTACAGTATAACAGTCAATTCAATATTACCAGCAATGTAATATTTATTAAACAAAGCCAGAATTGTGCAACTTAATAGAAGGCAACATTGCCCTGATACAAGCATTTTAAAATAATTACTTTTGCAACAAAACATTAATAAAAACAAAAATATGGCAGCAAGCATGTAAATTTTTAATGTCAGAATTCTTTAAATAGCAAAAATCAGAAATATTTTAATCATAGAATTTTAACGGCACAGGAGAAGGCTATTCACCCCATCGTGTCTGCCCCAGCTCTCCAAAGAGCATTATGACCTAATGCCATTGCCCTGCCTTTTCCCCGTACCCCTGCACATTGTTTTGATTTAAATCATCATCTAATGCCATCTTGAATACCTTGATTGAACCTGCTTCCACCACACTTCCAGGCACTGCATTCCAGACCCGAACCACTCATTGTGTGAAAAATTTTTTGCTCACGTCACCGTTGCTTCTTCTGCAAATTACTTTTAAATCTGCGCCCCCTCATTTTTGATCCTTTTACGAGCAGGAGCAACGTCTCCCTATCTACTCTATCTAATGCATAATCCAGTGATTAAGTGCATAATCTTCATAGAACTTTATCCAATTTGACAAAAACTAAATTGCTGACCAAACTGTATTTACATCTTGGTTAACATCTTTGATATTATAGATTTACTCATTTTAATTGTCTCTCACACAGGGTGTTTAAATGCTCAGTGCCTTTCTTAGTGTCATTATTTGACCAAGATCAGTGGCAATGCCACCTGGTACATAAAGCCACAATGTCATGCCAGGTCTGATAATATAATTGCAAAAATCTAACTATCAAATAAAAATGCATTTAAATGAGATGCAAATATTTAAATCGATACATTATCCTAGCTTTAAATATGGAGCTGTAAACTTATAGTTCAATACCCCTCCTGATGTTCCTCACCTTCGAGCTATGCTCTATATTCATTCTTGGTTCACTCTCTGCATAGCACTAAGGCTTCCCTACATAATGAATGCTATGGAAATTATGTTGTTATAGACTTGCAACCATAAACTGTTTACGATACAATGTCAGCTGGACATGGAGTAGTGGGCATGGCCAAGGCTTAGGATGCGAGTAGACTGGTTGTAAATGGGAAATGTTTGTAACAAAAGAATATTATTATTCATACCAGATCTAAAATATTAGTTAAAGTCAGTCCAGTGATGAAAAATAAAAGTTAAGATACAGGTTGTAATCCAGGAACAAGAATTAGGCAGGGATTGAACTATTAGTAAGTAGAAAATTAGCAAGCAAGACCTCAAAAGTAGTGATCTCCAGATTATTCCCAGTGTCACGCGCATGTGAGTGCATAAATAGGAGGATAAGACAGATGAATGAGTGGCTAGAAAGATGGTGCAGGAGGGCTTTAGGTTCTTAGGACATTGGAACCGGCTCTGGGGAGATGGGACCTATACAAGACGGGATAGACCTCCTTGCGGGGCATTTTGCTAGCGCTGTTGGGGAGGTTTTAAACTAGCTCAGCAGGGGTGTGGTAACCAGGAGATAACATTAGAGAGGAGTGTCAAGGTCCACAGAATACTAGGAGAAATAGATAGAACCAGCATAGGGACTAGTAAGTTAATAGGTAGTGCTAGAGTAAAGGAGAAATTAATAGAGTCTAAATCAGGGTTACTGCACACGGTAAATAATTTGGTGAGTTACAGGCGCAGATTGCCATATGATGTTGTGGCTACAACTGAGACCTGGCTCAAAGAAGGGTAGGACTGGATGTTAAATATCCTTGGATAGATGGTGTTCAGGAAAGATAGGAAAGGAAGAAAAGGAGGAGGGGTGGTGGTATTGATAAAGGAGAGCATTGCAGTGCTGGATAGAGAGGATGTCCCAGAGGGATCAAGGACAGTATCTATTTGGCTACAGCTCAGGAACAAAAAAGGTGCAATTACATTGCTCAATGTAGTCCACAGGCCACCAATTATGTAGAGGGCCAAATTTGCAAATAAGTTACAGGGAGGTGCAAAAGTTATAGAGTACTTAAAGTAGGGGACTTTAATTATCCAAACATGGACTGGGACAGTGGTAGTGTAAAGGGTGAGAGCGGCAAGATTTCCTAGAATATGTTAAGGAAAATTTTCTTCAGCGGAACGTTTCCAGTCCAACAAGGAAGGAGGCACTGCTAGATCTGGTTCTTGGGAATGAAGTGGGCCAAGTACATTAAGAGTCAGTAGGTGAACATTTAAGGGACAGTGATCATTGTATCATATGTTTTAGGCAGACTATGGAAAAGGACAAAGAACAGTCCAGAGTAAGAAAAATTAACTGGGGAAAAATCAGCTTCAATAGGGTAAGAACAGATCTGGCTCGAATAAATTGGGGCCAAAGGTTGGCAGGAAAAATGGATGCTGATCAATGGGCTACCTTCAAAGAAGAGATGATTTGGACACAGTCATTCCCTCAAAAGGGAAAGGTAGGGCAAATAAATCCAGAGCTCCCTGGATGAAAAAGGAGATAGGAATTAAGATAATTAAGAAAAAATGTGCAGGTGTCAGGTAGAAAATACAATTGAAAACCAAGCTGAATATAAAAGGTTCAGAGGAGAGGTGAAGCAGCAAATAAGAGAAGAAAATATAGAGTATGAAAAGAGACTAGCAGCCAGCAGAAAAGGGAATCCAAAAGTCTTCTATAGGCATATAAATAGTAGAAGGG
Source organism: Cetorhinus maximus (assembly GCF_964194155.1). Lineage (NCBI taxonomy): Eukaryota > Metazoa > Chordata > Chondrichthyes > Lamniformes > Cetorhinidae > Cetorhinus > Cetorhinus maximus. Next base: position 101,257,681 of record NC_135893.1, read on the forward strand.
TGGTAAAAAGAGGAGTAGGGCCGATTAGGGACCAAAAAGGGGATTTACACATGGGAGCAGAGGGCGTAGCTGTGGTACTAAATGATTACTTTGCACCTATCTCTGTGAAGGAAGAAGATATTACTCAGGCCATGGTAAAAGATGAGGTAATTCAGACACTAGATGGGTTTAAGAATTGAAAAGGAGACGGTATTGGAGAGGTTATCTGTACTTAAAAGTTGATAAGGCACCGGGAACTGGATGAGATGCATTCAAGATTACTGAGGAAAGTGAGAGTGGAAATTGCAGAGGCATTGGCCATAATTTTGCAGTCTTCCTTAGATTCAGGATGGTCCCGGAGGACTGGACAATTGCAAATGTTACACCCTTGTTCAAAAAAAAGGTGCAAAGATCAGCTTAGCAATTACAGGCCAGTCAGTTTAACTTCAGTGGTCAGGAAATTTCTAGAAATAACAATTTGGGACAAAATTAATAGTTACATGGACAAATGTGGGTTAATTAAGCAAAGCCGACATGGATTTCTTAAGGGAAAATCATGTTTAACTAAACTTGGAGTTTTTTGAAGCGGTAACAGAGAAGGTTGATGATGGCAATTCTGTTAATGTGGTGTGTACATGGAAAAGGCATTTGATACAGTACCACACAACAGTCTTGTGAGCAAAGTTATAGCTCATGGACTAAAAGGGACAGTAGCAACATGGATATGGAATTGGCTGAGTGACAAGAAACAGACAGTGGTGGTTAATGGATGTTATTCATACTGGAGGGAGGTTTGTGGTGGAGTTCCCCAAGGGTCAGTATTGGGACCCTTGCTTTTCCTGATATATATTAATGACCTAGACCTTGGTGTACAGGGCACGGTTTCAAAGTTAGCAGATGATACAAAACTCAGGAGCATTGTGAACTGAGAGGAGGATAGTGTTCAATTTCCAAGGGACATTAACAAGTTGGTGGAATGGGCGAACGGATGACAGGTGAAGTTTAATGCAGAGAAATGTGAAGTGATTCATTTTGGTAGGAAGAACATGGAGAGACAACATAAAATAAAAGGTACAACTCTAAAAGGAATGCAGCAGCAGAAGGATCTGGGTGTATATGTGCATAAATTATTGAAGGTGGCAGGACAGGTTGAGAGAGCAGTTAATAAAGCATACAATATCCTGGGCTTGATTAAAAGGGGTTATAGAGTACAAGAGCAAAAAGGTTATGTTTAATTTATATAAGTCATTAGTTCAGCCTCAGTTAGAGTACTGTGTCCAGTTCTGGGCACTGCACTTTAGGAAGGATGTGAAGACATTAACAAGGGTGCAGAAAAGATTCATGAGAATGGTTCCAGAGATGAGGAACTTCAATTATGAAGCTAGATTGGTGAAGTTAGGACTGTTTTCCTTAACAGAAAAGTAGGTTGAGAGATTTGATAGAGGTATTCAAAATTATGAAGGATCTGGACAGAGTAGATAGGGAGAAACTGTTCCTAATCATTTGTAAAAGAAGCAAAAGTGATCTGGGGGGGAAAACATTTTTACGCAGCGAGTGGTTAAGGTTAGGGATGCACTGCCCAAGAGTTTGGTGGAGGCAACTGAAGCATTCAAAAGGGAATTATCTGTTATCTGAAAAGGTAGAATGTGCAGGGTTATGGAGAGAAGGCAGGGGAATGGTACTAGGCGAGTTGCTCATTTGGAGAGCTGGTGCAGACACGATGGGCCAAATGGCCTCGTTCTGCGGCATAACAATTCTGTGATTCTGTGAAATGAAAGGGGAAGCAGAAAAGACAGCTGAAGAGATGAACTCCAGCTTGATGAACTTTTATTTAAAGATCGTTTCATAATTAGTAGAAGTGAGGCTAGAGGAAGGGGTAGAGAGAGACTTCAAGGAGGTTAGTAGGGCAGAAATACAGCCCAAGGTTATTTTTGCCCCCTAGGATAAACAGAAGAAGATTTAAGATGACATGATTAATTATAAGCAATATCTTTAGCACTCTACATTTATACAGACAAAACGTTTATAATGTATAATGATTTAATTTTAGTGAAGTTAGCTTCTAATGGCTTTGACAACATCAAGATAGAATAGTTGAGTGTTTTTTTACCCATGTTTAGTAAAAGTAAAGGGGAACAGAACTGGTGATGAAGAGGTAGACACCAGCAGGTGATTTAGAGTCTGGACTTTGCTGAGAGGCTGAAATTTCAGAAATTTGAAAGAGGACACTCAGATACAAATGAAGACCCTGCAGTCTAGACCAATTTAAGGTTAGGTGCCATTTTCCAGTTACAAAAGTGAATTAACTTTCTTACTATTATGATGTTTTTAAGTGAAATGGTGTAGCTGACACAGAGAACAGTGATGTCTAATCTAAAGATGCAGAATGTCATGATTAGTATGATAAAGAGATATGAAATTAATTGGGGACATGAGCCTAGGCAGTGTTTCTAGGATCTACAATGGGAAGGCTGAGGGTTGAAAGGTGGGCTGGGCCAGAACCAGAAACTGCAGAAAGTTGGTGAGGGGAGAAGAGCGGGTGTGTGGGGGGTGCATGTAGTAGTGCACACTATAGAAGTAGAGTGGTGCCTCTATCTTGATGTTAGAGTGCAAAGCACTGTAGGGGAACCTGATGCTTGAATGGGGATACAGTAAGCAAAGGTGTTGGCGGGGGGACAGGCCTTTTTGGTAGCCTCTTCGTATCCGGAACCAAGGGAGCAGCTGAGTCGATGGGGTAGTTCTATATATTAGTACTATATTTTAAAGGATAGACATACTCAGCTAACGTCAGAAATAGACGATCAACCAATTCCTCAGTGTTCCAAAGCTTCTGTGCTTTAATTGGTTTCAGACTAGTGTGGGTGGGTGGAAGACGGGGGCAAGGGTTACTGTGAATACTTTATACATTAATGATCTAGATGAAGGAACTGAAGGCATCCTGGCTAAGTTTGCAGATGATACAAAGATAGGTGGAGGGACAGGTAGTATTGAGGAGGCGGGGAGGCTGCAGAAGGATTTGGACAGGTTAGGAGAATGGGCAAAGAAGTGGCAGATGGAATACAATGTGGGCAAGTGTGAGGTCATGCACTTTGGTAGGAAGAATAGAGGCATAGACTATTTTCTAAATGGGGAGAGAATTCAGAAATATAAATTAATATAAATATAAAGTAATCAGGAAAACTAGAGTTTGTCAGCCAACAGGTGGTGCTGGAGCTATTGAAAAGTCTGTTTTTTAATAAGACCATAAGACATAGGAGCAGAAATTAGGCCATTCAGCCCATCGAGTCTGCTCCGCCTTTCAATCATGGCTGATAAGTTTCTCAACCCCATTCTCCCGCCTTCTTTCCGTAACCTTTGATTCCCTTAGTAATCAAGAACCTATCTATCTCGGTCTTAAATACACTCAATGACCTGGCCTCCACAGTCTTCTGTGGCAATGAATTCCATAGATTCACCACTCTCTGGCTAAAGAAGTTTCTCCTCATCTCTGTTCTAAAAGGTCTTCCCTTTACTCTGAGGCTGTGCCCTCGGGTCCTAGTCTCTCCTACTAATGGAAACATCTTCCCCACGCCCACTCTATCCAGGCCTTTCAGTATTCTGTAAGTTTCAATCAGATCCCCCCTCATCCTTCTAAACTCCATCGAGTATAGACCCAGAGTCCTCAAACATTCCTCATATGTTAAGCCTTTCATTCCTGGGATCGCTCTTGTGAACCTCCTCTGGACCCTCTCCAGGGCCAGAACATCCTTCCTGAGATACAGGGCCCAAAATTGCTCACAATATTCTACATGTGGTCTGACCAGAGCCGTATAAAGCCTCAGCAGCACATCCCTGCTTTTACATTCTAGTCCTCTCAAAATAAATGCCAACATTGCATTTGCCTTCCTAACTACCGACTCAACCTGCAAGTTAATCTTAAGAGAATCCTGAACTAGGACTTCCAAGTCCCTTTGCACTCCAGATTTCTGAATTCTCTCCCCATTTAGAAAATAGTCTATGCCTCTATTCTTCCTACCAAAGTGCATGACCTCACACTTGCCCACGTTGTATTCCATCTGCCACTTCTTTGCCCATTCTCCTAACCTGTCCAAATCCTTCTGCAGCCTCCCCGCCTCCTCAATACTACCTGTCCCTCCACCTACCTTTGTATCATCTGCAAACTTAGCCAGGATGCCCTCAGTTCCTTCATCTAGATCATTAATGTATAAAGTGAAAAGTTGTGGTCCCAACACTGACCCCTGCGGAACTCCACTAGTCACCAGCCGCCATCCTGAGAAGGACCCCCTTATCCCCACTCTCTGCCTCCTGCCAGACAGCCAATCTTCTATCCATGCTAGTACCTTGCCTCTAACACCTTGGGCTCTTATCTTACTGAACAGCCTCCTGTGCGGCAGCTTGTCAAAGGCCTTCTGGAAGTCTAAGTAGATAACATCCATTGGCTCTCCTTTGTCTAACCTACTCGTTACCTCCTCAAAGAATTCTAACAGATTTGTCAGGCATGACCTCCCCTTGATGAAACCATGCTGACTTTGCCCTATTTTACCATGCACTTCTAAGTATTCTGAAACCTCAACCTTAATAATGGACTCTAAAATCTTACCAACGACCGAGGTCAGGCTTTGGGAGCAATTGCATGGAGACACCAAGTCAGGAAGCCGAGATGGTGGGTTAAAATTAGTTTTAGCCCACTTACAAGTGCTAGAAGCTCGAGCAAAATTGGGCTTGGCCTTTAATGAACAGTTGATGCCAATCAGGTTTCCAGAATCAGCTTACAAATTTGAAGACTAATTTCAGCCAGCTACTTTTTGGCAATAGTGGGTATCAGTTAAGAGCTGGGAGGAGAGAGCACGAGCATGGTCCAGCTGCTGCCTACAACTAGTGCTGTAGAGCTGGAGGACAATTTTAGGTCATGCTTCTGAATTACTTCACTGAGGGATAGCATTTAAATACTGGCACAAGAGGCCAAGGATTGTTCTCTGGGTCACAAAATCTGATTGTACTAAACAGGAGAAGTTTTTGAAGACACTGTAGGGTGAAACATTAAGAGGTTTTGTGCTAATAGTAGACTTCACATGTGGCAGACAGGAAATCCAGAAAACCACAACTTTGATAAATCACTGGCTGCATGAAAGATCCATTATCTTGAAAAGTTCTAGTGCATATCTATAAACTTGAGCTCATCCAAAACTCTGCTGCTCATATCCTAACTCAAGGATCTATTAACATATTACCTCGTATTCACTGACCCATGTCAACTCCCAGTTCATCACTGCCTCAAATTTAAATTTCTTATCCTCGTGTTCAAATCTCTCCATGATTTCTCATTTATCTCTCTGTAACCTCCTCCAGCCTTTTGAAAACTTTGCTTACCTCCAACTCTGGCCTCTTCTACATCCCCAACTTCCTTTATTCCACTTGTAGCCAAGCCTTCAGTTATCCAGGACCCAGTTCTGGAATTTCCAACCTGAACTTTTCCACCTATTTCTCCCCTCCTTGAAGATATTCATTAACACCTATCTCTTTGATCAAGCTTTTACTTATCTGTCCTAATGTCTCCTTATTCGAATCTGTCAATTTTTACCTGATTACACTGCTGTGAAGCCACAACTAAAGGCACTATATAGATACAAGTTGTTGAATTAAGCCATGAGGGAGCAGTATTGAAGGTGGATTGTGGAAGAAAAACATTTAGGGAGGATGCACTAGTACTAGCTCAAATTGTCATTAGCACTTGTCAAGGTAACGCAGAAATATTTATCTGTGTTAGGGGGAAGAAAGTAAGAAAGAATTTATGGTAAGGGAGAATTTATTGAAAAGGAATGAATTATTTAAAATCTCCAGGTAACCAGGGCTACCAAGCACATTGGCAGTTAAAGGTTACCAGATGAACCTTGCACAGCCTTAGGGCCTGCAAACAACAGAAAGGCCTTGGGAGCCGGACTGCAGTCGGAGCATTGGCAATAACAACTAAGATTACGCGTGCTTTTCAACAAATAGGGGAAGAACAGATGGTCCTAGTTCAGGTAGGAGGGAAGGTCTCTGCCTGGGTGAAAAATAGGGACATACGATGCATGTACCTGTTACCAGAGATGTCTGTTTAATGTAAACCTATATGTTGACGAGATTGGAATCTGGAAACTGTTCTTGTACGTGGCCAATAATGTATAAATATGTTGAACACTTGTAATTTAGCGGAGTGCTATCTCAAGCTGCATTAAGATGGTTCTCCCCTTGCAATTGCTCAAATAAACAATCGTGACCTGTACCTGAGTCTCCTGTGGTCCGTTTGTCAAAGTGACCACAACAGACAGTCTGACTCTTCAGAAAATCCAAGTAAATTATGCTTTCATTTAATCTTACAGCAACGTGAGCAAATTAAACCGTTGCACTGTCTCTTTATCTAATCAGGGGAAAGCAATGCCCATCATCACATCATACACAATGTGTGTAGGGTGATTCTTTCTTGCAGATGGCTTAATGTAAGTGAGATGGCAGTGTTGGCTTTGGATTCACAGATGGCTTACAAAGCCTATCTTAGCCTCTCCCGCAGTGAGGTCATGGGTTGTCAGTTAGCAAAGTTCTTACAGAAATAAAAACAAAAAATGCTGGAGAAACCCAGCAGGTCAGTATTTCTTAAATGGCAAGGGATTAGAAAGTGTAGATGTACAAAGAGACCTGGGTATCCTAGTCAATAAATCACTAATAGCTAACATGCAGGTGCAGCAAACAATTAGGGAGGCTAATGGCATGTTAGCCTTTATCACAAAAATTTGAGTACAAGAGTAGTGAAGTCTTTCTTCAATTGTATAGAACCTTGGTTAGACCACACCTGGAGCACTGTGTGCAGTTTTGGTCCCCTTATCTTAGGGAGGATATTATTGCTATAGAGAGAGAGTGCAATGAAGGTTCACCAGGCTTGTTCCTGGGATAGCGGGACTGTCCTATGAAGAGAGATTGGGGAAACTGGGCCTGTATTCTCTGGAGTTTCGAAGAATGAGAGGTGATCTCGTTGAAACCTACAAAATACTTAAAGGATAGACGGGGCAGATGCGTAAGATTTTTCCCCTGGTTGGGGAGTCTAGGGCCATGGGGCACAATTTCAAAATAAGGGGAAAGCCACTTAGTACCGAGATGAGGAGAATTTTTCTTACTCAGGGGGAATCTTTGGAATTCTCTGCTCCAGAGGGCTGTGGAAGCTCAGTTACTGAGTATGTTGACAGATTTCAAAATACCAATGACATAAAGGGATATGGGGATAGGGGGAGGGGGAAAGGCATTGAAGTGGATGATCAGCCATTGTCATATCAGATGGCTCCACAGGCTGAATGACCTACTCCTGCTCCTAGGTCAGGCAGCATCTGTGGAGAGAGAAACTGAGTTTACGTTAAAGGTCCAGTGACCTTTCATTACTGTTCTGAAGCTTAACTCTCTCTCTCTCTTTCCACAGATGCTATTAGACCTGCTGAGTCTACCAGCACTTGCTGTTTTTATTTCAGATGTCCAGTATCTGCAGCATCCTGCTTTTGTAGAAGTTGTTGACAAGCTTTCCTCCAATAGTTGCAATTTCTAATCTTAGATAAGCGGACAGCTTAATTTAAAAAGAAACGGGAGCTTGGAGATTATCCAGCGGGGGACGTTTTTAAAACTTTCTTCAAAAGAAAGATCTGCTACAAATACGAAGCAATAAAAGTGGTGGCATCATCTGAGAGAAAACACTTGGTGTTTTCAGCCTCGTCCAGACCCCGGTGGGGGGGGGGGTGGTTTAAAACCTGAATCTAAATCGAGAATCATCTGCATAAACTTAATTGCTGTTGTTTTAAAAAAATAAACACAAAACACCCGAGGAACGATTCGCTTCTTCCTCACCCCCTGCCCCCATCACCCTCACAAAAAGAATCAGCCCCACACGGTGATATCAGGGCAGGGGGACCCTCACCTTTAAGATGAAGCATTCACTGTCCAAACATTCACCCGCTCTCCAATTCGAATTTTTATATAAAAAATAAATTAAACCGCCGATGTGATGGGTTGCGAACTGAGAGCAGGAGGTCGTCTTTCTGACTCTGTTTTTCACACATTGAAAAAGTAATACAATTGCCGTCGGATGACTCACGTTGGACGGAGAGTGACCCGCAGGGAGAAATTCGGTGTTTTCTGCCAGGTTGCCGGTTGTGTTAATATAAGCGGAACATATTTAACCAGAGGTTAGGCGGCGGTTTTTCTCCCAGCTCGAGGTAGAAACCAACGGACGAAAGCCTGGCTCGAGCGTCGCGCAGGCGCAGCGACGGGCATGACGGTCGAGCATGACGGCAAATTGCAGCGCCCACGCTCAACTCCCAGGAGACACGAGCCCACTGACCAGCTGAGATTCGAGCGCCGCGCACGCGCGTACCTCAAGGTTCCTCTCCGCCCCTACTCGCCGATGGTGCTCGAGCATGACAACGGATCTCATCGCGCACGCGCCCCTCTCCTCCGCCACCAACGGACGCCACGGACCGCTCGAGCGCTGCACGCATCACATCCCCACAACGGAGCTTTGACGACGGATTGCACTGCGCACGCGCACCTCTAAGGTTTTTTTTCCCTCTCCACTCCCGAGGACATCAGCGGTGGTTCGGACGTTGCGCATGCGCACCTTATCCCACACCGGAGATCGGGCTTGACGCTGTATTTCAATGCGCATGCGCATCTCTAGCTTGTCCCGTCCCCGTCGGCGGTCGAGGAGGGTGACGACGACGATGATGATGACGGCGGCGACGGGCCCCTCCTCCCCCCACCAGCTCGGGTTCCGGCCCCGCGCATGCGCCCCCTTGGCGTTCCGCCCCGCTGTCTTAAAATGTCAGCGTGAGTGTTTTCACTTTCCCTTCCCTGGGACCAAGCGCCGCCGCCTTGCGTGTTTGCGTCACTGTTGTCTGACCACAAGGTTTGATGAGGTAATGCGCAGGCGAAAAGCTGGGTGCCCGGCGCAGTAGGAAGTGATGAGGGGAAGTTTCTGTCTCCTTAAATTATCCGCGGAACGGTGGGTGTTTTTTCGTCCGTACATTTCTCGAAATCGTCGCGTTACTGTCCGTTAGTGGCCGTCCGGGCGGCATGTCGCTGAAAGGATCGGGTTCATCGGCCGTAATGTCGTAAAGAAGGCCTAGCCGCCTGCCTTTCCTCTCCAGGGGCGAAGGGAAGCCCGTCGTTGTTTCAGTGCCTGCGCACAACCCCTCTGACTCTAACCCTGAATACAATTAAAACTCAACAGCATCTGCGTTCTGCTCACTGTTCTGGCAAACAGGATGATGATGACTTGATTGCGCTCATATTATTTGTAAGTTTCCTGGGGTTTTTTTTCTCTTCTTCCCCCCTCCCTCCCTCCCTCACACATTTAATATTTACCTGGATTGTTGTTATTTGTGGTATGTGATAACGATGACAATTTTTTGTTGTTTTTTATTTTTTAGCCATTAATACAAGTCTGGGTCAAAATGAGCTCCCTCAAGCCCTCGAACGTGGCACATTTTTATCTACTTTGTGTGATTGGTAACTCCCCCCCCCCCCCCCCCCCCCCACCACCTCCTCCTCTGTCCTGGGTATTGAAATTGGGTTTGTGTGCTAAGATGGACTGGTGGCCTGATTGAGTGTTTTTGTCTGAAATCAGGGGGATGAAATTTTCATTTGAATGAAAATAGATCTCAGAAATGATCTCAGAAATGGCATCTTTCTAAACTCTCTGATCTTGCAAATTCCTCAGTGAAGAATTAGATAGCAAAGGGCTTCAAGAGAGATCATGGGCAGGTTAATTTTCATGGCTGTGAGCAATTTCGGACATAAACAATGGTCCTGCACAACAAGCACTATATTCTAAAATGAAGATGGAAGTTTGAATGGGGGAGGGGGTTGGAGAGTAAACAACGTTGAGCAGTTTGTTTTCAAGTTGTATACCTGGACACACCTATGCTACAGATGAGAATTTTACACTCCTGGGATTGCCAGTCCCTGTCATTCATATTACAAATGTTTTGCATATATATATATAAAATGTTGTTGCTGAAGTTTCAGAATCATTGTAATTTAAAAATAGCGAAACTTCTGCTTTCATGTGTTCCTATACGTTGTGTATGCAGTGGACATTACAGAAAATTATTTACTTCCCAAAAAGACTTGCATTTCCATTACCTTTCACAATCTCAGGGTGCCTCAAAGCTTTTTGCAGCCAACACTTTTTTTAAAGTGCTTTTTTATAATGTAGTGCACTAAGCACCCACTTTGCACACAGCAAAGATTTCAGTGAGAATTTGCAGAGTATTACTTAAATGCAGAATGGCTGCATAATTCTGAGGTGTAGAGAGATCTAGGTGTTTTACTACATGAGTCACAAAAAGTTAGTATGCAGGTACAGCAAGTAATTAAGAAAGCTAATGGAATGCTATCCTTTATTACGAGAGGGATTGAACATAAAAGTAAGGATGTTATACTTCAGTTATACAGGGCATTGGTGAGACTGCACCTCGAATACTGTATGCAGTTTTAGTCTCATTTAAGGAAGGATGTAAATGCATTGGAGGTGGTTCAGAAGAGGCTTACTGAATTGATACCTGGAATGAGTGGGTTGTCTTATGAGGAAAGCTTGGACAGACTGGGGTTGTTTCCACTGAAGTTTAGAAGAATGAAGGGGTGAGTTTATTGAAGTATACAAGATCCTGAACAGTCTTGACAAGGTGGATGTTTCTTCTTGTGGGTGAGTCCAGAACTAGGGGGCATTGTTTTAAAATTAGGGATCACCCTTTTAGGATAGATGAGGAGAAATTTTTTCTGAGGGCTGTGAGACTTTGGAATTCTAAGGCTCAGAAGGTGGTGGAGGCAGGGTCATTGAATATTTTTAAGGCAGAGGTAGATAGATTCTTGTTAGGCAGGTGAATCAAAGGCTATCGGGGTTAGATGGGAACGTGGAAATCGAAACACAAGATCAGCCATGATTTTACTGAATGGTGGAGCAGGCTCGAGGTGCTGAATGGTCTACTCCTGTTCCTATTTCTTATGTTCTAAATGTGTTAATGGCTAGATAATCTGTTTTAGGGTAGTTGGTAGAGGGATAAATATTAGCCTGGATGCCAGGTGAAATCCCCAAGTTCCTGTGGCATTTTTGGATTTTCTAAAGGTATTTGATGAGATGTCACATGTAAGGGTTGCTGAACAAGATAAATGCTTATGGGGTTGGTGTAATGTATTAGAATGATAAAGGTTTGATTGAGGGAAAGAAAACCATAGGAATAAATGGGCCATTTTCAGGTTGCCAGATTGATTCTTGTGCGACTTGTCTAGTAACATTGTTGAGGCCTGTAATTTATCACTTATAATGACTTGGATGAAGGATCTGAGTGTAATCTATTCAGTTTTGTTGGCAGTACAGAGCTAGGTGGGAATGCTGTGAGGAGGACACAGTCTGCAAAGGCTTATAGATATATTAGAGTGGAAAAGAAGGTGGGAGATGGAGTATAATGATTAGAAATGAGGCTATTCACTTTGGTAGAAAGCATAGAAAAACACTTTTTTTAAATGATGAGAACCTATGAAAACCTATTGTACAAGAAACAAAGTTAACATACAGGTATGAAAAGCAATTATGAAGCTCAATTATATGTTGGCTTTTCTTGCAAGGAGGTTGGAGTAAGGAAGTCTTACGGAAATTGTACAGGGCTTCGTTGAGACATCACCTGGAATACTGTGTACAGTTTTGATCTCTGTATCTAAAATAAGGATATACTTGCTTTAGAACTATGGAGCATGAGGTGAGGAGAAATTACTTCACTCGAGGTTTGTGAATCTTTGGAATTCTCTGTCCCAGAGAGCTGAAGATGTTCAGTCATTGAATATATTCAAGGATATGGGAATGTAGAGTTTAGTTCGAGGATCAATTGTGATCTTGTTAAATGATGAAGAAAAGAGATGTGGTATGTTGTACTCCTCCTATTTCTTATGTTCTTCTAAATAGTGTCATAGGGTGGTTTTGCCCACTTGAAAGGGCAGTCAGAGCCTCAGTTTAATCTTTCATCTGAAAGAAAGCACCTTTGACAGTGCAGCACTCCCTCAGTACTGCACTGGCATGGCTGTTTAGATTATAAATTCAAAGTCTCTGTAGTGGGCTTTAAATCCACAAGCTTCTGGCTCCGAGGTGAGAGTACTATCACTGAGTCACAGTAAACAGTATACAGTACAATAAAATCATTTTGTAGTTGTCATGGGATGTTAAGATGTGCTATGTCTTTCCAAAAAAAGAAGCTTTAAATGTGCTATGGTATTTTATGCAGTAGATTCAGATTTCAGTAAATTCTTCTGGGGATTAATATATTGTGATAGTACTGTTCTTTTACCATTGAACATGTGTAACTAAATGAAAGCTTACATTTTGTAAGTTAGAAAAAATATTATGATTTATTTATATAAAGTGTGTGCTATTAGAGCGTTAGCCTCCCAGCATGGATATTAGATTAGGCCCAAGTCTCAATTGGTATTTGAACTTTGACTCCATCTTGACTATGTTTTCCTGCCTCTCCACAATTAATAATGAGAGATCAAAGGAAAGCAACCTTGAAGGGCCCCTTTCCTACATCACTGGGGTGATGTAGAAGAAATGGGTGTGAATGTAGATTCTGACTACTTCTTAGTGGGACTGGGTGGGACAACATATTAGTAAATCGTATTCTTGGGGATCTGGGTTCGAATGCACTTGTTAGTTATTGAGCTTTGTTAATCTCAGTCCAACCCCTCCTAAACTCCTGTTCACAACTAAATTACCCATGATTCAGTGGCAACTGCACTGAGACTCCCAAGCATGACAGATGTGGAAATGGAAAAATCACTTTGCAGATGGCAGTCCTTTAGGCTGGGGCTAAAGGACAGAGAAGAAAAGCTTTACTCTGACCCATCTATCCCACACTGTACTGAACCTGAGATTGCTTGATGTGGCAGCAAGTACCCAAAGTGAAAATCACCTCCACTCCCTTTGAGCACAAATTCAAAAATAACATTTGTTTGTAGCTAAAAAGCAAGCCAATTTCTCCATTTATTATGCTATACATAGTTTGCAATAACGTTTTTGTTATTTTGCTAATCATGATTATCATGACTATAATGGAAATACTAATACAAAACAATAAAATCTCATGCAGGGAAGTATAGTCTTGAGAATTTCTCAGGAGTGCAAGGAGAAGTAAAATGCTATCAATGGGCAATCTCAATTAAAACAAACTACTGAGAATATTTGTTTCTGGTAAACTGATGAAGGACTGTGTGGAACTTGAAATAGGGAAGGAATGAAAAATATAATGGTTCTAATTTATACATAGCTTTTAGTGCTAAAACTGCCAAAGTTAGATCAACAGTGACCACTTCACTAATGTGTTTCATTTTGACTATTAACCTATAAAGTTCAATCTCACTTGAGTAATGGATGATCATTGCTGTATGTTGTGCTTTGTACTATTGACTGAATTAAATTTCTTAACTAATAATATCTCAAATTAAACTTTGAATGCTTGCATGTCTATTATGACAATCTCAAACATTTCTCAATGTTGTGAGAAGTTGGCATCCTGGTGATACCTCAAGGGGTCAGGCGTCATTTCATTTAATTCGCACAGTTAGGCTTAGCTGGGGCAGACGTTTGGAAACCTTGAGCACCCCCATTACAGAGGAGGCATTTTAATTAGGATGGTGTCTTAATTAACAGTTGGTGGGTAAAACCTCCATCTCTGTCCTGGGGAGTGCGTGCATGCTATGTCTGTTTTATTTTTGTTCGCTCTCTATGTGCCAGCTCTTTTATCTGCTTTTTCATTCGCGCTCTCTTTGTTTCTGACCTCCCAGTGCTGCTAATTAAAAATTCTCCACCCTGTGTCTAAATGCCTTCCTATCTCGGTAAACTGCTCCAGCGCTACAATTCCTCCCTCCAAAATGCTGTTTCGCTAACTTGGACTCGCTGTGTACATCCATGATTCTCTTTGCTCCATCATTGAAAACCATGCCTTCAACTGTCTAGCACCTGGAATTCTCTTTTAAACCCTGCCATCTCTGCACCAGCTTCTCTTGGAAATCCAGCCCTTTGACCAGGCTGTCGGCTATCGCCCTGATCATCTTTGTTTTTGCATCTGTTTTTATCTGATTGTATCTATGTAGAGTGTGCTGGAACATTTTTGTATGTGAAAGATGTTAAATAAATGCAAGTTGTTGTTTATGTAACTGAGGAGCATAGGAAATTAACTGTTCTCAATATGAGAAGTACATTCTTTTCATTTTCATATTTCATATAAAAACAAACCAGTCTTTGAGCTTTTTCCTCATTACTTTGTGGTCCTCCGCCCCCTTTAAGAGCTCATGATATATTTCAGAAGCTGGATGAAAGAATAGGGGTCCTCTTATGACCAATACTGATTGTCGTAAAAACCCATCTGGTTCACTAATGCTCTTTAGGGAAGGAAATCTGCTGTCCTTACCTGGTCTGGCCTATATGTGACTCCTGAGCCACAGCAATGTGGTTGACTCTTAAAATTCCCTCTGAACAAGGGTAATTAGGGATGGGCAATAAATGCTGGCCTAGCCAGCGAAGTCCCCATTCCATGAATGAATAAAAAAAATGATTCTTGGGTTGTTTAACAAGTTACTGGACAGTAAAGATCATAGTCCCACAAAGCCTGGTACAAGACTGGTCGGTGACACTGAAACCTAGAGGGGAGACAGGGCAAAATGCAGATTGTTACAGGGCTTCATTTTGACTAAAGCAAAGACTTTGATACTACTGTTGATTTATGGATTATGAATTCTGTACGTAACATTTTAAATTGTTGACTTCCCTTAACTGATGTATTGAATCAAATATTATTCAACTAACCCCCATGAAAACCACATTATTTAACATTAGTATTATTTGGTAACTTGTGTCGAATCTAACATGAATTGTCTTGGGACAAAGAAATAGTGAAAGCATCAAAAAATAAAAATATATTGTCTGCTAAAATGTTTTGTTTTTGGAGACACATGATTTCCAGTGGAATCTTAAGCACATCTTTAATTTGTGCACTCTATTTTATTGCCAACCATTATCTGTTGTTGAATTGTAAATTTTAATTGTTGATTTCGCATGTGAAGTAATGCTCTGGGTGATGGAGTACCAATCACACATGGAATAGAGCTCTCAGTTGAAGCCAGCACATTGAGAAAAGTTGGATACAATACAAAAGTACCATTATGGATACCATTCAAAACATCTATTAAGTAGTATTCATGAGAATCCTCTTTCTATCATTGGAAATTTTGTCCACAGCATTTTTAGTTTACTTTAAACGGTGCAGGTTGAATCTCCCACACTATTTAGAGCCAAATGGGAGAATGCTGTGGTGTCATTATCAATAGGGAAATTAAATGGAGATAAATTTAAAATGTTAAATTCATCTCAATAGCTGGTTAGGAAAGATATATATTGAAGGAGCTGAGAAATATATCTGATGACACCCAGCTCTACAGTGCCTCTCTCCACCTCCAACGTCTCTATCAGGCTGCTTGTAAATAAGTACCGGCTGAACAGAAGTTTCTTCCAGCTACGTATTAGAAAGACTGAAGCCACTCTTCACAGTTCCTGTCTCAAACTCCATTCCTCTCCCTGGCAACTGTATGAGGCTGCAACTTTGGCATCAAATTTGACCTCACATATGGGGTAAACTATTAAACTGGGCATGTGAGCGTGCCCCCGACATGCCCGAGTTTAAAATGACGCGTGGTGTTGTTGGGCCCGCCTAACATCATCATGCAATCTCGCGATATTTCATTCAGTGGCTGCGTGTCCACAGATAATTAAAAGGCCCATTAAGGCACTAACAATCTAATTAAAAATTCAAACTTATGCTGCCCGTCCCACCTAACGGTTGGCAGGCAAGCAAAAAGGCCAGGCGGCTTTTATGTTATTTAGGAAACCTCATCCATGAGCGGGATGAGGTTTCCCAAAGCAAATATACTTTAAATAAAACCTTTGAATTAAAAACATGTCCCAACTCATGTGACAGAGTTGGACGTGTTTTATTATATTTTTATTCTCTTCGTTTTTTTTTTACACAGCGCTTCAATGTCCCTGAGGCTGCTCCATGCCTCAGGGAGATTGAAGCGCTCTTTCTTGTGCATGCGCGAACTGCGCATTAGGCCTGGTTCTCTCTCCCTTCCACCCTGCTCCGCACAGGCAGCGCTCAGAGCTGCTGCTCGCGATCCGTGCGGGGCGGGCCTTAATTGACCCCTCTGCGTGAATTCGTGGTGCGGAGCTGATCGCGGTCAGCTTCCCGACTGCCCCCGCCAAGAGCAAAACCCTGCCCACGGGGTCTACCCACATCTCTGCATCATTACTAAGACTTAACTGTTTCAACCTCTGTAGCATTGCCCAATTCCACCCCTGCCTCTGCTTATCTACTGCTGAAACCCTCATCCATGCCTCTGTTACTATTCCAATGTAGCCCTGGCCAGCCTCCTGCAGTCTACTCTCTATTAGCTTGAAGTCATCTAAAGCTCTGCTGTCCATACCCTAACTTATACCAAAGAAATAGGAACAGGAGTAGGTTAACTAAGGCCTGTTCTGCCATTCAATGAGATCATAGCTGATCTGCAACCTAACTCGATATACCTGCCGTTGTCTCGTATCCCTTAATACATTTGCTTACTAAATCTATCAATTTCCATTTGATGTTGCAGCCCCATTCACTCATTGCCTCTGTGCCTGCTGAACAACACTGGCTCCCAGAAATGCCTTGATTTTACAATTCTAATCCCTGTTTTCAAATCCTCCATGACTTTGTCCCTCCCTATCTCTGTAACTTCTTCGAGCTTTCCACCCCTCTGGAATTTTGCACTCCTCCAATTCTGGGCTTTTTAACCTCTCTGCCATTGGTCAGCTGCCTAGTTCCTTGGCTCACAAATTCTGTCAATAAATCTCTAGGTATCTCTGCATCTTCAAAAGACCCTCCTTTCAAAACTACCTTAAGTTTGTGTTTTTACTTGGGTTTTATTTTTGAGGCCTTCTTACTTTCGCTGCAATGTAAAATGTTATGGTAAATATTACAAAGATTGCAGAAGTAAAAACTAACTTTGTCAAGACAGCAGTGTGTTTACTTGCAGCTATCTACTGATGTTATAAATACTATACTTTCTTGATATGAATGCGCTGTGATTAACTGCTTTTACTTCACTGCAGGAAGTACATTGCAGAGGGTGAACAGAGGGCAAAGGATGAGCTTACTTAAATCAAAAATAATGTGGTGTTCTAGTGTTGCCCATGAGTCAAACAGAAACTCTTGTAATTGTACTTGGTTTCCTTAATTGACACAGCTCTCTGTACTATTCTAAAATTTGGAAGAATAAACACAACCAGGACATACCGATTAGGATATCAGCTACAACCTGAGTTTGTTAAACTTTTTTTTAAAAAAAAGACAATAGATGGACATCAATATAGGGAATTTCTCTTGATTGTAGAACTGTTGATATTGTTTCCTGAGATGGAAACAGTAAGACTTGATGCCTTTCTAATTCACATCAAATTCAAACTCAAGTCTGTAATGCATATTTGTAAAAATTAGGATTAATTTGTTTCAAGAGAGTGACCTGGTGTATGCCTGTACCTCGGTGGTCTCTGAAGCACAGTGGTTGAAATATACTTGTGCTCTTTCATGTAAATCTTATCAAATTTAGGTGATAGTTTCTTGCCAGACAAACTTCCAATTTGCAAGTGATACCGAGTCATTGCTCATGAATTAGCAGTTTTCAAGATTAACGTAAATCTGTGTTGTGGTTTTTGCTTGCTTTGAAATCATGTATTTGCATATAAGTAATATCTTGCCCCTCAAGTGGGTATGAAAGGCCATGCATGTCACATGTGATTGCATACATTTTACCTCAGCCACATATTGTAGAACTAAAACAGAATAATAATATTAGAGGTTTACAATTAGGATCTCCCTATTTGTCCATCTCCTCTTAATGGTATTGCCAAAATGGTGGGGATATCCTGGACAGAGGAAATAGTACATCTTTTATTTTGTGGTCAGGCTGGTCAGATGTTGGGGTGCTGACCTTGTTGATCTGGTTTCATTTCGATCGCTTTGCCTTAGATATGAGAGTGACGGCAAAACAAGTAAAAATATTTTGCACTTCTGTCGACCAGAAATCTTATTAATGATAGTGGCATCAATATGACCTGAGCCTCTGGGTTGAATGTGCCACTGTTTATACCAGTGCTGGAAATAGTGTGACAGGAAGGGGCAAAGTGTACAAACATTAAAAAAAAAAGCAGTAAATAGGGTCAAAAGGGGGAAAAATAGTAAAATGGCAAAACTAATGGCTGTTTACTTAAATGCACGTTATATTCAGAACAAAATAAATGAATTAACGGCACAAATAGAGGTAAATGGGTATGATCTTATAGCCATTACGGAGACATTGTTATAAGGAGATCAAAGCTGGGAACCAAATACTCAGGGGTATGTGACTTTTCAAAAGGACAAGCAGGAAGGAAAGGGTGAAGGGGTAGCTTTGTTAGTTGAGATGCAATAAGTACGATAGCAAAAACTGATCTTGGATCGGAAGATGTAGAATCCACATGGGTGGAGGTAGTCTATAGGCCCCCTAACAGTAGCTATATTAGGACAGAGAATAAATTGGGAAATAATGAGGGCATGTAAAAAAGGCAGTACATTAATCATGGGTGACTTTAATCTTCCTGTAGATTGGGAAAATCAAATTGGCAAAGGTAGACATGAGCAAGAATTCATAGCGTGTATTCGGGACAGTTTCCTAGAACAATATGTGTGGATCCAACCAGGGAGCAGGCTGTTTTGGATCTGGTAATGTGTAATGAGGCAGGTTTAATAAATGATCTCAGAGTAAAAGATCCCCTAGGAAACATTGACCATAATATGGTAGAATTTAGCATTCAGTTTGAGAGTGAGAAACTTGGGTCAGAAACTGTGCTAAACTTAAATAAGGGTAATTACAAAGGAAATGAGGGCAGAGTTGGCTGCAGTTGACTGGGAAAGGAGTTTAGCAGAAAAGATGGTTGATGAACAAGAGCAGATGTTTAAGAAAATAGTTAATGACTCACAACAAAGATATTTCCCAGTGAGAAAGAAGGATTCCAGGAAGATTAACCAACCATGGTTAACCAGGGAAGTTAAGGATAGCATCAAATTGAAAGAAAAAACATACAATATGGCAAAGATTAGTGGTAAACCAGAGGATTGGGAAAGTTTTAAAAACCAACAAAAGATGACCAAAAAGAAATAGAGGGAGAAAATAAACCTTGAGGGTAAACTAGCAAGTAAAATAAAAATGGACAGTAAGAGCTTTTTTTAATATATAAAAGGGTAGAGAGAGGCCAAAGTGAACATAGTACCCTTAGCGAATGACGCTGGGGAAATAATAATGGGGAACCAGGAAATGGTAGAGGAGTTGAATAAGTACTTTGCATCAGTCTTCGTGGTAGAAGACAAGTAGCATTCCAAAAATACTAAATAATCAAGGGGCAAAAGGGGACGGGGGAGGAAATAAATACATTAACTATCACTAGAGACAAAGTATTAGGGAAACTAATGGGGCTAAAGGCTGGTGGGTCCCCAGGACCTAATGGGTTACATCCTAGGATATTAAGGGAAGTAGCTAGAGATAGTGGATGCGCTGGTAGCAACCTTCCAAAAATCCTTAGATCCTGGAAAAGCCCCAGATGATTGGAAAACTGCCAATGTAACGCCCTTATTCAAAAAGGGAGGGAGACAAAAACAGGTAATTATAGGCCAGTTAGCTTAACATCTGTCATTGGGAAAATGTTAGAGTCTATTATAAAGAATGTAATAGCAGAGCATTTAGAAATGCATAATATAATCAAGCAGAGTCAGCATGGCTTCATGAAGGAGAAATAATGCCTGACAAATTTAGTAGAATTCTTTGAGGAGGTAACAAGCAGGATAGATAAAGGGGAACCAGTAGATGTAATATATTTGGATTTCCAAAAGGCGTTTGATAAAGGTACTGCACATAAGGCTACTTAATAAGATAAGAGCCCATTGGGGGTAGTATATTAGCATGGATAGAAGACAGAGTTGGGATAAGGGAAGTAGTTATTTACAATATATATATTAATGACTTAGATGAGGGAAGTGAATGTACTATCGTCAAGTTTGCAGATGACACAAAAATAGCAAGGCAAGTGGTGAGGATGACATGAGTCTACAGAGGGATATAGTCAGGTTAAGTGAGTGGGCAAAAACATGGCAGATGGAATATAATGTGGGAAAATGTAAGGTTATGCACTTTGGCAGGAAGACCAGATGAGCTGAATATTATTTAAATAGAGAAAGACTCCAGAAAGCTGTAGCATAGAGGGATTTGGGGGCCCTGATGCATGAATAACAAAATGCTAGCATACAAGTTCAGCAGGTAATAGGGAAGGCAAATGGAATGTTGGCCCTTATTTCAAAGGGAGTAGAGTATAAAAATAGGGAAGTCTTACTAAAGCTAAACCACACCTAGAATTCTGTGAACAATTTTTGTCCCCTTATCTAAGCAAATATATACTGGCAATGGAGGCAGTCGAGAGAAGGTTCTCTAGGTTGATCCCTAGTGTGGAGGAATTTTCTTATGAGGAGAGGTTGAGTAGGTTGGACCTGCACTCATTGGAGTTTAGAAGAATGAGAGGTGACCTTATTGAAACATGAGATTCTTAGGGGGCTTGACAGGGTAGATGCTGAGAGGTTGTTTCCCCTTGTGGGAGAGTCTAGGGTCAGAAGGCATAATCTCAGAGTAAGGGGCCCCCTATTTAAGACAGAGATGAAGAGGAATTTCTTCTTTGGGGGTAGTGAATCTGTGGAATTCTCTACTGCAGAAGGCTGTAGAGGCTGGGTCATTAACTATATTCAAGGCCGAGATAGACAAGTTTTTAATCAGTAATGGAATCGAGGGTTATGGGGAAAAGACAGGAAAGTGGAGTTGAGGATTATCAGATCAGCCTTGATCTCATTGAATGGCAGAGCAAACTCGATGGACCGAATGGCCTACTTCTGCTCCTACTTCTTAAGGTCTTATAGTTTGGAATGAAAATGAGTCAACTCAGAATTATTTAGATCACATCTGGCCCTGAAAATGTGTGTTGTATATCACAAACTAGATCTGTCATATTACTTGTTAATATTTTTCTCATTATGCTTTCGTGCTTGTCACAGCAATTTCAATTTTCATAGAATGCTTCAGAGCAGTGAGACACTAATTATGAGAAAATAACTATTTTCAGAAGATCCTGATCACTGTTGTGATATGGAATTGACAAGTTTATCCCTTTTTATCTTTTATGTTATAGTATGTTTATTTGGGGAACAAAGTAGACTGCTGAGGTACTCAGTGGTCAGCTCATGTTCTCCAATTGTTGTGTTAAAGGTAGAGCTTGAGGGAGATGAAGTAACTTTGGAATCTCAGTACCACTGTAATCATTCACTGGCGTGTTGAGACAGCAATCCTGTGGCTGTTGGTGAGCCACATTTGCACTAGATCTCCAGAGGAGTCTAATGATGCATTCATACTGCAGCTGTGGTGCCAGTGGGGCACAGTTTCTTTTTGTGTTGTTGCTGCAGTTATAGTGTAAATGCAGTTTGAAACTGGAGCTGAGGCTCAGACTGACATTGGAGCAAAATGGGATGAGGCTCCCTGGATGACAGAGTCTCACTCTGCTTCACTTTAGAGTCAGTTTATATTTTATTTAACAGAATTTTAGTCTTGGTGCAAAGTGTTGAATGTACTGCAAGAACAGGGAAAGTGAGAGTGATTAAGCACTTTTTTTTGCGGTATGGAAGTTCAGAAGAGGAACTAATTTTGGACCATGCTGTGAATGGGGTCTTTTTTATTCTGAGTCCCTAAACCTTGTGGTACTGTACTGTGAAAGTGAGAATTCAACCTTACAGCTCAGTAGCTAATGCAAATGAGATCTGCTAGCACATGTGATATAATTACCAAAGTATATCTGTTTTGAAAATACCTGATCCATCATGAAGCTTGTTCTGATTCATTTTGTCTGTTCAATCATGATTCTGTATCTAGTTAATTGTACTGTCCCACAGATTCTATACTGTATCTTAATATCAAATTGATAGCAAAGGTACTTGTAAATTTGAGTAGGAAATTATCCTGATTGGGAGTAAAATGTAGTTTCACTTTTTCCTCTTCTGCTCCTTTGTGACATCATCCACAGACATGCATTCATGTGGAAATTGATGCTAATGACACCCAACTCTACATCTCCAACACCTCTTGTCCCCCTGCTGCCTCTCTGTTGTCTGTCTGTCCACCATCCAACCTTGGATGAGCCACAATTTGCTGCAGCTAAACATCAGTAAAAACCAAATCCACTGTTTCCGGCCCAGGCCACAAACGTCACACCGTTACCACTAATTCCATCCCCCTCCTCGGTCATTGCCTCAGGGCGAAGCCGACCATTTGTAGC
This sequence comes from Cetorhinus maximus, assembly GCF_964194155.1. NCBI lineage: Eukaryota > Metazoa > Chordata > Chondrichthyes > Lamniformes > Cetorhinidae > Cetorhinus > Cetorhinus maximus. The sequence goes on from NC_135893.1 coordinate 101,280,158, forward strand.
TGTATGGTTTAATTTGACCCTGAGCCGAACTCCTGACCTCATATCCTCTCCATTACAAAGAGTGCTTTTCATTTATTTGTCATCTTGACTTAATTAGTCTAATTCAGTGCTGGCTGACCTCCCAATTCAGCACTCTGTAAACGTCACCTCATCCAAAACTCTGCATGTATTCCAACCCATGTCAGGTCCTGCTCACCCATCGCCCCTCACTGACTTACATCGCGTTCCAGTCATGAGATGCCTCAAATTTAAAATTCTTACCCTTGTGTCTCAATCCTTGGCCTTGCCACCATCTATTCAGGTAAGCTCCTGCAGCCCTGCAGATTTCCTTGAACGTTCCAGTTCTTCCCTGATTCTGGCCTCTTGCAAATTACGCCTCTCCCTTTACCCACCATTGGTTATCATGCCTTTAGCTACCTGGGCCCCAAACCCTGAATACCCTCCCCCCTCCCCCCACGCCCCGTAATACCTTCCTTAAAGCCCGTCTCTTTGGCCAAGCTTTTGGTCACCGGTCCTACTCTCTCTCTCACTTGGTTTAGCACCAAATCTATAATAAAGGCACTTTATAAATTATTATACCTTTTCTTTGATTTAAACTATGTCCTCTTTGTAATAATGCAGAAACAAACAGCAGGATAACTATAAGATAAAAAAACAAAATACAGCAGATACTGGAAAAAAAACACAGAAAATGGGGGAAATACTCAGCAGGTCAGGCAGCACCTGTGGAAAGAGAAACAGTGTGAATGTTTCACGTGGATGACCTTTCTTCACAAGTGGAAAAGCTTGGAGATGTAACATGTTTTACGCAAGTACAGAGATAAGAAACGAAATAGGGTAGAGGAACAAAAGGGAAGGTCTGTGACAAGAGGGATGATGGTGCAAGGCAAAAGATAAATTTTTAATTTTGCTGTCATGTGCTTTTAGGTTGGAAGCTTCCGCCAGTCAGTGATTTCAGACCTTCTGCTGTAGCCAGACGGCACTGTGAACCCAGCCAGGCAGAATTTAAGTAAATGTGTGTAAAATGCCATATGTCACAGCATGCAAGGATCTCAAAATGAAGATCAAAGGCTAGGCACAACTGTTACAATCCCTGTGGGGGAACTGTAAACCAAAATAACCAAATTTACCAAAAAAAATCCCCTAATGAAATTGCCAACAAGATTTCTTTTGTAATTTTTAGCTTGGCATGATTCAGAACCAATGCCATTCACAATTTCTGGTCTAATCTTAACTATGTCTTTGGCTTTTTGTCCTGTTTAACTGTGGTACACTCCTTGTGAATGTGCCTTCTATGTTCTCCCCTCTGCTCCAGCTGTCCTTTAGTACGTTAACTTCCTTCCTGTTGATACTGCTTCCAGGTGAAGGGTCACCAGTTCACATGGACCAGTATTATTATTTCTTCTTCCAGAAAATTACAATTGATTGCTTTTAAAATTGTTGCAAACTCTTAACAGTCCTTTTCAAACATTCTTAAAACCAATTAAATTCCACAGACCATTTTAAAGAAATTACAAATTTTCCTTTCTGGAGTGCTTCTTGCACCACAAGACCTCCCATTTGTAGGTGTACAGGAATCTAAATGAGATTCCAGATTAGGAAAATATTAGAATGCATGCATGCCCGGTAGAAGAAGTTTATAGAACTGATGCAGATCAAAATATCTACCCCTCTACTGCCATAGACATTAGAAATGCTGAAAAGGCATGGAATCAAAATGACTTGGAGTTTGCTTTCTATGCCGGTGGAGGGCGACCCAACTTGGATATTTTGGGCAGTGTGGAATAAATATAATATGAAATGATATCTATAGACAAAGGTCCAACATGTGCAAGCAGGCGTTACAGTATTTAATGAAGGTGATAGATGATAAAAGTGAGTCAAGTTTATCCACTCAGTGTAGTTTGATTAACTCCAATCTGTGTTTCTGAAGGACAGTAATACAAAAGTTCTACAAAAACTGCTAGAATTAGTATTTTGGTTACAGTTTAAAGTTGAGTTATGGTGTATTGCTAGGATGCCATTAACCCTGAGTTCAGCATGTCAAAAGCTAATGCAGAGCTCATTTGCAAAGTTTTAAGTTGGTCAGCTACATGCAGTGACTCATCCCAAGTTAACCGCTATTTTGATGGTATTCACCAATAGCATTCTCAAGTATCTGGTGGGGTTAGAAAGAAAACAGATACTTAGGGCAATTTTCAGAAGGAAAGAACATATGTCAACAATGGTAGTACATTTTAATGATGCAGCAGGATTACATGGAAAATGATAAGAGGGGAAGGTGGTTAACACCAGATGAAGATTAAGCAGAATGAAAGTGGCCCAGGAGTGAGTTTCAAATCTGAATTTAAAAATACACATACAGAATCTGGAAGGCTTCATTTTTTAAAAATTCTTTCATGGGCTGTGGGCGTTGCTGCAAAACCATTTGTTACTCATCCCTAATTGTGTTCGAGATGATTTATATCATCACAATTTTCTAGCACTACTTAGCAAAGACTGTGCTGGTTAGCTATTATTGGTTTTGATATACAGTGATGAATAAGGGCCCTCGCCTGAAACACAAACTTCTCTGTTTTTTCCATAGATGCTGACTGACTTTTGCTGGCTTTATTTTTTATCTTTTACTAGCATGTTTATATCAGTCACGATTGAGGTAAAATGTTGCTTTTGTAATCTCAAATGCCAGGCAGTCTCTTAGTTAAATTAGTTACACAAATGTATTAGTGTTAGCTTGTGTTAAATGTTACAAGGACCCTTTAATTACCTTCATAAAAAAAAAATTATGCAATTTCCCCCACTTAGCAAAAATATAACATCATAATGGTAACATTCCTGAAATAGTTAGGTAAAAAATGTATTACAATTCCAATAGTGGCGGTAAATTAAAATATCACTGCGCACTTAAAAGTGCTATTTTTGTTTTGCATTGTGTCCAGCTTCTGATTTGTGTAAAATTTCTTCAACTGATTTGGAGTCAGTGGCCTGGAGTCTGTCTTCAATATAAAAAAAACTCCTTTATTTTCTGTGTGTGTGCGTGCATCTGGGAGATGATGGCGTAGTGGTAATGTCACTAGCAAGAGTTCAAATCCCACCATGGCAACTAGTGGAACTTAAATTCAGTTATTAAATCTTGAATTGCTAGTCTCAGTAATGGTGACCACGAAACTATCAACGATTGTCATAAAAACCCAACTGGTTCACTGATGTCCTTTAGGGAAGGAAATCTGCCATTCTTACCCGGTCTGGCCTACGTGTGATTCCAGATCCACAGCAGTGTGGCTGACTCTTAACTGCCCTGAAATGGTCTAGCAAGCCATTCAGTTCCCATCCCATGAAAGAATAAATAATATGTCCCTTTACTCTGTCCAAAAGGAACGTATCTCATTTTGTTCCAAACTTTTGTCCAGAATAGAAGTTTTTTGAGTACTGAAGGGTAGATTATAATCTTTTCTGGAGGCTATATACAGTTATACTGTTAATGTAACATATATACTGTTAAATGAGTCTGACATAGTGGGGTTTAGGTAGCTTTGACATTCTACTGGGAAGACTATTATTGTGAAATAGGCTTCAAAGCAATAAACAACAAATTTCAAATAGCTTCTGAACCCATATTTAGATTATGCCCCATGAAGCAGGTGCCTGTGACAGAAGGACGCATGACCAACTTTTCAAAATTTGCTGGGTACTAAAGTCTGTTTGAAAAGGAAATAATTTTAACAGCTATTCAATGATATGTTTTGTCCCTGTTGAAAATGGCTTTGAATTTTAGTCAAGTAAACAAAATATTTAGATAAAATTTAGTTCAGATTATAGCTATGCTTTATTTTTGTTTTCGATTGGACAATCGGGTGTTAACCACTGGATGAGGAAATTATGCAGAATTTGAATTTGACAATCATAATCATAAAATCTAATTTTGCTTAGTTAACCTGCTAACTGAGGGTTTTTTTAAAAGACCTGGACCCATTGTGCACTATCCTTCAGATGCTTACACTATGTGCAAATGAGTTATAACCAAGCAATTCACGGTTTGTATGAAGAACATTACAGTAGTGTTAATTCTGCAGTATAAAAGCCACTCATCAAAAAAACATACATCTGGATGAGTTATGACTAACTGTAACCGAATAATTAATTGGTTTTATTACTCTGTACAGGAGAAATGATTCCACAAGGGGAAGCTAGATAAACACATAGGGAAAAAGCACAGAAGGTTATGCTGGCCAATTAGATGAAGAGGTATGGCAGGAGGCTCATGTGACTCGCATGGGCCAGTTGGGTTGAATGGCCTCTTTCCATACTCTATTCTGTGTAGTTTCAATAATTTCATGGTTGGAACTTCTGTTTACTATAATGCGCTTTCTGTATACTATAACCTTTCATTAGAAAAATAACACAGTGGAATATCCTTCAATTCCATGAGTAACAGTGAGATCTGTAATTCAGAATAAATTGGATTAGTCACTGTTGCTTCATGTTCAATGTGCAGTCATGGGTGCAATTTTGTTTCAAATGCATCCATTCTGTTTAATTTTCACACTCTGTGGTTAAAAGGACTTATGTCATTTGACCTGCTCTCTAGAAGTAACTGCAATATTGAAAATCTGTTAGCAAAGATGCAGTGTAGCAATTCACCAGACAGTTCCAGTTCCAAATATGGTTTCTTAATTGAGTCATGGAGCAAGTCTGGCAGAAATCAGAATCTGTTGCTAAATTTGTCATCAGCTGCTGCACAGGAAAGGCATCATGCTTAGTATTTGAATAATATTTAGCCTGTAGGCTGTTGATGCAATAGCCTAAAGCACCTGAACAATCCAGATAACTGTAGTCCCTTGGAAGAAATTAGTAGTTTTAGTCATATGCTGTAGAATAAATAGCATTTTAAATTTCATCATGGATAACATCTTTTTGTCAGTTTATGGAAATCACGTGTTTAAATTTATTTATTGGCAGTCAGCTAAATCATTTGAAAATAGTTAGGTAAGAGATCATTGAATAATTAACCAAAAATTAGTTAGAAAATATGTTAAGATCAATCTAAATGCTCCATTTGTTAAGCCTTAAGGGTATTTAAATGTATTCTATTGGTCCATTGCTGATATTTACTATCAGCGGCAGCAAACAGCAAATGGTGTGGGGGAAACAGGAAAACAATCTTTCTTTTGAGTAATCACTGACCCTTTTGGGTTTTTCGGTCTTTTCGTTCACAATTTTTCTGTCATTTTCTTACTCCTAAAGGTATTGGCTCCTTAAGGGCTTCATGTTCCACAAGTGTTGGTTGCATTTTGTTACTTTGTCCAAATTCTTCTACATCTTGTAGCATTCTTGTCACTTGTGCAGGAGGCTGTGAGTTAAGCCCTGCCCCAGGACTGCAGCACATCTAGCCCGACTCTCCAGTGTAGTACAGTACTAGAGGAGTGCTTTATTTTCAGAGGTAGCATCATTTTGGTGCATTGCAAACTGTCTGTTGTTGATTCAGGTGTAAGTTTAAAAATTCCAGGGTCTTATTTGAAGAGCAAAATTTTGTTGAAGTCTGGTCAACGTTCCTCCCTTGATAACACCACCAACAAGACAAACACTGATTATTTATCTTGCTTCTATTTGTGGGATATTGCTGTGTGCAAAATTGATTGCTAAACTTGAAGGTCAAGTCATTGTATGAAGCACTTTGAGATCTGACATTGAAAGAAAAATCCAAATATGCAATGTGTAAGCTTAATTCCAAGTATTAGTAAACTTTTCAACTCATGGTTGAATCACAGCCCTGGTTCTAATGATGGGAACTGCTGGTTAATCATCAGGGAAGGAAACCTAGATGTCATTCTCCCTTCCTCTAGCTCTGAAATGCCAAGGCCTATTAATAAGAACACAAGTAATAGTAGCAGGAGAAAACCATTCTGTCCATTGAGCCTCTTCTGCCGTTCAGTATGATCGTGGCTGATCTTGGGCTTCAGCTCCACTGTCCCGCCTGCTCCCCATACCCCTTGATTCCATGAGAGACCAAAAATCTGTTTATCTCAGCCTTAAAATTTATTCAGTGATGGCATAAACCCTCTGGAGTAGAAAATTCCAAAGATTCGCAACCCTCTGAGTGAAGAAATTTCTCCTCATTTCACTGCTAAATGATCAGCCCCTTAACCTAAGACTGTGCCCCTCATGCTAGATTCCCCAGCCAGGGGAAACGATGTCTCAGAATCTACCCTGTCAAGCCCCTTCACCAAACGAATGTTTCAATAAGATCACCTCTCATTCTTCTAAATGGCAATATAGACCCGATTTACTCAGCCTCTCATTGTAGGACCACCCTCTGATCCCAGGCACCAATCTAGTGAACCTTCACTGTACTGCCTCCAATACAAGTATATCCATCCTTCAGTATGGTGACCAAATTTGCACATAGTATTCCAGGTGTGGTCTAACCAAAGTACCTTTCAATTGTAGCAAGATGCCTTTGTTCTTGACCTCCAGTCCCCTTGCAATAAAGACCAACATGCCATTTACTTTCTTAATTGCTTGCTGTTCCTGAATGCTAATTTTGTGTTCCTTGTATGAGTACACCCAAGTCTATCTGACCGTCAACATTTACAAGTTTCACACCTTTTAAAACATATTCTGCTTTTCTATTCTTGGGCCAAAGTGAATAACCTCACATTTACCCACATTATACTCCACCTGCCATCCTGTTGCCCATTCACTTAACCTGTCTATATCTCTTTGCAGTCTCTTTTGTGTCCTCCTCACAGCTTTGCACTCCCACCTAGTTTGTATCATCATAACCTTAGATACATTACACTATGTCTCATCATCTAAGTCATTAATATAGATTGTAAACAGCTGAGGCACCAGCACTGATCCTTGTGGCACTCCACTATTCACTGCCTGCCATTTTAAAAATGCCTATTTATCCTTACTCTGCTTCCTGTCCATTAACCAATCCCCTATCCTGGCTACTATATCAGCTCAATTCTATGAGTTCTTGTTTTGTGTATTAACCTTTTGCCTTTTTACCTTAACCTTATCGAATGCCTTTGGAAATCCAAGTTCATGACATCAACCGGCTCTCCTTTATCTATCCTACTAATTATATAGAATCAACATAGAATTGTAACAGCACAGAAGAAGCCCATCCTCAAAAAAAAAACCTCTAAAAATCTGTCAAACAGGATTTCCCTTTCTTAAAACCATGTTGACTTGCTCTAATCATACTCTGCTTTTCTCAGTGCACTGTTAAGACTTCCAACTAATAGATTTCAATGTTTTCCTGATGACTGATGTTTGTCTAATTGTCTGTAGTTCCCTCTTTTCTCCCTTCCCTCCTTCCTTGAATAGCTCCAAATGTGGCTCTGGTCAAGATCAACTAACTTGGAACACCTTCATATCTTTAGGATCAACCCTAGGCCCTTCCTAGTTTACATAGCTTGATTAGTCATTTCCTTAACCAAATAAGCTATTGAGGAAACCTTGTTTTTGTTATAAAAATGAAACATTTGTATTTTTGCTCACTTACTGATCTTGTAAAAAAAAAAAGTACAGAAACTCTTAAACTATTGTCAAATGCTGACTTCTAGTTGCATGTTGTTTGGGGAACCCTAAAATATTGTATGCCTAGAATTTATCTGAGGATCTATAAACTTCAATAGTTGACACTGCTCTTCTTTAAATGCAAACCATATTAAGCTAATCCTGAAACAACAGTTGTTAGAGTTGCTGACAGAGGTGTCAACCTTGGACCCTGACTGTATTGATTAGATTTTTATTACTCTGTACCAATTTTAACTTGGAAATAATTAAGGGAAAAGTACTAATTGTTGAATCAAATGTTTTTTTGAAATACGTGCCAGTGTTTGAATTGATTATTTCTGAGCCTGTACATTTTGTGTGAAACCCTGTCACCTGGTACTCTTTACAACCTTAAGTCATCTGTGCAATATATTTCATAATATATTTCAAAACTTAATTTGGGCAGCATCGCATGGGATGGTGTTAAATTGATTTGTGTGTTAATATCTTATGGGATCTGAGAGTTTTGTAGGACATGACCTGCTTTTGATAAATGGATGTCCATCATACTGTAAAGTACTACATACACAGAAAGGAAGTTAAAAGTTCAGTGAAAGAGACAAAAGATTTTGTATTTAAAAAAAAAAATACTATGTATAGTTAACCAACATACCTGTTGTTTCAGGGATGAAAAACTTGGGTGACATAATTTGGTTCTATATTGGAGTTGTTGCTTTTAAATTGTTTTCCTTTCCCTGCCAGTTTCTCCTCTTCTTGTTACCCTATTGAAGACATTGGCTTCTTGCTGACATGTAGTTCCATGGGCACTGATCATCTTCTGGTACTCTTCCCTCTTTCACCCCAGTTGTGATCGACCAGTCTTTGTGTTGAATTTGAACAGTCAGTGTCAGAATGCTATATAGCTCCTATAGTGGAAATAGCAACTGAGTACCACCTTGTCCTTGGTAATGTTTATAATGAGTGCACTTCCAGTGGGGGACACTGGATAGCAATTAGGAACAAAACCAGGACTGAATTTCTCCCTCTTCCCCCCACCCTCAAACTGGCAGTGCTAAGGGAGCTGTATACCAAGCAGCATACACTAATTGAACTCTCTATATCAATACTTCATGAACCACATACATATATAGTTGTCTAAAATAATTGCAACTAAATGGTTCTCAATTGTTACAGCATTAGTAGTTTGATAAATGTTGAAGGGAAGAATAAAAAGAGGAAAATTAAGATGTTTATATTTTTTTCAAAAAAAGTAGTGATTCTGTGGCAGTAAAACTTGAGCATGCTCAAATTTAAAGCTAATGTATATAAATACACCTCATAACTAGAATAAAGAGGGCACTTTTTTTAACATGTTGGATTATTGTTGAAAAGTTTCTTTTTCACTTAAATTTTACAGTGTTGCATGTGCTGACGTCACAACTCTGCGTGTAGAACAAACCGATATGCTACAGGGACCAGCTGTACCTGCCGCATTTATTTCTGTAAGTACAGCAACGTGTCCTCTGTAACTTGCTTTCCAACTTGTTTGTCCTGAGGTGTTTATACTGATATGTCAGTAAGTTTCTGTTAACTAAAATCATAATGGATAAGTTGTGCAGAGAACTACAAAGCTAGTTTCTGCCCCTCTTTGCCAACTCAGTGATATTATGCAGGAGTCTGATTCTCATCTCCATATGACATTTCAACAAATTTCATACAGTTACTTGCATATTGAACAGTCAGTTTCCCTTTTAATTTATCAACGTATTCAACAACTCTTTGTGAAACTTGAATACATATTCAATGGCACAGTACTCTTTTTGCATTATTTGATAAAGGATCTTATAACCATGATTTTGAGTAATTGGCCCTTCTATGCCAACATTTTATAATTGGGAAAAGCCTTTGCCAACATCTGTTTGTCATGCTATCATTGCAGGTCACTAGATTGCATTGTTTTGAGTCTCCCAGGTCCACCTGTAGTTTTGAATTCTCTCTTGATACTATCCTGTTTTTTTTATTATTCTCATTTAGGTATTCTTCAGTCATTTTTTGTTTTCAGTTACCCAAGTCTGTTTTTAGACATGTGGTAAGAGAACCAACAGAAGGGCATAACTAACTTGGCTTCATCCTCACCAGTCTACCTATTAGAAGTGCCACAGCATTGGTACATGTGACCACTGCAAACTCTTATCTTCACACTGAGGATGTCCTCCATCATGCTGTGTGGCACTGCAGATCTATTAGCTCAAAACCAGGCATCCATGATAAACTGTGGGCTGCCAGCAAAATTATATAACACCACAATCTTTAACCTCATGACCTAGTTACTTTCACTTCCCCAACATAAAGGTAGGACCAACCCTGGTTCAGTGAGAAGTGTGGAAGGGCATTCCGGGAGGAGCATTAGGTCTTCCTGAAAATGAAGTGCCAACCTGGTGAAGCCTCAGCACAGCACTGTATACATGCTAAACAGAGAACTCAACATGCTGTAGCAGAGGCCAAGCAATTTCGTAACCAGTGGTTCAGGCCAAGGTCCAGTTGTGAATAGTGGTAGACAGTTAACTAATGGATGGAGGCAGCTCCAGGAGCATTTTCATTCTCAACTATGGTGGGTTGCAGCGCAAGTACAAAAGAAATCTCAATGAGAAGTGCTAAAAGGATGATCCTTCAGAGCCCCGTCTTGAGATCCCCACCATCAGTCTTCAGCCAATCCAATTCACTCCACGTAATCAGGAAACGGCTGAGTGCAGTGGATACTGCAAAGACTACAGGTCCTAACAACTTCCCAGCTGTAATATTGAAGACATGCTCCACAACTAATCGTGCCATTAGCCAAGTTGTTCCAATACAGCTGCACACTACAGGCATCTACCTGGCAATGTGGAACAATGCCCAGATATGCCCTGTCCACAAAAAGGAGGACGTGCAGACTAATTGCTGGCCTTATGCCTACCTCAACTCTAGAATTTATTACAGCATTTGTCCACATACTGACAGTAGCTGATTCCAGAGAATGATTACCCATATGACATCAGGGCAAGATTTGACTGCCGTCAAGAAGCCCGAGTAAAACTGAAATCAGTGGTGATCACTGGAGAGAACTCTCCACTGGCTGGAGTTCAATCTAGCACAAAGGAAGATTGTGGTTGTTTGAGGCCAATCATCTGAGGACATTGTTGCAGGAGTTCCTCAGGGCAGCATCCTAGGTCCAACTATCTTCAGTTCCAAGGTCAGAAGTGGGGTTGTTCATTAATGATTGCAGAATCCAACTCCATACGCAATTCCTCAAATATTGAAACAGCCTTAACTCAAATGCAGTAATACCTGGACAACATTCAGGCTAGGCCTGACGTAGGTAAGTAACATTCATGTCACACAAGTGCCAGGCACTGATCATCTCCAATAAGAGAGAGCCTCCCCATGACATTCAGTTGCATTACCATTGTCCAGTTCCTCACCATCAATATCCCAGGGGTCACCATTGACCAGAAATGCAAATAGACAAGCCACTTAAATGCTGTGGCTACCAGATCAGGTTAGAAACTGGGTGTTCTGCAACAAGTGGCTCTCCGCCTGTAATCAGCTGTTGTGAATTTACCTGTAGTGATTTGAAAGATAAAGTCATGAGAGTTTGAAAAATAAGATATTTGATATTGCAAATCTGAAATTGAATTTCTGGGAAACAAACTCTTTCGAGTTATCAACAGTCACAGATTGCAACTCTTTCGAGTACAATCACAGTTCTTGGTTTCCGGGAGTGGGACATGAACCCACAACCCTCTGATTCAAAGGCGAGGGTGCTATGAACTGAGCCACAGCTGACACCAAGTAGCACACCTTGTGCAAGGAATGAGATTGCACAATAAAATGGGAATTGGGGCTTTGAGGGCTGATTTAAAGAAAACTGGTCTGAATCACAACAGCAACTTGTATTGAGTAACACCAGGTGTTGCCTACATCGTGGGAAAGCTAACGCAGTTGGCAACTCTAGCCAGGTAGGCTGGCTGAGAAATAAGAGAATAATACTTCTTCATTCCTCCAAAAGGAAGTTTTATTCGCTGCTTAGCAGCACTTGGATTAACTGCTAATTTTGGAGCCTTGCTAATTGGAAATTGGAGCCACAGTACTCATCTGACTCCATTGACTTAATGAGAGTAAAATAAGTAGGATATTTTCTTAATACAAGTAGAATCATAGAAATTTACAGCACATGAAGGAGGTCATTTGGCCCATCAGGCCTGTGTTAGCTCTTAGGAAGGATAGTCATCCTTGGTGCCACACCCCAGTTTTTGTCCATAACCCTGTAATGTCCAACTCTCATTTCAAATTATTTATGGAATCATCTTCTATCACCATTTCTGGTAGTGTTCTAGGTTTGACAACTGAGTGAAAATATTTTCCTCATCTAGGGGTGTGTCTTATGAGGAAAGGTTGACCAGGTTAGGCCTATACTTCAGTTTAGAAGAATGAGAAATGAGTCTAAAACCCAGATTATTGGTACGCGTTCAGTAATGTTGCTATTTTAATTATACCTTCAGAAAAAATTATTGAATATGGTGAACATACTTGACCTTTAACTTTGAATAGGCAAGTTTTGAAGATTAGATCATTGTAAATCAATGGTATGCCATAACTTGAGTAGAATTGGTAATTGAAAGTTTAGGTCTGAATGTGGTGCAAGTTAAGAAGTTGAGAGCTGCATTTGCCAGTTGCTGGTCGGCTTTACCTGACCTGGGAAAAAAGTAGTAGTTCTTAGATATCCATGATTTCAATCTGGTGTGGTATCTAACCTGATCTATTCAGAATGGAACACAAGTTCCATCATGTGGATGTGAGAATTTGTCTTTGTTGTTATGTCAAAAGAAGTAACATGATATTTACTTGATTGTTTGTGGTAATGAAATAAGGTACACCTGACTCCATACAAATGGTTAACAGTGCACTTGATGGTATAATGTTACCAACTAGTTGAGCAGGTAGGATTGTCGATCTAAAGTTTTAACTTGAGGGAAAGATTGTCATAATTTTGTTCATTTTGATTGTTTAACCGTTAACTTTTAGGAAATAATTTTGCAGGAGGAAGGCATATGACAAGGCTGTGTTAATGTAAACCCCCTTTCCCCTGTACTTTGCAGATGCAACCACAGAGCCTGTGCCACCTAAATGAGTTTATCTTTCAGCTGTGACACGTTGCTGATGCTGCTTGGCCTTAGCAATCCTTTAAGGCAACTGAGGTTTGCTTGAGTTTGGCCAGAGAAACATTGATAGTGAACTCAGGATTTTCTTTAATTCTGCTGTTCTTTTATAAGATCATATCAAAATTGCTGCCAGGAATCTAGCCAGAGCATTTAATCACTAGGGTTGAGCCTTCTTTGTGGCAAATGGGTACATTATTTTGCTTTAATGGCCGCATTAATGTCTGTTTCTTATTCTGAATGTTTCGCCCTTCTCTTCCAAAGTATAGCCTACTCCTGATGAATTTGTAACACGTTTGAGGACTCAGTGGTAGTGATTTTCATTTCCTCAAGTTTACCTACAATATGTCCACATGCTTCAAATGGGAAAGTCAATTATTTCTTATTAAAGAACATTGAAGCTGTAGAAATAATAGAAAGTTAGCAGGAAGTTGTGTGCATTTTGATAAATATAGATTCTCATTGAAGAATAAGACAAAACAACCACCAATCATTTCATTGTTGTAGTCAGTGGTGTTGGCGTACAAATTGAGATCTGATGAAGTAATTCCTGTCGATTTGCATGTGTTTATAGTTTAGCATAGGATCCCATAGATTTTAGTGCCGGTGCAGTCCTGGCAGTTATACCGACTGTCTACACTTTATAATGTTACATTTGGGTGTGTGCTCTTGGCTGTAAAAGGAAGAAATGGGAACAGCCAACCTTCAGGCAAATATTCTTTGCCTCAGTCTAAAAACAATCCTTTCATTGAAGTCGTGATAAGTTGATTCTTGCTGCAGATCCCGACAAACATTCGGAAAGATGCTGTACATGTCAAAACTCCCAATCTATTGTCAAACCAAATTTTAAAAAAACAAGTTACTGCCTTATTGAAATTTTCACTCTGATCAACAGATACACTATATTTCTTAAATCAGCATTTACTGTATTTAAACCTCTAGATCTGTTTATTTAGACTGAATGAGTTCTTTAGGAGATGTGGTCTTTTTATTTAAAAAAAAATGCTATTTGTGATGTGATTGGGCAAAGATTCTGAGTTTCCAGTGGCCCAAGATTTCACTTTGATTGACAAGCATAGCTGAGAGAATCTTGTGTTTGGGTCTGAGTCCAAAACTGAACTTCAGTTGCTTTGCGTTTTTAATATTTTAACAATAGCACATTTGTGATACCTGTTTAATAGCCTTTACAAAATTGTACTGCAAGATTAAACTGGTAATGATAGCTGAATAGTGAAACGACCAATCAAATGTTAATGTTCATTTTTTTCCCCCCCCCCCCAGTTTCTTTTTAAACCGCATTCCTGATGGCAAGCTGAAGTGTATGGAGCAACAGGAGCAGAGAGGGAGTGTGACTGGAAGGGGACTGCTTTAGAGCTGCAGTTAAGAAACATGGGCCAGTGTGTCACCAAGTGCAAAAATCCCCCTTCCTCTCTGGGCAGTAAAACTGGAGATAAAGAATCTGGTAGCAAATCGCACGTTAAGAAAACTGCCAGCCCTGGTGAAGAATTTAGCTCAATGTGTGCAAAGGCTTCTGGCGATATACTTGCCAATGGAACAAAGAAAACCGATGTAGTGGAATCGACCCAGCCCCAACTTGCTCACTCTGGAGACAGTAAAAAAGAAGAATCCTTTTCATATCGTGAGGAGTTCTCACTTAAGAGAGCTGAAGAATTGTTTAGCAGGTATAAAGACGCACATGAGGATGCCATCTTAGAGGAGGGTATGGAGTGGTTTTGCAATGACCTTTCTGTGGATCCTACTGAGTTCATAGTGTTGTTATTAGCATGGAAATTTCAAGCAGCTACTATGTGCAAGTTTACCAGGTAAGAAGTTCAGATGAAGTTTGAAAATGATCACTACAGCTAGTTTATTTTTAAGGTTGCACTAATTCCAGTGCAGACAGTTCACCGTGATAGATGGTTGTGTCAATCTGTTAACTATCTGGAGGAGATAGAATAGTTTCACTCTGACTGAAAGGACAGTAACAATAAGGCCCTCTCATAGTACCCCTTCCTGTGAAAGGATGAGGCAGGTGCTTGGTGGTGAGCAGCACTTGTGCAAGGATGATTATTGGGGAAAGTGATTTGTCACAGCTTGATGTGGAGAGCTGTTCACTAGCTCAACATTATGATTTTGCTTAAAAAGCCACCAAAACAATGAAAATACCAGTATCTGCACAATGACAAGTCACTGTTACAAAAACCACCTACCATGGGATTGTTTGCTGTGCGAATCAATTGAGACGGTACCAGTAGCGTCCAGTTGCCTTTCACCAAACACCTCCCCATTTCCCAGGAAGTTGCAAGTGGTGTAGCTGAGTTATTGATATTTGCAATTCTGAATGTATCTGATGAAGTGCAGCATTTTGAAAGCAATGCTGCATCTGCATGCTGGTGACATTTGAAAATGTTATAACAGACACTGAGTGTGTCTATCTCCAGCATGTTAGCTATTCTCAGTCATGCTGCGGAAAGGGCCAACCCACTAGCTCCATTGAACTTCCTGAAGACAGCAGGAAAGTTGGCCTTATAGAGGGAGCAGAGAATCTGATTGGAGTCTCACTGAAGTAAAAATCAGTAAAATGTATCCAAGCAGGAATGATACTGGAATATTATTGGCTTACAATGACATGGTCTTGCTCAAATTCGTTTTATATTCTGGTGCCTGACACAGGGAAACAATTTTGGAATGAACAATAATTATTTCGTGAAAAAATAGCTGGTAATAATCTTTATTATTGATGATGAGATCATAAATGTGAACAGTATCTTCCCTTCAACCACTCACTCTATTTCTCCCCATTGGTTTACTGAGATATTTTCTTGCCACTGCTACTCTGCATGTTCACACTCCGGCAGTGCGTATCAAACACGCTGTTACTTCCAGATAGTGGCATTTCCACATAAGATGGGATGAGGCCCGATATAGCCTTTACTTGGCAGTTTTCTTTTTTTTTTAGCAGATTTTGAAGTACTCTTCCGTCACAGTAATTATGCAAAGAAAGAGGGAGGACTTTTTCTGTGGTGTAAATGTGGCCTGATTTTACTGTGCAAATGACTATTTTGATCATTTATTCCACCACCCCCCCACCCCCAAAAAATTATGTCATCATCTGAAGGCAGCAAAATACAATTGCAAAGTAAAGGAAAACACTCACCCAAATATTAATTGTTTTTGCATATGAAACTAAACTATGAATGCTTAACCGTTCAGACATATGGGATACTGAGTCCTCCTCGATCCTGTCCTTGCTGGCAATCACTACTTGTACTCTTTGGAAAAACCTTGAAACTCTGAAGCCAGTTGTAATTATTTATTCTTTTATGGCATGTGGCCATTGCTGGCAAGGCCATTTCTAATTGCCCTTGAACTGAGTGGCTTGCTAGACCACATTGCTGTGGGCCTGGAGTCACACGTAGGCCCGACCAGGTAAGGATTGCAGATTTCCTTCCCTGAACAATCACCGTTCCTGAGATTTATCTTTCAATTCCAGATTTTATTAATTAAATTTAAATTTCACCAGCTGCTGCAATAGGATTTGAACCCATGCTCCCAGATCCTGGATGTCTGGATTACTAATCTAGTGACATTACCACTGCACCATCTCCCCTGTGTCGGGTGTCAGTTTTGGCTCAGTGGTAGCACTTGAGGTTCAGAAGCTTGTGAATTCAGGTCCCACTTCAGGAGAGTTGAGCACAAAATCTAGCCTGGCAGTATGGAGAGTGAAGGCCCCTCCTTTCAGTGGCAGTACTGAGTGAACCCAGCAGTGTCGGAGGTCCCTCCTTTCAGAGAATAATACATTGGCTTTGGAGGGGGCACAATTCTGATTCACCAGCCTCTTTTAAAGTGTTAAATTGTGAGGATAGGTTGTATATTCACTAGGCTTGGATTTCTCTAACTTCGGAAGATTAAGGGATGATGTAATTGAAGTTTGTAGGGTGATTAATGGATTTGATGGTAAACAGTTATTCTTAGGCTATGGGGAAGTTCTCCGGAGGCTAGTGTTAGGATGGAACGTAAGTTTGCCGATAATCCGAAACTTGGAAATAGTAAACAATAAAAGAGAGTGGTAGCAGAGTTTGAGGAGGACGTAGTTTGGTAAAATGGGCAGACTTGACAAATTAAATTTAACACAGAAGCGTGAAGTCATACATTTTGGTAAGGAGGAGAGGCAATATGAACCAAATGGTCCAATTTTAAAGGGGTGCATGAAGGTGGCATGAAGTGTTGAGAAAGTGGTTTTTAAAAAATATGAAATCCCTCAGCTTTGTTAATAGTGGCATAGTGTACAAAAATTATGGAAGTTATATTAAACCTTTTTGAAACGCTGACTAGGCCTCAGCTGGAGCATTATATTCAGTTCTGGGTACCACCGTTTCTTTATTGGCAAGGATGTCAAGGCTTTGGAGTGGGTACAGAAGAGACTTACTAGAACAGAAATCAGAAACATCAGTTATCTGGAGAGATTGGAGAAGCTCGGGTAGTTCTTAGAATCGAGAATGTTAAGAGGAGATTTGACTTTCAACACCATCCATGATTTTGATGCAGTAAATAAGAAAAATTGTTTCAGTCACAGGAGGATCAGTAGGCAGAGAATGTGCATTTAATGTGATCGACAAAAGAATCAAAGGCAACATGAGGAAACCCTGTTCATATAGCGGGTTGTTGTGCACTAGTTATTGGAATACACAGCCTGAAAGGGCGATGGAAGCAGATTCACTAGTAACATTCAAAAGAAAATTGGATAAATACCTGAAGGGAAATACTTAGAGGATAATGGAAAAGGGTGGGATTAATTAGATAGTTCTACCAAAGAGCTGGCACAGGTACACGGGTTGAAGGGCCTTGTGTTCTGTATCATCCTGTGATTCTATAAGCGAGAAATTATTTCCTTGGGTGGGAGGATCCTCAAGGAGGTATAACCTTAAAATTGGAGCTGGGCCATTTCGAGGTGAATTCGGAACACACTCTTCATGCAAAGGATATTGGAAATCTGGAACTCTTGAGGCTAGGTCAATTATAGATTTTAAAACAGGGACTCATAAGAGTTTTGTTAAGCAGGCATATTCAGAGTTAGAAGACCAAGGTGGGTAGATGGAGTCAAGATATAGATCAACCATGGTCTAAATGAATGAATGGCAGAGTAAGCTCGAATACCTGAATGGCCCCCTGTTATACAGGGACCCTCTCTGAACACTCAGGTGGTTGTCGAAGATCCCATAGTACTATTTGAAGAAGACCGAGGGAGTTCTGTATTTCAGACATCATTTATCCCTCAATCAATACCTAAAACTGATGTTTATTTAATCATTCTTTTTGGGACCTTGTGTATGTATTTGGCTGCTGTGTTTCCTACATTACAACAACGACTATACTTCGAAAGGTACTCCATTAGCTGTGAAGCACTTTGGAAACTCCCAAACTTGTGAAGGGTGCTATATAAATGCAGGTTTGTTCATTCTTGACTCTTATCATCATCCCTGCTGAGATTGGCAGACTTGCCATGCAGTAGGAATTGAAGTTAAGTTCATCCAGCTCTGTGTGATCCAGTCATTTTTAAGCTATCTTTCACTGCTAACAGAAGGCGACGAAGAAAGTGCATTGGTCAAGCACAGTGAAAGCAGGCCATGTATTAGCCCGTGGAGAAAGCCTCGCATTGTTTTTGCATAATTCATTTTTTTTTGCTATTTTGAGCACACCAGAGCATTTTTAAAAACTGGTAGAGAATTGCCAGGTGTTTACATGTTGATTTGCTGTGCTGTAGCGCACACACACACACACACACACACACACCATTGTTATGACCTTCCATTGCAGAGATTGTTGCTTTTTGAAAAGCTGCACTAGAAAATTGATATTGATCATTTTGAGACAAATTGGAAACTGTAGAGTATCTGAGAGAGAAAAAGTCGATCTATTCTCCGTGTGATCCCAGTCTTTACAAATTTTGGCTTTTATTCACTATATTAGTTGAACTTGCTATATAATGAACACGTCTGTATAATGGACATGCCATGAGCTCAATCATTAGACCAGCCAGAGCTGTATTCAGAATAGTGAAACATGTATTTGCATTACATAAATGAATTATTATCTGAATTGGGCTGTTTAAATGTACATTGTTCAGAATATTGGGTTAAAAGCATTCTGTTAATGAACTTGTGTGTACAATGGTTGTCACTTGTGTTAAATAAAAGTGTACTGTGTGTAACATTGTTTATAAAAATAACTATCAAAAACATTGTTTACTTTATCCAAAAACTTTTAATTCATGTGTGGGCTGCTCATGTGGTTCAAGCCTTTTGATTTGATTTTTTTTTTAATCCTTTTTACTACAGGAAAGAATTTGTGGAGGGATGCAAGGCATTAAACGCTGACAGTATTGATGGAATCCGTGCCAGATTCCCAAGCCTTATGAATGAAGCCAAAGTTGAGGACAAGTTCAAAGATTTGTATCGATTTACATTTCAGTTTGGGCTAGACTCTGAGGAAGGCCAGCGATCGCTGCGGAGGGAAATAGCTGTTGCTCTTTGGAAACTGGTGTTCACACAGAACGTACCTTTCATATTGGACCAGTGGCTGAGCTTCTTAACTGAGAACCCGCCTGGAATAAAGGGAATCTCTCGAGATACGTGGAACATGTTCTTAAATTTTATTCAGGTGATAGGTCCCGATCTAACAAACTACAGCGAGGATGAGGCTTGGCCAAGCCTGTTTGACACATTTGTAGAGTGGGAAATGGAAAGAAGAAGAAAAGAGGGTCTGGCTGAAGAAGCATTGCATTTAGTTACAGAGGCTGCAAATGTGGAAATGTTAGGACAAATTGCTACAGACTACCAAGTAACAGATAATGAGTAGTGAGCAATAACGGAAAATGACAGCATATGTAGTTTACTGCTCCTCACCACCCTCAATTGCCTTGTTGCTAAAAGGGCTCCAAGATGCTGTAATAATTTATAGGCACTTTTTAAGCAATTGGGTAATACTTTTTTAAAAATGCTTGTTCACAAAAGTATGCAGTAATTCACTAGTTGCCCTAATAAAAGCAGCATCCGTTTCAGCCTTTGAATACTACTAGTGTGAAGTAATCTGACATCGTTATTGCAGAGTTCTGTCTTTGCTTTTTTAATTGTGGTGTTATGGAATTCCTTGGGTTAAGAAGTTGAATAGTGCCAGAGCCCACTTTCAGCAAATTGAACGATTTAAGAGGCTGCTCTGTGTGATGCTGCTCATAGCAGTGGAAGTAGTATAAAATGAAAGACAGTATTAAACATTTACCAGTTTACTGATCAAAGAATTGGAGAAGTGTTGCGATATTCAAAATGCAAGACTCCTGCAGTTATTGAAGCAGCCATATGGTCTTTCAGTATATCTAACTGGTAGTTGTGTTAGCACTGTACTCTTGTATGCTGTACACTGCAAGGTTCCAGGGTTTGCAGTACATGTACACACATTTCACGTGTGGTCTCATCTCTGTAAAGTTTGTTTCCTTGTGTACACCTAATAAACATATGGGTTCTTTTGAATTCCCCTTGATAAAATCACCGGTGATCTGGAATCTCTATCTAAAAACATTGATGTCTTTCAGCTTGTTAGGTTTACAATCCATCGTTACAATTTAGATAGCACTCCTGGTGCACATGTGTCATGATCATATTCACCAAAACCAGTTCACTTTGGGGCACAAAAATGTGCATTTACGTAGATTGCACCTGCAGGTACCGTAAAAGCCCCATTGATGATTTTGCCTCAATTACTAGAGAGTTCAAAGACCTACCTTTTAGATCAAATCAAATCTATGGCTGCCTTAGCATCTCACGGGAGGGTACACCAGGACATGTCAAGGTGGCTTGCTCACAAAGCTCATTGCACTATTTTCAGAGTCTTGGCACAGATTTAACACCAAGAGTATTCAAGAAGCAATAGGCAGCAGGGCATAAAGGAATGGGATCAGTCCTGCAAATACTGTTGCCTTAACTAAAATCAACTGAAATGTGATTTATTTTTTTCTTGAATTTATTACTGAACTACAGCTTTTTATTAATCTGAGGTTCGGCCTTTTTTTTCCTCTGGTGTCCATTCAAGGTTTTGTGAAAAAATGTCCATTTTACTGTATTTTTGTTAAAGAAATTTATAGTTGAGTGAAATGTGGAAAGTGTGCTTCTGCCCTACATGTCATATTGCATTCTGCAACCTTTGGTGTGTCACATCAGTTGTGTATCTCACTGATTTTTACAAATGCATCAGATGAATGATTTCCAGTTTCAAACGGAAAAAAAATTGACACTTTTTTCTAATGTTTTAATTTTCCTCTCCTTCGAAGTTACTCTAGGACTTTGGACCTTGTCTGTACTGTCCTTTTGGATTGCAAGTTCTTCCTTCCTTGGAATTTTACACAGAACCGACAACCCTGAATTTTCTGTAGCAGGATTACAAATTTAATTCTTAAAACTCTGATATATAATCTGTGCATTTAGCTTGTGCTACATGTATATTTTATAGAATAAGTTTTGGTGCTTTCACTTCTGGGCTGCAATTCTGTGGTCTGTGGGGTTGTTGTGAGTCTTGTTGGTTTGTTTAGTTGTGTTACCATACTTAAGATGCTTTCTTTTCTCTTTCTGAAATTTACTGCCTCATCTTTACATCCACTTGTAGGTAACTTACTGAAATGAACAATGTTTTGCTAATAGTGTTTCTACCAATACACTGTCTTGTTACCATCAATTGTACATTTTATGTATTCAGATATTGTATAAATAATGGATTTATTTAAAGTTGAAATGCTTTGTATGTTTTACGTACTGATTATTTTCCAATTAAAAGGGTCAATTGCATTCTTAGCAACTTCGATCGTCCATAACTTATTTCCCTCACTTCAATTTCACAGCTGTTATATCTTGTTTCTGCATCTGACAGTTACTCTCTCGATTTGCTTTTTTGCCATGTTTGGATGTAAAGGTGCCAGTTGGGATGCCAGAGAGGTTAAAGAAAGACTTGTGTTTATGCTGATGGGCTACAGCTGTGCTTATCACTGCATCAGTAGATTGAGCTGAAATTCCTTGCAAAAGCAAAATACTCCAGATGCTGGAAATCTGGAAATAAAAAATACTTAGATCTGGCAATACCTGTGGAGTGCGAGGCAGAGTTGGTGTTTCAAGTCTGTAACCTTTCATCAGAACTGGTTAAAAGTTAGAGATATAATGGAGGAAGTGGGGTGGAAGGGAAACAAAAGGGTAAGACTGTGATAGGGTGGAGGGCAGTAAGGGATGATGGTAAGGTTTGCTGTGGCAGACAATTAGTACAGGGGAGAATCCTTCCCAAAGGAAGTTAGGTTAGAAGAGTGGCATCAGTAAGATGTGTGAATTCTTGACTAATTCCATTGGAAGCAGCCAGTCGTGGAATGCCATGTCTTCAGTGCCACTGCATAAAGGAAAGCAAGACTGATTAATTAACAGCCAGTACTGTTCGTTGACTGACCCCACCCAGCCATTACCGTCATTCCTGCGTGCACAGATCAGAGGAACTGGCTTCCAGGGTCGATGAGCTGTTCTGACATTTGCACCTTGGGTTTTCTTTCAGCTTTGACTTCTGACCTATCCCCTGCAATTTCAGCCTTAGCAAAAGGAGACTTAATGGGTTAAAATGCTTCTCCATGCTCTGACCCCTGTGTGGTACTGAGTCAGTCCAAAACTAGTCAGAAGCAGCAAAGCCTAGATTGTAGTATTGCTTCTTATTGATGGGATGTGGGCATTGCTGGAAGGCAAGCATTTTAGAATTATACAATGCTTAAAGCAGAGCAGGAGGCCATTTGGCCCGTCGTGTCTGTGCCTGGTCTTTGTAAGAGCAGCTCAGCTCATTCCACTCACCCACCATTTCTACCTGAAAACCTCTCTTCAGGTGCTTATTCGATTTGATTCCCTTTTGAAAGCAACAACTATCTGTCTCCTCCACACTCTCAGGCAGTGCAGTTTGGAACTTAACCATTTGCTGCGTAACGCGTTTTTTATTGTCCTTAAAAGTGGTGGTGAGCTGCCTACTTCAACAGTCCGATGACTGGGCCAGCTCGGTTAGTAGTGGTGTTACTGAGCCACTCTTGTTGGGGAAACTTCCAATGTCGATCACCCAGAGTACATTGTGCCTTGTCACCCTCAGTGCTTCTCCCTCCATGTTGAACACCTGAAGAAGGGCAATAGGTGGTAATCAGCAGAAATTTTCCTTTCCCATGTTTGATTTGATACTGAGAGACTTCATGGAGTCTGGAGCCAATGTTGAGGATTCTTGAAACCACTTCCTTCTGACTGCTGCCACCTCTATTTGGTCTGTGGGACAGGACAAACCCTAGTAATAAAGGAGTCTGGGACATTGGCTGAGAGAGATGATGGTGTGGGCATGACAATGTCCAACTGTTGCTTGACTAATCTGTGGGACAGCTCTCAATTTTGGCACAAGACTTCATATGACTTTGCAGGGTTGAATGTTCCTTTGTCCTAGACATCAGATGGACCAGCTAGCATTGTCCTATCCTGTTTTATTATTTGACAGCTTTGGCAGGCCATTTCAGAGGGCAGTTAAGAATCAACTTCAGTGCTGAGCGTCTGCAGTCGCACATAGTTCAGACTGGATGAAAATGGCAGATTTTCTTCCCTAAAAGGCGTAAGTGAACCAGAGGGGTTTTTATGACTAGCTGGTAGTTTCATGGTCACCATTACTGAGACTAGCTCTTTAAGTTCAATCAATTGACAAACTTGGATAAATTTCCCGAGCTGCCATGGTGGATTTGCACTCGTGTCTCTGAAACATTAGCCCAGCCTCTGGATTACTAATCCAGAAACATTATCAACTCTGTTTTGTTCCCATTTACTTAAACAAGAAACACTTGCATTTTTTGAGCATCTTTCAGGAGAGTTCAAAGCACTTTACTATTAAACTGTTGGAAATATAGCAGGCAATTTGTGCATAGCCGGATAATCTGTTTTAATGATGTTGATGGGATAAATATTGACCAACTCAACTCCTCTTCTCTTTGATATAGTGCCATAGGTTATTTTAAATCTACCTGAAAGAAGATGGAGCTTGGCTTTCACAAATCCAAAAGATTGTACCTCTGCCAGTGTAGTGCTCCCCCTAGTACTGCACTAGATGGTTAAATCTAGATTTTTGTGCTCAAAGTCTCTGAAGTAGGACTTGTGTCTGGGTTCAAGTGCTATCAAATGAATGCTGACACCTGTGTCTACCTGCTCATCCAGTGTTGTCTGTGTAGATAATGCTTCATGCTTCTGCTCTTTGTTGGAGGATAAGAGACATAACCGGGGCCAGTCAGGAGAAAAGTTAGGAAACGTTTCTTCACAAAAGGATGTAGAAGTGCAGAATTCTCACACAAAGCAGTAGATGCTAGCTCAATAAATAATTTTAAATACAAGGTGCAGATTTTGCTAGCTAAGGCAGTTGGATGGATGGAATTAGGACACCGATCAGCCATGATCTCATTGACTGGTGGAACAGGCTCCAGGGGATGAATGGCTTACTCCTGTTTCTTTGTTCCTATAATGGAGTATTTTTTTTTCCATCTGGGATTCTGTTCCAATGCTTTGTGGAGGAGAGAAGGAATGGAAGCCAGGAGCATGCAGCAGCATCTATGCAGGCCACACTGGAAGAACATGTCTCCACACAGGGCTTACAGATGACATTATCTGAATTTTTCCTTGCAGCGGTGACCAAAAAGTCTATTTTTCCTCTGTGTCTGTCTGCACAAAGATAGGCCAGCTGTTGGAATCTGTCTTGAAGCCTCTTCCACTGGGGGCATTGTCTTGCCTGTGGATGTGAAGATGATGACAGCACTTTTATTCATCCAGATTCTTGCAATTGGTCACTGGTGATGAGTTATTTCAGTCAGTTCACTGTTGTATTGTAGATGTCCCATGCCTCTTTCCGGTATGCCTCCAAGTTTATTCGATTTCACGTGGGGAGCTATATTCCCATAAGTGCAGGAGGTCCCATCAACTTCAAAATGGAGATTGCATGCAATTTCCATGTTCAGATAGCTAATGATGTTAGCCACCTCCTCACACATCTTAATGCGTGCTACATGGGGCGTAGACCTGGTTTGTTTCTCAGGCGATCTGGGATTCTCATTACAAAGGGATGGAGCCTTCCAAACACCAAAGGTAAAGATGAGAAAGATGGTGACCAGGAGAGAACGAGACAGAAGATGGACACCGTCAAAGAACTTGTGTCCATCATCACCTTAGGCAGCCATTCAGCCAATTGGAAAAAGTTATAAACATTAAATTCCATAGGTGGTCTCCCTGGGGCTGGGGGGAAAGGAAACAAACAAAACACTTCAGCTCTCCTTCCTTCCTTATTCATCTACTGTGATTCTGACCATTACTGCTACCGTGGCCATTCTTTTTGTTCATTCACGTGGGCTTCGCTGGCTGGGCCAGCATTTATTGCCCATCCCTAGTTGCCCTTGAGAAGGTGGTGGTGAGCTGCCTTCTTGAACCGCTGCAGTCCATGTGGTGTAGGTACACCCACAGTGCTGTTAGGAAGTTCCAGGATTTTGGCCAGTGACAGTGAAGGAACGACGATATATTTCCAAGTCAGGGTGATGAGTGACTTGGAAGGGAACTTCAAGGTGGTGGTGTTCCCATCTATCTGCTGCCCTTGTCTTTCTAGATGGTAGTGGTCGTGGGTTTGGAAGGTGCTTTTGAAGGAGCCTTGGTGAGTTCCTGCAGTGCATCTTGTAGATGGTACTCACTGCTGCCACTGTGTGTTGGTGGTGGAGGGAGTGAATGTTTGTGGATGTGGTGCCAATCAAGTGGGCTGCTTTGTCCTGGATGGTGTCAAGTTTCTTGAGTGTTGTGGGAGCTGTACTCATCCAGGCAAGTGGGGAGTATTCAATCACACTCCTGGCTTGTGCCTTGTAGATGGACGGCAGGCTTTGGGGAGTCAGAAGGTGAGTTACTCATCGCAGGATTCCTAGCCTCTGGCTGCTCTTGTAGCCACAGTATTTATATGGCTAGTCCAGTTCAGTTTCTGGTTAATGGTAACCTCCAGGGTGTTGATAGTGGGGGTTCACTGATGTCATTAATTGTCAAGGGGCAATGGTTAAATTCTCTCTTTTTAGAGATGGTCATTGGCTGGCACTTGTGTGGCGCAAATGTTACTTGCCACTTGTCAGCCCAAGCCTGGATATTGTCTAGGTCTTGCTGTATTTGGATATAGACTGCTTCAGTATCTGAGGAATACAGGTGAACATTGTGCAATCATCAGCGAACATCCCTGCTTCTGACGTTATGATGGAAGGAAGGTCATTGATGAAGCAGCTGAAGGCGGTTGGGCCGAGGACACTACCCTGAGGAACTCCTGCAGTGATGTCCTGGAGTGGAGATGATTGACCTCTAACAACCACAACCATCTTCCTTTGTGCTTGGATGACTCCAACCAGAGGAGAGTTTTCCCCCTGAATCCCATGACTCCAGTTTTGCTAGGGCTCCTTGATGCCACACTTGGTCAAATGTCACCTCGCTGTCAAGAGCAGTCACTCTCACCTCACCTCGGGAGTTCAACTCTTTTGTCCATATATGAACCAAGGCAGTAATGAGATCAGGAGCTGAATGACCCTGGCAGAATCCAAACTGGGCATTGGTGAGCAGGTTATTGCCAAGCAAGTGCTGCTTGATAGCAGCACTGTTGATGACCCCTTCCATTACTTATGATCGAGAGTATACTGATGGGGTGGTATTTGGCCGGGTTGGATTTGCCCTGCTTTTTGTGTATAGGACATACCTGGGCAATTTTCCACATAGCCTGGTAGATGCCAGTGTTGTAGCTGTACCGGAACAGCTTGGCTAGGGGCACAGCAAGTTCTGGAGTCTTCAGTACTATTACTGGAATATTGTCAGGGCCCATAGCATTTGCAGTATCCAGTGCCTTCAGCCGTTTCATGATATCATGTGGAGTGAATTGAATTGGCTGGAGACTGGCATCTATGATACTGGGGACCTCAGGAGGAGACCGAGATGGATCATCCATTCTGTAGTCTGGCTGAAGATTGTAGCAAATGCTTCAGCCTTATCTTTTGCACTGATGTGCTGGGCTCCTCCATCATTCTGGTTGGAGTATTTGTGGAGCCACCTCCTCCAGTGAATTGTTCAATTGTCCCATTCACGGCTGGATATGCCAGGACATTAGAGTTTATATCTGATCCATTGGTTGTGGTATCCAGTAGCTCTGTCTATCACTTGCTGCTTGCAAGTAGTTCTGTGTTATAGCTTCACCAGGTTGACCCCTCATTTTTAGGTATGCCTGGTGCCACTCCTGCACTCTTCATTGAACCAGGGTTGATGGTAATGGTAGAATGGGGGATATGCCAGGCTATGAGGTTACAGATTGTGTTTGGGTATAATTCTGCTGATGGCCCACAGCACCTCATGGATGCCTAGTCGAGTTGCTAGATCTGTTCGAAGTCTATCCCATTTAGCACGGTGGTAGTGCCACACAGAACGATGGAGGGTATCCTCAATGTGAAGATGAGACTTCGTCCCCACAACTGTGCAGTGGCCATTCCTACTGACACTGTCATGGACAGATGCATCTGCGGCAGGCAGGTTGGTGAGATTGAGGTCAAGTATGTGTTTTTCTCTTCTTGGTTCCCTCACCACCTGCTGCAGACCCAGTCTAGTAGCTATGTCCTTTAGGACTCTGCTAGCTTGGTCAGTAGTGGTGCTACTGAGCCACTCTTGGAAATAGATATTGAAGTCCCCCACCCAGAGTACATTCTGCACCCTAGCCACCCTCCAGTGCTTCCTTCAAGTGGTGTTCAATATGGAGGAACCCTGATTCATCAGCTGAGGAGGGCAGTACATGGTAATCAGCAGGAGGTTTCCTTGCCCATGTTTGACCTGATGCCATGAGGCTTCATGGGGTCGATGTTGAGGACTCCCAGGGCAACTCCCAACTGTATACCACTGTGCTGCCACCTCTGCTGGGTCTGTCCTTTCAGTGGGACAGGACATACCCAGGGATGGTGATGGTGGTGTCTGGGACATTATCTGTAAGGTATGATTCCGTGAGGATGATTGTGTCAGGCTGTTGCTTGACCACTGCGCAGTTGTTGTGGGGACAAAGGCTGTTGCTTGACTAGTCTGTGAGACAGCTCTCCCAATTATGGCACTAGCCCCCACATATTAGTGAGGACGACTTTGCAGGGTTGACATTGCCATTGTCATTTCCAGTGCCGAGATTGATGCCGGGTGGTCCGTCTGGTTTCATTCCTTTGAGACTTTGTTGCGGTTTGATACAACTGAGTGACTTGCTAGGCCATTTCAGAGGGCACCTAAGAGTCAACCAGATTGCTGTGGATCTGGAGTCACATATAGGCCAGACCAGGTAAATATGGCAGATTTTCTTCCCTAAAGGACATTAACATTCAATAGCAGCAGAGACCCTTTCAGGAAAAGGATGTTTGCTCCATTCGAAGCAATGAATACAAAATCAGGCCCTGCCTAAGTAAAATGCAGAGGGAAGGTGTAAATCCTCCCATTTTTCCATTGATCCTTGTATTTTCCCAAGCCTCTGACACCCAGAGTGCTTGGATCACAGAAGTGACTTTTGGCATCCCAATGATCATCCACCCATTTTGTTCACTTGTTCTCAGTAAAAAGAAGGCAGCTTAAACAATCTTTATTTTCAGTTTCCCTACTAAAATATTGGACAAGCACATGTGTGAAAGCCACGTGCATTAGGTACAGATTTGCAAAGGGGTTGCCCACAGGATGCATGCACTTCATGTGTTTACATTTAGCGGAGTAACTGGTATTGCAGAAACAGAGATTATCTAAGGCGGGCACTGGAATGCAAATCACAGGACATTAACATTTTATTGAAACACAGCAGTAATGCAAAATTGCTGAGATACACATCATCAGAAACTACCAACACTGCCAATATTTACAAGGCTTTTACGGATAAATGTACTCACACATATAAAAATATGCATTACATATATACAAATGTGCAAAACATATGGTATTTGAACATGATATGGAATTTCTCATGGGTGCAAATAGTTATTACAAAGGCATCGTGGTATGATATAGAAGAAACACACCTTACATTCTTCCTGGACCCCCAAAGGCTGGCTATATGAAATATCTAGTGTTAAAATGTACAAGATTTCAATTTTGGAGTTTGTCAGCAATTTATAATAAATTGAGATGCTAAGACATAGTGTGGCTATGAAAAACATCTTATACAAAATGCATTCTTCTTATAAGCAATGTCTAACATCTAATGTACTCTACCGTGGAGGTGTACTTATAACTGGTATTCAGGGGTTTCAAAATCATGTTTTTTTTCTTTGGTAATTGCTCAATTTACGTTCCAGGATCATAGGCAAGTCTAGTTTACCCTGTGTTTTCCCTAACCACACAATATTTCTGTAACCAGCACAATTAAATTGTAAAATATATATCTCATGTTTACCACATGAATCTTTAACTTCCATCATTGGTTTCCACTTGGCAAGCTTATATTTCAGCACAGTTCAATAAGAGAAGCTGCCTAATTGACAATAATCAACAATTAGCAATGAGACTCTAACCAGGGTAGGTTTCCATTGTTAGGATTAATTGTCGGGTAGATAATGGAGGAACAGACATTGCTGAATTGCAGTCCTGCACTAAATTCTTTGTTTCCTCAAATAACTAAACATCTTGGCCCTTTCAAATCAAGAGGCCACCCACAATAATTCCTAAATAATAAATCTAGTGCTAAACCTTTTTAATGTCACTGCATTTGGGAAGTTAATCCAACAACAGCTAGAAAATATATTCTGGCACAAAAATATAAAATCCCTTCATATTTCATTCAAAAAATATCTATTCTTTGAGTCTGTGGCTCAAACAGTTTCTGTTTCTTAGCGCACAAGGGTAAATTTGTAAATACTCTATGCAGTTACCTGTTTGAGCAAATACAAGAAAGTTAACTGCTCTGAAGTGATCGGCTGAATTTCCCCGAAACCGGTGGGGCCAGATTTGGAGGCATAGGAGGGAGGGGAGGGGAGGGGCGGGGGCGTAGAAATTTTGATGGAATCACATTGGGCTGACTCAGATATATTCAGGCCACC
Organism: Cetorhinus maximus; assembly: GCF_964194155.1. NCBI lineage: Eukaryota > Metazoa > Chordata > Chondrichthyes > Lamniformes > Cetorhinidae > Cetorhinus > Cetorhinus maximus. The sequence continues at coordinate 101,309,990 of NC_135893.1, forward strand.
ACGTGCTTTTCATGGAGATGGACTACTGGCAGCAACATCTACCTGCCCAGTAGTAGCCAATTAGGATAATTATAGGGCAATCAGTCCCTACTCTGGCAGAGCCCAGGTCTCCCGCTGTGTGAGGAGCCTGGAAAGAGTGGGGGCAACAGGGGGGTACGAAATATAAAACACCAAGTTTGTTTAAATCAATCTGTTGGCAGAAAGCTCAGGTCACCCTGAGCAGAAGGTCTGTCATCGCAGCCACTTCATGGCAACTGAGGTCTCTACTAATCTTAACTCTTGGGGCAATGGCAGCAGCTGCACCCCTACTGAAGGAGCTTCCATGGCAACGACTGCCATTCTCGCTGCTGGCCCCATTGTGAAGGAGGCCAGCGGCCCCTGTCCACAGGTCATGCTGAACAGACCTCCTGATTCTGTAAATCGACTGCTGCCCCTAAGATTGTGTCCGACATCCTGCCAAGGTCAATGCTGTGATAGTGACCCACAATCGAGGCCAATGTTGGGATCGCCAGCCACCCGGCAAAATTCAACCTGACGTGTCCATCATCAGCCCTCCTACACTCTACCTTTGTGTAAAACTAATCTGTGCAGCATTGGCAGACACCTAGCAGCAGCTTCCTTCTGTGAGGGGACGTGTATGTGCAGTGATCTGACAGTGGGATAAGATTTTCAAGAACAAAGTCATAAGCTGCAAGCTGGACACGAAACATGGAGAGATGTTTCTTAGCTATGGTAATACTTTGGTGTTGTTTGCTGGATGCTGTTGGTTTAGTAGTGGTTTATACTTCTGAAATACTGGCATTCGTCACATTACTGACCTCGACTTTCAGAAGCTGTGCAGAAATACACAGAAAAAACAATTATGTAATTAGTGTTACTTTGACAAGATATTCTATGGCAATGAAACATTTGGCTTTCAATTTGCTCTGTGCTTCTTTGCTCACCCAGATTTCCATATGTAACCACAAATGCGGACTATAAGAAATGTTAAACAATTGGCCTAATCAGCAATCCCTCATAAAGATCATTTCACTGCAAACAGAATAAAAGGGCTCATTATGGGAATCTCCACAGCCAAGTAGCTTTAAACAACAAAAACATTCAAACTCCAAATTTGTGACTTTTTAGACTGTGGGTCGCACTATGTTTCACACGAGAAGACAATCCAGCATTCTCTGAAATTAACCATCTGAATAGAAATCATTCCTGAGGGCGTTCCGGGAGCAGAGTGACATCAGTTACCCACTCACATTCTGCTAAACGTTGCATCGTCTGAATATTTTTGAGATTCCTGAACTGGTAAAGGCAATGATTTTGTTTCAATTTATATATTTACATTTTTTGTACTACATTTAATTCACGTGTAAAATATAGACAATTTCATCTCCTCAAAACTCTTAACCCTGCTTTAATTTTAAAAATTGCAGTCTTTGATTAAAAATCTGCACTTTCTACATTATGCACCCTTTGGCTGATAACTGAAATCATTCCCATTATAAGGACACATTACATTTCATAATATTACTCACATCACATCACGTTTTCATTCATAAAGTGTTTGGCAAATCCATTTTTTGGGGAGGGGGTGGGGGGGGAGGGGGTGGAAGAGAGCAGAACCATGAAGCAGCTTGGTCAGGTCACAAGGCAATAACATCAAGTGTTTCAATATCTCTCAACTTGTAAACAACTGAAAAAAGCTCTCCCAATGGATCTTCTAAAATATGGCCCTTTAAAAGTTACCAGTTCAAACACTATGCTGGTATTTTGCTAATTATTGAAAGAGCGTATTATGTTAGCACTATTGCATTCTCAAAATTGCTTGTAATTTGGAATGGCCTCCAAAAACGATTCAATGAACTCAGTTTCATTAAAAAAAAACACGTCATGAATGTAAATATTGCCAAATCCCTTTTTCCTGGTTGACTGTAAGATCAGGTTCATAATTAACAAAAAAAGGCATGGGAACATGTTTGGCACTGGACTAATTCATCCTGACCATTCTTCTTTTTGCATTTTGGTTAAATGTTACAGGGGTGGTCAAGCTCCTTGTCCACCTTCGAATACTGAAGGTGCCGATTAAATGTGAAAATTGACAGGTGGACTGTTAGAGAAAAGATGCCACAGGCTTATTAATCAGTACCAAAATGTACGGATTCCAGTGAAAAATTATTTGCCTGAAGTAAGAGAGACAAACTTCTGGTTGACATATTGTACTTTCATGGTTTTGCAGAATTAACAGTGATCCAAGAATTACACCCAAAAATCTACTACAGGTTGAGTATCCGTGGTCATTATAAACTGGAAGATTTTTCCCCGGACCAGGACCATCATATCTTCTTTGTGTAATAAAACAGATGAAAACATTACTGAAAAGAACATTAAAACAAAATGTACAAAGTAGGAAAAGATTAGCTAGTTCAAAAACATCTCCGCATTCAGAAGATTGGAATACTTCACTCAGACTGATTAAAAAGTCACTGAACCAGCCAGTGTAATAAACTTCACAATTACCATGCATTTTGGCTCAGGCCACCCACAGGAAAGTTCACCTGTACGAAGAAGAAATTCTTTCCAATTTCAATCTTCATTTCAACAGAACAGTAATTACCACTGACACCAGAATAAAACGTTACATTAAAGTACAAAGCCTTAAAATGGCCAGACTGTAGGATTGTCAGTTGCCCTGAATCATCACTTTTTTTTAAATCACTGCCCACTCATCTATCTAGAGACAATAAAGTGGACTGGACCAGAGAATCTTAACTTGGCTTGTTTTGTTACTACATTGGAGTACTAACCATTACTAGACGATTGACACACAACACCAAGAAAGCATATTGATTTTGTTCAGGTGCCACTAAAAGCCTGGCTGTATTACTCCCAATGTAGCTGAAGATCATGACCATCCAGAAAATCAGTGGAAAACACACTAGGAGCAGCACTATTAATGGGAGTGAGTCCTGTACTTGAAACCGGCATCGTCAGGTCCAGCCAGTCCATACTGTCCAAATTAGTGTCTTGGAGGTCCAAGTTCAGGCAAGAACTTTCTGCAGTGAAATGCATATCACAGGTATCCATAGCAGAATGATGCTGGTCCAGAATGTTGGGCGTATTCAGTAGATCATTCTGAAGATCCTCCATTAAAGGAAGAGTGTCCGAGCCCTCTTGGCTGACTGTCATTTGAGGAATATTGGCACCAGATGACAACGTACCATCCAGAAAGGCCTCCAGTTGATTTTCTGAACCAACCGAGAGATCATTTGTTGATTCAAGGGACAGTGGTGGAGGTGCCATCTGAACTCGTGGTGGTGGTCGAGACAATGCTGAGTTTACAGGCAAGGAGGAGATGTTGGCTACAACAGCTCTCATCTTGGTAGCGGGTAATGCTTCTTCTTTTACAATTGGTGAAATCTCTGTTGCACAACAGAAGGTGATAAAAGTCAGTGTCATAAATACTGCACTAAACACATTTTAAAAAATATTATCATTCTACTCTATGGTAACTGGAAAATGGGAGAGTTCCACATATGTCACAATAGTTATAAACCATTTGAGTGATCTTAGTGCACGTTTTCAATAATAATGAACCAGTTTCCTTTCCACAATTGTTTGAATTTAGCAAAATAGGAAGCTGTAAAACAGTAAAGAAAATGAAACCTTTAAAAAGTAACCATTTGGCAACACAGCACAATAGGTAGGCTGTCATGTTGAGACGTTCCTCAATCTGTAAGAGATTGCTGCATCCTATACCGAATCATTTCTCTATATGACAACAGGAAAATTGCAAAAACATTATCCATTTAAAAGGACACCATCTTCTTGAAATAGAATCTAGCAGACCCATGATTGCATAAATCACATTGAAAGGCATTACCCTTCTGAGCATGACCTTTCTCGTGGTATAAATGATGGAACATTGTTAACCCATGTTGCTGTGTTGGAATACAAACACTATCACGTGCTTATAGATGTTTTAGACAACCGTATATATCATGTAGCTATTCCATGGCATAGCCTACCCTGACTTCAGTGCTTTCAGGTATGACTGCCTCTATAGCCAGTTATAAAACATTAATCACCTATTCTCTCAAATCCTAGGTCTGCCATCTTCCACATAACAAAACACATATTTCACCAATAATTAGTGTAATAGTTCAATTCACAGTGTCAATATATTGAATTCACCTTACCTCCGCTCTCAATTAGGATATCAAAAAGATCATCCATCTGCTGACTGTGCGCGCTGAACACCTACACAGGGTTACAAGAAAAAATGCTATTTGTTCTATGTCCAGCCGGCTTAGAATCACTGTTCTCAGGCTATTGCTCATTTGTCAGTGCTAAGTAGTTTCAGATGTACAATGATCAGAAAGCAGGAATGTAGCTTTGGGGTTAAGTAATACAACAAATACAGAGGGAAGAAAAGCTTCTTAGCTCATCCAGCTGGTAAAACCCTCATCACAACATCCAAAAGGTTCTGAAATAATTCAAGCATTTTGCCTCTAACTGGTCGACCCAGATGTCTAGTCCACATATTGATTGCTCCTTGTGTGATGAGCTTCCTAAACTTACCTTTAGTTAGTTTGAACTCTTCACCAGTGTAGCCGCCTCAGGGAGGCCCAGGCCCGGCCCGGCTGCCGCTTCGGGGAGGCCCGGCCAGTGCCCCCAGGTCACGGTGCCATTTAAAAATGGCCAGAGACTCAATATCAGGGATGCCTCAGGCCCCCCAGTTCATGTCGGTCTCATTTCCGACATTGTGGCTTTGTTTTCGATGGAAATTAATCAAGTTTAGGCAGGAGGGAGGGACAGTGTAAGCAGCTTTCCAGGATTGTTATTGACCTCATCTCCTCTGGAGATCTTCCCTCCATCGCTTCCAACCTCATAGTCGCCCAATCTCGGACGGCCCGCTTCTACCTCCTAGCCAAAATCCACAAACAGGACTGTACCGGCAGACTGATCGTGTCAGCCTGTTTTTGCCCCACGGAACTCATTTCTCGTTATCTTGACTCCATTCTCTCTCCCCTTGTCCAGTCCCTTCCCAGCTACATCCGTGATTCCTCTGACACCTTATGTCACATCAACAATTTCCAGTTCCCTGGCCCCAACCGCCTCCTCTTCACCATGGATGTCCAATCCCTCTACACCTCCATCCCCCACCAGGATGGTCTGAGGGCTCTCCGCTTCTTCCTCGAACAGAGGCCCGAACAATCCCCATCCACCACTACTCTCCTCCATCTGGCTGAACTTGTTCTTTCACTGAACAATTTCTCCTTAAACTCGTCTCACTTCCTCCAAATAAAAGGTGTGGTTATGGGTACCCGCATGGGCCCCAGTTATGCCTGTCTCTTTATGGGGTATGTGGAATATTCCTTGTTCCAGTCTTACTCTGGCCCTCTCCCACGACTCTTTCTCCGGTACATCGATGATTGCTTCGGTGCGGCTTCATGCTCTCGTCTGGACCTGGAAAAATTTATTAATTTTGCTTCCAATTTCCACCCCTCCATCATTTTCACATGGTCCATCTCTGACACTTCCCTTCCCTTCCTTGACCTCTCTGTCTCAATTTCTGGTGATAAGACTATCCACCAATATCCATTACAAGCCTACCGACTCCCACAGCTACCTTGACTACAGCTCCTCACCCTGCTTCCTGTAAGGACTCCATCCCATTCTCTCAGTTCCTTTGCCTCCGTCACATCTGTTCTGATGATGCCACTTTCAAAAACAGTTCCTCTGACATGTCCTCCTTCTTCCTTAACCGAGGTTTTCCACCCATGGTGGTTGAAAGGGCCCTCAACCATGTCCGGCCCATCTCCCGCGCATCCGCCCTCACACCTTCCTCTCCCTCCCAGAACCATGATAGGGTCCCCCTTGTCCTTACTTATCATCCCACCAGCCTCCGCATTCAACGGATCATCCTCCGCCATTTCCGCCAACTCCAGCATGATGCCACCACCAAACACATCTTCCCTTCACCTCCCCCGGCGGCATTCCGCAGTGATCGTTCCCTCCGGGACACCCTGGTCCACTCCTCCATCACCCCCTACACCTCAACCCCCTCTCACGGCACCTTCTCATGCAACCGCAGAAGGTACAACACCTGCCCCTTTACTTCCCCTCTCCTCACCGTCCAAGGGCCCAAACACTCCTTTCAAGTGAAGCAGCATTTCACTTGCACTTCCCTCAATCTAGTCTACTGCATTCGCTACTCCCAATGCGGTTTCCTCTACATTGGAGAGACCAAATGCAGACTGGGTGACCGCTTTGCGGAACACCTTTGGTCTGTCAGCAAGCATGACCCAGACCTCCCTGTCGCTTGCTATTTCAACACACCGCCCTGCTCTCATGCCCACATGTCCATCCTTGGCCTGCTGCAATGTTCCAGTGAAGCTCAACGCAAACTGGAGGAACAGCACCTCATCTTCCGACTAGGCACTTAACAGCCTTCCGGACTGAATATTGAGTTCAACAATTTTAGATCATGAACTCTCTCCTCCATCCCCACCCACTTTCCGATCCCCCTTTTTTCCAATAATTTAAAAAGATTTTTCTTCTCCCACCTATTTCCATTATTTTTAAATGTATTTCCATCCATTGTTTTATCTCTACCTTTTAGCTTATTTCGATCCCTTCCCCCCACCCCACCCCACTAGGGCTATCTGTACCTTGCTTGTCCTGCTTTCTACCCTTAATGTCACCTATTAGCACATTCCTTAGATAATATCACCACCTTCAATACCTTTGTCCTTTTTGTCTATGACATCTTTTGGTTAGCCCCACCTATCACTGGCCCTCTATCCAGCTCTACTTGTCCCACCCCCCCTTAAACCAGCTTATATTTCACCTCTCTTCTATTTTTCCTTAGTTCTGTTGAAGTCATACGGACGCAAAACGTTAACTGTGTTCCTCTCCGCAGATGCTGTCAGACCTGCTGAGTTTTTCCAGGTATTTTTATTTTTGTTTTGGATTTCCAGCATCCGCAGTTTTTTGCTTTTATTTAAATTAATTAGCTGTGGCTCCGTAACATTCCCTCTACATGACTGGCTGCAATATCTCGGGTCCCACAAATCACCGCATTAACTGCGGTATCTTCACCAGTACTTCCAATGTTTCATCATTAACTTAAGTGTTAGCCTAATTTAAATCACTACTGCATCATGCTTACCTCCTGCTGTTTTAAACTGCGAGTCTGCTTGACTGCTTCCTCGTATCGAGGAGGATCTTTTGTCTTCGAAACAGAGTTATTGAAGACCGAGTGTTGGATTACTAACTGTTGCTGGGACTGAGGTGGGGAAGTGGATGATCCAGACTGCGGAGACATGGATAACACGATATAGGTTATTCCGCTTAGGAGTAAGTTATTTAGGAATAATTATTTTTTGATCGCAATTTTCTCCTATTTACTAATTAGTGCACCAAGAATAGAAACACAATGATTTCATAAAATAACCTTCAGTTAACAGAAAATGACTTATTACAAGGGATGCACTGTGTTTCAGACACAATATCATTAAAGGTAAAACTGAAGTATTACATATGGTGTATATCAAACAATATTAAAGTTAGAAAGATAAATAAAACTTATTGCAACAAAATCGTCTACATCCTCAGCATTTACTATATTTCATGTACTTGGGCAATATTTTCTGTTTAATAAAAAGTAGCAATTAAACTTTCAGCTATTTAATTCTTTGGCAGCTTTTGAAATATAGTGTATGTTTTCTAATATCCTGGAAAGAAAAACGAACCTGCAATTCAATAGGCAGAGGATGAGCAATGGGAAAGTTATACAAACATGCAAAACGAAGGATGGAAAAATACCATTCAGTCCATCCAGTCCATCCTGTGCAAACATGGTGCAACTTTGAATGGGATTAACCCCCCACCCCGCACTTATCATGGATAATACTGAAATACACGGAATCCACAGCACAATTGGACCCAGCTCGTCCATGCTGATGTGTATACGCCATACAAACCTCCTCCCACTCTAATGACCTTTCTCCACCCTACCTCATATGTTCCCAGATCAAAAAAATCTCTGAGGAATCAGGAAGAAAAATCTGATGCCTTTCCGGGGGGATAAAAAAACTAAAGCAAAGGACCAGCGGACTGACTGTGTAACCAATAAATCGACCTAATCAGAGCAGCGCAATCTCTTTAACTGAAAGTATTTTCCTCCTGCAGGAACTTGTCCATTTCCCATTTGAAGGGCTGTAGGAAATCCATACTCAACACAGAATTTAGTAACCTTTTCCAGGGGGTAACAAATTCCTGTGAGGAGCAGGGGTTCCGAGTCTTCAGGCCACCACTGCCATTAGTTTAATGTGGCTTTCACTGAACTAAGGCTGTCAGCTTTCTCAGTAAAACCTCTTTAAATTCAGCTTATTGCTCTCTTCAAATTATTCTTAGAAACTGGCCCTGAAATTCTATGGGTCACTCCCAGCATAAACTCTGGCTGGAGACTAGCTGGGATCCAGAGGATCTCTCTGGAACTTTAGGGCCCATTTTACACAATGAAGAGAGGACTCTGCACTGAGACAGTAAAACCACTCAGGCAAGCACACATCTTTTCAAATTACAATACTGCAGGGTAGAAACAGGTCATTCAGCCCAACCGGTGCTTTTCTCCATGAACATCTGGTCTCATGCCCTTCTCCTCTTGATCACCATGTCTCTTTACAAGCAACTAACCAGTTCCCATTTAAAAGAATTCGTTTAAAATAATAGCTTGAGGCAGTGGATTCCACATTTTAACCACCCTCTGTTAAAGACACTGACCCCAAATTTCCTGGGTTTTCATTGCACCCTTGCTATAATTAAAGTCTTTCTCCAAGTGCTTAGTAACTTCACCCTGTGTTATAGGTCCCCCACGGGAACTGCTAGACAGAAAAATAGACTAGATTCCATCTACCATTTTGGTAGAAGCAAAGTTTAGAAGAATGAGAGGTGATTTCATTGAAGCATACAAAATTCTTACAGGGTTCAACAGGGTGGATGCAGGATGGATGTTTCCCCCTGGCTAGGTAATGTCTAGAATCCGGGAACACAGTCTCAGGATAAGAGGTAGGCCATTTAGGACTGAGATGAGGAGGAATTTCTTGACTCAGAGGTGGGTGAATCTTTGGAATTCTCTACCCTAGAGGGCTGTGGACGCTTAGTCATTGAGCATATTCAAGACAGGGATCTTAATTAATTAATATTTCTAGATATTAACGATATCTAGGGGTATGGGGATAGTGTGGGAACATGGCTTTGAGGTAGAAGGTCAGCCATGATCAGGTTGAATAGTGGAGTGGACTCAAGGGGCCGAAGGGCCTTCTCCTGCTCATATGTTCCTAATTGCATGATACGACAATAATGGAGTTGTTACTTATCACGGACAACCAATCGCTATCAATTAGCCTACCACAGACCAAAGAAGAGGTGAAGAATTCCTGCCAGTGGTAGAATGGTTTTGGAACCAGAAGGTCCAAAGTTATCATATCATAGAATTGTAGAATGGTTACAGCACAGAAGGCCATTTGGCCCATTATGTCTCTGCTGGCTCTTTGCAAAAGCAACTCAGTTAATCCCACTTAGCTGCCCCTTCCTCATAGCACTGGAAATGTTTTCTCTTCAGATGCATATCCAATTCCTTTTCGTTTACTATATAGTTAGTGTGTACCTGATTCTTTAGTTTCAATTTTATCCTCATCTCTTTATACCTCCATGCTACTTCATTGCTAGCTGGTTTGTTCTTACATGTTAGCAGAATATATTTCCCCTGAACTCTACTGATTACAGCTGTTCCTTTCAAGCATTCTAAACCTACCACACGCCATTTCTCAAATTACTAATATACTGTATCCCAAAATGCCATTGTCTAAGTGAAATTTCAAAATGTTATAATGTATTATGAGATGTCATGACTATTACTGACAGGGAGTCAAGAGATTACAACAGATCTACTGGATCAATGACAATCTACCAGAGGTTGAGATTAATCAAAGCTTAGCTGACCCACACCGTGGTGGGCCAAAAACTGAAAGACAGCAGCTAAAAGGTGACAACACCAAACCTGAGAAAACTTGTAACTTCAGAAAAAAAAATTGAGGCTTCCTTATCCTGTTAAGGAAAGCAAACTGTAAAGAAAAGCCAACGGAACTAAGACTTTCAAACCGATCAAGAAGTCAAGACTGCTGTTCCTAATGGGAGAAAGAGACTGGAAGAAGTCTCCATAGATTGAGTCTGTGGCTGAGAGGTGGGGTGTCACATGAAGTGTTTAAGAGGTTGATACAGGTGGAAGATTATTCTGTCTGTATGTGAAGACTAGTGAAGTACAGTACAATCGACAGATTCATCCCTGCAATGAGGGCATCTGAAAAATGTTTAAAAGAGGAGACAAAAGAAATAAAATAGAGAATGTTGCCATCGCTTTCTCTAATGATTTCCTATTAGTTTTGCAATTACCTTGTGTGTACAGTTGGGTCCATTGAGTAGAGTATTAATGTTGCTTATCCTTGGATGATGCACATTACCTGTTGAAGTGTCTATGAAACATTGCTGCACTGTTGCTGCTGTTTGAATGTGCTTTGGAAATGCATTGGTCGTTGATGTGGATGTAAAAACCTGTGGATTTACAAGCCTCCGTAAAGTTTGTTGTATAGTCTCAGAACAATGCATTTTAATCTTATTGGGTCAAATGTAAATCATCATAAATATTGCTTTCTTCCATAAAATCTGGAATATTTAAAATTGTACCTTAGTTCATAATCTCAAATAGTAGAGTTAAGTAAATCATAAAACAATACTTCTCATGCTGCAGCTTAGGAATCTGATGTATCATTATTAAGTAATGACCAATAAATCAGATTACGCTATGATTAAAATGGAGAAATATTCCAGGAAGCTATACTACACCTCATATTAGAAATTTATCATTTTAGTCATCTAGCTAGGGGGCATGTCTCAAGCAGTATACACAGACAGCAAGGAAGAAATTCAAGATGCTCCTACACGATTTCTAACAACCAATTTAAGAACTAGAGATAAGCTAGAGGTTCTGGAGCAGGCTGCCTGCATGACCTGTTGCATGTAGGGGGTGGCGGTGGCATAGTGGTCTTGTCACTGACCAGAGATCCAGGGTAATGCTCTGGGGACCTGGGTTTGAATCCTGCCATGGCAGGTTTGGAATTTGAATTCAATAAAAAAAATCTGGAATTCAAAGACTGAAGACAACCATGAAATCACTGCCGATTGGCGTAAAAACCCACCTGGTTCTCTAGGGAATCCTTACTTGGTCTGGCCTACGTGACTCCAGACCCACAGCAATGACTCTTAAATGCCCTCTAAACAAGGGCAATTAGGGATGGGCAATGAATGCTGGCCTAGCCAGCGACACCCACATCCCATGAACGAATATAAAAAATACAAAACACAAAAATATCAATGATGAAAGCTTTTCTCCACACACGCCTCCGCCCCCCCCATCATAAGTCAACTGAAATTGTGCAGGGCTAACGAAGGGTTCCTCAGAACAGATATGAATGGACTCCCAGGATATGGGATATAGGATTTATTTCGGAGAACGATGTTCAGTTATCAGCAATGCACTATACAGTTATTGTGCAAAACGTATAAATCAAAGTAGATCAGGATACCATCTTCAAAAGTATTAGGAATCCCCAGACAGATCAGGTTCCCGGTCCTGATAGCATCCACCTAATGATGTTTAAAGAGATGGGGCATGTGCTTCGTGAGCCCTTTGTTCATATTGCATATTGAGGATTTTAGTGTACCACATTGTAAATACTTCATTATATTTAATTGTAACTTAATAGTTTGAAGTAATGCACTTATTAAACACAAATTGTAATTCATCAGTAAAGTCATGCATGCACCTATCAGTGTGTGACCTTTCGTATGTTCAAGGTTACAACAAACTCTTGGAAGGAGACTTATTTTCAAAACGGACAACAAGTCAGAACCACGGAACAAAGTGCTATTAGCTTGACTTCTATCATAGGTAAGATGCTAGATAGGGTCACAACATATATTGTATGTGATAATCTGGATAGAGAAGGAGTTAGGGGACTCATTCAACTTGGCTTCTGGAAAGGAAAGATTGGATCTGACCAATCTATTTGATTTTTTCAAAGAAATTACTACCTGATGCGTGAAGGTAGCCTGACAAATATTGATGGATCTTCAGAAAGCTTTTAGCAAGGTGCCTACAATAGATTGCTTTATGATAGAATCTTGGAAATTGAACAGAGGATGAGACACAAGATTAAGGATTGATTGCATTCCTGCCAGGAAGAAGTGGTTATTAATCGCTCCGGATCTGCATGAATACAAGTCTGTCTTGCAGGGATTGTTAGGGCTGTTGCCTTTAAGATCTTCATTAATGACTTGGATATAGGTGTTGGGAAACAGCCTACAAATTTGCAGGTGATCTGTGCGAGTGTTACGATCATGGATCATGATCATGGATGTAAACACACTGTTGCAAGCAGATCTTGATGTGATGGGAGAATGAAGCCATATTTTCTAAGTGGCATTTAATATTGATACATGTGCTATTAAGCCTGTGGGCAGGACTTTCGTGCCTAAAGTGTACTGAACTTAAGGCCGTTGAGAAAGAAAAAATATCTTGGTGGCATAGTGAATAATTTATATGCAGTGCTATGAAGTGATGGAGAAAGTAAGAGTATTAGGTGGCACTAATAGAATGATTTAATGTAAAACAAAAGGCATCTTAATGTTCACGTATATGACCTTGGTTAGATCTCAGTTGGAGCAGTGTTCAGTTTTGATCACCTCACAAGGTGGGTGATATTCAGGATGTTCATGTGAATGGCTAGTTTCGAATACTGTAGTTCTCCTAATAGGGTTTAAAACCTGGGTCTATCTACTTTAGAAAAGCATAGACCTTGAGGATGATTTGATTGAACAATTTAAAATAATGATGGGATGAGATATGGATAGATTATTTCAAGTTGATAGGTTCGGAGTATGGGTTATAGAAGGGTAAATGTGAAGAGGTTGCTGTTTACCCAGAGGTTATTTGACCAATGGAACAAATTGCCTGCTCGTATAGAGCGTGGATTCAATGCGATCTTCAAAAGAGACACGTTTGGGGTAGAAGTCGAAGTGTAGAAAAGGTAGGTGTGATACTTGGTAATATAAATCATGATTAACCTCACCTCACTATGTTGGATTTTCTTTCTCCCTAAATTGACCATCAGCTTTTATAACCTCTCCCAGGGGGTGATTAAACTCTGTACCGGGGTGCAGAGTGTTGGAAATCATAAGAACATGATAAATAGGAGCAGGAGTAAGCTATTCAGCCCTTTGTGTCTGCTCCGCCATTCAATGAGATCATGGCTGATCTTCTGCTTCAACACCAATTTCCTGCTCTACACCTGTATCCCTTGATGTTTTTAATACATAGAAATCTATCATTCTCAGTCTTGAACATACTCAATGACTGAGCCTTCATAGCCCTTTGTGGCAGAGGATTCCAAAGATTCATCACTCCCCGAGACAAGGAATTTCTCCTCACCTCAGTCCTAAATGGCTTGTCACTTATTCTGAGACTGTATCCCCCGGTTCTAGACACCCAGCCAAGAGAAACATCTTTCCTGCATGTACCCTGTCGAGCCCTCTAAGCATTTTGTATGTTTGAATGAGATCACCTTGCATTCTTCTAAACTCCAGAGAATAAAGGCCCAGTCTATTTAATCTTTCCTCATAGGACAATCCCTCCATCCCAGGGATTAATTTAGTGAACCTTTGTTGCACTCTCTCTGTGGCAAGTAAGGAGTTCTGCATACAATGCTCCAGTTGTGGTCTCACCAAAGCTCTATATAATTGCAGTATGGCATCTTTACTCAAATCCTCTTGTAAAAAAGGCCAACATACCATTTGCCTTTTTAATTGCTTGTTGTACCTCCATGTTAGCTTTCAGTGACTCATGAATAAGGACGCCCAGGTCCCTTTGAAGTTTAACGCTTCCCAGCACTCACCATTTAGAAAGTATTCTGTATTTCTGTTTTTCCTACCAAAGTGGATAACCTCACATTTCTCCACTTTGTATTCCATCTGCCAAATTTTTGCCCACTCGCCTAGTCTCTCCAAGCCCCCTTGAAGCGACTTTGCATCCTCCTCACAACTCACACTTAGTTTTGTGTCATCTTCAAACTTGTAAATATTACACAATCCCCATATCCAATTGGGGAGATGGTGGCGTAGTACTAATGTCATTGGACTAGTGATCCGGAGACCCAGCCTAATGCTCTGGGGACAAGGGTCTGAATCCCACCATGTCAGCTGGTGGAACTTGAATTCAGTCAATAAATCTGGAATATAAAGCTAGTCTCTGTGATAGTGACCATGAAACTATCATCGATTGTTGCAAAAAAACCCATCTGGATCACTAATGTCCTTTAAGGAAAGAAATCTGCCATCTTTACCTGGTCTGGCTCACAAGTGACTCTAGATCCACAATAATTTGGTTGACTCTTATGACTGAAATGATGTAGCAACGTCAGTTCAAGGGCAATTAGGGATGGGCAACAAATACTGGCCTTGCCCACATTCCATGAAAGAATATTAAAAAATCAAATCAGTGATATAGATTACAAATATCTGGGCCGCTAGCACTGATCCTTGTGGTACGCCTGCAGTCAAAGTCTGCCAACCTGAAAATGACCCATTTATTCCTACTCTGTTTTCTGTCCGTTGACCAGCTCTCAATCTACGCCAGTATAGTAGCCCTTGTCCCATGTGCTCTAATTTTGTTTATTAATCTGTGTGGGACCTTATCAAAACCTTTCTGAAAATCTAAATGTACCACATTCACCTGTTCCCCTCATCTATTCTGCTAGCTACATCCTCAAAAAACTACAACAAATTTGTTAAAGATGATTGGCCTTTCATAAATCCATGTTGACTCTGCCCAATCCTACCATTATTTCCTAAGCGCCCTGTTATCACGTCCTTTATTGTTGATTTTAGCATTTTCCCTACCACTGACGTCAGGCTAACAGGTCTGTAATTCCTTTTTCACTCCCCCTCCTTTCTTAAATAGTGGGGTTACATTTGCTGCCTTCCAATCTTCAGGAACCATTCCAGAGTCTACAGGATTTTGAAAGATGACCACTGATGCATCCACTATCTCTGCAGCCATCTCTTTCAACACTCTGGGATGTAGCTCATTAGGTCCATGGGATTTAAGTCCCATTAATTTATCTAGTACTTTTTAAAAAAACTAATATTAATATTTTGCAGCTCCTCACTTACACCAGTCCCTTGATTCTCCACTATTTCTGGGAGCTTTTTAGTATTTTCCTCGTAAAGACAGACACAAAGTATTTGTTTAGTTTCTCTACCACCATGATGCTAAAGGCATCACAACTGTAAGGGGTATAACCAGTGGGCCAGCTGGTCTACTGCTATCCATCAGTTTTATAAATTAAAGCGCTGTAAGGATATTCTCACATACAGATCACAATCTAGAATTAACGCTAAGGATTCTTCCTATTGGGTAGTTTAAGGTTCAACTGCAAACAGTTGGGTAGTTCCCTGTGAAGGGTGGAGAAATACAAATTAAAATCTGGATATTAAAAGCATGGAGCAGCCCTGATAGGTTGTTGAAAGTTTAACTAATTATAGCAGCACTTCATCTGGGAAAGTAAAGATCTACAACAGAAAATTCAAACTGAGCTTGTCGCCACCTGTGGTCTTGCTGGCTCATTACAAGCCAGTGCTGCCTAATATCAGAGGTGGCTTGATTTTAGTACTCAGAACCATATTACAAACCTCAATAATCTGTGGGTTCTGGGTCAAACTACGTTGTGGCACAGAATCTTGTGGTTGTGGTTGTTTCTGAGGGCCTGAAGGCTGCACTGCAGCAGAGGTCGGGACTGCTATTGGTTTCTGCACCGTGGCTTGTGAATGAGACTACAAAATAAATTTTAGAAAATAAAAGATCAGTGCAAAGTACATCATATATAGTATAATTGTATTTTCACCCATATCGTAACAAAGCTATGACAAGAGCAATGTAGTTGTCATGGGGTTGAATTATACAAGTTGCTGGATTTCCTGCTCCCCTTGGGGCTAAAGTGTTGGAGGGGTGGAGGATGGGTGAGCCCTCCAAGGTGAACACTAGCTGCCCCAAAACCAGTCCATGTCCAAATGCAGTGAGACCGGAACAATATTCAGGCTTGGGCTGACAAGTGGCAAGTAACTTTCACACTACACAAGTGTCAGGCAATGACCATCTCCAACAAGAGAGAATCCAACCATCGCCCCTTCATGTTCAATGGTATTATCATCACTGAATCCCCCACTATCAACATCCTGGGGGGGGTTACCATTGACCAGAAACTGAACTTGACTAGCCATATAAATACTGTGGCTGCAAGAGCAGGTCAGAGGCTAGGAATCCTGTGATGAGTAACTCATCTCCTCCTAACTTCCCAAAGATTGTCAAACATCTACAAGTCAGGAGTGTGATGGAATACTCCCCACTTGCCTGGATGAGTGCAGCTCCCACAACACTCAAGATGCTGGACACCATCCAGGGCAAAGCAGCTGCTTGATTGGCGCCACATTCACAAACATTCACTCCCTCCACCACCAATGCACAGTAGCAGCAGTGTGTACCATCTACAAGGTCCACTGCAGGAATTCACCAAGGCTCCTTAGATAGCACCTTCCAAACCCACGACCACTACCATCTAGAAGGACAAGAGCAGCAGGTAGATGGGAACACCACCACCTGGAAGTTCCCCTCCAAGTCATTCACCATCCTGACTTGGAAATATACCGCTGTTCCTTCACTGTTGCTGGGTCAAAATCCTGGAACTCTCTTCCTAACAGCACTGTGGGTGTACCTACACCACATGGACTGCAGCAGTTCAAGGAGGCAGTTTACCACCACCTTCTCAAGGGCAACTAGGCATGGGCAATAAATGCTGGCCCAGCCAGCTAAGCCCACATCCCGTGAATGAATAAAAAGAAATTTAACAGCCAATTTGGCGTTAATAGGCTGGAGGCACAACATCCATCCTTCTGGGTCAGGAAGTTCCGCCAATCAGGGGCCAGCAGCTCTCCAGCACTTTGGGCGTGCAGCACGAGATCATTTATGTTCAGCATCTCTCCGGGTGTCAAGCTGGCAGACTCCGGCGAGGGGGTGAAGGGGGTGGGGTGGGTTGGGGTTTGAGAGGCCATGGTGGGTGGAAAGTCAAGTGGGGGGGGGGTAGTAAAACCTCGAGGGGGAGGGGGCCTCCCTCCGATGGGCTAGGGGGCCCATTAAGGAGGGACCCACTTTCCCGCCAACAACCTGCACAGGGAAAACCTATTGGGCTGGCTGCTTGGCGTGGGTCTCTCCCACCTCCAGGTAAATCCCGGTGGCGGCATCAATTGGTCACTTTTAGGCCTCAATTGGTCCACGGGCCCCCTGACAGCACCCCGCTGCTGAAATAATTGTGGGGGCAGGGGCGGACAGGAATGTAGCAGGCACGTCGCCCGCTCTATACAAGACCTCCTTGGCTCCAAACCCACCGGCAGGGGAACGGTAAGTCTAGCCTGTCATCTCTGAATCACCGCTGTGGAAAATGGAACATTGTTACTGAGGTATCAGCATATTTTAGAATTGGTACTTTCCTCCATACTAATGAAGAGGCTTATCTGAGAGTATACAGGCAGTGTGTGTTATATGCAGGAATTCTGACAAAACTGTTTCTTACAGATTGGGAGTTTGGTCTTTGTGAACAAATTGAGTACCAGTGTGTCTGGAATTATAGTTATCCTATAATTAGGGGTTTAATCCAGGACTCAAATATATAAAATAATTTTCTATATGGCTGTATGAGCACTGAAAACAAATGACTCAATTTTACATTATTTAATGCAGTCCTTTTAGTGCAAATTGGTCATCACTCATTGTCCTACAAGTTGGCCACTAATTTAGCACACTAAGCAACAAACGCACACAGAATAAAACCAAACCCAGTAACTCTATACCTGAAATTGAACATTTCCTGCGTGCAGGTTCTTCGAGTCGCTGCAGAGATTTGTATTGTGCGCTTGGATGGCCAACGGGAGCAACAGCTGAGTTCCTGTCTGAGTGGTCAGCAAAGCGTGAGGCTGAGCCTGGGCAATAGCTGTAGTTGGTGTTTGTCTTGGTGGGCTTACATAAAACTGAGACACTGCATTCTGTTGCTTAGCTGTTGCCAGTGGGGCTTCCTGTTTCACAAGCAAAGCATTTCGCTGCATTGCATTCTGGCTGCATGTCCCAATGTTTGTAATGGTTGGTGGACCCAAGGGTTGGTTGGGAGCTGTTGAGGGCTGTCTTGAAATAGGACAGTTGGAGAGAGTGTTCTCCTCTTTGACAGGGGTGTTCAAGTGCTTCTGATTCACAGTCACAGATTGTTGGTGCTGGCATCGTTTTTCAATCTCCAACTGAATCTTCAGTTCTTCCACCAACTTCTGTTCTTGCTCAAGTTTTCTCTTGAGGTCGACAATTTGCCTCTCCTTCTCCTGAAGCTTTCGGTCCTTTTCAGCAGCATCAATTTCCACACTCGGCAAACTGGCACCCTGAGGAGTAGCATTATTTGTTGCCCTGCTCACCCCTATGCAGTCTTCATTAACAGTTGTATTCACAGGTGAAGCATGAATTGTGAGCTGTGAAGGAGACACCATTGTCACCAGCTCAGTAAACATATCTGTAAGGTTGCTGTCGTCAGTGCTCACGTTAGACTGTTCTGAGGGAGCTGGAGAGGTAGGAGACGGCGAGGCCGCGTTCTCATAGAATTGTAGATTATTTGACGCTGTTGTAATGGTTGCCTCTGTGGTGCTTGTGGCATTACTAATAGCAGCAATAGGAAAAGCTGCAGTGGTCTGATTCCTTGCAATAGCAGAGTTGGAGGCTGTCACTACTGCTGCACCAACAGCAGTGTTGCTTAAGTCCTGGTATGATTTCAACCTCTCTATAAGGTCCATTTTAGTACCAGACACTGGGAGCCCTCGCAACTTCAACTCTAACTTCAGTTCTGCCACCTACGCAATATAAAACAGAGGAACTATAGGTTAAACAAATTATCAGGATAAAACATTTTCAAGTCAAAAATAAATACAGTATCAGTTTTCAGAGGAGTTTTAATCATTGTTTAAGGGAGTCCTCAGACTGCCAGGTTAATTCATAAACATATGAATGAATGTGCAAGACCAGGAGAGTTTTGCTGTCCATCTGGCCAGCTCAAGTAGAAAGTTGTACCTAATGATCCTTCAGTTGCTGCAGGAGTACTTTTCTAACTTGTCCAAAGCATAAGATACTTTTTTTTCCCTCACAAATTGGCAAAACCTAGTGGACATACTTAGAAAATTGAAACAGAATTACCTGGAAAAACTCAGCAGGTCTGGCAGCATCGGTGGAGAAGAAATCAGTTAACGTTTCGAGTCTTCATGACCCTTAGGGGTTAACTGATTTCTTCTCCGCCGATGCTGCCAGACCTGCTGAGTTTTTCCAGGTAATTCTGTTTCTGTTTTGGATTTCCAGCATCCGCAGTGGCTTTTAGCTTTTTGTTTTTATTACTTAGAAAATTGATCAGTATGTAGTGTATACACAATATGAAAAGCATGGGACACCATCAATTAATTGAAAAACATGCAAGTTATTTCAAATCTTATCTATTCAAATTTCCCACTTTTTTTTTTTACTCGCTCATTGGGCGGAATTGCATTTTATTTTCAATAATGCAAAAGCGAAGTACTGCAGATGCTGGAACTCTGAAATAAAAACAAAATGCTGGAAACACTCAGCAGGTCTGGCAGCATCTGTGGAAAGAGAAACGGTTAATCTTTCCGGTCTGTGTGATCCACAGATGCTGCCAGACCTGCTGAGTGTTTCCAGCATTTTCTGTTATTATTTCGTATGATATGTTGCACATATATTCACAAACATGCCTGAACATCATCTGCCACTCACTGAATTGGTGCATTCACAGAATGTACATCCATTTTAACAACAGCTTGGCGCAGGAATACTATTGCACATATTTCTAACTAAAATTGGTGTGAGATCAGAAAACATTCCTGACAGATGAAAAAAAAACCACAAATCAGTCACACAAAAGGCAAGTGAGCTGATGAATCATTGAGAGAGCGACATGCAGTAAACAGGTACTTTGACATGTTCACAAGCTGAGGAAGGCATTGGCCTATCTAAGCTTTTCTATCCAGATGGGCCTTAAATATTTCCAGAGTTGTATGTCATAAATCACTCCACTAAGCGGCCAGAGTTTCTTATCTTTATAAGGGCTGACTCACATTTCTCTACATTTACTTTGTACAATAGGATAACCCAGGGATGGAACAAAAGCATTTCCTTCTGAACTGAACTGGATACTCACATCTTATAGAATCATAGAATGGTTCCAGAACAGAAGGAGGCCATTTGGCCCATCATGCCTGTGCCAGCTCACTGCAAGAGCAACTCAGCTAGTCCCACTTCCCCGCAACTCTGCAAGATTTTTCTCTTCAGATAATTATCACCATTATGGGGAGGTGGTGGCGTAGTGGTATTGTCATTGGACTAGTACTCGAGATACCCAGGGTAATTCCCTGGGGACCCAGGTTCAAATCAAAGTGTGCAGAGGGCAGTTAATAAAGCATACAGTATCCTGGGCTTTATTAGTAGGACATAGAATACAGCAGCAGGGCGGTTATGCTGAGCTTATATAAGGTACTAGTTAGGCCTCAACTGGAGTATGTGTCCAGTTCTGGGCACCTGTCAAGAAAACAAGAAATTGTAATATTTTCCTTCTGGAAATAACCCTGGCATATTTTCTTACGTACTGGAAGTCAGGCTGTAATTGGATTAAGATCTAGAGTGACGGCAAGGGTCTAAGGTCAACAGTGAGAAGTGGTTTTGATACGCTAATGGACCAAGAGGAACTTCAATCAGAGTTTTATATAAAGCAATAACAGGAATAGTTTTGAATTGAGTTGTTTTAGTTCAAAGGGGGTTATATGTAAAAAAGTGTAAGGAAGTGAGGTAAAGATAGGGCGAGTTTGTTTTTACAAGTCTAAGAGCTAAAGTAAAGAACAACTTAATCAATTCTGGGAAGAAAGCATTTCTGAAGAGACTGGTTGAAACAATAGGGAGATCAAAGGGAAGAAACGCGTTTAAGGAAATACTGAAGCCTGTGAGGGGGTAGCTGCTTAGATCTCCCAGAAGACAGCAGGATAGCTGGTCAGAACTCCCAGCAGACAGTGTGAACAAGGCCAGAGTGAAAGAAACAGTTGCTGTCAGCTTCAGAAGATACTCCAAGGAAAAAGAACTGTGTGGTAAAAATTACTGGGCTTCTATAGATTCTAAAATCTATAAGGATAGTTGCTGAACAGAAAAGGGGAAAGGTTAGCTCCGAGGGTAGTTAAGTTAAGATTTGTGGAACTGTTTTAAAGTACTGTTTACTGTGTGAAGCCATTTGTGTGTTTAAGTGTAATTGTGTTTTATTTGTTTTTCTCTATTCTTTTAATCAATGTTTACTTTACTATAAAATCATCATAAGTAGTAGGGGACATTGTTTCCTGATTTCGGAACCACACCTCATACTATACAAGTTGCAAAAACTGTTTTGGCAGCTGTTTCAAGTTTCCCTCTGGGATTTGAGTGGCTCAGCATTTACCATCCGCCGTGCCATACCACATCACACTATAGGAAAAATGTGAAGGCATTGGAGAGAGTGCAGAAGAGGTTTACAAGAATGGTTTCAGGGATGAGAAACTTCAGTTATGAAGATAGACTGGAGAGGCTGGGACTGTTCTCCTTGGAGAGGTGAAGGCTAAGAGGAGATTTGATAGAGGTGTTCAAAATCATGAGGGGGCTGGACAGAGTAGATAGGGAGAAACTGTTCCCACTCGTAAAAGGATCAAGAACGAGAAGGCACAGATTTAAAGTGATTTGCAAAAGGAGAAAATGAGATGCGAGGAAAACTTTTTCACTCAGCGCGTGGTTCGAGTCTGGAATGCACTGCCTGGAAGTGTGGTGGAGGCAAGTTCAATTAAGGCATTCAAGAGGACATTAGATGATTATCTGAATAAAAACAATGTACAAGGATATGGGGGAAAGGCAGGAGAATGGCACTAAGTCATAATGCTCATTTGGAGAGCCGGTGCAGAAACGATGGGCTGAATGGCCTCCTTCTGCACTGTAATAATTCTGTGATCCCACCACGGCAGATTGTGAAATTTGAATTCAATAAAAAAAAATTGGAATTAAAAGTCTAATGGTGACCATGAAACCATTGTTGATTGTTGTAAAAACCCATCTGGTTCACTAATGTCCTTTAGGGAAGGAAATCTGCCGTCCTTACCTGGTTTGGCCTACATGTGACTCCAGACCATAGCAATGTGGTTGACTCTTAATTGCCCTCTGAAATGGCCTAGCAATCCTCTCAGTTCTCAAGGGCAATTAGGGATGGGCAATAAATGCTGGCCTAGCCAGCGACGCTCACATCCCATGAACTGAATAATAAAAAAAATTAAGATAAAAGCAAAATACTGCGGATGCTGGAAATCTGAAACAAAAACAAAAATAGCTGGAAAAACTCAGCAGGTCTGGCAGCATCTGTGGAGAGGAAGACAGAGTTAACGTTTCGAGTCTGTATGACTCTTCATCAGAACTGTTCTGATGAACAGTCATACGGACTCGAAACGTTAACTGTCTTCCTCTCCACAGATGCTGTCAGATCTGCTGAGTTTTTCCAGCTATTTTTGTTTTTGAATAAAAAAAAAATTGCTCCTTTTCCCATTCCCCTTAAATCGGTGCCCTCTGGTTCTGATCCTTCTGCCAATGGCAACAGTTTCCCCATATCCAATCTGTCCACACACCTCATGATTTTGAACACTATCAAGTTTCCTCTCAACCTTCTCTTTGCTGAGAACGACAGCTCCAGCTTCTCCAATCTATCCGCATGACTGAAGCTCCTCATCCCTGGAACCATTCTTGTGAATCTTTTCTGCATTCACTCTAATGCCTTCACATCCTTCCTAATGCGTGATGCCCAGAATTGGACACAATGCTCCACTTGAGGTCGGACCAATGTTTTCTAAAGGTTCACCATAACTTCCTTGCTTTTGTATTCAATGTCCCTATTTATAAAGTCAGGATCCCATATGCTTTATTAACTGCTTTCTCAACCTGTCCTGCCAACTTCAACAATTTGTGCACACATACCCCCAGTCTCTCTGCTTCTAAACCCCCTTTAGAATTGTATCCTTTAGTTCATATTGACTCTCCTCGTTCTTCCTGGCAAAGTGTATCACTTTACACTTCTCTGCATTAAATTTCATCTGCCATGTGTCCACCTATTCCATCAGCCTGTCCTATACCCTCTTGAAATCTATCGCTATCCTGCTCACAGTTCACAATACTTCCAACTGTGCCATCTGCAAATTTTGAATTTGTGCCTTGCACACCCAAGTCTAGGTTCTTAATATAGACACATCGACCCCTGGGGGACCCCACTTCCCACATATACCTTCCTCCGGTCTGAAAAACAACCGTTCACCACTGCTCCTTGCTTCTTGCCTCAATTTGCATCCTTACCTCCCTCAGTGTTCTAGGATGCATCTCATCTGGTCCTGGTGACTTACCAACTTCAAATACCTAATCAGTACCTCCTTTTTAATCAATTTTCAGTGTCTCAACGACTTCCTCTTTCACTATGACTTGGGCAGCATCTTCTTCCTTAGTAAAGAAAGATGCAAAGTACTCATATAGTGCCTCAGGCATGTCCTCTGCCTCCATGCACAAATCCTCTTTTTGGTCCCGTCCCTAAACATCTACACTCCTCCCGTTACCATCCTTTTACTGTTTATATGCCAAAGAAGATTTCTGGATTTCCTGTCATGTTAGCTGCCAGTTTCTTCTCTCTTTGCTTCTCTTATTTCTTTTTCACCTTCTCCCTGATCTTTTTATAACAAGCCTGGTTCTCACTTATTTTATCAACCCAACATCTGTCACATACATCCATTTTTTGCTTCATCTTACTCCCTCTTTCGCTATCAAGGGAGCTCTACCTTTCCCCCTTGTGGGAATGTACCTCAACTGTACCTGAACTCTCTCCTCTTTAAAGGAAGTCCATTGTTCCACATGTATACTTCTTCAATTTCTCTGATAGTGGACTGAGCTATAGGAATTGTTATGCTGCTTTAATACACAATTAGGTGAACATACAGAGCAACAGTTATAATCTGATTTACCTTGTTCAATTGGCAACATTTCACACAACACAAAACTAATGCTCCACTCTGCATCTTCACTTCAGTGGGTCATTTTAATTAAACAGAATAACTCTGCTATATACTATCCTACAGCCCAGGGCAGATTCTCCATTCCCTGCCCTCTCCTGTTTTTTGAACCTGCCTTTTGAAGTCTGACTGCTTGTGCAGTGCCCTGTTATCCTAAAAGCACCTCTCTCTCTCCATTTTATATCTCTCTCTTCACAGACAGAGATCAATGGGTTTTCTAATGCAACGCAAGGGGGAAAGAGGGTGGCATAATGGTAATTTCACTGGACTAGTAATCCAGAGGCCCAGGCTAATGCTCTGAGGATAGGGATTCATGGCAGCTGGTGGAATTTGAATTCAATTAATAAATCGGGAATATAAAGTCATTCTCAGTAATGGTGACCATGACACCTATCATAAGATTATTGTAAAAATCCATCTGGTTCACTAAGGCCCTAATTATGTCGTCCTTACCAGATCTGGCCTACATGTGACTCCAGACCCACAGCAATGTGGTTGACTCTTAACTGCCCTTTGAAATGGCCGACCAAGCCACTCAGTGCTCAAGGGCAATTAGGGATGGGCAACAAATGCTGGCCTTGCCAGCGATGCCCACATCCCATGAAAAAGATAAAGAAAAAAAAAAGTGAGAGACATAATTTCTCAATTACTTAGTGTTTAGTGTCTAACTTGAGTTTTTGACTAGATGCTATTTTCTAACCTAGTGACAACACATGTCTGTTAAAAGAAACTACAATCATTTCTGCGGGAAAATGGTGAAAGCATCTAGAAATAAAGCAGTTTATTATACACATTCATTAATGCTTGGAGTTTTGAAAATGTTATATGGATAAGGTAAATTTATTACTGAAATAAATGCCTTCAGTTTTAACAGATAAAGCAGCTGACTGCTTTTAAATGAAAGCAGCAGTTTGTCAGGACTATGCCTGAAATAAATGTATAACTTATTCAGCAGAAGACAGTGGATGTTGGAAATCTGAAATAAGAACAGAAAACGCTGGAAAATTTCAGCAGGTCTGGCAGCATCTGTGGAGAGAGAAAGAGAGTTAACATTTCGAGTCCATACGACTCTGCTTCAGAGCTGAAGAGAAGCAGAAATGTGATGGATTTTATACTGTTGAGAAGGGGGAGAAGCAGGTGCAGCAAAATAGAAGGTCAGAGATAAGTGAGAGCTGAGGAGAGATTGACAAAGATGTCATGGACACAAGGCAAAGGGAGTGTTAATGGTAGTGTTAAAGACTAAAGAAGGTGCTGATAGTGTCATGAAGGTAAGATAGCAGAATGTGTTAATTGTAGAGACTGCATAGGCTAAGGTTGTTTTCCTTAGAGCAGAGAAGGCTGAGGGGGGACCTGCTAGAGGTATACAAAATTATGAGGGACACAGATAGGGTAGATAGGAAGAAACTTTTCCCCTTAGCGGAGGTGTCAATAACCAGGGGGCATAGATTTAAGGTAAGGGGCAGGAGGTTTAGAGGGGGTTTGAGGAAATAATCTTTCACCCAGAGGGTGGTTGGAATCTGGAACACACTGCCCGAGAGGGTGGTAGAGGCAGGAACCTTTACAACATTTAAGAAGTATTTAGATGAGCACTTGAAATGCCATAGCATACAGGGTTACGGGCCAAGTGCTGGAAAATGGGATTAGAATGGATAGGTGTTTGATGGCCAGCATGGACATGATGGGCCAAAGAGCCTGTTTCTGTGTTGTATAACTCTATGACTCTATAACTCTAGAACAAGGGTCAGTGCTCTGTGAAAGCAAAACTTAAGAACAAATGACAGATGGCCCTGTGGAGTGGGCTGGTGGGTGGGGGAGATTAGATTAAAAAGGGGTCAAGATGAAGGAGAGTGTTCATGGTCTGACATTGTTGAACTCAATGTTAAGTCCAGAAGGCTTTAAAATGCCTAATTGGAAGGAGGTGCTGTTTCTCCAGCTTGTGTTGGGCTTCACTGGAACACTGCAGCCAACCAAGGATGGACATGTGGGTATGAGAGCAAGATGGTGAATTGAAATGGCAAGCAACAGGAAGGTTGGGGTCATGCTTGTGGACTGAGCGAAGGTGTCATCCAAAGCGGTCATCCAGCCTGCGTTTAGTCTCTCCAGTGTAGAGGAGACCACATTGGGGGCAGCGAATACATTAGACCAAATCGAAGGAGATGCAAGTGAAGCGCTGCTTCAACTGAAAGGAGTGTTTGGGGCCTTGGACGGTGAGGAGGGAGGAGGTAAAGAGGCAGGTGATTCTGTGATTGCATGGGAAGATGCCATGGGAAGGGGATGAAGAATTGGGGGTGATGGAGAAGTGGACCAGGGTGTTGTGGAGGGGAGGGTCCCTACGGAATGCTGACAGGGGGATGAGGGGAAGATGGTTTTTTACTACAAACTACAAGTTTTACTACATTTCTACCTCTCTTCGGCTCTGAAGAAGAGTCATACGGACTTGAAATGTTAACTCTGTTTCTCTCTCCACAGATGCTGCCAGACCTGCTGAGTTTTCCCAGCATTTTCTGTTTTCATAACTTATTCAGTTTGTACAAATCAAATTTAAAACCATCAGGCCACAAAACATTCAGATATGCCTACAAAAAAACACTGCCCCGACCCTACCAAGGGCCCAGTGTCAAAGGTTCTCTAATTAACAGTTTGATGGTTAGTGGTATAGGTGGCAAGAACCATGTAAGAGTTAGATGCTGCAATGGGTGGGTTTTATGGTCTTTTTGAATGGATAATTTAAGATGGGCCAAATAACTTTTCTAATCTGTAATTAGCTTGTGAACAGCCAGTGTCATTACAACATTACCAAAATCATACCTATTTATTTTAAACTTGAGTATTCATGCCAACACAGCTTAAATATATAATTTTAGTGGGATTTACCTATAAAATCTGTAATAAAACTAAAAGAGATACAGTGAAAATATTAACATTTGAATAAGAGAAAACTAACAAGCAAATTAAACATATACTTATTGACTAAAAGCATACAGGAGGTGGCAGCACTGCACCATTGTAGTATATATGCCATTGCAGTTGCTAAGTAGTCTGCTTCCCAAAAATCACAGATTAATCATGTAGGAATGAAAGTAACAGTTTCTAATCAAACATGCATGCAATGGGAAACAGATGTTGAAGTTAAAAGCACAGCTGACAAGACCACTCTGAGACAGATTTTATGCAGCTTCATTTACATTGCAGCGGTTAATCTTTAGACAAAGAGGATAGAGGAAGTGTGGTCCTCTATCAAAACAGTATAAAATAACTATCATGTGAATACAGCAATTATCTGAGTACACATAAATGACATCTGAGAACTTTAATCTCTCACGGCAGACCACTGGTTTCTTCATTTTAGATGCCAATGTCTAAATTCAAAATGAGCTCTGTTAGCCCACTTACCCTGATGATGCAGATGGTGCCATTTTGAAAGGGGGCTGTCTAGGTTCCCACAGCATCTGAATGATTCAGGCAATCAGCCCTTTTTAATAAGCAAGTCGGAATCCTGTGACATACATAGGGCTCTGATTACCCGGTGATCGGCCTACTCATTGCCTGATCCCCACATCTGAGGGTTGCTGCCAAAAATGGACACAGACCCCACCGTCTATTTCTAATCCCTTATGTCTATGTAGTGCTTTCTGCAGTGGCTTGATGGAGAACTGATGGGGCTGTTGTACTAAACCAAACCAGTTCTTGTGGCAGTCCTGGGATTGGAATAAACTTCTAGTATGGATGAAATCCAAATTCTTGTTTATCTAAATGAATTGGCAGTCCCTAACGCAGTTTAAACTAATTAGAAGCTCACTATATATACAGACACTGGAAAAAACAAAATACACAATTGTACTTCTGGCTGTACTTTTAAAAGTAGGGAAACCTATCTTATGCATTTTTTAAATAAAAATATATCTACCTTCATGTCATCCAGATTAGGGGGAAGAGTTCCCAACTTCCTGCATGGTGCGTTGTTGTGCCGTGTGACATATGACGATGATGATAACGTTGGTGTGCAGTTAGCCAGAGTAGTGGATGTGGTTATGCTGTTGGTTGTCTGGTTATCATCAGATGACCTGGGAATAAAGGAACAATAACTGATGTTAATTAATACTTGTTAACTCAGAAAACATCCCAAAGCTGTTTCTTTGTCTTGCGACTAAACCAATTCTTCCACCACAACCTCTTCTTGTGAGTAACACATTTGGCCTCAGCATCCCTTGGCTTGGAAGAGAATGTCAATTGGGAATCCCACTTCAGAACTCCATCCACCTGCTGGAGAGAGTTCACATGTGGAAATGGAGCAAGAACGGAGGTTGGGTTTGGCTGTTACACTTTTCACAATTGCAGCCTGTTGCTCCTTGCTCTCTAAACATGTGTGTATATTAAAAGTAGTCACTTGGGCAATGTACTGGAGAATCTGTCGCAGTCCTTGTAACTATACTCCAACAACAGTTTGTCCCAGTCACTATAACTATAGCCCAGTAAAGATCAGTACTATCATGAAAGGGTGAAAATGGCAAAACAAAAATGGGAAGACAAACTTCGGGCTGCCAAGTACCAAGCAGTGCTTGCACTACTGGGAAAGTCAGAGCCGCACAACCTCTAGGAAGCTGTGCGCACTCAAGCGCTAGATTATACCATAACAATGTTCAGTTGTAATGAAAAAAAAAGTTGCTTTCATCTTATAACAAAATTTGATTTCTGCAGGTTCAACTTCAGGAAGAAAAACAGGATTTTCTTTAGCACAATGGGAGCGAAACATTGGGAGCCAAACGTAAACTCCAAGATGAACAGGAAAAACCTTTGAACACGCACGAGTTAGACACTGGAGAAACAACGCAAGGCCAAAAATTGTACAACACTTTCAGAGATTTGAAAGGGAATAAGGGAATCACCTGGGTTGTGCTACATACTTTGGTGGTGCAGGGAGAATGGCCGGATAATTGTAGTGTTGCTGTTGTTGACTCAGGATCTGCAGCTGGAGGAAAAGCTGCTGCTGTTGCAGGAGCCGGGAGTAGTTTGTATCCATGGGAAGTTCAATTTTCTCATGTTTCTTGTCTGGTGGTACGTACTGGTGATATTTCAGCTGCTTTACTCTGGGTTTCAGATCCTTATTTTTCTTGCTCCGATTCTTATCATTTGCACTTTTGGGTTGGCTTTGCTGGTGTAAAATTGATGTAAAAGACTTCAATTCCAGATTAGTGTCTAAGCATTCACAAACAAACCTTGATCTTAACTATAATATATATTTCTCACAATAACTGTTCTCCAGATCACAGAATTGTCGAAGTGCATGTTATGTTATGTACTGTATGTCTTGTTTAGCTTGCCGTACTTTGCAAGCCATTGCATTTTGGTTTTGTTAATTTAGTTGCCGAAGTAAAATAAATGAAAGCACCATGTTCAAATCGGCAGTACCAGTATTAAAACGCAGGAGATGGCCATTCAGCCCATTGTGTCAGAACAGGCTCTCCGAATGAGCAATTCATTTAGTATCATTTCCCTGCCTTCTCCCTGTTAACTCTGCACATTCTTCCTTTTCAGATAACAGTCTAATTCCCTTTTGAATGCCTCTGCTGTATCTGCCTTCACCACACCCTCAGGCAGTGCATTCCGGCCATAAGAACACAATAAACAGGAATAGGCCATTCAATGAAATTACGGCTGATCATCTACTTCAACACCATTTTCCTGCACTATCCCTATATCCCTTGATGTTTTTAATATGTAGAAATCTATTGATCTCAGTCTTGAACATACTCAATGACCAAGTCTCCACAGTCCTCTGTGGCAGAGGATTCCAAATACCCTCTAAGTAAAGAAGTTCCTCCTCATCTCAGTCCCAAATGGCCTGCACCTTATTCTGAGACTGTGTCCCCTGGTTCTAGATGCCCCCAGCCAAGAGTAACATCTTTCCTGCATCTACCCTATCGGGTCCTGTAAGAATTTTGTACATGTGAATGAAATCACTTCTTATTCTTTCAAACTCCAAAGAATAAAGGCCCAGTCCATTTAATCTTTCCTCAAAGGACAATCCCTCCATCCTGGCAATTAACGCAGTGAGCCTTTGCTCCAGGTATATCTCTCCTTCGGTAAGAAAACTGAATCTTCTCACAATTTCCAGGTGCGGTCTCACCCAGGCTCTATATAATTGCAGTAAGACATCTTTACTCCTGTACTCAAATCCTCTTGTAGAAGGCCAACATACCATTTGCTGCCTTAATTGCTTGCTGAACCTGCATGTTAGCTTTCAATGACTCATCAACAAGGACACCCAAATCCCTTTGAAGTTTAACACTTCCCAGCCTCTCACCGTTTAAGAAATACTCTTTTTTTCTGTTTTTCCTACCAAAGTGTATAGCCTCATATTTCTCCACATTTTGTCTATTGCATTCGCTGCTCCCAATGCGGTTTCCTCTACATTGGAGAGACCAAATGCAGACTGGGTGACCGCTTTGCGGAACACCTTCGGTCTGTCCGCAAGCATGACCCAGAACTCCCTGTCGCTTGCCATTTCAACACTCCACCCTGCTCTCATGCCCACATGTCCGTCCTTGGCCTGCTGCATTGTTCCACTGAAGCTCAACGCAAACTGGAGGAACAGCACCTCATCTTCCGACTAGGCACTTTACAGCCTTCCGGACTGAATATTGAGTTCAACAATTTTAGATCATGAACTCTCTCCTCCATCCTCATCCCCTTTCCGATCCTCCCCCTTTTTTTCCCAATAATTTATATAGATTTTTCTTTTCCCACCTATTTCCATTATTTTTAAATGTATTTCCATCCATTGTTTTATCTCTACCTTTTAGCCTATTTCGATCCCTTACCCCCACCCCACCCCTACTAGGGTTATCTGTACCTTGCTCGTCCTGCTTTCTACCCTTAATGTCACCTATTATTACATTCCTTAGATAACATCACCACCTTCAACACCTCTTTGTCCTTTTGTCTGTGACATCTTTTGTCTATCTCCACCTATCACTGGCCCTCTATCCAGCTCTACTTGTCCCACCCCCCCTTAAACCAGCTTATATTTCACCTCTCTTCTATTTTTCCTTAGTTCTGTTGAAGAGTCATACGGACTCAAAACGTTAACTGTGCTCCTCTCCGCAGATGCTGTCAGACCTGCTGAGTTTTTCCAGGTATTTTTGTTTCTGTTTCGGATTTCCAGCATCTGCAGTTTTTTGCTTTTATCTCCACATTGTATTCCATCCTCCAAATTTTTGCCCATTTGCTTAGCCTCTCCAAATCCCCTTGGAGCGTCATTGCATCCTCCTCACAACTCACACTTCCATCTAGTTTTGTATCATCTTCAAACTTGGAAATATTACATTTAATCCCCACTTCCAAATCATTGATATAGAGATTGTGAATATCTGGGGCCCATGCACTGGTCCATGCGGTACACCACTAGTCACAGCCTGCCAACCTGAAAATGACCCACTTATTCCTGCTCTCTCTTTTCTGTCCGTTAACCAGTTCACAGTCCATGCCAGTATATTACCCCCAATCCCATGTGCTCTCATTTTGCTTACTAACCTCATGTGGGACTTCTTTAAAAGTTTTCTGAAAATCTAAGGGCAGAATTTTGCCGTCGGCGAGCAGGGGGCGGGGCCCATTCACCGACGCGTAAAATGACGCGGGATGACATCGGGCGGAACCCCTGACGTCATCCCGGTCCATTTAAATCAGGGGCCCGCTGACTTGTCAATGGCCAATTGAGGCCATTGACAGGGTCATTTAAACAATTAAAGGACCTGCCCGTCCAACCTTAAGGTTGGCGGGCAGGCCAGGAACCCCGGCGGCTAATAGATAAAACAAGAAACCTCATCCAACGGCGGGATGAGGTTTCATGCAGGGTTTTAAACATTTTAATAGTGTTAGTATGTAAATTATGAACATGTCCCATCTCATGTGACATTGTCACATGAGGGGGACATGTTAGGGAATTTTTTTTCTATTTTTAATATTTTTAAATGTGTCAGTGATCTCCCTGAGGCAGCGCTTTGCCTCAGGGAGATGTGCGCTCTTTCATGTGCATGCGCGAAAGAGCGCACTCTTGCTTTTGGGGAATCCCTGTCCCCCGCCCGCACAGGAAACGCATAGCGCTTCCCGCCGGACGTCATGCTGGACAGGCCTTATTTGGCCCGCCCACGTAAAATGGCGGTGGGGCCCGCTTCTCCAGCGGGGATCGGCTCCCCGCCCACCGGAGATTGGGTCGGGCCCTAAATATACCACATCCACTGGCACCCCCTTATCTATTCCGCTAGTTACATGCTCAAAAAAACTCCAACAGATTTGTTAAACATGATTTCCCTATCATGATTTAACCACACACTATGTGAAAAAGCTTTTTCTCATATCACTTTTACCAATTATTTTAAATCTGTGCCTTCTCATTCTCAACCATGTCACAAGTGGGGACAGTTTCTCTCCATCTACTCTCCCCAGACCCCTCATGATTTTGAATTCCTCTATCAAATCTCCTCTCGGCCATCTTTTCTCCAAGGAAAACAGTCCCTACTTCTCCAATCTATCTTCATAACTGAATTTGCTTGGAGTTTACTTAGCATTAGAACATACAGGGTGAAATTCATCCCATTGATGAATTCAGTGAAACACTTGCTGTATTTACAAAATGAGAAATCGCCCTTTGTACTGTTACCATCTTTTTCATTAACATTATTGATAAGAGAAATTTTACCCCCATAGTGTGATAGTAGGAAAGCCATTAACTAAAAATGATGGTCCACTTTTCAAGCTGAGCATACATGTGTAAGGCATTAGTCCACACACTCAGAAGTAGGACTCCTGCACTTGGAAAAATGCATTGAGATTTTTTTTTTAAGCTTACCAATTATTTTAATATACAATTGGATATCTGAAAATGGTTAAAGATTTATATTTTGAAAGAGTGCAACCACATTTGCTAGCTGTCAATAGTTGAAAACATGTACCAAAACTGTACCACAATTGAGCAGGAAGTGAAGTCTGCACAATTCTGTCATATTGGTTTAATCCTGTGCCCCTGGAATCACACTGTAGGAATGAGATCATTCCTTGTGTCAGGAGTTTTCTCTTGCATCTTTGTTGTACTATGTTGTGGGGTTGTTGTCATGCCATTACTAATCCTCAAAGTGCAGCATAATGCTAACAGTGCTGGCTTAATCTCTAATCTACCAACTCAAGAGAGACTGCTTCCAAGAAACGGTATTATATCAACTTTTCTATGTGTCAGCATAAAACTGCAACTGGAACTTATAAAATGTCTTTGTTATGCTGTCTACTGTACCATTGCTCCCTTTTCTTGTGATCAAAAGTAATTCACCAGGCAGAAAGGAATAAATAAACACAGCTCCAGAACATTAGATGGCATATGGCACACCCCATACAACAAATTGCATTTATACAGCACCCTTATTGCAGTAAAACATCTCAAAGAGCTTCACAGGGACATTAACAAAGAGCTACACAAGGTGATGTATAGATGTACTTGATGCAAATGGAGGTCTGTAATCCCTGCATAGCGCAGCAAGCAGTCAGTATGACTTAACATTCCCAACACAAATGAAGCTGATATTATTCAATGCGAGAAAGTATAAGTGTTTGAGTGAGCCAAAGAGACTTACCTTAATTAGGGTTGGAGCAGGTTTCGTTGAGACAGCTGTACTTGTGGACAGTGTGGTACTTACTGAACGTATACCTTGCTGATCAGGTAAAGGGGCAGGTTTGAGGAAGTCAGGCATTGGCTGTGGGTGGTACTAAAAATAAAAGGGGAACCAGAGGTCAGATTCAGCAATTTGTGATAAGGAGGAAATCTGTATTATCCAAGAGCCACAGTGTACCAATTAAAAATTACTCCATGTATTACTAAAGAAGTGAGAAGTTAGAGTAATCTTTCATTTGAACTGCTGTAGATTAAAGTCATTTTGGAAAAGGAACCTTCTTCTAAATGACAGTAAAATAAAATCACCTTCAATATACATAGATTCAACAGCTTGTCCAATGAAGATTCTTTATATGTTTGAAAATTTGCGCCTTTAAAATGCATTTTCTGTCATTTAAGTTGATAACAGTAAAAAGCTCCAAGTTACTCTGTTTTCTCATTCTTTTGTTTCTCAAAAGTAGCTTATTTTTAAATCAGCATATTCTGTCTCATTTCCCATGGGGCAAACTTTTAAAACTTTTTGAAAGAGATTAATGAGATACAATTTTGAGCCTATGTTAAAACTTTTACCGTAAATTTCAAAATAATTCACATTTCTGCAGCCCGCCTATCAAATTAACCTTTCTCCCTAACAAAAGCATTGTAAAAACAAAACACATGTACAATATTATATTTTGCTTTAAATTAAAATCAATTTTAAATATTGCTGGATGTTCCTCCACGATGTCCCAGAATTAGTGTTCCCAGACCGAAAACCCACTTGTGAAAAGTTAGGTTTTGGGACACACAGGCAGCATTCCTTTGCATCTTAAATTAAATTGGATTTAACTTAATTGGATTAAACTTAAATTTGGAAGTGGGGCTAAATTGATCAAACAATTCGTAAATTTAATCCATCAATTAAATCTAATTCAATCCAGCAAAATAGTCAGTAGCATAAAGTATTCCTGAACCAAGTCATGGAACACTTAGAATTGATGAGCCACTGTGTACCAAGCTGTCACAAAAATATAATAATTCTCTTAATATTATTGTGATTTATTATAAAAGTAGCTAATAGTGGGGTTTGGATGGTGTATGTGTGTGTGTGTGTGCGTGCGTATGGGATTTAATTGAATTGGAGGCAGCTGGTCTGGAGGCTTTGACTCATCAAAAGAAGCTAAGTTTGAAATGCTAAATACGTAAACATGACTAAAGTCTTAGAATGTGAGGTGAGGAGAATTTGCATTTTTAGATAAATCAGGGCAGTTTGAATTTCAAAGAGGATGTTACACCTAGCCAGAGAAGCTGGGCAAGCAGTGTGTTTATTTTTCTCAAAGGTTACTGATAATATTAGCACCATGAAATGATTTATATTATGAGAAAGGTAAAGTTCCAAAGACATATGGAAACAACGGGATTTACATTAAAAGGGAGAAACATGTATAAAGAAGAATGAGGCTGTGTCAGGGAAGGCATTATAAGATCTACCAGAAGTGTGAAAAGCCTCCAATATTTGTGCAATAAGCCTGCTGTCCATAGAAACCGAAGTTGGGAAAAGCCACTTTGAATTCTACTGTCCAGGGTATTGTGTTGACTTGCCTGGATCTGTTTAAATCTATTTTATTTTTTACTGTTGCCTTAACGGGAGTGTAACTGGAAGACAGAATAATTAGGGGTTTTAAGGGTATTATGGTAGTAATTTGTAGACCTATGTATGTGCTTGAAATCTCTTCTTCCGTTAACAAATGTTTAATTTAGTTTTCTCTGAAGTCTTGGTAGACTTATTACTTCTGAATTCAGGGCACGCATCTCGAAATAAAATAGGAATTGCAAAACCGTTGTGACCGTGAGATCAAGTTTCCCTCATGGATTTGATCCACCTGGTACATATCATCTGCTGCATCATAAAAAAGCTAATAGCACCCAACTCCCTCATTTACAACAAGGAGGATTGTAAAGCCACAAAGTAACGTTTTATTAGTAATAATTACAAATATTTGTATTTTTAAACTTGCTTGGAAGTCTCCTCCATCTCCCAGCGTGTCTTGGCCTCTTCGGGCTACACACTGACTGGAAATGAAAGGTCAGGAAAACAATTGGCCGCCAAGTCTTAGCCAGCACTGCTCCAGTGCGTCACTAGGAGGTCGTGAGAGTTATCTGGGGAAAATCCAGCTTCTTATTTTTCTTTGCTATGTGGGGCTATGCAAGGTCAGGAACACAGGAGCCTGCATCCCACCACTTTGTGACACCGTATGTTAGTATTCCTTGGTACTTATAATTATTGCCCATGCATGGAATCTGCAATTTAATTTATACCCAGTCATGGGATATCATACTTGAATATTCCCCACAGTATTTAATAATTTAGGAACACGTTTTCCACCCTTGGCAACATATATTTTTGCAGGTCTATGCAATTTATGAAGATGCTTTTACCAATGTAAACCTCAGGCAGAGCTTTGCATTTTGGCACTGTAGGTATATTAGCCCTCCAGCTGAGCATCTATTATTTTGGAAGTAGCAGATTTACTGTTGAGGGAATAAAACTAGCTCATATAAAAAGGACAAAAAGTGCAGATCTCTAATGCTGCAGCTGCCAAATGTGCCTACCATTCCTTTAAACAAAAAAGACTTAAAATCATTAAGGAATCAGGCGCCTGCAGTACCACAGATCTGGCAACTGGAAAGACTGAATTCAAATACTAATACGAAACAGATGATAGGACATCAGGCGCAGCAACCACTTCTAAGACCTTAAGCTCGCCTTTAATCAAAGCTACAATTCAGAAACCTATGGTTTTACATAACTGGTCACAAAATTTCTGAGCAGCTCTTAATTACATGCAGAATCTAATATGTTTTTTATTTCCCAGAAGATCTGGCAGTTTTCTATTGTTTAAAGCACTTTAATGGAAACAGTTTGCAATGATCATTATATCTCATTGCATTAATTAGGCAATTTAAAGAAACATATTCTGCGATGGAAAGACTTTTCATAAGTTGCAAAGTCTTCCACTGGGAGCGGGTCCGCACTGTTTAATAACATTGGCGCTCTGAGTTTGGCTCGTCTACAATATAGGGCAGATTTCAGTGCACTGGAAGGAGAGCAAGATTAAGAATTTTGGGTCCCATGTGTATTACAAAGTTAGGGGTCTCTCTGAAACTCTGCACAGTCACCCCCATCCCATTCCAATCCATTAAAGCACAAACGTGTAACAAAACGCATGAAGTAGATGACCCAGGATACTCTCACGCTGCATTAATAATAAAGCAAATCATATCACAATAAACCAAAGTGATCCTGCAGCTGTATGAAGCCTGTCTACATTATGGTTTCTATTACTGGGGGCCCTATATTTGACTGGGGTCTCTGGGCACAGGTCATACTGTGCATTAATCTGTCCCTGGCTGGAAATAACAAGTGCACAAGCAGAAGCGTACATGCACAATTGCTCAAAAGTTGGAATAAGGTTAAAGCAATAGTAATCTTTTGTAATCTTTCTGAAAGAGTAATGGCCTGGATAGGGCGTGAGCTTCAAAAGCCCGTGGAGTACACTGGTCTTGCACCAGAAATGAAAGCTAAGGGAGACTTTTATGTCTTCTATCGTTTATAAGCCTTTGTAAACAATGACTTGAATTTTGTCAATGACTCAAAACTGTCAGTGCTTGCTGTCATTACTCTGTAAAACTAACAGCAACCTCTGGTGTTCACACATGTGCAGTTAAATGTGGAAATCTAGGAGCTCCTGTTAGGCATCCTCCACAGGGTGCACTATTGCAGTTTGCACAGATACAAACAGCAAAGAAATCTTTGACTTGATGTGGACTTCAACTTTTTGTGCACTACGATCACTGTTAAAAAGTACTGAAAATGCCTTGTTGAATGAGGTATAACTGAGTTTTTAAACTGTGTACTAAGTCATAATTACCCATGAACAACCCCTCTGGCCTTGAAAATTTAAATTTAGAAGTCTGGAGTGTTATTGTCTCCATTCCAAAATTCCAGAGATTTATAAACTAATAAAAATTATCTTCTGTTAATTATATTTGATCTTTTACTTTAATCTTATGTGCATGTCCCAATGTTTATTTCAATCTCTGTAATATGATTAAAAAGCCAATGATATTCAGTGCTTTTTACTTCCTGATTTGCTGCCTGATTGACTACTCAAGCTGCTTGATGACTTCATTTTCCAGGATGCCAGAGATCTCTTTTAGTTGGCATCAGAACGAAACTGATGTCATAAGAGGAGAAATCCATGATACAGAGCTCACGAGATATTTATGGGAAGCTTTCTTTTAGGTCAGTGGTGAGCACCATCCTTTCACTGCTGACTGCAAAATCCAGGCCAATGCTGTCAATCACTCACAAACAAAAAGGACAATTACACAAAATGCTCTATTATATAGATTTCACACTGTTTATAGTGAGCATATCCAAGTGAATGAATGCAACTGGTCTCTTGCTCATGATAGCCATTATAAGGACCATAATGCTGCAAGTGTGGGAGCTGGATCTCACCTTTATCTGGCTTCTGTTCTCAAGTATCTACCTGACCACTGAGATGGTGGAGCTGGCAGGAAGCAGCAAAACCAGGATCATTTCCAGTGCAAGGTGGCCAAGAAAGTATCTACGATGAAGCGCTCTTTTCAGAGCCACTCATTGCATTGGAGGAAGGACTGATTATTGTCTGCAGAGAGCTGCCCACGTTAGCTTATTCAGCAGCTTGCCTGTGGTTTTGCTCCAGTCTTCACTGAGCTTATTGGCGTGTTTCAAGCTCCCTCCCATCAGTTATGTGTTTCTTTTTCTCTGGGCCCAGTAAGTTTTTTAAAAATTCTTTCACGGGATGTTGGTGTCACTGGCTAGGCCAGCATCTTTCTTGAACTGCTGCAGTCCATGTAGTGTAGGTACACCCGCAGTGTTGTTAGGAAGGGAGTTCCAGGATTTTGACCCTGCGACAGTGAAGTGCCTGTTAGCAGGTCCCCTCTGATTTCAGGATTCTTCCCGTCACACAGACGCTGTTGTGATGCGAGGTCAGGGCGATTTCTAAAGACCTAAAGTAATTGCTGGCTCTCATGCAAGCAGACCTGGAACAGCACTGACCTTTCCCAGTTTTAAACTTCTATCAGGATTGATTTCAACACACCTCCCTGTTTCTGCTGTTGAAAGATCAGATCCACAGAGGTTTCAGAACAGTTAGAAAGATCTGATCAACTTTAATGTAAAGAGCAAATTTAGCGGATTAGAATAATTGATTATTAACACGGTGTGAATTAGCAAGCAAACACAGCTTCTTAAGAATGAAGTAAACAGCACTTGGTATGCTGTAATAGGCAACTCTTAAATTGACATTAGTGTAAGTGAATAATGGTTATTGCTTTTTGGCTGATATAAGGAACTGCCTTTTTTAAAAGCTCGGATGTTTCAAGTGGTGAACATTATATTAAAAAAATGTGTGTGGTGGTAACATTCCAAAGGTTTAGCGCCTGCTGTTGGCTCCATGGGCTAATGTTATGTGACAGAACATTACATGACAGGTCTCTTTACAGGGAAGATTAAAATGCATACTTGGAACCATGCAGGATGGCGGGTGGGGGAAAGAAGTTTAAAAGGGTGCTGTAAAAAAAAAAATAGAACCACATGAAAAAAATATACAAGTGGTTTGAACTGGTAAAAGAATGATCAAATTAATTTTAGGAATTTTCTGAAAGCTAATGAAGGCTAGCTGCTGTGTCAGAAATGAGAATAATGTAAACTATGCAAGAAAAGCTGTGGCAGTTTAGGTTCGAAGATGGGCA
This sequence comes from Cetorhinus maximus, assembly GCF_964194155.1. Classification (NCBI taxonomy): domain Eukaryota; kingdom Metazoa; phylum Chordata; class Chondrichthyes; order Lamniformes; family Cetorhinidae; genus Cetorhinus; species Cetorhinus maximus. Next base: position 101,349,738 of record NC_135893.1, read on the forward strand.
AACTGCTCTAAATCTTGCTGCATACAGGGGATGAAGAAATTGAACAATCAAAAATATTAAACCTTCAGGCGACGTACCACAGACACAAAATGGGGACCAGACCTCTTGCTGAGGCACTAACTACCAAGCATCATCAGTAGCAACTTCAAGGACTTGGATCTGCCTCTTTTAGGTACTTCTCTTCTTCAACAGTGAAGATGATGAATCCAGCAGCAGATAGTGCTGGTCTGTACTGAGGTGCATGGGGCCGATGGACATGAAGTGAGATCCACTGGGCTGTCCGGCTTGTGAGCAATTAATTGTACCGTCTGCGCAAGCATCACCTAACGTCCAGACAGCATACGATACAACTTGTATTGGCCATGAAGCCCTTTCATCAAAATTAACTTAAGTGATAAATTAACCTTCTTCTAATTCACAAGGAGAGTGATTGATTTCCACTTTAAAACTTGAGCAGTTTTCATATTGGTGGTGGTGACACCCACCAACAACCAGGTCTCATGCAGCTGAAGGTAATACATGCTAAGAGTTACAAAACCAGACTTCAGCTTCAACATCATTCTAATGAAGCTCAACGTAAGCTCGAGGAATAGCGCTTCAACTTTTGCTTAAGAATGTTATAGCCTTCCAGAACTCAACATCGAGTTCAATAATTTCACTAACCTCTACCTCTATTTTTTCAGATGGCAGCCGTTAGTGATGATTTTGCTATTCCTATTTACACCTCTTCCTGGCTAATTTTTTGTTTCCTTCCTTGTCCCTTGTAACAGCAAATCCCTTTGTCATTTAATCTCTCAAGCCTTCCACCTTATCCCTTTTATTCTCGCACTCCACCCTGCCTTTGTACTTACTTAAAACCTATTACGTCTCTAACTTTTTCCAGTTCTGATGAAATGCCATCGATCTGAAACATTAACTCTGCTTCTCCCTCCACAGATGCAATCTGACCTAAAATCCTGCGGATGCTGGAAATCTGAAATAAAAACAGAAAATGCCGGAAAGACCCAGCATCTGTGGAGAGGGAAACAGAGTTAACGTTTGGAGTCTGTATGGTTCTTCTTAAAAGCTAAGAAGAGGTAGAAATATGATGGATTTTATATTGTTGGAGAGGGGGGCTGCAGCAGGTGGAGCAAAATAGAAGATTCAGGTGTAGCTGGGAGCTCAGGAGAGATTGACAAAGATGTTATGGACACAAGACAAAGGGAGTGTTAATGGTAGTGTTAAAGAGTAAAGGAGCTGCTAATAATGGCATAAAGGTAAGGTAGCAGAATGTGTTAATAGCAGAACAAGGGTCAGCGCTCTGAGATCTCTCCTGAGCTCCCGCCTATACCTGACCTTCTAGTTTGTTCCACCTGCTCCACCCCACCTCTTCAACAATATAACATCCATCACATTTCTACCTCTTTTCAGCTCTGAAGAGTCATACGGACTTGAAACGCTAATTCAGCTTCTGTCTCCACAGATGCTGCCAAACCTGCTGAGTCTTTCCAGCGTTTTCTGTTTTTATTGTAACCTGACCTGTTGAGTAATTAACAGTATTTTCTGTTTTTATGTCAGTATTCCAGCCTCTTCAGTAATTTGCTTTAATTTTAGTGTCACTAAGACCAGAAGCTGATTTATCAGGACTTCCTGCCTTCAGTCTTAGTAAACCTCAGAAATTTTATTTTTATGTCACAATCAAGACCCAGACATCAGGTACCTATTAGCAAGGGCCATAGCACAATATAAGAGCAGCTTCTGTGAAGAGAAAGCAACCTCTATTTAAACCATAGCTATTTAGAAGTAAGATGTGAAATAAAAATGATAATTTCTTATTGATACCCTGTCATCTTTATGTTCAGATTGCTAACCTGCCGCCCCAATTCCCAACTAGGAGCTAGTTCATTTTCACAGCACTCACCTGGATAACGGTGTTCGGTACAGGTGACGATGAGGAAGATGATGACTCAGTCACTTTGGTTTCCCCTGGAGAAGGAGCTGAGCTTTGTGACTCTTGACTCCCGGGCTGCTCTGGAGACAAGGCATCACAGCTGTCATCATCAAATGAGAATGTGTCTAAGGTTTTGGGGTAATGGACTTGGCCAACTGCGAAAAGAAGCACATGTCAGTACAATGTTCAAACACAATGCTTTTGAAATGGATCTGAGAAACCAGGAAATGCTTGTCATTTTATTAGCTGCATGAACTTTTAAAGAAAAACATTCCAGTGCAGAAACACTAAGATAACTTTGCTTACCCACAACTATCTCAAAACTCAAAGTATTGTTTCAAAAGTTATCAATTTTATCCATCTTCTCATCATCTGATTGCATCAGTGGAGCATAAATCTCTCCGCAAACCACGTCCAACTGGCTATCAAATGGTGCACATTTCTCATGTTTTCCATAAATAAAAAACATGAGTGCCTAGAGGTCAAAGACACCATTACAACAGATCTAGGGCATGTTAGTGATTTCAGCCAGAGTAGCAATTGGTTTTCACAAAATGTTTTATGCTGATTGTATATTAATAGTATTTAACTGTATGCAGGTGGTGGACATTAACTGGGGATTCACTTGTGGTCCTATAAATTGTAACAAACAAACTGTGGTTGTTGGGTTAGGAGGTGCATGTTTGTAATAAGTATCTCTGTAAATAAATGCTCATAGAAGCGTGTAAATGTTGGTTTCAATTCTATCCTTCTCTTTATTCTTTAATAGGATGTGGGTGTCATTGGTAAGGCCAGCATTTGTTGCCCATCCCTAATTGCCCTTGAATTGAGTGGCTTGCTAGGCCATTTCAGAAGACAGTTAAGAGTCAACCACATTCCTGTGGATCTGGAGTTGCATGTAGGCCAGATCACTCACGTATGAAAAGTAGATTTCCTTCCCTAAGGGACATTAGTAGGCTTTTACGACAATTGGTGATAGTTTCATGGTCACCATCACTGAGACTAGCTTTCAATTCCACATTTTATTAATGGAATTTAAATTCCACTAGCTGCCAGAGCATTAGCCTGAGACTCTGGGTTACCAGTCCAGTGACATTACCACTACGCCACCATCACCCCATCTTATCCTTCACCACGTTATCAGATCAAGCATTTAGTGATGTTTGGATCATGTGTAAACGCACCAAGTTCAACTGACATTATAACTACACACGTACCTATATTTGAGCAGTTATGTCAGCTGCCCATATAAAACAGATTGATGTGGTTTTCTGTAACCAGTTTTGATGAACAGTGAAGTTATATTAGGTTCAAAATCAAGTCAATACATTTTGTATCTGTAACATGCACGTATTTACTCAACAATGGTTTCTGGAACATAACTACAGAACTCTGGGAGAAATGAAACATTTGTCACGGTTCCCATTCCTGATTTGATGTCCTGTGAATCTTATTGGATGTGTGCATATGTCGGTCTCCTATGAGAACAAGCTCACACTTGGCTTTGCTGCTCTTCCGTGGATGAACAAAATGGCAATATTTACTGTCTAGTTACACTGCCTTGCATTTGAAAATGGCCAGTTGGATGAGATTGCTGAGATGCACTGGCATCTGCAGGACCACACACCAGCATGAGCCATTGCCTTCAACAGAGTGGCAAGTGGAGTGTGGGACAATTGGGACAACAGTATCAGTCAACTTTGGTAGTAACAAGAAATGCTGAATAGTCTGTCTCGAGGCTGAATGAATGAACTTGAGAAATTTAAAACTTCGGATAAATCCAATCAATCTACTTAATTAATACACGTTGCATAATTTTAATCAGTTTGGGTTCATTTTACTATCATTAGAAAAAATCCCATATACTTTTGGGGAAGCTTTGAATGATCTTTGGTAAACAGGAATTAATTTGGACAGTGTGATGCTTTAAGGGCTAGTTCTGAAAGTGCCATATTTTCATTTACCAGGATGATTAGTGTACACGACATTCCTATATTAAACTCATAAGTGAATGCTACATATTTACTTATCCTAACCAGATTTTATCATAGCTATTTTACATTAAGGCAAGAATTTAGTGATGTTTGAATCATGTTTAAACACTCCAAATTCAACTGACATTTTAACTACACACGTACCTATACTTGAACAATTTTGCCAGCTGCCATATAATATGGATTGAAGTAACTGGTCTTGATGAACAGTGAAGTTATATTAAATTCAAGAACAAGTCAATACATATTGCTTGTGTAGCATGCATTCATTTACGCAACAATAGTTTCCTATTTTAGTTTGACTTTTTTTCAAAAACGGGCACGTTGAGTTGGGGGTGATGTATTATCATGGATAGAGGATTGGTTAACAGACAGAAAACAGAGAGTTGGTATAAATGGGACATTTTGGAGTTGGCAAGCTATGTGGAGTGCCACAAGGATCAGTGCTGGGGCCTCAGCTATTTACAATCTATATTAATCGCTTTGGTGAAGAGGCAGAGAGTAATGTATTTAAGTTTGTTGATGATACCAAGCCAGGTGGAAAGGTAAGCTGTGGGGAGGACACAGAGAGGCTGCAAAGAGATGTAGTCAGGTTGACTAAAGCAAGAGGGCAGATGGAGTATAATGTGGGGAAGTGTGAAATTATTCACTTTAGTTGTAAGAATAGAAAAGCAAAATATTTTTTAAAAGGTGTGAAACTTGTAAATGTTGATGTTTGGAGATACGTGAGTGTGCTCGCACAAGGAATGCAGAAAGTTAGCATACAGGTACAGCGAGTAATTAGGAAGGCAAATAGCATGCTGGCCTTTGTCACAAAGGGATTGAGTACAGGAATAAAGAAGTCTTGCTACAATTGTAAAGGGTTTTGGTGAGGCCACTTCTGGAATACTAATGGTTTGATGTCCAAATTTAAGAAAGGATATACTTGCATTGGAGGCAGTACAGCAAAGGTTCACTAAATTGGCCCCTGGGATGAGGGGGTTGTCCTATGATGAGAAGATGAGTAAGTTGGACCTATATTCTCTGGAGTTTAGAAGAATGAGACACAATCTCATTGAAACATATAAGATTCTGACAGGGCTCGATAGGGTGGACACAGAGATTGTTTCAGCTGGTTGGAGAATCTAAAACATGAGGACAAAGTCTCAGGATAAGGGGCTGATCATTTAGGATAGAGATGAGGAGAGTTACTTCACTCAAGGGTTGTGAAGCTTTGAAGTTCTCCATTCCAGAGGGTTGTGGATGCTCCATCATTGAACACATTTAATGCTGGGGAGACAGATTTTTGGTCTCTCAAGGAATCAAGGAATACGGGGACCAGACAGGAAGGGGAGATAAAACCTAAGATCAGCCATGATCATATTAAGTGGCAAAGCAGGCTCAACAATTCATATAGCCTACTCCCGCTCCTAGTTCTTCTGTTCTTGTGTTAAACACATTTGAGGGAATCTTGTGCACTTTAAAAAATTTACAGGAGTCAAGACCATTTCCAGGTCCCGACTCCATTCATTTTAGCAGTGCACTTGCCGACATTATCTTAAGGGAGGCGGCCGACCACCATGTTTGCTATTCAATTCGGGGTGGTGGGAGGGTGCAGGTGAAGGGAGGGTGCAGAGGGTGAGAGGGTGGCAGCTACAAGACTGGGACACAAGAGAGAGCAATGGAATAAAAGGAGATGAGGCTGCCGGTGCCGGAAGACTTTTCTTTACCTCGAGCACTCTCAGTGATAGCAGTTTCCAGGAGAGGCTGCAGCAATGGCAAGTGAGTGCCTACCACTGATCGCAGGCTTCCTGTTTTTGCCAAATAAACATCAGATATAATTGTAAATTTAAAGCTGCTGGGACCTCCCGCTGTGCACTCGCCTCCTGTGAACTAATATTGCAGGGGGGTCCCCATCGCCTTTGGGAAAAATGAAATCTTCAGGGGAAATTATTCATAATGACTCCTTCAAATACCTTAATCAGCTTCCTGCTACTGTCAGGCAGGTTGCTGTCATCGTTTTGAAGCTGCCCCCGAGAAAATCCATAGGAGGCAGAAAAAAGTCGGAGAGCCGGCCAGATGCATTTTTTTTTTAAACAATTTTTTCCAGCATCCCCCTGCCTGCCTACAAGTGGCTGAGAAAATTATGTTCAGTTTCTGAAACTCATCCTGGCCTCAACATCTGGGTCTCCAAACAGGCAGGGGGCCGGTCACCGATTATGGCAGGAGCAGTGAGGCCCAAGCCGGGACTGAGGTCCGACTGGGGATGGAGGTGGTGTCCTGATCCCTGAGCCTCTTCAGACAAGCACCTGGATCCAGACGGTAACTGTGAAGACACTTACCTCCTGAATCCATGAGGGTTCAGCCTTGAGGAAGCTGCCAGTATCCCCATGGCTGGGAAACCCCGGCTGGCAGCAGTCAAAGGTCACAAGCTGCTCGTCATATTCAAAACTGCAGCCCACCACCTCGGATCAGGTAAAGTTGGGAATGGGAGGGTTGGAGGTGGTTTTGGGTCGGGAGCGAGCGGATTTTTCTGACTTTAACCCCTGCTCCCCACTGCCCAACCCAAAACTGCTCATTTTTCAAAATTCCCCTCAACATTTCAATTAAAATAACTTGAAATCTGAAAGGAGTCAGTCACAAATACCCTTAAGTTGTTTTTCACTTGTTTAATGGCTTCTTATTGTTATTGCCACTGCCTTACTACCAACTTTACCATTTCCATGTTGAGCAGGACATTAACATCATGGGACAGTGTTCCAGAGATCAACTATGTGAGATTAATTTTTCAGCGTTATGAACTGTTCCGGGTGAGTGACAAATGACAAGAAGGAACAGCCCCTCTCTGCTTTTAGGTTATTTATGGCCAGAAGTTTCACTTTATAATTAGTAACATGACTGTAGGAAAGTTTTTCCACCAGCATGTCAGCAGAGTTGTCTTTATTTATATATATATCTATCACAGCTGACCCACATTGATTGCTGACATAAACCCTGTTAAATTGAACATTGAAAAAAAAGCATCCAATTACATAGCATGGATGGTTAACAGTACTGGTATTTTTCATAGACAGTGGGTTAATGTAGCCAAAAGTTATTTGGAGTCCAATTGACATAATAAAACCCTTTCATCACATGCAATCAGAATGGCCATGTTGATTCAACTCCTGCTAATTGTATTCCAACCTGCCACGTGCACCAGGCACTGATGTTTTGCTTCCTTTACATGGTGCTATGAATTTTAAGAATTAAGTATACATATGTTAATATGCCTAGTAGGCACAAATCCAATACTTACCAAGGTTACAACAAATCGTAATTATACCAATCACTTAAATAAGTTGATTATCTTTCAGAACTGTTCATCCTAAACATTTCATGATAACCGCAATCTTTAGCTCAGTCTAACTACCAAAACTAAAATCCACATTCTTTTCTTTTAAAATATAGATAAGCAAATGGCATTTTTTTTGTCAAAGGGGTGTTATTCTCATCAAGTGTGCACGCCACTTGCCCAGAAATTTTCTCACCTGTGTGCAAGTGACCCATAAATACACAGAAGGTTCAAGGGTTTGATCTCTGTATGCGCAGAGTTAGCTGATCACAATTGGTACAGCAGCGAGTCCTATAATTAGCCTCAGCAGCATGGCTGATGAAAAAAAATGAATGATTGTCCTGGTATTGATTACAATCCTAAGATTTCTCATGAAAAATGTTTGCGTGCATGGGTGTCTAATGAGGACAGGATTGAGCTTAGTTTTACAGCTTTCACAGACAGCTAACAGTCCTGTAAAGACCCAGGTGTGTAGAGAAGCGATTTATCTGAGACAGAATGCATCTGTATAAGCCACCAGATGAATTGGTTTTCAGGAAATAAAGGGGAAAATTGGTGGAAGGAAGAGAAAATAGCATTGAAAAATAGAGTGAAGTAATTCAACTGCAAAATATTTAAGGTAAATGGTAATTCCTCTACTGCTATTTAATCTCACCTCAGTTTACATGTGACTTCAAAAATATGGTTTTTAAAATCAGGTCCCTTGCCCATCTATAACCTTCCCCCACCAACCAGAGAGCAGTATCACAGAATTCTAGAACATAGCTTTTGCAACACACCTGGTGGCTACTCGGCACACATATGCCAGCGGTACTATACTTGATCTGACCTGAACCCCTTTCTTTGTTCTTTCCTGAACCATTTTTATTCTTCATTCTCAGACTTATTAATATTTCTCGTTTAAAAGTTATAGCCCTCTTCCCCAACAACCGCTCCAGTCAAAGCACGCCTTGTTTCAAAAACCCTCCGTGCAAAAAACACTTTGTCAAAACTCCTAAGTTTTGGACATTTTTCCGTGTTAAAGGTGTTAGTGACAACAATTTGCATTTATCTATGATAATCCTCAATCTATGAAAGAAACAAACATTATTACTGATAATCATTATGATAACCCGCAATTTCTGCCTCTTTATCAAGGTAAAACTAACCAATTCTAGTGTATCTCTTCTCCTTTCTCGAATAAAGGTGTGACCTTTGCCACCCTCCAGTCTTTTGGCATAATTTCTATTTCCAAAGATTTTTGGAAAATTATGGTTATAGGAACATACAGAGGAACACAGGACTTAGTAGCAGGAGTAGGCCATTCAGCCCTTCAAGCCTGCTCCGCCATTCCATAAGATCATGGCTGAACTAGTTGTGGTCTCAACTTCACTTTCTCCTGTCTGCCTCCCATAACCCTCGATTCTCTTGTCTTTTATTTTTGTTTCTTTCCAGTTATCACCACCTAATGCCATTAGTGCTGGTTTGTGTCAGTGGCATTAGTGCTGATGAGAAACACCAGGTTTTGTTAAGGGGTTATAATCAGAAACACAGCACTACAATGAATGCCAAACATATGAAAATGCAAATTAGGAGCTGGAATAGGCCATTTGGCCCCTTGAGCTTGCTCCGCCATTCAATAAGTTCATGGCTGTTCTGATTGTGGCCTCAACTCCACATTCTGCCCACCTCTGATAACTTTTGACTCCCTTGTTAGCCAAGAACCTATTTACCTCTGCTTTAAAAATATGTAGTGACCCTGCCTCCACCGCTTTCTGGGGAAGAGAGTTCCAAAGATTCACGAACCTCAGAGAAAAAAATTCTCATCTCCTTGGCCGACCCCTTATTTTTAAACTGTGTCCCCTAGCTCCAATCTCACCCACAAGGGGAAACATCCTTTCAGCATCCACCCTGTCAAGTCCCCTCAGGATCTTATATGTTTCAATAAGATCACCTCCCATTCTTCTAAACTCCAATGGATACAGGCCCGGCCTGTCAAACTTTTCCTCATAAGATAATCCCCCATCCCAGGTATTAGTTGAATGAACCTTCTCTGAACTGCTTCCAATGCATTGATATCCTTTCTAAATAAGAAACTGTATTCCGTACTCTAGATGTGGATTCAACTGTAGCAAAATATCCCTTTTTTATATTCCGTATGACCACCAGACGTGTTATCGAACAAGCAACCAACAATCTGAGGATGCAGTTCAGGTTGCAGAATTCACCAAGGCTCCTTAGACAGCACCTTCCAAACCACGACCACTACCATCTAGAAGGACAAGGGCAGCAGGTAGATGGGAACACCACCACCTGCAATTTCCCCTCCAAGGCACTCACCATCCTGACTTGGAAATATATCGCTGTTCCTTCATTGTCGCTGGGTCAAAATCCTGGAACACCCTTCCCAACAGCACTGTGGGTGTACCTACACCACATGGACTGCAGCGGTTCAAGAAGGCAGCTCAGCACTATCTTCTCAAGGGCAACTAGGGATGGGCAATAAATGCTGGCCCAGTCAGTGAAGCCCACATACCGTGAATGAATTAAAAAGAAAAGATCTGGAGGTGTCCTTCAGTCTGCACCTGCCAGGGTCTCCAGAATGAGTATGATGTTCTGAGCTCTGCACAACATTGTGCATCTGTGAGGTTTTGACCTGCAGGGGTAACATGGGAAAGAGCTCAGATTCCTTTTTAAGGTGATGAGGGCAATGCACCTCAACTGGCCAGGATGCCTGGAATGCCTTTATTAATGAGAAGTTCACTTACGTTGCTCTGGTGGAGGCAAGGCACAAGTACTTGCAATGGCACTCTTCCTGCTTCCCACCTCTCTCCACCTAATGCCACTGACACAAACCAGTCCTACTAATGGATAACTACTCCTTTAAACATCCCCCATTGGTCCGCATCAATTCACGTCTTCAGATTTCTCAAGTAACATAAAAAGCAAAAATGAATGGGCAATAAGGGAAAGACGTACAAAAAAAAAAATTTAGGTTCTTTTACTAAACAACAGAGACTTAGCTGCATTAACATTAGTGTCTCTGCTATGTTTTTCCAACCAATCCTGGCAATCTTTCTACTTTGAGACACATTAAGTTTTAGGTTTCCTTCCGAATGTTTATTTGCAATTCAAACTAATCCATATCTTTCTCAAGAACCCTGCAGTCCCAAGAGTCACTTTCCTCTGTGGAAACAGAGGCAAATACTTATTGAACATTCTACTCATTCCTTCATTCACAAGAACAAGATATGCATTCAAAAAATATTTCCCTTTTTGATGGACAAATGTTTGATTTGCCACATCTAGCACAGGATCGTTAATGTTGCAAACCATTCTAAATCTCATCCTTGATTTCTTTGCCATTATTTGATGGTCTTTAATTTATGTGCACTATGGTGGATATATTATTTATTAATTCAAAGACAATCTCCATTTGAGTGCCACTATCAATAAGAATGTTTCTTTCCATACTGTAATTTTTCCTTAATCGATAAGACCACCCCATCTCCTATTTTTTTAAAATTCTTTCTCTCCCAAAAGACTATGTCTGGGAAATTATTATTTCCTCTCTTGTCCAAGCTGAAATCAAGACCCCGATATTAATAAGAAGTCCATGAGGGTGCGTGGGAGTGGGTAATTTGCTGAAGAACACAGTAAGAGAAGGCGGTCTTAACGCAGGGCCTCACTAGAATACTTTTGGGTAACCTCCTGCCCTGCAGCAAGTCAAATTGACAGACTGGCCAATGAGCAAGTGGGGAAAGCAGTGGCAGGAGGTCATGGCCAGTGACCCTAAGGATGATTCTTGGCACTCGGGAGGGAAGCTCCACGCTTATAATCGTGAGGCTGTACATGGATGGAGGAGGTTGAAAGACCCAGAGGAGCACTCCTACCCCACTAGTAAAACCTTTAAATGTACCTGCTGGACATTTTCTGACCCAGGATCTGGCTCACACCTTTCTCCACATCTGCCGCTCCATCTGTTCTCTCAAGACGTAAAAGATCCCATGGCGCCATTTTGAAGAAGAACAGAGGAGTTCTCCTCAGTGCCCTGCCCGATATTTATCCCTCAACCAACACCACTAAAACAGGTTATCTGGTATCACGTGGGTGAATGTGGGAGTTTGCCCTGTGCAAATTGGCTACTGTATTTCCTACACAACAATGACTACGCTTCAAAAAGTGCTTAATTGGCAGCAGAGCACTTTGGAACACCCTGTAGTTCTGAAACGTATTATATAAACTCAAGTCTTTCTTTTTGTTCTCTTTCATTACACTTATTTTTAACCCTTATCCTCATAACATCTACTATTTGCTCCTATTCCTCTCTCACATCAGTCTCAGTAGGCCAAAGCTAATCAAACCGTGGAATGAATGGCTACTTGCCTTTAATTGCTTCCTTTAAACTGGAATCTACTGGAAGAATGTTCTTTTCCACAAGTTCCATCGGACCTGGTCTCTGAGCGATCTTTTCGTTTAGATCGTCTGCCAGTCTGGCTCTTTTTAGCTTCATCTGAGTGGCCTGCAGCGAAGGCTCTGCCAAGGTCTCTGTAGATTTCATGCCAATATTTAATGGGAAGAAATTTGCAACACAAAACATGTTTTTTCTAGAAATACTTCATGGATTATGTAATTATAAAGTTGGTAAGAATGTTTTCCTACAGAGTTCAGATATTTTCTTACCCTCTAATATGTGCATTCTGACCAGTTCAGACCTCTCCGGCCTACTTCGTATCTTGTGTTTCAGGTAGTCCTCAGTCTGAAAGAATATAAATTTGTAAGTTCTATTTAAAGTTCTGGTTACATACTAATATTTTTTCTGTAATAGAAGGGAAATTGCTGTTTTTATCTCTAATAACAGGGAGAGGACCTCGAACATATTCACTCCCTTAAATAAAAGCAAAATACTGAAGATGCTGGAAATCTGAAATAAAAACAGAAAATGCCGGAAAAACGCAGCAGGTCTGGCAGCATCTGCGGAGAGAGAAACAGAGTTAACGTTTCGAGACAAATATGACTCTTCTTCAGAGCTCTTCTGCTCACTACCTACCTCTGCTAATGTTATTCAGTAGCTATTCAAGAAATGGTGTATTTGCAGAAAGGTCAGCTGAATGTCAGTAATACTCTTCCCATTGGAAATAGAGCTGATTGAATATTGTCTTCCCAACAAAACATGTGAAGGTTCAGGTCAGAGTGCTAATAATCTCTGAAGCTCACCCAGCTCTTGGCAGATGCATAATTTTCTTTTCTGGGAGCCGTTACAACCACAGCAGGTGTTATTTGCTGCGTAAACCAAATCCCAGAGGGAAACTTGGCTTATGGGCCATACCCTTTTTTTGGAATTCTGAAAACGAGAAGACGACGTACCAAGCTCAGCAGTAAGAGGTCCAGTAATACTTTTGGGATTTTAATAAGAATAAAAGAAAAATTAAGCACACAATTATTGTTGCACAATTAAAGTTATCCTCACAAACATTCCCCCCAAAAAGACTCTCCACTCAGTCAGGCCCACAAGTACACCTTCCAGGCAACACATCCTTACAGATTTTTAACTATAAGAAATCCAGTAATATTACCCAAGGCAAACTGCTGTAACTTCAACAAAGGCATAACAGATAACCTGTAACTCGCTTCCACTCTGCTATGGAATCCAAACTTCAGAATAAAACTGTTTGTTGCAGCCCAAGACTTTTCTGGCTTGACTGGAGGGCTGATTCAAAAGGCATCTCCTCCCAGCTCAGAGCAATCAGCTCCTAACTCAGCTCCAGCTGCTCATCTCACAGCTCAAACAGCAGCTCCAGCTATAGCTATCCCCAACTCCACAGTAACTCTAAAATACCTTTCTCCTTTTATCTCAAGTTCCATTGTTCTCACACCTTTTAGAAACTCAAACCGCAGTGCGCTATGAAGCGCGACGCGCACCCACCATTAATCAAAGGCCTTGTTAAGGCCCTTAACTCGGCAATCGACGCTGATTTTGAGGAGTCTGTGCAATCTTCGGCTCGGCGCACAAGCGCAACGGGTAAGTGATTTTTTAATAAACCTCATCCACGGGCGGGATATATGGGCTCAGAGGGGTTGTTAATGTTTTATTTGAAGAATTTATTGCAGGAAGTGTTTTAAATTTGCCTGTGTGATTGTTAGCAGTTCAGATCGATTTCCAATAGCTTTCTCTGTACTTTGTAGCTTCAGCTCACCAGTCTGCAGACAGTAATCTTTATCGGGCCTGCAGCTTACCGGAGGCCTCCATTTAGCCTGGGTATGGGTTCTGACATCTCTACTGGAGGCAGCTCCTCTGAGGAGGAAGGGAGGGATAGAATAAAGAGGATGCCAGGAGTGGACAATCAGCCTCCAGGGGAGCCACCTTTGGGAGGCCAGGCGCAGGTACAAGGGGCGCAGAGCCAAGAGGTCGTCCAAGGTGGAAGGGGCCACAGAAGACACCACTATCCTGCTGCCAGGGTATACAGGCGGCAAAGCAGCTACTTCAATATGTCTGAGGTGCAATGCTGAAGGAGGCTCCAACTGTCAAGGGGGACAGTGAACTGTATCTGTCAGATGATTGGCCCTGAGATCTCCCCTAACTGCGTGGGCGGACACCCCATGCCAGCAGCTCTGAAGGTCACAGTTGCCCTCCACTTCTATGCATCTGGCTCCTTCCAGGGCTTGGTGGGTGATCTTTGCATTGTCTACCAATCAGCTGTCCACACGTGTCAAGCAGGTTACAGACACTCTGTTCAGACGGGCATTGACCTTCATACACTTCCGCTGTGACCAGGCAAGTCAGACACAGTGAGCTTTGCAGCCGTTGCCGGCTTCCCCCGCGTCCAGGGTGCTATAGACTGTACACATGTGGCTATCAAGGCACCAGCAGGTGAGCCCGGTGCCTTCGTCAACAGGAAGGGCTTCCACTCCATGAACGTGCAGGTAGTGTGTGATCAGATGATGAGGAAGCACAGGGCAATGGTGAGGGGCAGCATGCCAACCCGATGTTCCACCAAGGAGGCAGGGACATCCGGGACACTTTAATCCAACGAACCTTCAGCTAGCTCCACACACATGGATCAGCAGGACCAGCATTGCCTGGCGCTTCCACACGTGGCACTTGGTGCTACATCTTCCACCTCATCAGCTGCAACTAAGGGCTTAGTACAGAAACATCAATGTCCACTCAAACACTCACGATACAAATGCAGCACAAAGGAAACACCCTCAGCCATGGTCAGAAAAGTGGACTTTATTGCCACCAAAATAAACAACAAACGTTGCTCTGACACACATAATGATATATTCCCAAATCTAGGGCCAACACAAAATCACCAGTGACAAACCCGTGGAGTGCCTAGCATGCCTTATGCTTACGTTTGCGTGTGCTATGTCTAGGTGCTGCCCCATCGCTCGGAGTGGCTTGTGAGATAGCCTGCTCACTCTGCTGTCCTGTTGGCCTTGATGACCTTGGCGACTGTCCTCTGGCCAGTGGAGCCTGTGCTGGCCCTGCCTGGGAGAGAGTGGCTAGTTCCAGAACTGGCACCTCCCCAGTTGTTGCAGCCTCAACAGATGCAACGGTCACTGGCAGAGGGGCGGATGAGCTGCTGCTCTCATCCGGAGTGCCCTGAGAGGAGCCTGCAGCGACGACAGGCAGCTGCTGCGCCGACGTGAGGTCACATTGGACCTCCCTGCTCACTGCCGATGGATGGGCACCGAGCTGCGACACTTGGTGCCCAGAACATCTCCCACATTGCCAATGACCACTTGTGGCCATTAGTGCTGTGAGGGCTTGTAGGTCAGAGCGTAACCCAATCAGAAGATTCTCAATCTGCTGGAAGACCCTCTCCATGAGAGTCGCCAATCTCTCAATGGAGGAAGCCTGATGCTCTGTCCTGAGGTTCATGCCATCACTGACACTCTGCCTGGATTCTCCACCACAGAGACCAAATGAAGCACACCCTCATGCAACCCTGCCAGATGCTCCCGTGCACCCTGCTGCTTGTCCTGCAGCTGCTGCATGGCTGACATCTCCTGAGGCACATCATCACTGCCTGACTCAGCATGTGCCTGGTCCCCTGCAGTCCTCCGGCTGCTGGCGCCATTGGCACTCTCTGTCCATGCCATCTCCTCCAGTGATTGTGAAGTGCCCTCTCCACTGTGGCCCGGGACACTAGCCGAAGTCATAATTCCCACCGATGTGGTAGTCGCTGTGCTGGTGCCTAGCTTGCTGAAATGACGTGACGCAAGTTGCAAGTGTTGGCCCTCGGGTGTGGAGGGGGGGCTCTGGACTTGTTGCTGGCAGCCATGCGGTGCTGATGCTGAAATTAACAACAAGGGCAATGCATCAGTTAGCGTTCATTCAGTAACACCATCCATCCCTTCCCCCCCAGCCTCATAATGCGCTCAACCTTCAAGAACCTAAGGAGACGAACATTGGTGGGGTGGTAAATAGTCAAGAGGAGGCCCAAACATTACACACGCATGCAGACAGGCTGGTCAGATGGCCTGAGGAATGCCACATGGAATGTTATGTGGATAAGTGTGCAGTTAAGCACTTGGGCAAGACAAACAAGGTACGGGAATACATGATTAATGGTAGGACCGTGGGAAGTCACGACGATTACAGGGACCTTGCTGGGCAGACCCGTTAAGGTAGCAGAACAGGAACATAAGGCATTTAACAAGGTCAAAGCCAAACTTGCCTTTATTAGCCGAATGTAGGAAATTGGGGAGGACATGTTGCAAGTGCAGAAAATGCAGTCGAGGCCACATCTACACTTCTGCGTTCACTCGTGACCTGCACTTCATGGGAGGGATGGCATTGGAGTGGGGAGAGTGCAGAGGTTCCTGACCTGGATGCATGCTGGCCTGGAGAGTTGGAGTTATGAGGAAACATTGCAAACACTTGCGACATTTGCCGTGGAGCACAGGAGATTGACAGGTCACATTATTGACCTTCATACCGTTATGGGGGGCATAGAACGGGTGGACAGAAGGCAACATTTCCCCTTGGCGCAGGGATGACTAACGTGGTGGCATTTATTTAAGTTGAGTGCCATGAGGTTGACAGGTGAGGTGCTGAGGACCTTTTGGACAGAGTAATGTGGGACGCACTGGCTGAAAGGGTGGTGGAGTTACAAATCCTTCTAAGATGCTATAAGTCTTTGGATATGCTGCAACAATGCCATGGCATGTTAGGTCATGGGGATAGTGCTCACAAATGGAATAAGGTGACTTTGGAAGGTGCTGGAGACGCGCATCCTCAAGGGGCCGAGGGACCTTTGTGTATGACCCACACGTCTGACTGTATCAGTCTGTGAATAAGCAGTGTTGCTGCATTAACGATTGCAGCAATCATCAGTGCTTTCGATGGTGGGGAGACAGAGCGCATCGATGGGACTGTGGTCCTCAAATACCTGGTTGCTGCACCCCAGCCTCGCCGACACCTGCCGACCTGGCCGCCTGCCTCCTCCCCAGCTCCATGGCCTGCTCTTTATAAGTGGTGAGGTGCTGCAGCACAACGTGCCCACCATCAGTCCGCAGACACTCCCGGCTACTGTTCTCTGTTTTTGTCTGCAGAACAGAGAAGAGGGTTTATTGGGGCTGATCGCCCATGTACTCTGCACGTGCACACTGCACCCCAACCACAGTGGCCCATCTGAGGCCTCCAGCGGCTCCTGTCCACACTGATCAGTCACCAGGAGATAGTACGGCTGCTCCCAGCCCCCTCCCCCAATGGCCACCTTGGACACATTCGGCGTCCATCACTTTGAATAACATATGGGTCTTAGCGCCCATGGCAAGGAGGCGCAACTAGGTGCGGCGCCGAGGCCAGCAGATGGCTCTTGGCCACGACACCTTGAGGCTCCCCTTCCATCATCTCAAAACCATCAATCAGACATGTGTTGGAGTTCTGAGTATGTGTCGAGCTGCCTCCCCTGAAGGTTGCCCCCAGACTACTCAAATGTGACAAACACCAACATATGCTGCGGGGAGAACCCATCTTCCCATCAACCACTAAGGCTGATGTAAGCATGGTCACTATCTGTTTGCCCACCCAGCATGCGCCAAATGCCCAATGCAGTAACGACACTAAGACATGGGGGGCCTCAAAGGCTCAGGCTACCTGCTGGGTAAAATGGCCAAGGCCGACATGGTACTCACCCTTCCAGAGCGCAACAAATCATTGAAGCGCTTGCAGCACTGGGTTCCTGTGCGTCGCACAGCGTCTTGAGAGCTTACAGCCTCCGCCACCTCCTGCCACACCTGCCTGGTCACCTGGGGGACCCTCCTCCTCCCGTCCTCCGGAAACTCCACCTCCCGATGATCTGACACCTCTTCCAGGAGGGCAGCAAGGCAGGCATCGGAGAACCGAGGAGCACATTGGCCTCCTGCTGGCCTACACTGCAGCCTGCCCTCCTCCTTCTCCTCTGCCCTCACCTCCTCTGGAGCCCGGTCGCTGGCCATAGTGAACAGCCTAAAGGAGGCTGCCTGGCCTTTCTTTATACAGACTGCCGGTTCCCCATTGGAATTGGTGGTCGGAACACGCCCGCCGCAGATTTGAATTTCGCGCTGAACACGGGAGTCTGAAACGCGCTGGGCGGGCCTTAACTGGCCCGCCCGCACAAAATGGCGGCATGGCCCGTTTTGCTGGTGACGGTCAACTCCACGCCCGCCCGACAAACAGAAAATTCAGCCCAAGATCTTTCATGCTTCCATCTTGTCTTTGCTTTCGGGTCGATAAAATATAATATCCCCATTACTATTTACCTATTGAACTCCTGCAAGATACAAACATGTCTCTTTTCACCTCTGGCTCCCCCTTGATATTCAAACAAACTCTCAACTTGTCTAAAAATGCAAATGTTAGATCTAACCTATTTACTTGTACCTCAACCTAACACCTCTATCCTTTTCATGTTTCATCCTCTCTAGACAACCTGCCTCCTGTTAATCTCTGCCCAGTTTAATTAAATCATACACACGCACAGACACACACAGCCT
The DNA here is from genome assembly GCF_964194155.1 of Cetorhinus maximus. Taxonomy (NCBI): domain Eukaryota; kingdom Metazoa; phylum Chordata; class Chondrichthyes; order Lamniformes; family Cetorhinidae; genus Cetorhinus; species Cetorhinus maximus. Next base: position 101,367,943 of record NC_135893.1, read on the forward strand.
TTTCCACAGAATAACACAATATTCCCCGGAAATATTTTTTAAAAATCCATTCCTCAGAGAGCACGGAAGGAGAACCTGGCACAGCTCCTGACTGTCACACACACCCGCCATGGGAATCATAGAAGTTTACAGGAGGGAAGGAGGCCATTCGCCCATCATTCCAAGCCTAACCACAAGTTGCTAACTGGTCGAATCCCACTTTGCAGCTCTTGTAGGCGCTTTAAATGGATATCTAAGTACTTTTTAAATGTTATGAGGGTTTCCGCCTCTACACCCCTTTCAGGCAGTGAGCTCCAGATCCCCATGACACTCTAGGTAAAAAATGTGCCCTTGAATCCCCTCTAAACCTCCTACCCCTTACCCTAAATTTATACCCTCAGGATATTGACTACTCAATCAAGGGGAATGGGGTCTCCCCATCTAATCTATACAGACCCCTTATAATTTTATTCATTTCAATTAAGTCACCCCTCAGCCTCCCCTGTCCTAAAGAAGAAAACCCCAGCCTATCCAAACTTTACTCATAATTAAAATTCTCCAGTCCAGGCAACATCTTCATAAATCTCCTCTGTATCTTCGCCAGTGCAATCACTTCTTTTCTAATAGTGTGGTGACCAGCTGCGGCCTAACTAGCGTTTTGTCCAGATCCAGCATGACATCTCATCTCTTATCTTCTACACCTTGGCTAATAAAGCCAAGTATCCTGTATGCCTTCTTAACCACCTGCCCATCCACTTTCAGGGATCTGTGGATATGTACACCAAGATCCCTCTGTTCCTCTACACTTCTCAGTATCTTAACATTTATTGTGTATTCCCTTGCCTTGTTAGCCCTCCCCAGATGCATTACCTCAGAACTTTCCAGATTGAACTGTTTGCCATCTGACTAGTCCACTCATGTCTTTCTCCAGTTTACAGCTTTTTTCTTCATTATCTACCACATGGCCAATTTTGTATCATCTGCGATTTTTGCATTGTCTTCTTAATTATACTCCTACATTCACATCAAAATCATTGACGTATACTATGAGAAGCAAGGGACTCCGTACTGAGCCCTGTGGAACCCCACTGGAAACAGCCTTCAGTCACAAATATACCCACTGACCATTACCCTTTGCTTCCTGCCTCTGAGCCAATTTTGGATCCAACTTGCCATTTGCCTTGGATCACATGGGCTCTTACTTTTGTGGCCAGTCTGCCACGTGAGACCTTATCAAAAGCATTGCTAAAATCTACATAAACTACACCAAATGCACTCCCTTCATTGATCCTTCTTGTTACCTCATCAAAAATTCTAACAACGTTAGTCAGACATGACCGTCACTTAAGTCCATGTTGACTATTTTTGAATAATTTCTGTTTTTCTAAATGAAGGTTTATCCTGTCCCTCAGAATTTCTTTTCCAATAATTTTCCCACCACCAAAGTTTCTGACTGGCCTGCAATTACTCAGTCTATCCCCTTCTCCCTTGTTAAACAATGGTACAATGCTAGCTGTCCTTTGGTCCTACACCTGTAGCCAGAGTGGATTGAAAAATGATAGTCAGAGGCCTCTGCTATTTCTACTCTCGCTTCCCTTAACAGCCTAAGATACATTTAACCCGGGCCTGGGGATTTACGCACTTTCAAAAATGTTAAACCCCTTAATTCTTCCTCTTTCATTATGCTAATTTCATCAAATATTTCATAGTCTTTCTCCCTCCCTGATTGCAATGTCTGCACGCCCCTCTCTTTTGCAAAAACAAACGCTAAGAATTTATTAAGAACCATTCCAACGTCCTCTGCCTCCACACACAGCTTATCCTTATGGTCCCTGATAGGCCTTACTCTATCTTTAGTTGTCCTCTTGCTCTTTATGTATTTATAAAACATTTTTTGAGATTTCCTTGATTTCACTTGCCAATATATTCTCATGCCTTCTCTTTGCTTTCCTAATTATATTTTTAATTTCACCCCTGTACTGTACTTTTTATAGTTTTTTTTTTACAGTATTGAGCCCTCGGTATCTGTCATAAGCTTCCCTTCTTTATCCTCTGCTTTAGGCTCCTTGACATCCAGTTAGTCCTCCTCCTTTTTTCTTTAAGGGAATATACTTGCTATGAACTCTCACCATCTCTTCCTTGAATGCCTCTCATCGATCTGTCTTCAAGTAGTTGTTTCCAGTCCACTTTAGCTGAATAATATCACAGCTTAGCAAAATTAGCTTTTCCCCACTCCTGGTCTATTTTTGTCCTTTTCCATAACTATCCTAATTCTAACTGAATTACAATCACTTCCACCAAAGTGCTGACCAACTGATATCCTTTTCATCCGCCTGGCTTAATTCTCTCAAGCTAAGTGCAGTAGTGCTCTCTCTCTCTCTCGCAGGGCTTGCTATGTACTGGCTAAAAAGGTTTTCATAGGAACAGGAATAGGCCATTCAGCCAGTTTTTTTTTTATTCATTCACAGGATGTGGGCTTCGCTGGCTGGGCCAGCATTTATTGTCCATCCCTAGTTGCCCTTGAGAAGGTGGTGGCGAGCTGCCTTCTTGAACCTCTGCAGTCTATGTGGTGTTGGTTGAGCCTGCTCCGCCATTCAATTAGATCATGACTGATCATCTACCTCAACCCCACTTTCCTGCTTTTGCTGCCCTATTGTTTTTGCACTTCTGAGATTTCCCTACATATTTGCTCTTCTATCTGCCTCTTTCCGTTTGGAGGTTCTATTGTAAACTCCCAGTAGCGTGACTGCCTGTTTTTGTTCTTCAGTTCAACCATATGTCCTCATTTGATGATCCTTCCAACATGTTGTCCCTCCTCAAAGCTATTATTGTTTCTTTCATAAATATGCAAACTCTTTATTCACCCCCCCATCTAGTCTGAAACCCTATAACTAGGAATGTTCATCTGTCATTCCTGTCCTTCTTTCAGCCATGTCTCAGTAATAGCTATAATATCATACTCCCACATGCTGATTTGTTATCTCAGCTCATCTGCCTTATTGCCTAGACTTCTTGTATTGACGTATACATCATTTAGCACTGCCAAACTGCCTTGTTGTCTATTTTCTGGTCTTTGTTTCCTCTGCCTTCCAAACAAGCTTACTAATTTTCTGCCTTTTATTTCCAACTTTTCTTCTCTCCCTTCTGAATCTACTCTCACGTTACCATCCACTTGCCAAGCTAGTTTAAACCCTTCCCAATAACACCAGCAAAACCCATGAGGACATTGGTCCCAGCCCTATCGAGGAGTATCCTGTCTGTCTTGTACAGGTACACTTTCCCCTAGAAGTGGTCCCAATACCTCAGGGATCTAAAGTCCTCTCTTCTGAAGCGTCGCATCAGCCATGTATTCCTCAGCTCTGTCTTCCTATTTTTGTACTCACTAACACATGGGACTGAGTAATCTGGAGATTACTACCTTTGAGGTCTTGCTTTTCAATCTCTCTCCTAGCTCCCTAAACCTGTCTTCAGGACCGCCGGCCTCTTTCTGCCTATGTCACTGGTACCAATATGAACAACGGCCTCTGGCTTCTCACCCTCCAACCACCCCCGCACTCCAACACCCACCCCTCCCTCAGAATGTCCTGCAGCCTCAGGAACATCCTCGATCCTGGCACCAGGGAGGCAACATAGCATCCTGAAGTCAAAGGCATGTCTGTTTCCCCCACTACTGAATCCCCAACAACTGCTGTTCTGCTCTTCTTCCTCCCACACCGTGCAGCTGAGCAACCCATGGTGCCATGGGCTTGACTCTGCTTGGACCCCCCCCCAACTGAGATAGCAGATTATGGGCCAGTACTGAAATTGTACTGCTCAATGGCAGGCTGCATGGCTGCAAGGTAAGAAGCAACCCATGGTAAATATAAGTTGGTGGGGGGGGGTGGGAAAGAAGAATAAGGTGAAGCTGGAGCGGGATATTGAAAAATGCACACACAAAATTGAAATTGAAGTTTGTTAAAAAGAAGTTACAATGGACATTTTGTCAAGTTTGTCTAAATATTTGAAAAGTGCAATGGCTTGTTCTTGCAATATTTTTAGTTAGAATCTCAGGTAGGCCAATGCAGGTGCTGTGTTTTAAGGCATTTTTTTCATTAACTTAATGCAGGTGTTGCCTGGTAAGGTTTGTTGATTATGGGAAGCATGATTGAGGTTCTTACCCTTGCTCGTTCTAAACTCTTCCTTTGTTCATGGAATGCAGCTGGGCTCTTCAATGCTGTGAACAGGTGACAAGGAAGAATTTAAACCAACAGGAAATGTCTAGAAGAGGAAACGCGGTAATACTTTCACAACTAAAGGCATTCAGGCTTCTGACAAACTGCATGCAAAGAGAAACTAAAAATACACCACCTTGGAACTACTAATCTGACTCATCAACTCTACCAAATAGATGAATGTACCAGCGATATACGGGGGACGTTAATCGTTGAAATACTTAACAATACTAAGTTCATTGTTCTGCAGCTAAGATGTATTTACTGTGACAATCAACTTGATGTTTATTAGAAAAAAAAACTAGCATGACATTTAGCAATTTGGAACAGCATCTGTGTTAAGTAATAAGGTTGAAAGCAATTAAATTATACAGTGAAAAGAAATGTGTATTATTTCCAATACAAGCCTTTGTTACCTCTAGACTTGACTATTCCAACACACGCTTGGCTAGACAACACACATTCTGCCCTCCGTAAACTTGAGGTCATCCAAAACTCTGTTGCCCATGTCTTAACTCGTTCAAATTCCTATTCCCCTATCACCCCTGTGTTCGCTGACTGAAATTGGCTCCGGTTTAGCAACGACTTGATTTTAAAATTCTCGTCATTATTTTCAAAGCCCTTCATGGCCTCTTTCCCCTTGCCTCTGTCATCTCCTCCAGCCCCACACTCTCAAAGATATCTGCGCTCATCTAATTCTGCCTCTTCAGCATCCCGATTTTAATAACTCCACCATTGATGATTGTACCTTCAGCTACCTTGGCCCTATGCTCTAGAATTGCCTTTGTAACAACACCCTATCTCACATTCTTCCTTTAAAGCGCAGCATAAAACCTACTTCTTTGACCAAGCTTTTGGCCATCTGCCCTAATATAAATTTATCTGCCCTCGGGTGACTCGGAGTCTAATTTTGCTTTATAATGCTCCAATGAAGCAGCGTTGCATATTTTATTATAGTAAAGAGGCTAAATCGTTATTATTGTTTAAAATTTGAGTATTCAGAGTGATTTCAGCTTGGAAAAATAAGAACATGTTAAAATCTTTCTGTGACTCCATGATAGATGGTCACTAATATCCTTTTGGGAAGAAAATCTGCTGTCCTCACCTTGTCTGGCCTACATGTGACTCCAGATCCACAGTAATGTGGTTGACTCTTAAGTGCCCTCTGAAATGGCCTAGTAAGCCACTCAGTTGTATCAATCCGTTAAAAAGTCAATAAAAAGGAATGAAACCGGACGGACCACCAGCATCAACCTAGGCACTGGAAATGACAAAGGGAAACCCAGCCCTGACGACCCCTCAAAGTCCTCCTTACAAACATCTGGGGGCTTGTGCCAAAATTGGCAAAGCTGTCTCACAGACTAGTCAAGCAACAGCCTGAAACAGTCATCCTCACAGAATCATAACTTACAGATCATGTCCCAGACACCACCATCACTGGTTATGTCCTGGCTCATCGGCAGGACAGATCCAGCAGATGTGGTGGCACAGTGGTATACAGGCAGAAGGGAGTTGTCCTGGGAGTCCTCAACATCAACTTTGGACCCCATGAGGTCTCATGGCATCAGGTCAAACATGGGCAAGGAAACCTCCTGCTGATTACCACGTACCACCCACCCATCCACTCCCCTGCCATCAGCTGATGAATCATTACTCCTCCATGTTGAACACCACTTGGAGGAAGCACCGAGGGTGGCAAGGGCATAGAATGTACTCTGGTTGGGGGACTTCAATGTCCATCACCAAGAGTGGCTCCGAAGCACCACCACAGACCGAGCTGGCCGAGTCCTAAAGGACATAGCCATTAGGCTGGGTCTGCGGCAGGTGGTGAGGGAACCAACAAGAGAGAAAAACATACATGACCTCACCCTCACCAACCTGCCTGGCGCAGATGCATCTGTCCATGACAGTATCGGTAGGAGCGACCACCACACAGTTGTTGTGGAGACGAAATCCCATCTTCACATTGAGGATACCCTCCATTGAGTTGTGTGGCACTACCACCATGTTAAATGGGATAGATTTCGAACAGATCTAGCAATTCAAGACTGGGCATCCATGAGGCACTGTGGGCCATCAGCAACAGCAGAATTGTACTCAACCACAACCTGTAACCTTATGGCCCGGCATATCCTCCACTCCACCAATACAACTGAATTAGTTGATCTTAGGTAGAGAGGAGCGGGGTTTAAAGTTGATGTCAGTGTTCTGGGAAAGTAACTAGTTTCCTAGTCTTAATCCCAATATAACTAAAACAGATTATTTGATCATAATCACATTTCTGTATGTCAGAGATTGCTGTGTGCAAATTGGCTGCTGTGTTTCCTACAACAGTGACTGCATTTCTAAAGCACTTTGGGATGCCCTGAATTTATAAAAGGCACTATACAAATGCAGTCTTTCTTTTCTCTTAGCGACCCTGTTGGAAAGAGCACAGTCATCAATGATCAGGCTTGATTGTGATTGGCCCCCAGTCAATAAGCTGACTGACACAAAAGAGTAAATTTTCAGAATACTGTATTTACCACCGGTGTGAAGTGAAGTGATGAGCACAAATTCATCACATTATCCTTATAACTGTGTAAATTTATACATGGAAAATGACCACGTGGACAAGATGCCAAAGGGCTGTCAGCAGTGTGATCATAGGAAGGGCAAAAAAACTGAAGGCAATAAGAAGACAAGATTAGTTTATAAGCAATAATTTTTCTTTTGTTATCATTTCCCCAAACATTTTTTTCCGCCCGTTTTCAATTACCCCTCAGCTGCACCTCCCATTTCCCAAACGATAGGGTTCCTGCTCTCAACCTCTGGCTCTGGTGCCTGAGGCAGACAGAAGGGGCAATCAAGAACAGCCTAAGGTGATCTGTCTTCTGATTGTTTTCTCCCTCTCTTTAGGCTGATTCACTCCTATTATCCATATTTAAAACCGAGATCGATAGATTTATACATCTTTAAAACATCGAGGGATACGGGGATAGTGCAGGAAAATGGTGTTGAAGTAGAAGATCAGCCATGATTTCATGGAATGGCAGAGCAGGCTCCAAGGGCTGAATGGCCTACTCCTATTTCTTATGTTCCTATTCCGTCACAACAATAACAACGACTTATTGGAAAGGTTTTGGGAAGGAATTCCAGAGCTTAGGGCCTTGGCAGTTGAAGGCACGGTAACAAGTGGTGGAGCAATTAAAACTGGGGATGCTCAGGGCCAGAATTAGAGGAGTGCAAGTATCTCTGAGGGTTGTGGGGCTGGAGATTACAGAGATAGGGAGGGACAAGGCATGGAGGGATTTGAGAACAAGATAAGGTATTTTAAAATCGAGGCATTGCTTAAACAGGAGCCAACATAAGTGAGCACAGGGGTGATGGGTGAACAGGACTTGCTGCAAGTAGGACACAGGCAGCAGAGTTTTGCATGACTTTGAGTTTATAGAGGGTAGGACTTGGGAGGCTGGCCAGGAGTGCATTGGATGTTTTCTGATTTAGTGCATTGAACGACCGATGACACCTACTCAAAAGGTCAGATATCCTTGAGCTGATATGCATTTCCATGGAAAGTTCTTTGGTTTACATCACACATCCCCTATCGCTTTAACAAACAAACACTTCTCGCTAGTTCAGGTGCATGGAGTTGCAAAAATGCTTATTTGTTCAACTGCCCACTGTCATAGTTTCATCAGCAGCTCATAGCTGCTACAAACCATTATTGGAAATTGCATGTAGGTTAAAAGGTGAAATCTACAAGAAAGGTGAAAACAAGGATCTTGATGCAATCATGCCATCCTGGTTATCTGTATAGGTGAGCAAAGCATCTATGATCAAATATCCCAATCAGACAACCTACCCACCTTACATTCACTAACGTCTAAGTGTAATTCTCTACGAATTATCTTGTCTAAGATACTTCTCTCTTTGAGTGTGTGTTGGAAATCTGTTTCTGACTAAGGCAGGTTTTTGTTTGTGACCATATGTATTAAATTTGGTTCGTTCATAGCTGGATCTCTCAGAGGTATTACTTTCCCACAGGTTGTATTTCAGTTTGCAACTGAGAAATGTTAAACATTGCTCCTCTAAAGAATGGCTAACATAAAACAACTATAATGAATTTACCGATCACAACCATCACATTAGCAGAATTAATGAAGACATCTAACAGCAGGAGGCCTTTGTTTGAACTACACAGTTTAAATTATTATACTCTTAAGCATTCCTTGCCAACTTCTCACAAGAGGATCAGCCTACCTTTTTCTTAAAATGCTTCCAAACTAGTCATTCTTGACACCAATAGCATTCCCTATAATGCATTTATATAGACTAAAGTACTATTCCACATTATTGGTTTACTTACTGAATAGATACTTGAAACACATTGCAGCAGCTCAGTCAGTAGTAAGATCTCTGAGCAATGTATGTTTTCAGTTAGCTGTAACTTTAAATGCTGTGCCGGCCGTTGGAACATTAGGCAACAATGTGAAACAGAAAATACAAACCACTGCCTAGTAAAACTGACATCAAGTACAGTTCTTACTCAGTGGACATTATTCTGCACAGCCTCATCATTTCCTATTGATTTGCTAACAATTGTAGACTTACAGCGCTTAGCTTCCACACTGCAATGCAATGGATGAATAAACTATTCAAATGGCAAATTACCTTGGAAAATCCTTTCACCCCATGAATAATACAATGCACTCTTCATATACACGGCAATTTTAATTTAAATAGTTATCATATTTTGTGGGCGATTTACAATTGCGTATTCAGGTGTTGACGATTTTTTTCAGGGTTCTTGAATTGAAACACTAGTTTAGCCTGCATTTGGCACAAGACATTAGATTCGTTTGGAGTTGAAGCAGGTGGAATAGCTGCCTGGAGACTCATTAAGGGACTGATTGCCACTTAAAATTCTTGGTAGCGTTCATTAAGGAGGCTGCACAGCACCTCCAGGTCCCCCTTTACGTCATACACCATGTTGTGGTATAAAGACCACTCGAGTCCGTGAGTTTCCTAGTAAGCAAAGGTTTTATTCAAGCATATGCTGGGAGCATACAGCCTGGTTCTACACTGTGTCCTCCTGATACCAAGGCTGCATAGCATAATTATATTTTTTAGTTATCACACTTCACTATACTGCCTAATACAATCTCCAGTTACATTCCTAATGAGTAGAATTATTCAGGCTGCTGATGTCTCATTGGGAGACCTGGAAATGTCTCCCAGTCTGTGCTCTTATCGCTCTAACATTTGTTTACCCATTCTGTGAAGGTCATTAAGTTTTATGATGTGATTGTTAGTTGGGTTCCCACAGTGCCATACCCATCATGCCGATATGTTGGCTATATTTCCCATCATGCTTAGAAAGAGCTCTCACAACTACACTTAAAGCTATAAATGCTCATAACTACATCTGACTACTTTTAAAGCTGTTAATGTACATTTTAATATCAGTTTTAATACCAAATTTTTCCAATTACCCCACTTCACACCATCCAGAGTTAGAAATATATTGCTGCTCCTTCAGCGACAGTGAGTCAAAATTCTGGAGCTCCTTGTCTTACAGCACTGTGGGAGTACCTTCATCATACAGACTGCAATGTTTCAAGAAGACAGCTCACCATCTCCTTCTCAAGGGCAACTTTGAATGGACAATAAATGCTGGCCTTACTAGCAATACCTATATTCTATGGATAAATAAATAAGTCACAAGAAATAGTTTGGCAGTTTAGTTTGAAAATTGTACTTTGCTTCATATTTGAAAACCAGCACGTTTTCTTTCTGACTCAGAGCTTCCCACAAAGAAAGGAAACAGAAATACTTATAACCATTCCAGAAAGCTTAACCTTTCAGAATGCTGAATAAATTGAACCACACAAAATTTGCATTATATAGTGCTGTTAAAGTAGTAAAAGGTCCTAAGGTGCTTCAGAGAAGTGCAATTGGTCGAAAACAAAGGCACTGTGCTAAAGGAGGAGACATTAGGAGAAATGACTAAAAATTTGTTTAAAGGGATAGGCTTTAAGGAAGATCCTAAAGGTGGAGAGAGAGGTGGATAGGCAGAAAGGTTATGGGAGGGAATTCCAGAGAGGCGGCTTAGACGGTGAAGGCATGACCATCAATAGTGGGCTGATGGGAATGGGGAACACACAAGAGGCCAGTGTTGGAGGTATGGGGTGCTCTGGAGGAGTGTAGGACTGGAGGAGATTACAGAGATAGGAAGGGGTGTGGCGATTAAGAAATTTGAACATGTGGATGAGAATTTTTAAATTGCATATCGTAGATCAGTGAGTGCAGAGGCAATGGGCAAGTGGGTCTTGCTGTGGGTTAGGATACAGGCAGCAATTTACATGAGTGAAGGTTTATGGAGGGCGATGAACGAGAAAAAAGAGCATTGGAACAGTCAAGTCTTGAGGTAATAAAGGAATGGATGATGGTTTCGGCAGCAGATAGGCTGGGGCAAAGTCAGAGATTGGTGGGGTGAAAATAGGTGATCTGTGTGATGGAGAGGATATAGGATCAGGTGGTCAGTTTAGGGTCAAATAGGAAGGCAAGTTTGGTTTCAAGACAGGGTAGTGGATGGGAATGAAATCAGCAGTATGGGTACATAGTCCATGGAGGGAGCTAAAGATGTCAATATTTTTGAAAAAGAAATTTGAGCACTGTGAAACAAGCTGCCTAATTGTAATTAATGAAAATGAAAATCAGGAGGGGCACATAATGGGTGGCCTTGCCAATATGGCACGCTTTACACTGTCACCCGAAGTCAAAATCACCCACTCTCTTTTCCCCTCTCCCAACCCGCCAATTTCCACACCAGTCACTCATAGGACCTGATGAGTGAGACCATTGAAATAGGCCCAAAAAGTGCTGAACAATGGGCAGTTTAAAGGCAGCAGACACATTTCAGGATCACTAGTCAGCAGAGTGAGGGGACTTTCAGCCTCTCACCCTCAACTTGATACAAAACAAGCACCTAGGGCTATATGGATTGAACAGGGCTGCTTCCCCCAATACCTAACATATTTTGGATGCTAACAGGCTTTGCACAAGTAAATTTAAATTACCATAACTACTGAAATTGTAGTCAATGAAAACGAGAAGAGTAAATCAGCAGATAAGGCTAGAGGTTACAAAAATAATAAAAAGGACAAAACTAAAAGGCGGATGTACTCTATGTAGATTTCCAGTAGGTATTTGATAAGATGCCACATCAAAGGTTATTGCAGAAAATAAAAGCTCATGGTGTAGGGGGTAACATATCAGTATGAATAGATATTGGCTTGGAAACAGAGAGTAGGCATAAATGGGTCATTCTCTGGTTGGCAAGATGTAACGAGTGGTGTGCGACGAGTGCTGGGGCCTCAACTTTTTACAATTTATATAATGACTTGGATGAAGGGATTGAAGGTATGGTTGTTAAATTTGATGATAATATAAAGATAGATAGGAAGATAAATTGAAGAAGGCATAAGGAGGCTACAAAGGGATATAGATAGGTTAAGTGAGTGGCAAAGATCTGGCAAATGCAGTATAATGTGGGAAAATGAGAAATTGTCCGTTTTGGCAGGAAGAATAAAAAAAGCATATTATTTAAATGGTGAGAGATTGTAGAGATCAGAGCTGCAGAGGGATCTGGGTGTCCTAGTGCATGAGTCCCAAAAGGTTATTATGCAGGTACAGCAAGTAATTAGGAAAACTAATGGAATGTTATCGTTTATTGTGAGGGGAACTGAATACAAAAGTATGGGGGGGGGGTTATGCTTCAGTTTTACAGGGCATTGGTGAGACCACATCTGGAGCACTGTGTACAGTACTGGTCTCCTTATTTAAGGAAGGATGTAAATGTGTTAGAAGCAGTTCAGAGAAGGTTTACTAGGCTAATATTTGGAATGGGAGGGTTGTCTTATGAGGAAATGTTGGACAGGCTAGGCTTGTATCCACTGGAGTTTAGAACAGTAAGAGGCAACTTGATTGAAACATACAAGATCCTGAGGGGTCTTGACAGGGCGGATGTGGAAAGGATGTTTTCTCTTGTGGGAGAATCTAGAACTAGGGGTCACTGTTTAAAAATAAGGTATCACCCACTTAAGACAAAGAAGAGGAGAGTTTTTTTCTCTCTCAGAGGGTCATGAGTCTTTGGAACTCTCCTCCTTAAAAGATGGTGGAAGCAGAGTCTTTGAATATTTTTAAGGCAGAGGGGGTGAAAGGTTATTGGGGATAGGGCAGAAATGTGAAGTTGAGGTTACAATCAGATCAGCCATGGCCTTATTGAGTGATGGAGAAGGCTCGAGGGGCCGAGTGGCCTATGCCTGCTTCTAATCCATATGTTTGTATATTCGTATGAAATTAAGTTAAGGGCAGTTTTTCAGCTGCGTGTGGTCTCACTGTACTTATTGAATACCTTTGGTGCTATAACATTGCAGGTACAGATTTGACCCTTGTACCTAGTTTAGAATGTCATGAACTGGCAGCACTGAGCTGTACTCTTGGCTCTTCATCCCACTCTATTTATTCAGATACGCCTTCACATGTAGACCTAACCTGGTGTTCACGTGGTGAGGTTTCCTGTAAAATGTCAGCTGCCTCTTTGCTAACGCAAAAAATAATTCAACATATTTTTAACAAACCAAAGGAGTGTAATAACATTTGAAAGTCTGCTCTACAGCGGTTGTAATTACATTGCAACAGTGAAGTCAAAGCACTGCCAGATTGTCCTGCCAGAATTTGTTGCGCTTGTTGGCCATTAGATTGATGGCTTTAGTATTCAGTTCTGTTGCAGTTTTGGCATTATTAAAATAGCATTTAGTTGATGGAAAACTGCAATAACTATGCAATGAGCCAGAATGTTCATATTTACTTGTATCACCAATGCACATTTGATGCATGTAGAAATGCTGGTAATGATGCTAGTGCTCAGTAATGGCTTTCCAGACTGATTTCTATCTTCTACAATGGAGAGACTGTGCCTTTAAAGAGGAATTGCATGTTATCCCACATTTTGACTGCTGCTCTTTTTAAAATGACACATGCGCTATCCTGAAAATATGAATGCTATTTCATTTTAAAATCCCATAGACTGGGAAATGCATCTGAAAAGTTAGAAACAGCCCTGATCTGCAACCACAAGCCAACATCCTCAATGGTTCAGTTACAACACTGATTTGAGAACCTGCAGATTCTCAATTCACATATTTGACAGGAAATAAATCAGACCCAGTGGCTGTCTGCACCTAACTGGAGGCTGCAGCTTAAGTAAAAGATGTGTGGCAAAAAATTTGAACAGTGCAAGGCTTTTTTGTCAGGGTACAAACAGGAAGTCATGCACCAGGGCTTTAAGTGGTTGTGGGCTTCTCAAACTTGGCTCCAATAAGGAATCACAGAACAAAGCACAAAATAAATAAATATATCATCTACAACTGTTTTCATTCGGTTGTTGTTTCTCCTGGAGTTAATACTGAGAGCTACTGCGAGATTTAACTCACAAGGCTGGAAAAGAAGGAATTTACAGGATTATGGGCAAAGGGCATGGAGTGAGAATAATTGGATAGCACTTTCAAAGAGCCAGCACAAATAGAGGCTGAGTGGCCTCTATGAACATGAATCTATATAAGCTGCTAATATATTGCTCTTCAGCCGCTGACTGCTGTGGCTAGTGGCCACTTGAACTTAAACCTGCTGGATTTCTTTAGACCAGCAGCAAAGGATACCTGCTCTTCACTGGATCCTTCCGGTTCTACCAGCCTTATTGTGACTGCTAAAGGAGTTGCTAACAAGATATTACCACTCTGAATACGTACTGGCCAAAATGGTGTGGCAAGCTGTGGTAACTGCAGCAAATATTGCTGTTGGTTTCCAGCAAACCTGGTGCACATGACACCACCAACTATGGGTGAGAAAGTTAACCTTCCATTATCTGGGCTGCTGTTACAAGTGGCTATAGTTGAAAAATCAAATAAATATCATATCCCACTTTTGGTGTCTTTGAATTTTTTCTTCAACAAATAATAAAAATGTGTTGGATTTTAAGCATTATGACAAATTGTATTTTAAGCCTCCATCCACCAATTGAAAGTCAGCACATAATGTATTTGGGACAACTCTGCGCCAAGCTGCAATAAGGATATGCTCTTGAGACTGGGGTTAAAACACATAATTTGTGGTACGGTTTTGCTAAGCAGTTAGCTATGTTGCAGTGGGTCTGGTACGACTGGATTTTGACATGGGGTGCCAAAATGTGGAAAGTATTCCCTTTACCCAGCACTAAAATCTCTTTATCTGCTGGGCACAAAGAGATTCTTCTCCCAGTTTTAAACCCTCATGGCCTGAGCATTCCTTGCTGGAGAGTTGGGTGGGTATTTATGTTGTTATTTATGCTGGGGCTACTGGAAATGACTGCTTTGAAATTTAAAATAAAAATTCCACCCCAAATTTTCAGGACTCTAGAACCTGGCTGATGATTACACTCTAAGATAGATGTCAGCTGGCAGGGAGGTACGGTGGGGGGAAACAATACAAATTCGGCTTTCATGGGGGTTGGGGGGGGGGGGGGGTTGGTGGGTGGGTGTGGAGGGACTGGTGAAGCAAATGGTGGTCCAGGAAACAGATGAAGAACTGGACCAAACACTGTGATGATACTGAATTGGTGGAGTTTCTGCATGATGCACAGCTACAGGAATGGACGGTTGGTGGTCTTGTGTCTGAAAAGACAGATGACAGCCTGTACTTCATGAAAATAGGAGGAGATGAACAGAAAGGTCTGCTCCATGGTAAAGGAAAATCAACATAATTCTACATTCACTGAGGGGAAGGAGATGGTGGTCAGGGATCTGATCAATGGGGAGCGGGCAGATCCTGGGCTTGGGTAGCATGACTGGTAAGTTTGTTGGGCCTGAGGGAAACACTCCTGCCCCCGGGTCATAATTAGTGCTGTAAAGGTATTTAGCTCCTGGATTCAGCCCTTCTCCCTCCTTTTACCTGCCAAATTTCAGGAAGCTTGAGGAACCTGGTAAACTTTGGTTAGGAATAGAATCACGGTTAAAATGAAGGCTCACATTCCCATTAAAATATTTGAATGAATAACCTGGCCCTTCTTCCTGCTTCCATTAAAACGGGAAGTGGACGGGTTGGGTTCCTGTTCAGATTTCTAGCTCTCCAGCTTCCCACTTAAACCAAACCCACTGGTTTTTGGAGGTTAAAATTATCCCCATGCTATAAATGCAGGGCATTTCCATTAGGCACAAGGGGCCTTTGAGAATCCTACAAGTCTCTGAAACAGCATTCCTTCGATATTTTTGGCAATAATTAATGAGGTAGAACAAAGATTTAAAGACAATACATAACACCTATGTTTTCATAAAGGAAGATTTACTGAGAGTGCAAAAACGTTTGAATGAAAAGGAAGAAAATTGGTCAAGCAAACATATTTGAATAAATAGAAAATGTAACCTCTGTCCTATTCCTTTGAATAATGAAAACTATGGATTGTGCCTAAGACACCACTTTTAATTACTGGTACGGAAACATAAAGTCAAGCTTTTTGTAATCGTGAAATTAAAAATCCCCGAACATTTCAAGCTGTCTACTACCATATAATTAACTCCAACGCCCACTCAGACTGGCATGACCTGAAATTAACTCCCAACCGGACATTGCTAAAATGTTTGGAATGTTTGTGTTCACTACTAATACCAATTGATTTAATTTAAGTTGTACAGAGCTGTATTGGGTTTCTGCTATCTGTATTGAAAATCAGCCACTGAATGTCTGCACAGATAGAATTAAACACATTTAAATAATGCCTTAATCATAGGAAAGAAAATTCCAAAGCAGCATGTAAGGAGGTGGGTCCTTTGACAGTAGAAAAAAAAAGATGCAGCTATCAGCAAAACAAAAATAGAACCCAAATGGATAGAGATAAGAGATGATAAAAGATTAATGCCACTAATAGATGTAGTCTACCGACTACTAACAGTGGAAGGGAGGTGGGGGAAGAAATATGCAGATAAATTAAGGAATTGAGTAAAAAAGGAACAATAATCATTGAGGATTTCAACTAACCTGATATCAATTGGACAGAAGAGGTGGGAAGGGGATAAGGGAATGGAGCTCCTACATCGTGTACAGGATTCCTTTCTAATCCAACATGTAAAAAGCCCAACAAGGGAAGATTCACTTTTGGACCTTGTAATGGGGAATGAACCAGAACAGATAACAGAAAAGTAACAACTTATATTCACAGAGCACCTTTAATGTAATGAAAGGCCCCAAAGCGCATCAAAGGAGTTTTATAAAACAAAGTTTGACAGCAAGTCATGTTAGGAGATATTAGTTCAGATGACCAAAGCTTGGTCAAAGTTTTAAGGAATATCTTAAAGGAGGAAAGCAAGCTAGAGAGACAGAGGGGTTAAGGAGTGTATATGAGAGACTGGTGCCTAAGCAACTGAAGGCATTGCCACCAATTAGGGATGCACAACAGGCCAGAATTAGAGGAGTGCATATATCTCAGAAGGTTGTGCGGCTGGGGGAGAATACAGAGATAGGGAGGGGTGAAGCCATGGAAGGATTTGAAAAAAGGATGAGAACTTCAAAATCAAGACCTTGCTTGGTTGGGAGTTAATGTAGGTCAGCGAGCACAGGGGGACAAGGGAATGGGACTCACTGTGAGTTAAGACACAGGCACCAGAGTTTTGGGTGACCTCACATTTACAGACGGTAGAATGTGGAACAACAGCCAGGGCTGTGTTAGGACAGTGGAATCAAGAGGTAACAAAGGCATGAATGAGAGTTTCAGTAGTAGATGAACCGAGACAAAGGCAAAGTCAGTTGATGTAATGGAGGTAGAAACAGGTGGTTTTAGGGATGGCACAAATATTACATTGGAAGCTCATCTTAGGATCAAATGTGACACCATGGTTGCAAACTGACTGGCTTAATCTCAACTATTGCTGGGGGAGTCAGCAAAGTGTGAACATCTAGGCAACAGTGACCATAATATATTCTGCTTTAAGATGGTGATAGAGAAGGATATAAGTATGATGAGAACCAGGTTAATAGATTGGAGAAAAGCTGATTTTGAGGGGCTGAGTATAGAACTTGGGAAAATAATGTGGGCGATAATGTTGGCAAACAACAATATAGAACAACAGCGTGAAATATTAAAAACTGTGTTCAACAGAGTGCAGGAAAAATATATTCTGCTAAAATGAAAGAACAAACTAATACTCATGAGACTCTGCAGATTAATAAAAAGACATGAGAACAACTGAGGGTTAGGAAAGAAGTTTACATTAAGTACACAGACAGCAGAGGAGTTCACATTAAGAGATTACAAAGAGATTAGGAGAGGAGTAAAAAAAAAATTAGGAAACCAAAGGGAACTATGAAATTAAATCATCAAGGAACATAAAGCAATAAAATATTTTACTGGCATATCAATAAAAAAAAAAGGCAGGCTGTGACGGGAATAGGAGCATTAAGGGATAAACAGGATAATACCACAGAGAGATGGCAGAAATATTACATATTTCACTTCAGCATTTACCAGGGAGATATTTCAGATAGGCAGTACAGTGAATGATGAGATAAGCAATGAAATAAGTGCATTTAAAATAAAAAACGGGGATTTACTGGATAAAATAATTAAATTCAAAGAGGGCAAAACCTCTGGTCCGGATGGATTGAATCCATGTATTTTAAAAGAATCTAAGGAAGAGATAGCAGAGGCATTACTGCACATACTTAATAATTTGTTATACAAAAGGTGTAGTGGCAGAAGACTGCCAGATAGCTATTGTAATTTCTATGGTTAAGAACGGGAGCAGAACCTGCCCAGGGAATTATAGACCAGTCAGTTTAACATTGCTGGTAGGAAGAATAATGAAATCTCGACTAAAGGAGAGAATAGAAGAACATTTAGAAACAAAAAAAAATGTACAGTCAGCATGGATTTCAAAAGGGAAAAATCTTGCTTGAACAACCTTACTTTTTTTTTGAGGAGGTAACAGAGATAGTAGAACAATGCTAACGCAATAGATGCAATTTATCTGGATTTTCAAAAGGTCCTCGATAAGGTGCCCCATAATAGACTAATGAATAAGGTCAGAGAATGTGCACTCAAAGCAAATGATAGAATGGATTGCTACTGGCTTCAAGATAGAAGGCAGAGATTGGGAGTAAAGAGTAAAGGCCATTCAAAGTGGCAGAAGGTGGGAAGTGGTGTTCCATAAGGATCAGTGCTGGGACCACTGCTGTTCACAATTTACATTAACAATACTGAGGGGAATTGCAACAAATTACAGGGAGACATTAATAAACTTACAGAATGGGGAAGTAATTAGCAAACGAAGTTCAACACAGATAATTGTGAAGAAGTACATTTTGGTGGGAAGAACAGGGAGATCACATTGTTTGGAAGGTGCAAGTCTAGGTGGGGTAGATGAATAAAGGGATCTTGAAGTACAAATACATCAATCATTAAAAGTTGAGCCACAGATTAAAAAGGCCATAAAAAAGCAAACCAAGCACCGGACTTCATTTCTAAAGGGACAGAATTGAAAAATTGGGAAATTACACTAAACCTGTATTGAATCGTGTTAGATGCCACTTAAGAGTACTACATGCAGTTCTGGTTGCCACATTATAAAAAGGACATAGAGGCACTGGAAAGGGTGATTTACAAGGATGATACCAGAAATGCGTGGGTACACATGTCAGGAAAGGATTGACAGGCTGGGTCCCTTCTCTCTTGAAAAAGGCTTATGATGATTTAATAGAGGTCTTTAAAATTATGAAAGATTTTGATCGAGTGGATACAAATAAATTGTTTTCTCTTGTTGGGAAGAGCATAATTAGAGGCCACCAATATAAGATAGTCACCAAGAAATCCAATAGGAAATTCAGAAGAAACTTCTTTATACACAAAGTGGTGAGAATGTGGAACTTGCTACCACAGGGTGTAGTTGAAGTCAATTATATAGGTGCATTTAAGAGGAAGCTGAACAAGCCCATGATGGAAAGGGAACATTAGGTTACAATGATAGATTTAGATGAGGAAAGATAGGAGGAAGCTAGGCATGGACTGGTTGGGCTGAATTGCCTGTTTCTGTGCCATAGGTCCTGTGTAAATGCCCAAGAGAGGTACAGAGGGTAAATGTGGTCTTATTCAAGGAGGATTCAAGCTTGGAATGGTGGCAAGAGAATACAAAGGCACAGTAGTGACAAGTTGGGTAGAGATGGAATGGAGGGCAAAGTACCTAAGAAAGGAAAAAAAAAATTAAAGGTAGTATGAGTGACAGGAAAATTAGGAGATAAGAAATGAGGGCTCAAAAAGCGTCAAGAAAAGTTAGAAGTAACAGGCTTGAGTACAGAGCAGCCATCAATATGCACACACAAATAGACAAAGGCAATTTGGATTGCACAGGCACAGCAGAAATTGGAAGTGGTCTGGTTGTAAACAGAGAACCTTCTGCCATAGACAGGTGCCTAACATCAGATGGATCAAAAATTGTTATTCTTGACATCTCAGTGTTCCAATAACATTTTACAATATCCAATTAACTATCAGTCCACAGGTGTAAAGCTTCACTGGATCAACAAACACATCAAACATTAAAGCACTCCACAAAGCTTAACTCATAAATTCAACAGTTGTCCTTTTAATTGGGTCTCCCTCTGTGAGTTCAGTGGGTGGAGGCATCGATCCTGGGTCTGTCTTGATTTCCTATTTGTTCACTGGGAAAGGGAACTTGGTTTGTGCTGAGTGTCCAATGGACAGTGTTGCAGCTTGGTCCTAGACTGCCATCAATGTCTCTCTCATAAGCTGCTATCTGTAGGTACCAAGCATGTTTCCCCTTCCTATTTTCCCTAACCCTTCAGAGGGAATGTAACCATCTTTCATTGTTGGCACTCCACTCAGATCATAACCGAATGAATGGAAATTCAAGTAAGGGAATTCAATTTCTGATATTCAGCATCAGTGGATTAATGTCCAGTACCACCGTGCCTGCCTAGATACAAGCACCACTTAAATGCTAGTAAATCATTTTGTTGGTCAGCTAGATGCCAGGCATGTACAAATACTCTCCACCAAACGTACGAGTCTCCAAAACAAACTAGTCGGAAATCTACAAAAAACGAAGGGTGGAATCTTCCACTCCAGGACTAAGTCCCATAGTGGGGCCGGCAAGTTGGAGGGACTCCCACTGAAGAGTGTAGTGGGTAAACCTGCCAAATTGTGCCCATTAATTATGCAGCCATGAGGTCCACTTCGAATCTCGTGGCAGGTCGGACAGGAAGTCGGCTGCCCCACTGTCATGTCTGGGCGCCATATTTAAAAGGCACCTGGACAGCCCCCACTTGCAGAGTTGCCCTTCCCTGGACACGTACGCACCTTGCAGAGTTGTCCTTTCCTGGACACACCCCCTTGCAGAGTTGCCCTTTCCCAGACACACCCCCTTGCAGAGTTGCCCTTTCCCAGACGCACCCCCCCTTGCAGAGTTGCCCTTACCCAGATTGGTACTTGGACTTTGCCTCCCGACCCCCCTGCCTTTCTTCATGTGTGTTCCAACCACGCCCCCCCATTCCTCATGTCTTCCAAACCCCCCCCTTCCTTCGTGTGCGTGCCATCTGTTGTGTGACACACTGCCGGCACCTGGGAGAAGAACAGTGCAAATAGCAAAGGCAGCATCCAGTTACAAGGAAGTCTGGTGCATGCCGGTGCACGTCACGTTTGCAGATCGGGAAACAGAACGGTCCGATTTCCCGCTGGCAGGGAAGATTCCACGGGGGCATAAGGTTCCGGTCTGTAGCCCCGTTAATGAGCATTCATGTCATGCAAATTACAATCCCGACGTTGACCAGTGGGAAAGGTGAGCATCATGAAAGTGCCGAGGGGAAAGTTGCGACTTGTTTTCCCGCCGGCGGAATTCTGGCTTATGGCCTCACTCCAGAAAATTTAGGCAACAAGTGAGGAAAAAGGGAAAAAAAGCAATGATGTGGATAACCATTGTGATACAGATAGAGCTTAATCAGCTAAATCTGCACAGTGGAGCACTGCTAAGTCTTTCTGTTGCTTGTCGTACTAGTACAAACCTGTCTGTTCAACACTGGATTGCATGCTTTGCCTGTTTTCATAAACTTCAGGAATATTTGCTGAACACGTTAAGTCCTTAGATAACAATAGAAGTAGTGGTATGGGATGGAAATCTGTGATAGAATAATCTTATATGGGCTCCAGGTGGAGTGGACTTGAGGGCTTTGAGTTTCTGACTTTGGATTTCTGATGTCCTTCATTTACAATTTTCCAAAACTCTTAGGCAGTGGAAACTGTAACATGAACTGCACATACTGACAGCTGAACAAAATGTTACAACATTCTGATGCCTGAAAATCTTGGTGGGGGGGCGGGGGTGGGGAAGGGGGAGTTTGTGAAGCTTACAAATTAGCATATAAGTAAATATAAATCATAGAGACAGATGGGGGGACAGGGCGAAGGTATGTGTGAGTCCAGGAATGGGCAGTGCAGCCAGGCAAGTCAGAGGTGCAGAGGCTCATCTGATCGTATTGTCAGGACTTCACTTAAATAAAACTTCTGGGACAACAGCTGGCCAGGTTCGCTAGCCAGCCAAAAGTGCGAACGAGAATCTTTCTGCAGGAGGCTGCATTGTAGGATTGGTCAGTGGGAGGAGGGGTTCCAAAGCAATCAAAGTGGGATTGGGGAGAGCTGGGAATTCCCACGCAGTACAGATAGGGGAGGTCGTGAATTTCCTCATGATGAGCAAGCGGAGATGGTTGCAAATTTTCTTCTGTTAAGCCTTGGCGAGGTTGCAAATTCCCTTGCGTTAAGCAATCAGGGAGGACTCCGGCTTCTCCTGGCTCAGAACAAATTCAAAGAGAAGGAAATTGAGGACAGTGTGGGATTCCCTCACCTTGATATTAATATTATGACATTTGTAATTTTAAGCAGGAGCCTCTGTGAGGGCCTGGAATCAACACCATTAATATTACAGGGAATGGGGGGTTAAAATCGTGGTCTACATTTTGGTTGGAGTATAGTTGGGTCTGTCTGTGTGATTTAATTACATTTGAAGTCATCAAAAGAAGCTAGGTGCCTGACATGCGAATGGTATACATGGATGCTGCATTAGCATGTAGGGTGCAAAGGAAATTTGCATTTTTAGATAAATGAATGGATTTGGATTTCAAAGGGATCTTAGTCTGTTTACAACTAGCCAGATGAGCAGGGCTAAGGAGTGTGTTTATTTTTCCCAAAGGTTACTGACAATAATGGCAACATGAAAGTTTTATATTATGAGGAAGATACAGTTCCAAAGGCATATCAAACAATAGAATTTATATATTAAAAAGATAGAAACATATATAAAGGAGAAGAAAGGCTATGGCTGGGATTTTCCGGCCCCGTCGCAGGTGGGACCCACTGCAGGTGAGGCAGTGCCCCAGCCATAAGTCCATTGACTTGCGGCGGGACCGGGAGATCCTGGCGGTGGGCGGGTGCAGAAAATCCTGCCCTATGTGTCAGAAGGCCATGTAAGATCTAAAAAGATCATATGAAATAGCCTTAATGAAGCCTCCAGCCATGGGTGCACAAGTCTGCTATATAACAAAACTGAAGCAGGAGAAAAGCCATTTGGAATTCCACTGTCAAGTGGGTATTGTGTTAACTTATGGCTCTGTTTTAAATCTAAAATCTATATTGGACTATTGCCTTAAAGGGGGTATAATTGGGGGTCAGATTAATTAGGAATTTTAGGCGTTAATATAGTAGTAAGTAATTGTAGTCTTATGTATGTGCTTGAAATCTTTTATAGTTTGTTAATAAATATTTTAATTTAATTTTTAATATCTCTAAAGGTCTTGGTTGACTTATTACTTCTGAATTCAGTGCACACATCTTCTCGTAATAAATACAAATTGTAAAACTGTTGTGATAGTGCAACCAAGTTTCCCTTGTGGTTTTGGTCCACCTGGCACACATCATCTGTCATGTCTTAACATTCATTAACGTCCTTTAGGTAAGGAAATCTGCCACGTTTACCTGGTCTTGCTTACATGTGACTCCAGACCCACAGCAATGTTGTAGACTCTTAAATGCCCTCTGAACAAGTGTAATCAGGGATGGGCAATAAATGCTGGCCTGACCAGTGAGGCCCACATCTCATGAGCGAATAAAAAAATTACTATAATGCCAAGGAGTGGGAGATTAAAAATGTCAAAGATTTTAAATGCAAATGTCGGAATCGGTAATACGCAAATGGAGTGATGAAAATTGGTCTTCCTGATATATAAACGGAATCCAGAATCCATTCAAATGCTTTCAAATTCTGTGTGTTTACTTGATTAACCACCGCAGCCCCCCACCGCCCCCACCTCCCTCTGTTGTATTGTATATATAACTTGTATCCCAGCTTTATAGGTATGAAATTATATCACCACATATCTAAAAATCTAAGTTTGTATATAGCCTATTCACAAATCTATTATTAGGCATCAACGGTACAGGTATGGGAATAATCATATTGGAATATAGGTTGTAAAAATGTATCCCATAAGAAATAACATGCTTAATCATGTTAATTCAGCAGCTTCTGAATAACACTATGAAATCACAAAGTTCTCAGCTTTCAACACACTAAAATGTACATTATTAATGGACTTAAATAATTTTGTACCTACATATCTGCTAGCTGAGCAAGCAATGAGGAACCATGGAATACCAGGTTTTTATACAATTTTGTTGCTTATGAGTTTGGAAAATTCTTCTCAACTAATAACTGGATAACCCAGCATTATCCAAATAATTTTAATAGCACCTTTGGGAGCAAACATAAATTACAAGGTAAGCAAATGAGTGCAGCTGAGGAAACTGAGTGCAAACCTGAGAGTTTGGTGAGTGGGGGAGTTCGGTGAAGGGGAGGAGGTGGTGTTCATTTCCTTTTATATTTCTACCTTTCCCACCCTGTAGGAATTGATCCTTACTCAACTAGAGGGAAAGGAGCTAGCTGTTTGGTGAGTGGTTAAGGTCTATTCCATTCCTAAGGTTTAAAATAGTGTACAAGTTGGTGGTAAAGTTAATAAAATATATAAAAAAGCAACATAGGTAAGTGAGTAATATAATTAAGTAACAGATTAAGGGTGGCAGGACAGGTGATGTGTCAAGGATGCAGCATGTGGGGGCTCCTGGATACCAGTATGATCCTGAGCAAACATGTCTGCAATAAGTGGTTTGCAGCTTGAAAAGCTTTGGCTCAGAGTCATTGAGCTGGAAGCTGAGCTGCAGACTCTGCAACACATAAGAGATGGGGAAAGTTGCCTGGATGCTTTGTACCAGGAGGCAGTCACACTACTTTGGATAGTGTCTTTTAATTTGGTCAGTGGTCAGGGACAGGAGGGGGTGACTGCGAGTGAGGCATGTAAGGGGGCCTAGAGGGCAGGAGTGTCAGCCCCTGCAATTGTCCAACAGGTCTGAGGTTCTCTCACCCTGTTTGGATGAAAGTAGGGGCTGCAGGGTGGATGACCAAACCTACCATGGCAACATGGTACTAGAAGCCATTCAAGTGGTGGGAGCAAAATGGACTGTAATGATATTGGGGAACAGTATGGTGAAGTGGATTGACACTGTTCTTGCAGCAAAGAGTGAGAGTCCAGATGGCGTTCCTGCCTGCCCGGTGCCATCTGCTCAGGGCTGGAGAGGAACGCAGTGGGAGAGGAAGAATCCAATTGTTGTGGTCTGTGTAGATACCAATGACTAAGTAGAACTAGGAAAGAGGTTCTGCAAAGAGAGTATGAGGAGCTAGGCACCAAATTAAAAAGCAGAATCTCAAAGGTTCATAATCTCTGTATTATTACCTGAGTCGCGTGCAAATTGGCACAGGGTACATAAAATTAGAGAGGTGAATACATGGCTCTAAGACTGGTGTGGGAGAAGTGGTTTCCGGTTTATGGAGCACTGGCACCAGTACTAGGGAAAGTGGAGGCTGCACCGTTGGGACGGACTACACCTGAGCCATGTTGGGACCAGCATTCTTGCAAACTGCATAACTAGGGAAGTAGTGAGGGTTTTAAGATAACTAGTAGAGGCAAGGAATCAAATGTGGAAAGATGTGGTATATCAAAGAGTAAGGTAAGAAAGGAAAATAATAATATGGGAAATAAAGGTTGGAGAATAGCAGGAAGGGATAGAGAGAAAAAAAACTAAGAATGCGCCAACAATCAAGACTATATGTTACAAGGATAACAAAAAGACAAAACTAAAGGCTCTGTATCTGAGTGTACATAGCATTCGTAACAAAGTAAACAAATTGATAACATTAAAGTAAATAAATATGATCTGATAGCCATTATAGAAACATGGTTGCAGGATGACAAGGGTTGGGTCCTGAGTATTGAGTGGCATATGATATTCAAGAAGAATAGGAAGCTAGGTAAAGGTGGAAGAATAGGAAGCTAGGAAAGGGTGGAGGTGTAGCACCGTTAATTAAGGATGGCATTTGTGCAACAGTTAGAGATGACCTTGGTTCAGGAGAGCAGGATATAAAATTGGTTTGAGCGTAGGTGAGGAATAGTATGGGAAAGAAGTCACTAGTGGGAGTGGTCCACAGGCCCCTAACAGTAACCACAATGTAGGACAAAGTAAGCAAGAAGAAATATTGGGTGCTTGTGATAAAGTGACAGCAATAATCATGGGTGTCTTTAATCTACATATAAACTGGAAAAATCAGATTGGCAGTAGCAGCCAGGATGACTAGGGGGCACTGTTTTAAAATTAGGGGTTGCCCTTATAGGACAGAGATGAGGCGAAATTTTTTCTCCGAGGGTTGCGCAACTTTGGAATTCTGCCTCCGAAGGCGGTGGAAGTGGGGTCACTGAATATTTTTAAGGCAGAGGTAGGTAGATTCTCTTGCCTAACAAGAATCTAAGGTTATCGGGGGCAGGTGGGAATGTGGAACTCGAAACACAAACAGATCAGCCATGATCTTATTGAATGGCGAAACAGGCTCCAGGGGCCGAATGGCCTATTTATGCTCCTATTTTGTGCGTTCATAGTCCAGGAAAAGTTTTACTGCTTCAGTGCTTGATTTTAAAATCCTATTGTATCTTTTGACAAAATCCTCTTTATATCTTAGTGAAGGGGTGTAAGATTTGAATTTTATAAATTTACAAAGAAGTATCTTACGTGGCATGATTCCCTGGTCCACCAGCTGCTCTCTTGTCCGTCTTTGCTGTAGCTTTAATTGAAGTACTGTGAGGGAAAGCAAGGAAAAAGATACAAAATCAATACAGATAAAGTGATCTGTGATAGCCTATAAACAACACATCAGTGGTGTGCAGTATGGAAAGTTAGACTGGATTTCAGTTTCTGTAAATAACTGTCATAGCGATCATTCAATGGTGATGATTAATCTGACCTTGCTAAACAAGTTGCTACATGTGTCGGAGTGGCTGACTTCATTTATAATGATGACTGGGGTTTCTATTATATTGATCAGATTACAGGTATGATACCTCCAGTAAAATCTTCTGTTTCAGCATGAGGAAAAATATTGCAGCCTGATCAGTTCCTACACCCAATCTGCACCAGGCAAAGGATGCTACCATTCAGCAGCAAATCTGTGCCTTTGTTCTTTGTGAGCCTGGTACTGGGCGCTGAGGGCAAGGCTGAGCATTAAGTTGGTGCTGAGGTCTGAATTATATCATTAGACCCAGACTTGTTCACTTTAATGAGGCTCTGGTCTTACCTGCAGTGCAGCGAGGGCCTGACATGCCCCAAAACACAAGAGTTAAAATAGCAGCCTATACAAGTCCATTTAAAGCTGGAAAGTGGGCATGGCTATTTCAGCACCAAAATGGCTCATTTTGATCAGGTTTGGGAGGGACTATAATTGGCCCTCAGATGCCAGACAGACCTCACTGAGGGTGGGGTATAATTTCACAATGGGTTTACTTAAAACAAATAACTAAAAAAAAAAAATTCTGTGTGTGCAAAATACATAACAAGCCAAAAGTTTTATTGTATCAAGAAAGTCACTTATTATCAAATTGCTGGGCAGTTGCTGCAGGGTAAACACCCATCATTTTAATTTGAAATGTCCTAATACAGCTTTAACTGGTCTCTGACACTTCATGTTCACACTCACACCAACAGATTAGAAAGAAACCTAAACTCAAACACATTTTTACCTCGTGCAGGGAGTACTTAGGATAGTAAACTTCAGCATTCGATATTTCATACATCAGATCAGCAAATGTAGAATTGATCACTTCCCATATCAAAGCACCATTTTTCCCCTCCCTTACAGCACTTTGGGTCTAACAACATCACATGGACTACAGCAGTTCAAGAAGGCTTCTCCATCACCACCTTCTCAAGGGCAATTAGGGGTGTGCAATAAATGCGGACCTGGCCATTGACACCCACATCCCGTGAAAGAATAAAAAAAAAATCTTTGGATTTGTTGTTATTGAGCTGCAGCTAACAGCTAATTTAAATTTCTAGTCAATGGAAATTTTAAAAATCAGGAGAGATATGAAAAGAGCTGTCATACTATCACACAAAGTCAAAAAAGTTACCCCTTTGGTTAGGAAACTACATTAGAAATCTCGCATCCCTCAACTTTATAAAAATGCTTATGTTAAATTAAATGTAACACTGATTCAAAATTGCAATGAGAGATTATGGTAAAAATCCAAATTCTCAGTTTTGACAGTATTACACACGGTGAACAGAGGCCTCACCAATTAAGTAACTATTAAACAGTTCAATTGAATCTTCACACGATGATCACACTCAAACATTTCCAAACCGATGTTACTTAATATTAATTTTGTTATAGGAAATTTCAGATGACAGAGGAGCAGAAAATTCCTGATAGCAATTGGATTCAATGGCACTGTTTAATGTTAATTCAGTTGTTTATGCTTAAGAGAAAAAACTAATTTGTTTATTTGCAACTCACTTAATTGCAATTCCTGTTTTAATGTAACCATTTCAATGTATGTTTTATTCTCTATACTTCCTATTGCTGTTTTATTGCAATCCCTGCTTGCTTGTAAATGGGGCATGCAGAAGTCCTGCTTTAATGAAACCTTTCATCTTTGAACCAGAGGCTTACAATCTGATTGGGTTTTCGTTGGTTAATTTGCTTGAAAACCAGTCTGACCTGGTTTTCAGTCAACTCTAATGTTTATTAGTGCTGTCTGGAAGTCTAGTTGCTTTTCAAGATGGTTCAATGATTTTTAAAAAATCACCATGACTTCACACTCCCCGCTGGTTTGAAGGCGGGGAAGCGCATGTAAGATCCAGCACATGGCCTTCTTGCTGCCTTACCACCCCCGGCCCATCTGAAATTTTACAGGGGGTGGGGGAGGTGTTGGGTGGCCCACCCACCCACCCTTGGACCTATTGAGGTCCTTAAGTGACCAACCTTTTAGCTTTTAGCTGGTCGGATGGGGCTTGGCAGCCAGCACCCTTTAAAATCCAGTTCCATATCTTGTGTGAGGAAGTCAATGTTTTCAACAGTGTTAAGGAATTGCAGTCGTTAAAAATTCGTCACACATAAGCATGGCATTTCTGAATCTCGGGTTTCTAGAATTTTGAAAAGAGTTTTATGCACTCAGGAAAATGCAGAGGTTGGCAACTTCTAAATCCTCACCAAAACTAAATTGTAGAATTCTTTGTAGCATAAAAACTCAAGATTAATTTTTAAGATGCTATATAGTATTCACCTTTTAAAAATGATTCAAGAAATTTAGGCAAATAAAGGTTATGTGATTTTGTTCCTTCCTGCTTTATAGAAATTCCTGTTTTATCACAATTTTGAGTGTGCCAGACAGTTGCAATTAAGCAGGTTCATCCATATTCATTGATTTTTCAATATCTAATAAACCAGCACAGGAGGGATAGCACAGCTAATTTGAATGAACTAACTTTAAGTTAACAGGAGAAGGTTACACTTCGTGCTACAAGTGAACAAACTATTAGTTTTCCTTCACTACATTTGCAGCTGGTAGGTAACAGTTGCCTCTTAGATTAATACCAGACCTCAAAGGCCAGAGGAATGTGAAAAGGACTAAAATAACCTTACTGCTGACTTCCAAAGTACTAGCTTGAAGATCAATGGTATGTAAACAAATAAAGAAAACTTTCTGAAGGTTTACTTCATATCACAAATCAAAAATAGTACAGAAGCATTTCCAATGACTTAAAACAAATCATTACTAAGGCTTGGAAGTGATGAAATAGGAACTTGTATATTGGTAGTAACAAATACTGATTCATGCCATTGTCATGAAGCTATTAATGTTAATAACATTTTGGGAAATATTTTTCTTTTAAAATAGAGGTTTAGTCTGCTGATAGGTCTTAATTGGATTAAAGCCAGCTAGTCTGGGTGCTTTGATGTGTACTAGTTTTGATATGTAAGAGAGATAGGGTGCATTTGCCTTTTTTGAATAGAGTGTTTAAGAAGTGGGGTAAAAACTTGACACCTATCTAGCAGATACCAAGCCATATGTTTATATCACTAATAACGTTGGTACTATGAAAGGGGTTTCATTGATAAAAGGTGAAGTTCAAAGAGGTTGTTGATACATTGATAATTTGAATTCAATCAGTGGTGGTAGGTATAACTTCAGTAATTTTTGGGTGTGCAGGCAGAGGCAGTGTAAGGTCAAAAGGCAGCTGCAAGCCTCCAACTGGCTCCACAATGAAAAGAACCTAATTCTGAATTCGTACGGTGAAAATGCTTTGCCTGGTGTTTGGTTAAGTCTATGGGTTGCTGTCGCTTTAATGGAGATTAGTTTGGGAATTTGTTAAAAGCTATGATAGTAGTGATTTGTAGCCATGTGTATATATATTTTTAACCTGTGTAAATTAATAAAATGTTTCAATGGGTTTAATGTAAAGCCTCAAGAACTGATGGTCTGATTCCTGAATTTAGTGCTGCATCTCAAACATAACACTTAAAATTATTGTTATGACAGTTGTTTAAAGTTTCCTTCTGGGGTTTTTAAAATAACTCAGCTTTACCAACTGCATCGGTCATAACAGTCATGTCATGTGTGCTCTGCCCAGAGGCAGGCCCTTAGCTCATAGTCTGCTGATGCTTCATCCTGAACAGTTTTCTTGGCAGTTTTTTTGTCAGTGGTGACTTGCCATTGTCTTCCACTGTCAGGCGCAGGGTAAGCAGACAGTTCCCACATCTACCTCAGTCAATTAGTCAAAACATCTAGAAAAGGGCTACTTCAATGTGACCGAAGCAAAATGCATGCGGCACAAATCCATTTACCTCCTTGCTTTCCACCATCCAGGGCTCCAAATACTCCCTAGGGGCGAAACAGCGATTTACTTCTACTTCTTTCGTCTTAGTATACTGTATTTGCTGCTCATTACACGGTCTGCACTACACTGGGGAGATCAAATGCGGAACACCTCCATCCAGTCCACAAGCATGACCCTGAGCTTCTGGTTCTCTGGCATTTTAATTCTCCACCCCATTTTGACCTCCCTGCCCGTGGCCTCCTAATCTGTTCCAACAAAGTTCAAGATCAGCTTGAGGAACAGTACCTCTTCTTTCGACTAGGGAATTTGCTGCCTTCCAGACCCAACATTGAGTTCAACAATTTCAGATCATAATCTCTGCCCCCATTCTTTCAGCTGGCAGCTGTTGGTGATGATTTTGCTATTCGTATTCACACCTCCTATGGACCCCTATTTTGATTCTTTATTTGTTTATTACCATCTCTTTTTGCCTTGCTTCTCCTTGGTCATCTATCTCTTCTGCCTTCCGCCCCGTCACAGGCTATTCTTTTATTATTTTCTCCCATCTCCCTTCTTCCTACAGGTCATCACTCTGTAATGTTAACTTTGTTACACTCTCCACAGATAGTACCTAAGTATTTCCAACATTTTGTATTTATACTTCATTCTAAATTTATTTATCGAGATCTGATGGGGGAATGAGCTTGCATCCGGCAGGTATTATTTAAGACAGAAAAATTGAGATAGGGCATAGATAGGATCGAGGTTGTTAAACAGGAAAAAGTGCTAGGTGCTATAGTGCCTGAATCTCTTAAAGCTTCACAACCAGTGCAGCATGGTTATTTGCAAAGGAAAATAAATTGTTGGGATATATTGCCAGAACAACTATAAAATAAAACATACTGGTGAAGAATTTTGGCTTTGAGCGCAATCGGCAATCTGGCATAAGTTAAGCTGAACATCGCAACTGTTTGCAGATTTCTTTTATTCAAGTTTCTGTTCAAACTCAATTGCATATTGCCAAACATAAAATATTCCATGAACCAGGACTATTAGGAGGCATTTTAGAATGCAATTTTTAAAAAACAGCATTAAAAATATTTTTGATATATTTAGGAGTGGTAACCTGCTGCATTTTCATTAACACAACCGAAAATTGGTTTATCACAAAAACCGAATTCACTGAAAATGACTTTAAACACCTATACAGAACAATTTTCTACTTTCGCTGGTGTACTATAGTCAGTTTCTTAGGAAATTTGAAAAAAATTAAAAACTTAAAAAATGTGCCTATAAGTGTCCTTGCGCCAACAAAACAGCTTAAATTTAAGTACCTATTTGAAAGGCTGTGGACGGATCTAATGAGCTTGTCATGATGATTAATTCGATCTGAGAGCATGGGTCAGTTTTTGGGCAGGGGTGATGTCAAGCTTGATGCTTTCAAAACTAGCACAAAACTTAACTTGCAGAGAACATCATTTGCGCTTGAAACTTCCTGATCTTTGGTGCTGGTTTAACCTATTTTGAGCGAATTGTGCTGAAAAAACAGCAGAACCTAGTAGGAACTCCAGGCCACTATGTGGCCCTGGTACAATACCTTAGTGAAACCTCATTTAGTATATTGTGTCCAGTTTTGGTCCCTTCACAAGACAAATGATCTGGAGGCCCTGCAAAAGGTTTTGAGAATAGCAACTCATTTGACACCTAGTTCAAAGATCCTTAGTTACCATTATAGGTCAGGGACTTATTAAACTAGAAAAGCATAGACTTTGATCCCCATCTGTTGGAGGTCTTTAAATTTTTTAGAAGGTTAGTTTTGATCCATATGGATAGGCTATTTGTGTTAGATAAGTTAGGGTTAGGCATAAATTATATATCGAACTAGATAAAAGGTTATTCTTTTTCACAAAGGGCTATCAACCTATGCACTGTAACTTGTTCCATTCGGTGAATACGGACTTGCTGCAAATATCAACTGTGACAAATATCATTACGTGTAGATGGTAGAAGTGGCATTTGACAATGAGTCTTCCAGTCACTGTGATCTCATGGATTTTTGTCCTTGCTCATCAAGTCACATCTCCCTAAGATATCCTCTGCCCTCGGCCCTGAACCCATGTTTTTTTCTAATTTCTCTCCCGTCTTTTATCGTTACTCTCTGAGCTCATCTTGGCTATGAGATGCACCACCTGCTCCCTCAACCCCATTTCGATAAAACAGCTGACCACCCACTTCCCTTCCTGGCTCCCATATCATGTGACACGATAAAAGGACAAAATCAAAATGCTGCAGATGTTGAAAATCTGAAATTAAACCAGAAAACGTTGGAAAACTCAGCTGGTCTGGCAGCATCTGTGGAGAGAGAAACAGAGTGAAAGCTTCAGGTGAAAGGTCAGTTAGTAGCAGTCTCGTCTCTGAGTCACAAGGTTCTGAGCTCAAGTCCTACTCCAGACTGACACTCCAGTGCAGTACTGAGGGAATGCAGCCTTTCAAACGAGATGTTAAACTGAGGCCCCATCCACTCTCAGGTGAACATAAAAGATCCCATGGCACTATTTCATAGTAGGGTTAGGGGAGTTATCCTGGTGTCCTGGCTAATATTTTTCCCTCAGCCCACTGCACAAAAACAGATTACCTGGTTACTGTTTGTGGGAACTTGCTGTGTGCAAATTGGCTGCTGTGTTTCCTATATCATAAAAGTGACTACACTTCAAAAGTACTTCATTGGCTGTGAAGCACTTTGAAAAGTCCGTTGGTCGTGAAAGGCACTTTGCAGACGCAAGTCTGTTTTGCTTTCTTCTTTTTGATCCGTTGTTCTAAAGCTGCTAAGCTCTGAAGGAAGTGGCAGAGCAGAAGGCAATCCATGATAATAAACCTTTATGGAACTGTCGTTACAGCCTAATTTACAGCTCTCCACTTGGCTAATCCAAAGATGTAGGCTGAGCCAAGGAGTTAATCACTGCCAAGGATTTGTCTGTTCAGTTTAGGGGTACTTTCCTACCTAAAAGAAATTCTATCAGCAGGCTCACATGACAAGCAGTGACTCACTCGGTTAAGAATAAATCCAACAGTTGTTTACAACGCTGCTGATTAAGATACAGTATCGGACTAAGATTACATATACACTGGTGACTGTAAAGTAACATAAACCACAGGGACATTCAATATTACAAAACGGGATACAATATTGTTTGTCAAATATCTCAGCTGGATACAAACCACTTCAGAGATACATTGACAGATCTGTCCATGATGAGATCCCTTTACGTTAATCAGGATTAGCATCCTTTCTGTCCTCAATGCTTCAATGCAAATCATAAATTAGGTCGCACCCAGAACTGACGCTAAACCTTTTAATAAAGAACTTACTTATATACAGATCCTCTCATGCTGGACATCAGAAACACTTAATTGGCTGAAAAGTGTTTTGCAAAGCGCAGTCCCTGTTTTCAGTTGTATTATACCCAGGAATCAGCATTCAGGGTCACAAAACATGCTGATGTTTACTCAACATAATGCAAGGTGTAGAGCAGTTGCATGGTGGGCCTTCTCTGATTGGAACACCAAATATTGGGGTTTACTTGAAATAGAAAAAGCTATCGGAAGTGGTATATTGGAATCCTGTTGGGTAAAATTTGTCACGGTTAGATGCAAAAATCTGCAACATAAACTGTGTTCTTATTCAGCACATAAAATTGCGCAAGTATTATGTGTTCTGAAAAGGGTATAGAGGCATTGGAGAAGGTGCAATAATGATTTTCTAAGATACCAGAATTGAGATATTATACCCCCCGGAATAGGCTGGGCTCTTTTTTTCTAGGACGGGAGAAGATGCCTTGATAAAAGTCTTCACAATTATGTAACAATTCAATAGGGCAGATGTAGACAGGATGTTGCAGGGAGGCCAGAACTAGGGGCAATTAGTCAATTCACTGGTGAATTCAATAGAAACTTCTTTACCTAGAGAGGGACGAGTGTGTGGAACACAAGGAACAGTTGAGCTGACTAACCTAAGATGCATTTAAGGAGAAGCTAGATAAACACGACAGAGAAAGGAATAGAAGAATATGTTCAGGGAGCAGCATAAACACCAACATGAACTTGTTGCACCGAATAGCCTGTTTCTGTGTTGCAAATTAAATACTAAACAAGGGACGAAAATCAAACGTGACAACTCAGATGCATTGCAATATCAAAGTAGAGTTTGCTCATTTGTTTGGTATTGGTATTCATTATATATTATATTATTCTAGTCAAATTAAGGTTGGAAATGTGAATAAGAATATATTAGAAAAGCACTGCATAGGAAAATCACATTTAAACACGGCTTGCAGCTGATAAAAGCAAAATACTGCGGATGCTGGAAATCTGAAACAAAAACAGAACATGCTGGAAAAACTCAGCAGGTCTAACAGCATCTGTGGAGAGGAAAAAAACTGTTCACGTTTCGAGTCCGTATGACTCTTCTTCAGAGCTAAAGAGAAGTAAAGATATGATGAAATTTATACTGTTTAAGGCGGCGGGGGGTAAAGCTGGATAGAAGGCCAGTGATAGGTGGAGGTAAAGGAGAGATTGCCAGAGATGTCATGGACAAAATGACAAAGGGGTGTTAATGACAGTGGTACCGGTTAGAGGAGGTGCTGATGGTGGCACTAAGGTCAGAAAGCAGAATGTGATAATATTAGGACAAGGGTAAACACTCTGGAAAGAACAACATGAATAAGTGCCAGACGGCCCTTGTGGGGGTGGAGTGGGGGGAGGGGAAGGTGGCGGGAAAAAAGATTGAAAATATGATACAAGGTGGGGATAAAACCAATGAACAAAAATGAAAATAAATAAAAATAAAAATAAGCGGATAAAACATAAAAATGGAAAAATGAAAAAAACATTGAATATTGAAAAAAGGGGATAAAAAAAGGGGGTGAGGTTAGAGGAGATAGTTCATGGTCTGAAGTTGTTGAATTCAATGTTAAGTCTGGAAGACTGTAAAGTGCGTAATCGGAAGATGAGGTATTGTTCTTCCAGTTTGCTTTGGGCTTCACTGGAACATTGCAGCAGGCCAAGGACGGACATGTGGGCATGAGAGCAGGGTGGGGTGTTGAAATGGCAAGCGACAGGGAGGTCTGGGTTATGCTTGCGGACAGACCGAAGGTATTCTAC
This sequence comes from Cetorhinus maximus, assembly GCF_964194155.1. Taxonomy (NCBI): domain Eukaryota; kingdom Metazoa; phylum Chordata; class Chondrichthyes; order Lamniformes; family Cetorhinidae; genus Cetorhinus; species Cetorhinus maximus. The sequence goes on from NC_135893.1 coordinate 101,403,562, forward strand.
AAAACAATCACCCAGTCTGCGTTTGGTCTCTCCAATGTAGAGGACACCGCATTGGGTGCAGCGAATGCAATAGACCAAATTGAAGATGGTTCAAGTGAAGCACTGCTTTACCTGAAAGGAGTGTTTGGGCCCTTGGACGGTGAGGAGGGAAGAGGTAAAAGAGGGAAGAAGAGGGAAGAGTGTTGCACCTTCTGCGATTGCATGGGAAGGTACCGTGGGAGGGGGTTGAGGTGTTGGGGGTGATGGAGGAGTGAACCAGGGTGCCCTGGAGGGAACGGCCCCTAAGGAATGCCGACGGGGCTTGGCGGGGTGTGAAGGGAAGATGTGTTTGGTGGTGGCATCATGCTGGAGTTGGCGGAAATGGTGGAGGATGATCCTTTGAATGCAGAGGCTGGTGGGCTGAAAAGTGAGGACAAGGGAGACCCTATCATGGTTCTGGGAGGGAGAGGAAGGTATGAGGGCAGAGGCATGGGAGATGGGTTGAACAAGGTTGAGGGCCCTGTCAACCACAGTGGGTGGGAAATCTCAGTTAAAGAAAAAGGAAGACATGTCAGAAGCGCTGTTTTGGAAAGTGACATCATCGGAACAGATGCGACAGAGGCGAAGGAACTGAAAGAATGGTATGGAGTCCTTACAGGAAGCAGGGTGGGAAGAGCTGTAGTTGAAACAGCTGTGGGAGTCGGTGGGCTTGTAGTGAATATTGGTGGACAGTCTATCCCCAGAAACTGAGACAGAGAGATCAAGGAAGGGAAGGGAAGTGTCAGAGATGGACCATGTGAAGGTAATGGAGGAGTCTACATCCGCGATTCCTCTGATGCCCTATGTCATATCAACAATTTCCAGTTCCCTCGCCCCAACCGCCTCCTCTTCATCATGGACGCCCAATCCCTCTACACCTCCATCCCCCACCAGGAGTGTCTGAGGGCTCTCTGCTTCTTCCTTGAACAGAGGCCCGAAGAATCCCCACCCACCACCACTGTCCTCCATCTGGCTGAACTTGTTCTTTCGCTGAACAGTTTCTCCTTAAACTTGTCTCACTTCCTCCAAATAAAAGATGTGGCTATGGGTACCCGCATGGGCCCCAGTTATGCCTATCTCTTTATGGGGTATGTGGAATATTCCCTGTTCCAGTCTTACTCAGGCCCCCTTCCCACAACTCTATTTCGGTACATCGATTACTGTATCGGTGCTGCTTCATGCTCTCATCTGGACCTGGAAAAATGTATCAATTTTGCTTCCAATTTTCACCCCTTCATCACCTTCACATGATCCATCCCTGACACTTCCCTTCCTTGACCTCTCTGTCTCAGTTTCTGGTGATAGACTGTCCACCAATATTCACTACAAGCCCACCGACTCCCACAGCTACTTCGACTACAGCTCTTCACACCCTGCTTCCTGTAAGGACTCCATACCATTCTCTCAGTTCCTTCGCCTCCATCACTTCTGTTCCGATGATGCCACTTTCCAAAACAGCGCTTCTGACATGTCTTCCTTTTTCCCTAACTGAAGTTTCCCGCCCACTGTGGTTGACAGGGCCCTCAACCTTGTTCGACGCATCTCCCGTGCCTCTGCCCTCACACCTTCCTCTTCCTCCCAGAACCACGAAAAGGCCCCCTTGTCCTCACTTTTCACCCTGCCAGCCACCGCATTCAAAGGATCATCCTCCGCCATTTCCGCCAACTCCAGCATGATGCCACCACCAAACACATCTTCCCTTCAACCCCCACCGGCCGTCGGCATTCCATAGGGACCGTTCCCTCCAGGACACCCTGGTCCACTCCTCCATCACCCCCAACAACTCATCCCCCTCCCATGGCACCTTCCCATGCAATCGTAGGTGCAACACCTGCCCCTTTACCTCCTCCCTCCTCACCATCTAAGGGCCCAAACACTCCTTTCAGGTAAAGCAGCGCTTCACTTACACACCCTTCAATTTGGTCTACTGCATTCGCTGCTCCCAAAGCTGTCTCCTCTACATTGGAGAGACCAAACGCAGACTGGGTGACCGCTTTGCAGAACACCTTCGGTCTGTCCGCAAACATGACCCAGATGCTCCTGTGGCTTGCCATTTCAACACCCCATCCTGCTCTAATGCCCACATGTCCATCCTGGGCCTGCTGCAATGTTCCAGTGAAGCCCAACGCAAACTGGAGGAACAGCACCTCATCTTCCAATTAGGCACTTTACAGCCTTCCGGACTGAACACCAAGGTCAACAATTTCAGACCATGAACACGCTCCTCCATCCTCACCCCCTTTTAAATCCCCTTTTTTCAATATTCATTTTCATTTTTTATCCACTTATTTTTATTTTTATTTATTTTCATTTTTGTTCATTGTTTTATCCCCACCTTGTATCATATATTTAATCTTTTTTCCCACCACTGTCCCCTCTCCCCCACTCCACCCCCACAAGGGCCATCAGTCACTTATTCATGTTGTTCTTTCCAGAGTGCTTACCCTTGTCCTGATATTATCACATTCTGCTTTCTGACCTTAATGCCACCATCAGCACCTCCTCTAACCAATACCACTATCATTAGCACTCCTCGGAGGTGTCAGCTGTGGCTCAGTTCATAGCACCCTCGCCTTTGAATCAGAGGGTTGTGGGTTCATGTCCCACTCCCGGAAACCAAGAACTGTGATTGTACTCAAAAAAAGAGTTGCAATCTGTGACTGTTGATAACTCGAAAAGAGTATCATTAGCACTCCTTTGTCCTTTTGTCCATGGCATCTCTGGCAATCTCTCCTTTGCCTCCACCTTTCTCTGGCCTTCTATCCAGTTTCACCTGCTCCGCCCCTCTCGAACAGATTGGACCAGAGTTGTGACTCTAACTTCAGTTTACATTGGGAATACTGCACTTGTTCAAATTGCACAAAGAATTCAATAGGAATAGTTAGTTGATTGTACACCTGGAATAATTTACTTTACCTCTTCTTCAAATAACTTTGAAAAACAAGATAAATTTTAAAAGGTTAACATAAAATTTATACTATTCAGCCATCGTCTTCAACAACTTCAAACCTTAACCATAGCTCCCAGTTTTTCTCTGCCAATCCATTCTGTCAGAATGGAAAGGGTGTGGATGGGGGAATTGGGTTCAGGATCTCTCATCAGTACACTACTGGTAGTGTGGCCTGCATCCTTAATGACTTGCTATTTTCTTCCACCAATCTCCAGGGCTAATGGGGTTAGCACTTATCACGATTTTGACTATTTCAATATCTTGTCCATATCATTCTGAGGTCTATTATTATCCTCATCACTATTTACTACTTTTCCAAGATTCATATCATCTGCGAACTGTATAATTCTGCTCCCTATATCAGAGCCTAGTGTTAATTATATATTAATTGTGTTGAATCGTATGCAGGTGGTGGGCATTAATTTGTGCTCCTATAAATAGGAACAGGCTGAAACTGTGATTGTTGGGTTAGGAGGTGCATCTTTGTAATGTGCATCTTCGAAAATAAATGCTTATATATGAGTGTAAGGATTGACTTCAGTTCTACCCTTCACCGCCTGGCTTTCTGCAATATAACATTCTAGGCTGTTTTTAAAAATTGAAAAAATGTAATGGACACAAAACTGACCCTTGGCAAACACCACTTTGAAACTGCCTCCCAGTCTGAGAAACATCCATCCACCACCACCCTCTGTTTCCTGTCACCGGGGCAAATTTATACGGACTCGAAACATTAACTCTGTCTTCCTCTCCACAGATGCTGTCAGAGCTGCTGAGTTTTTCCAGCAACTTTTGTTTTTGTTTCAGATTTCCAGCATCCGCAGTATTTTGCTTTTATAACAGGTATCCAACCTGTTATTTTCCCCTCAATTCCATGGGTTTCCATCTTCTTAAGAAGTGTCCTGTGACACTTTGTCGAATGCCTTCCAAAAGTGCATATATACATCTACTGCACTATCTTGATCAACCTCCTCTGTTACTTCACCAAAGAATTTAATTATGTTAGTCAGGCATGACTTGCCTTTAACAAATCCATGCTGGCTCTCCTCGATTAACCAATGCCCTTCCAAATAAAAATTAATTTTGTTCCTGATGACTGTTTCCAATAACTTCCACACAACTGGTATTAGTAGTTTCCTGGTATATCCCTTTTTGTTTTCATGAATGGCGATGTAAGAACAACAACTGTCCTGTCCTCCTGAATGACTCCTAGGCCTAAGGAGGAGTGAAAGAATGTGACCAATGTCACTGCTATTTCTACATTTGCTTCGTTCAGCAACCTAGGATGCATTCCATTTGGTCCAAGTTTCAGTAATGCTAACCTTTTTTAGTACATCTTCTCTATTACTGCCCTGTCCATAACTTCCCTATCTTCTTTTAATTTAACCTCCCAATCATCTGTCTCCTTTGTGAAGACAGATGCAAAGTTTAAAAATTGAAACTATAAAAGCTAAAAATTAAGATCCATCTACTTAACACTTGGATGTCAAAATTAGCTTTCAGTGAAACATCTCCCAAAGGCTCCCACCCCCTCGATTACAGAATATCACAGCATGAATCCTTTCAGCTCAATCTGTCTGCAATGATGTTTATCCCCACATGAGCAACCTAATCTAATCCCACTTTTCGGCTCATTCCCCAAACTCTTTAATACTCCTCTTTCTCAAGGAACAAAAAAATTACTTCTAAAATGTTATTGACTCTGCTTCCATTTTTAAAGACTTTTTCTTTCACTTTTGTACCTTTGCTGTCTTTTTCCTTACCCTCTGAACTAAACAGAAAAATGAATACGAATTTTATTTTTGCCAATAAAAAGTGCTTTTTCACTTTCCAAGTGGTCTAGAAAACTTGCAGAAAGGATCAATTACAGGAAATCCTGTATCTGTTCAGAAATTTTGGGGCAAAGCCATTTTTTGGCCACGAGGATGGGCAGGAAACCTGTTGAGCCAGGATCCAGGAGGTGCATGAAAGCAGAGAGGAAAAAGGAATTACTGTACCTCTCTTGACACCTCCTCTGGACTGCAATGCTGAGCTAAAAAAAAACCCATGAAATCATTCTGTGGTATATTCAACCACTGCATCACCACACCTTTATAACAAGAAAGCCTAGTTATAAAGTTACAGACACAAAATCCATTGAAGCAGATAAGCTGCTAATGTGAACGAGTTGTCTGCTCCTGTACTGACACAGATCACTGCCATTAATGGTACGTTTGTTAGTAATTTAGTGATTTCAGAAACCGTGCCTACCAAAACAACTTGAGAACAATACTCTTTCAAAAACTGTTGAAACAGAACTATGTCTATGATAGGGAGAAACTGCTCCCACCCATGAAAAGATCGATAACGAAAGGGCACAGATTTAACGTCATTGGCAAAAGAAGCAAAAGCGATATGAGAAAAAACTTTTGCATGCAGTGAGCGGGAAAGGTCTGGAACGTAGTGCCTGAAAGTGTGATGGAGGCAGGTTCAATCGAAGCATTCAAAAGGGAATTAGACTGTTGTCTGAAAAGGAAGAATGTACAGGAGTTAAGGGGAGAAGGAAGGAGAATGACACTAAGTGAATTGCTCTTTCAGAGATCTAGTGTAGACATGATGGGCCGAATGGCCTCCTTCTGCTGTAACAATTCAGTGATTCTATTTTACATGTAGGTTCATGGCACTGCTCTACTTAACGTATTGATTGAGACCTGGACCTCTTTAAAATTATCTGGTGATGCACAGCTGAGTTTTATTACTGGCTCCACATCACTCTACTTAGGCAGAGCACCAACATCCAAACACAGCCAATGGTGCTGTTAGCTCTTGATTAATGCCAGCAATTCTAGAGACAAATTTGAGAGAGTTTTCCAGATGCCTTGATGAGTGACTCAGAATTTTCTGAACTTTTCTTTGCATTGGTTGCAAATTTAGTATAATTGATGTGAAGGGGTACCTTCCTGGGATGGTCAAAATCCCACCTCCATAATTTGCTACAACAGCAGTTCAGCAGCTTTGCAAGCTAATTATAGTACAATATTCATTTTGATACAATGCAGAAAAGATATTTGATTAATGCGAAACCTAAAATATAAAAGTCATGACATTACAGCAATTAATACAAGAAAGAAAATAATGAAGAAACGAACAATAGGCAATATGTAGGTTAATGCATTCCTGGCAACAGTTTATTCAAAGAACATTCAAATCTATAGAACCTAAACATTGCTTCTCAAAAAAATAAATGAATGTACTAATTGGATGGTGCTTTCAAAGTGTCAGCATGGGCATGGTAAGCCGCTTGCCTCACATACAGTAAGATTCAAAGATTTTAAAAATGTGTTACACATCTCTTTTTTCAATACTATTGTGCATTATTAACAGCACTCCTTCTTAGGCAGTCCCTCAGAATTGAGGATGACTTGCCTCCACACTAAAAATGAGTTCTCAGGTGAATGAAGAGTTCAACGCGTGACCTACAGTCTCTGTCACAGGTGGGGCACACGGTGGTGGGGGGAATGGGTGGGTGGGGTGCCCGGGTTCCCACACACTCCTTTTGCTGTCGGCGCTTGGTTTCAGCTGGCCCTTGGCAAGGAGACTCGAGGAGTTCAGCTTCTTCCTGGATGCTTTCCCTCCACTTCGGGCAGTCTTGGGCCAGGGATTCCCAGATGTCAGTGGGAATGTTGCACTTTTTCAAGGAGGCTTTCATTTATTTTTTCAACATTACTGTGTATTATCAGCAGCACTAGTAATTTATTGAGGTGCTTTTAACCCAGGATCTTGTATTTTTGCTGCTTCTAATACAAAATTACAGGACTTGGGTGGGAAATCGTGCAACACCAGTTAAATGCAGAAACTTACTGGACTGGTTTGACCAAACTTGTGATGTTGCTGCATTCAGCCTGCCACTAGCCATTGTTTTCCACTTAAAAAGGCATTGCTCTGCAATGCTACACAAGTCCCAATCTGAAATTAAACCAAAACTAACATTAAAAGATAAAGGTTTACTGCTTCTTCAATATTTGAAAGTCTGATCAGAGACCAATGGAGTACTTTCATGTGGTCTAAGACAAACTATAGCTCAACTGAGTAACTGAACAGAACTGTTTCCCACAATTTCCCAGTAGAGTACTTACCCTTGGACGTTGCTTAACCTACTAAACTAATTAGATCTTTCAGAAAGTGCATGTTAAAAATAAAATCTAAATGTGCAGCAATGTTATTTTGATGTTTGGTTCTCTGGATTTTTCAGATTCTACTCTGTGACATTCAACATTAAAACAGAACACCATTTGTACATTCTATACAAATAAAACGGTGTACCATAATGAAATGCAAAATGAATACAGCATTCAGAAACTCAGAAAAGGTATTTGCAGTCATTGCAGTAATTCATTGATTAAGTAGAACATCTTCCATGCATTACACCTTTGTATATAATACACACATTACACTTTGGGTCACAAATGTTCCAAAGAAAGTGCTATATCTGTATCATGTTGCACTCCCACGTTCTGGTTTTTGAAGTTGGCAATGGCCGTATGTCCTTTGCAAGAACTGCTGTACAGCAGAGATTCTTTGTATAGTTGAGGACAGAGTCATTGGCAATAAAACAGCTGGGTGTGAGTTTGGTGAGGTTCCATGAAAAAGAGACAGCATCCCATATACAAAAAAAATCTGAACATGGGCAGATGTCAGTTTTTTCCAAGAGTTGAAGAGAAAAGCATCTTGAAATGGGTTCATGAGAGATGACAAGGAAAATGGGGTCAGCACAACTGAACTCAGTTAGTTATATTCCCAACTAAAAGTATGGAACATCTGTTAGGGCACCCATGGGACAAAGGGAAAGATTTCTGTGGCATTATGGATCTATTAGGCTATGTGCTATCACCGCACAGAAATTTCTCACTGATTTCAGAGACAATGATGACACCAATCTGCATGCTCTGGTTTGCAAATCTTGATCATTAAGAATTAGGGTTTCCAAATGTTTTTCCATCATCATCATCGTCACATTTCCACCATTTGTTTTTAAGCATTACTTGCTAATAAATATACAGCTTTGATTAGGCACCACCTGGACTGCAGTGGTTCAAGAAGACAGCTCACCACTACCTTCTCAAGGTCAATTAGGGATAAGCAATAAATGCTGACCTTCCCAGTGACACTCATCTCATGAAAGAATAAATAAAAACTTCTAGCAGCTCATTAAAGATTGGTTCCAACCTTTCTAATTCTTCTTTAAATAATATTAGTTTTAGTATCCATGTCTCACACGCACCCCGCCACACTTTAGAATTTTAATTCAGGAAAATAACGTATTATTTATAATTCTTTCGAGTTATCAACAGTCACAGATTGCAACTCTTTTGAGTACAATCACAGTTCCTGGTTTCCGGGAGTGGGACATGAACCCACAACCCTCTGATTCAAAGGCGAGGGTGCTATGGACTGAGCCACAGCTGACTGCAGTAATCTTCTACAACTTTTAACCAAAGCAGGGAATGCTTTAGCTCAGATCAGATAGAGTTGTTCTTTTTATTTTAGCTCTATTGTTTGCTTAGACAACGCAACATCAGTATGGTGTCACTGTTGGTGGCATTTCATCAAAGAGTTGAACAATCCTATGCAAATAAAATGAACTATGAGGAATCTTCACTTCCAAGCTAAATCACTGCAAAAATTACAATTTGGAGAATATAAAGTGGAAATTACGTTTCAATGTGATAAATTATTTTACATAAATTTTAATGATTTTAATGCCAATTTTCTGGGCCGTGAATCAGTTTAAAATTGTGCTCGAGGAATCTTCACTAAATCACTGCAAAAATGACAATTTGGAGAATATAAAGTGGAAATTACGTTTCAATGTGATATATTATTTTACATAAATTTTAATGATTTTAATGCCAATTTTCTGGGCCGTGAATCAGTTTAAAATTGTGCTCAAAAACTCCTGCAGCCTTGTCCTAGGGTTGAGATGATTGGCCTCCAACAGCTACAGTAATATTCTTTTGGGCCAAATGTCACTCTAGCCAATGGAGAACTTACCTCCGATATCCATTGATTTCAATTTTATCAGGGCTCCTTGGTGCCACATTTGGTTGGCTGCAGCCTTGATATCAGGAGCAGTCACTCTCACCTCACCTCTGGAATTCAAGTCATGTGTCTATCTTTGGAGCCAAGTTTTGCTGGTAAAACCCAAATTGAACATCAACGAACCAGTGTGCTCTGAAGAAGAATCATATGGACTCAGAACGTTAACTCTGTTTCTCGCTCCACAGATGCTGTCAGACCTGCTGAGTTTTTCCAGCATTTTCTGTTTTTATCATCAATGAACCCGTTATTGGTTGCTAAGTGCCGCTTGATAGCACTGTTGATGACACCTTGCATTATGCTTTTGATGATTTAAAGTAGATTGAATGGGTGGTAATTGGTTGGATTGTACTGGTTTTTTTTGTAGAAAGAGCATACCTGAACAGCGTCCAAATTGTTCGGTCGATGCCAGATCACTGGTTGTGTTAACAGCTTAGTTATTTTTCGAGCACTGCTATGCATCACTACAGCCAGGGTGCTGATGGGGGCATTTACCCCTTCATATATCCAATGCACTCAGTCATTTCTTGATGTAGCATAGAGTGAATCAATCTAGCTGAAAACTGCCAACTGTGATAGTGGGGAGCGTCAGTGTAGGATCACCCATTCATCACTCCTGGTTGCAGATACTTCAGCCCTATCTTTTGCACTTGTTCTGGGCCCTGTCATTGTTAACGATGGAGATGTTTTCCTTCTACCAGTTTCTTAATTGTTCACCACTATTCACAACTGGATGTGTCAGGGTTGCAGAGCTTGATCTGATTTTCTGGTTGGTTTACTCGTTCTATAACATGTTGTTTTTGCCGTAGAGCATGTATGGTGGTCTGCACTGTAGTTTCACCAAGTTGGCACCTCTTTCCCATATGCCTAGTACCACTTCTGCCTTCATTCAATGTTCATTGAACCAGGCTTGGTAACTTGGCTTGATGGTAACAGAGGAATAAGGAATATGCCAGGCCATGAGGTTACAGATTGTGGTTGTATTTCATTCTACTTATATTGATGGCCCACCAGTGCTTGGTCGAGTCTGAATATTTGCTGGTTGATATGTTCTTAACTTACCCCATTGAGCAGGATGATAGTTCCATGTGGAGGGTGTCTTCAGTGTAAGGATTTGACATAGTCTTCATGTGGACTGTGCAGTGGCTCCTCCTACCAATATTGTCATGGACAAATGCATCTGTAACAGGAAGATTGGTGAGGAGATCAAGTAGGCTAATCTCCCATGTTGGTTCTCCCATTAACTGTTGCATGCCCAGTCAGATAGCTAGGACCTTCAGGATTTGGTCAACCAGGTTAGCGATGATAGTATTGGGTTACTCTTGGGTGATGGACATTAATGTCCAACCCACAGTGCATTCTGTGTCCTTGCTACCCTCTCAGTGCTTCATCCAAACGACGTTCAACATAGAGGAGTACTGATTCATCAGCTGAGCAAGGGCGGTAAGTGGAAATTAATAGGATACAATGAGAGAATAAACAATGACGTATATTTATATAGCACCTTTAATGTAATGAACCATCCCGGTGCTTTATTTAAGGAACATTATAAAACAAAGTATGACACCGAGCCACATAAGGAGAATTAGATCATGATGACCAAAACTTGGTCAAAGAGGTAGGTTTTAAAGAGTGTCTTAAAAGGAGCAAATTGAGATAGAGAGGTGTAGAGAGGGAATCCCATAGTTTGGGGCCTATACAACTGATGGTGCAGTCACCAATGGTGGAGCGATTAAAATCGGGGATGCACAGGCAGCCAGAATTAGAGGAATATCTTGGAGGGTTCTGAGGCTGGAGGAGATTACAGAGATAGGGAAGGACGAGGACATGAAGGTATCTGAAAGCAAGGATAAGAATTTTAAAATAAAGATGTTGCTTAACCCAAAGCCAATGTAGGTCAGGGAGCAAAGGGGTGAGAGGAATAGGACTTGGTGCAAGTTAAGACGTGGGCAGCTGAGTTTTAGATGGCCTTAAGTTTATGGAGGGTAGAATGTGGAGGATCGGCCAAGAGTGCATTGGAATGGTCGAGTTTAGGGGTAACAAATGCATGAATGGGGATTTCAGCAGCAGATGAGCTGAGACAGGGGTGAAGTCAGATTATGTCATGGAAGTGGAAATAGGTGAACTCATTGACAGCATGAATATGAGGTTGGAAACTCATCACAGGATCAAGTATGACATCAAGGTTGTGAACTGACTAGCTTAATCTCGGACTGTTGCCAAGGTGAGGGATGGAGCCGGTAGCTAGGGAACAGAGTTTGGATCGGGGATCAAAAACAATGGTTTCAGTCTTCCCGACATTTAATTGAAGGAAATTTCTGCTCGTCCAGTACTGGTTGTCAAATAAGCAGTCTGACAGTTTAGCAACAGTGGAGGAGTGGAGATAGAGATAGGGCTGAATGACATCAGCGTACATGTGGAAACTGATGTTGTACCTTCGGATGATGTCACTCGCTGAGGGCAGCACGTAGATGAGAATTAGGAGGGGCCAAGGATAGATCCTTGGGAGACGCCAGAGGTAATAGTGCGGGAGCAGGGAGAGGAACCACTGCAAGTGGTTCTTTGGCTACAATTCGATAGCTAATAATGGGACCAGGTGAGAGCAATCCCACCTAGCTGGATGACAGCAGAGAGGCATTGGAGGAGGATGGTGTGGTCGATCATGTCAAAGACTACAGACAGTTCGAGAAGGATGAGGAGGGAATGCTTACCTTTCTTATCGTCACATAGGATGTCATTTGTGACTTTGATAACAACTGCTTCGGTACTGTGGCAGGGGCTGAGGAGGAATTCATACATGGAGTTCCAGGAAAAATGAGAACGGATGTGGGAGGTGACATGTTCAAGGACTTTGGTGATGAAAGGAGGGGTTGGAGAAGGTTTGGTAGTTTGCAAGGATGGTAGGGTCAAGGGTTGGTTTCTTGAGGAGAGGGTTAATGACGGCAGATTTATAGGAGGGAGGGACAACACCTGAAGAGAGAGAACCTTTTACAATATTGGTTATCATGGGGGCAAGGAGAGGAAGTTGGGTGATCAGCAGATTAGTGGGAAAAGGATCAAGGGAATAGGAAGTGGGTCCCAAGAACAAGATCACCTCAGAGAGGGTATGAAGGGAGATAGGAGAAAAACTGCAGAAAGTTGCAAGTTCAGGGCTAGGGCAGAGGAAGCAATAAAGGAAGTTTGGCCAGGTGGGCCAGCAAAGGCAGATTAAAGAAACAGAAAAGGATCAGTGGGGTGGAAAGTCAGGTAGGACCTGGGACCACAAGCTCCCCACTTCAAAGGGGACTCAACTGCCAAAGTCCAAATGAGGGCAAAAGATTTAGGCAAAGCTTCCATCCACTCTTTAATCCTCCTTCGATACAGAGGTGGTGACAGAGAACCGGAGAATTGCAAATGTTATACCCTTGTTCAAGAAAGGGGGCAAAGATAAGCCCAGCAACAACAGGCCAGTCAGTTTAACCTCGGTAATGAGAAAGCTTTTAGAAACAATAATCTGGGACAAAATTAACAGTCTCTTGGACAAATGTGAATTAATGAAAGCCAGCATGGATTTGTTAAAGGCAAATTGTGCTAAACTAATTTGATTGAGTTTTTTGATGAAGTAACATGGGTTAACATTGTTGATGGGGGTAATGGGGTGGATGTGGTGTATGTGGACTTTTGATAAAGTGCCACATAACAGGCTTGCCAGTAAAGTTAAAGCTCTTGGAATAAAAAGGACAGTGGCAGCATGGATACAAAGTTGGCTGAGTGACAGGAAACAAAAAGTGACAAATGGTTGCTTTTCAGACTGGAGAAAGCTATGTGAGTGGGGTTTGAGTAGCTTTTATGGAGAACCAGTACGCACACGACAGGCCGAATAGCATTTTTCTGCGCTGTTACTATTCTGAATTTATTCTATAAGGGCCTCAGTCAGTATGAAGAGGCAAAGCTGGTGGGACAGCTTTCTCCACTGGAAACATACAGTTTTTGTGCCGTTTGCACTCAGCGATCCAGATGCCGAAAAATAACCAACATCCAGGTTTTGTGAGACCAGAAATAAGGCCCACCATAAGTGTCCAGGCCAGGGTCATGGATAGCAATCAGGAATAGAAATTCGTTCAGAAGTCCCTTCCCCTTGCTCGGCCCAGAAGACCTGGTACCACAGCTGACCAAGCAAGCGTAGACCGGCGATCAACCTCGTGGGTGATTTTATGCTCTACAAGGCTTTGTGCTACACCTAGTGGTTCAATTATTCTCACATTTTCAGCCCCTCACTTGTACTTTCTTGCATTCCTGTCTGTTTTCAGGAATCTGAAAAAACAGAATATTGTGGAAATTTGAATTTTGCACGTTTCCACTCACTGTGAAATGAACTATTAAACAGTGTAATATTATTGGTGATGCACAGCTTTAAACATTAGAGTTGTGCAAAAATAAAAGTACACTTAGAAAATATATCGCGTCACCAGCTTCTGTTCTCCAAGGAACTTGCTCTCCTTTAACATGTTTTGTCATGTTAGGCCAGTCATCATTATAATTTAGTATTTAACGGGTCACTTCCTGACATTCAACAGTCGCAGAGCTGGGGTAAGAAGATCATACTAATATACCAATGGCAACAGTTCAACAATAATTTCCACAAATATGAACCACAAGGGCTGGTCACTGTATCAACATACCAGCCAAGCCTTTCACAATACTGTTTGTGTTTCACCGTCAACAAAAATCAGCAATGGACAATGTAGTTAGCTACAAAGGCTCTGTCAGCACTCTGGCAGCCTTTTGCCAAAATTATTTGGAAACTCAGCACTGAAGTAATATATTTTTAAACACAAAAAAATGTACTGCCTCTCCTTGCAGTAAGTCATAATGATATCTCAAAATCAAACACTTTATTCCCACGAAAAATAAAGAAATCTGAAGAAACAATCATTTCAAGCAGATAGAATGTGAAGAACTGCTGAAGCTTTTCCCAGGTGCGTGATATTGATTTCCCTACAAAAAAGCCTGCATTGTACCTCAAGAAATCCATTGCAAAAACAGCAGACCCAAGCGACGCACTTGACATTACCAACAATAATCTGCACAGGCTTACAACTGTCATAAATAAGAGATTTCTTCCCCCCACCCCCAAACAATTATTTGAAGAATTTATGGTTTCATTTAACAAAACATGAACATGCCAATAATTGCAACACAGGTTCTATTGATGTGAATTTGTAACAACGTGAGATTGTGAGGTGACAACCGCCTAAGGTTGTGGCCATGAATGTGTGTCGGGAAGTTTATTTGGAGGGATAGGTTAAATGGAGGACAGAAGGCCAGATAAATCACAGAAGTTGAAAGGTGTATTGTGATCAACATGGGAAATGCAGAGATGGGGAGTTGCACAGTATAGAGCAGGAGGTAGCGAGTATTTCTTACTTAGAAACATGGTGGGGGTTTGGAGATGTGGTATTGAACACAAATTCTAAAATAGAGGGTGGAACAAGGTGAAGTGCTTGAAGGGCGAGTAACTGCCACAGCAGTAGGGAAGTGACCAAGGGGTAATTTGGTGATAAAGGCCATTACAGCAGTTTGCAGGTCTAAGTGGCAAAACAAAAGCCAGGTGGGAAGACTTCAGTAAGGGTCAAAGTATTGCCCCCTTCAAGCCAAGTTTTTAATCAAAGCTGTGTGTCAATAGTTTCACTTGGGATTCACTAAATAGCAACCAAGAACAGGAACTGTGAATAATACGTCTTCTTGGTTCCTTAGTCAAGGACATGGAATTTAATTGTAGCATCGATCCTACCTGAGAGCAGCGAACTCAGAACAAGTCATAAAACTAACTGGAGGCATTCTCTCCTCTGCAGCATAATAATGTGGCACTTGGTTTTGGCCTTGCCCACTAATACCCCTGGCTGGGATTTTATGGGGTGGCGGCAGCCCCACCCACTGGCTAGAGAGTTGGGGGCACCCCTGCCTCCGCCAGCCCGAAGCCACAATTAGATTTTGCGAATCTCAGGCAGTCAATTAACTGAGTCGTGGCTTCCGGCCCTAGAAAGGAGGATGTCCCACCTTCAAGAACTGCTGGCCGATTAGAGAACAGGCAGCTCGTCAGGCTCAGCAGCGCCACCAGGAGCGGCAGCCACTGCCGGGACTGCAACAGACCTCAGAGCTGCAGCCATCTCACGGCAAAGACAATAGGGTAAGTGGGCCTCAGTGAACAACAAAACCAACACTCCTTTCGCCATAACTAGGGAAGGTGACGGTGTAGTGGTATTGTCGCTGGACTAGTAATCCAGAGACCCAGGGTAAGGCTCTGGTGGCAGATGGTGGAATTTAAAATTCAATAAAAAATCTGGTGATAACCATTGTCGATTCCTTTAGGGAAGGAAATCTGCTGTCCTTACCTCGTCTGGCCTACATGTGACTCCAGACACACAGCAATGTGGTTGACTCTTAAATGCCCTCTGAACAAGGGCAATTGGGGATGGGCAATAAATGCTGGCCTAGTCAGCGACACCCACATCCCATGAACAAATAAAAAAAACATTGCCATTTAAGGATTAAGAAAGAATTGGAAGAAAAACAGATAAGGAAGGTGAGTGACTTGGAATCAAATAAGATCCAGAAAAGGAAACAAAGATTGGATTAAGAGAGAAAATGAAAACGATGCAGAAAGGAAAAGTAAGAAAAAAAATGTTAAAATTTAAATTTTGAAGTTTTTAAAGTCTCCAAGAAGTTACTGTATGCAGCAACGAGATGCAACAATTTAAACAGCTTTCTTTTTGAGCCAAAGAGGTTGTTTAGCATTGCATTACAATGTTAAGTACACACCCTAAACCCACAACTTGTCACTGGAATAGTTTGCTCTGTTTAATGGATATACTCCATGAGGAACATATTCATTGCCTATACTTCATATTGAGTAAACAAGAGGAACATCAATCTAGCAATGAGGGTCATCCACTGTAGCTTTGATCACTAGGTGCAGTGCTACCCAATGTTTCCAAGTTCTCCATTGTTAAAGGGTTCTTACAATGTTAAGTACACACCCTAAATTTCTGTTGTTAGCTTAATTGGTGCTATGTATTCTTACTGCGCTTTGGACCCCAGAGGTTAGTAATAGTCAGACTTTAAGCTTGGAAAGATGAGAGCTCTTTATGTTTAACATTTGCCATGCTGCCTTGTACAAAAGAAGGGACAGTTTGAATTGGTTCTGTTACACATCATATGACTCTGTAGTGCAGCCATGAAATGTGGCCCCCTGGAACACCTTCACATAACAATTAATTCCTGGCTCTTTACAGATATTTACAGATAATACAACAATATAGAACAATTGGCAATTAGTGTGCAAATCCATGAAGTTCTTAAAGTATCCAGTAGGTTCAGAGTGAGCTGCCATTTTTGAGAAACAAATGGTGGAGCAGCCTAAATTCAGCAGCCCAAAGCATATCTCTTCTTTGCTTCAGCTTGTTGAACAATATACACATTAATAACGCTATGCATCGTTAACTCATTGATATTTTGCCAGCAAAATTTCCGCCAATATTTTATTTTAAACACTAAAAGCTAAAAGGAGACGAAACATTCTGAAACCAATCTAGCTTTGAAGCAATCCACTTTTCATTCTAACCAATGATATTTTTGATATCATTTTGAACATGCCCAGAGAAAAACAATGAATTCAAAATACAGAGGCGGTTTTTAGTAACACTCTAGGGAAAAGCTCGTTCCCAGTAATCCTGATGGATTTAGCAATCTTAAATGTTTGGTGAATGCTGTTACTATGGCCTAAATGTACCGCATTAACCTCTGACATGCCCCTTGTGACCTTGCTCATATCCCCTCAGGCTATATTGTCATCATAAATGTTTTCATTCGGTCCTGTGAACATTCCTGCCCTCTTACCCTGATTCCGCAGACTGGTTTTCCATTAGGACTACATAAATGCAATCAGCAACAATTTCTCACACAAGAACAGTCTATAACTCATAAAGACAGTCTGACTAATGAAAACGAGTGAGCAAGAATGCTATGGGCAATTTAAAAAAATCTTCTTTATAAGTTACAACATAGGTATAAAATCCAGATGGACATAACAGTGACACAACTAAAGTTCATACATAAACAAATCATTCCTGTATGAGATCCGGTCTTTTTGTACTTGACTGGTTCTAAGTGACATTACTCTCTGTCCCAGAACACTATCAATAACATTGATCTGTCTGTGATCCATGAGCAATGTCTATAATATCTTACCCGCTCAGGGTCAAATAACCCAAATTTGGGTTCTCCTGTTTAAATATAACAACACTACACTTGTTTTGTTTTAGCTAGACAGGCAATATCAACTTGTCACTGGAATGGTTTGCTCCGTTTAATGTATACACTCCATGAGGAACATATTCGCTGCCTATACTTCATATTGAGTAAACAAGAGGAACATCAATCTAGCAATGAGGGGCATCCACTGTAGCTTTGATCACTGGGTGCAGTGCTACCCAATGTTTCCAAGTTCTCTCCTTTCAAACAATTGTCAATCGGCAGTACAATGTAGGATAACTGCACAACAACTAAATCAACACATCTATTCATGTGAACACAGTTTGGAATAAAAATCATTTTGAATTAAGAAATTCGTCCCTAAAAAGTCATAGAAAAAATAAACATTCACCTGATTTAAATTTACTCCGTAACACAGTGGGCCTCTCTGGTTCCAGCAGAGCCATCTGCTAATGCCTGAAATCTCACAGAATCCCGATACTTTGCTTCTGATTTGTAAATTAGTTCCATTGAAGTACGTAGAAAATATGTCAGGCATTCCAGTTTGCACAGCAAAAGCCTGCAACAGTACTGCAGGAATCTGCTTTTGAGAGGCAGACCAAGACCTGGCTGTTGTGAGAGTACCAATCAGATCAGCCCTGATACAGAAAGCAGTCAGTGAGTCAGTTTCAGCCCCCTCAGGAATCCTGCCAGACACCAATTATCCACAGGAACTGCTGCCTTTATACACAATCTTGAAGGTCCTTGCGGTTTGTGTATTCAATAGAAAGATTAAGCCATTTCTTTCCCGCACTGGCACATCACCTGGTAAAACTGCTACAAAGATGTCAGTTCTCATAACCCCATTTCACTCCAATCACTTTTCTTGCCTCACAGCGAGCTGAGAGGCCACGTCAGATCCACTTTCAAACTGCTCCAGTACATTTTAGATAACATGCTGACGGATTGATAACGGCCAATGAAAGCTAGACATGCTAATGTTACAAAAGAATCCACATGTTTAATGTCTGATCAATCTGGCTTCTATTATGCAATCAGCCTTGAATGCTAACTGCATGTAAATCTCATTTCTAAACCAAATGGTTTAAACTGAGATTGAGAAATGTGATACAGTACAAACTAACCACTGCTTAAGTCAAAATTACATGTGGTTCTCAGCGAAACTAGTTAAGCTGGGCACAATCATAACTTTCCAATAGAAACTTGCACAAATATAACAGGAAACAGGAGCGGAGCCACACCCAGAAACAAATTTTCTCCAAGACTTTTCACCAAAAATCAGTTTTTCTTAGTATAATACCCCCCACATCATCTTTATATCTGTATTTATCCTGCTTACATTGCAAAGTAGGTTCCTCAGCACTGAAACAATTCCAGATTTCCTAGTGCCTGCCTAGATAGCAACACTGACAGAGGTCACGGGGTAGGCTATTTGTCCAGAGTGCTGGCCAGGAAATGCGGACATAATGTGGGACCCAAGGAAGGAAAAAAGGACTTTTTAAAAAGGGCTAACCAGGCAACTTAAAAAAAAACATGATTCAAAATTTATATCAGCTATCAAATATTTTAGAAAGAAAATTAAAACTAAAAATGCTTAAAAAGCTATAATAAAAGCAAGAAATATATTGGTCAGTCAGTATCTGAAAAAAAGGTTAACATTTCAACTATAGATCCAAAAGATTCTGAAGAAGATTGCACCAAAAATATCTTTTCTCCTTTGAGATTCTGGTTACCGGCTTTTGTAAATCAAATAACGTAAATCATTTCTGCCATTCAATAATGTTATATATGGATGAAGATTAGCTCCAAGGATGCAGTGTCTCATGAAAGACCAATGAGCCCTGCCTACAGAAATGAGCAACAGCAGCTTGAAGTTATATAGCGCCTGGAAGGTATTAAAATGTCCAAAGGTGTTTCAAAGGAGTTCAAACATAATTTGGCACCGAACCACAAAAAGAAAAATTCGGACAGGTAGCCAAAAGCTTGGTCAAAGAGGTGGGTTTTAAGGGCTGAGAGGTTGAGAGAGGAAATTCCAGAGCTTAGGGCCTACATTCCTGAAAGCACACTCACCTAGAGCGAAGGAAATTGGGGACGCGCAAGAGGCCAGAACTGGAGGATCGCAGATATCTCAAAAGGTCACAGGTTACTGATTGAGAGGGGAATACTCACTTCGTACTCCTCCAAAAAGTAACTTACATACACTGAAAAGATAAACATGCAGATACGCAACATTTATCAATCAAGCATAAAATAATAATTTGTCTATCTGGGTAGGCAGCAACGTGCTGGGACAAGTACAAATTGCTCTTTTATCCTTCAAACAATCCCAGACCTACATGAAATGAACAAAGCTGCATTATAAAGACCATTATTACAGCTTGAGTGGTTCTCATTTGGGAAGGTGACAACTTTGCAGAACTATTAAACTGGGCAGATGTTCAGTCATGAGCTACAGGCCTGAGGCCTGAGGCATTGTCACATGGCAAAACCTAACATGGCTAAAGACAACATGTTCAAGTAGACTTTAGAAACAAACTGCATGCCAGAAAGCCTGAATGAAGGATTTCTTTCTCAGCTAATATGGTGGAATATTTATGCAAAAAAATGTTTCCCTGTTTGTACATTAGTACATCTAACTAGTAGGGTCCTCCAGTATTGTGGGAAATGGGATTTCCATAGGTATGAGATCATATTCCTCATGCAGGGGTGTGTGAAATTGTGACCTTGTGTGTTAGAGGTTTGAATTTAACTCATTAATAATTGTTTGGCATCTGTCCATTTAATATCACCACCAGGAAGAACGATTAATTACCCGCAACAACCTGTTCATCAGCAGGTGTACTTTCCCAAGCTTTTCTGTCTATGAAATAGAAGTTATTTGCTTAAACACTTTAGACTGTAAAATAAGAGCACAAAAGTAACTGCAACACACAAATCTCACAAATCAGCCATGGCTCTCAATGTCAAGTTGTAAATTGCTGAGCTAGATTTGTTAGTTTATTGTTCTGTTGTGATTTCAGTTAGTTACAGATGTATACCTCTATCAGTTGTAATTGGTCAATTCAGGTTAATTATCTCCATTTTATTAATATTTGAGAAATTTGCATCCTTCGCTCTAACAGGAGAATGGTTTTATTGGAATAGGGAATAAATTCTGGGTGCATTATCATGTTTTGTCAGAGCTGTACCCCCTGTTTTATGATTGAAATGTACTGTATGATGATCCATTTCCAATTGTTTTGGCGCTGCAAGCCATTTTGTGCTCAAAAAGTAAATCATTCTAGAAGTCATAACCCACAGTGTTACTTAGTCTCTTCCTCACCAAGTATAATATTAATATGCCAAGTAAGAAAAGGAAGAAATTTTCATCTTCAATGTGCATTGGGAATTCAAGCATGTCACCATGTACTTACACGTACTAAAATTTACCCTATTTAATGCTAACAGGTTTTGCTTGACTGATTGTCACATTCAGGTAGAAACACAGGACATTGAACAGGCATCCAATTCTGACTGCATTACTTATGGAACATGATCCTAACTGCTCAAAGTTCTCACCTACACAGAGGTTTTCTCTCTAACTGGAGACCAAGAAATCAACAGACAATTATATCCACAAAAAACAATGTCCATTTATTTAGGCGCCACGAAAGAGGGCAGGGAATGGCATGCATTAGCAAACGTCAATATCCATTTAGCTATTTAAAGAATACATACAGTGAAAAGTACTGTTACTAATAGACGGAAATGTTATTGTATTTGACTGGATTTTATATTTAACTTAGAACCATTTTGTATGGTAATGATTTTTGCTCTGATTACTAGTTATATAATTAAGAATCCAGATTACAAAGGTCAGCTTGTCTCGCCTCGTCATCTGACCCCTAGCATTTTTGAAGAGATACCATGCTTGTGTGCATCTTATTCCTTGGATGATTTCTCCTGAACCATGAAGGCTGGAAAAGAAACCAGGTCATTATATGAAAATAAGCAGCACTCACAGAGCTGTCAGTGTTGCAGATAGATTGGGAGTGATATTTACGAGCCAAAAATATGAGGCAGATTGTAAACCCTTTCTTCTCTTGCAAATTAAGACAAATCTTAGTCCTGGTGGCAGGCATTAAATTTATCTCATTGAGTTGTAGGGCCTGTAGTCAATATCACAAGATCTGTAAAGCTCTACATTCAGCTTCCCATTTTCTTTAAACCAGTCGCTGCATCAAAAATAATGGTTCTAACTGTTTAAAAATAAGAAAGTGAATCTTAATTAAATCTTACAATTTAAAAATCACTTTGGCCCTCCTTAGTTCAGAAATTGCTACTGTGTATTCCATGGAACATTGACAAAACTGGTACCATTGGTGTTGAACGCAGTTTGAAGGACAGAACTGCAGTTAGGTTTTACAACATTTGTAGTTATTCAGTAGTGAGATGCAGAACTTGCTAACTTCATCATCTCTAGAAAATTAGCAGGAAGGCCACTGAGGAAGTTAGGAGAAACAAATTTCACAGCAAAATATTTTATAATTGTAATTCATACTATTTCTACACTCCTACTTAAATAGTCAGAATCAAGTTCCTCCTGAATCTGGTTTAAGTATTTTGACATACCAGATTTATTGCAATGAGGCTCCTGAAAGTAGACAAAGATATCGCAAGGCAGAGGTTTTTCAGAATTCTGGGGCACAATGACTAACAGTTCAGCCATAATGAAGAGGTAGGGTAAGGAGTGATGCAGCTGGTATGAATTGGAATACAGGACAGTGCAAGCGGAGGCAGAGGATGGGGAAGGTTACAGTTGTAGTGGTAGGATGGGACAAGGCCATGAAGATATTCAAGATGAGAGAGAAGATTGACATGAATACATTGGAAGTTAGAATGGATATGGGGTAATGAGTGAATAGGACTTAGTGCATGATAAAGCACTACTCTCAATTTCATTTTTTGAGATATAGCCAGTCTGTTTGCAACCTTGGTGTCACATTTGATCCCAAGATGAATTTCCGACCTCATGTCTGTACCATCACTGAGACCACCTATTTCCACCTCTGTAACATCACCCGATTTCACCCTGTATCAGCTCATCTGCTGCTGAAACCCTCATGCATGCCTTTGCTACCTCTAGACTCGACTATTCCAAGACACGTGTGGCTGGTCTCCCATATTCTACCCTCTATAAATGTGAAGCTATCTAAAATTCTGCTGCCTGTGTCTTAATTCGCCAGCAAGTCCCATTCCCCTATTGTCAGTGTGCTCGCTGATTTACATAGGCTCCTGGTCAAGCAATGTCTTGATCTTAAAATTCTCATCCTTGTTTTCAAATCCCTATCTCCGTAATGTCCTCCAACCCCACAACTCTGAGATATCTGCACTCCTCTAATTCTGGCCTTCTGCACATCCCCAATTATAAATGCTCCACCATTGGTGGCCGTGCCTTCAGTTGCCTAGGCTCCAAGGTCTGCAATTTTCTCTCTACACCTCTCTTTCCTTCTTTAAGGCACTCCTTAAAACTGACCTCTTTGACCAAGCTTTTGGTCATCTGACCTAATATCTCCTCAGGCAGCTTGATGTCAAATTTTGTTCCAGAACACCCCTGTGAAGCAGCATGGGATATTTCACCATGTCAAAGGTGTTATACAAAAAGAAGTTGTTGCTGCGACATAATTTTATTTTTGTGGATTTTTTTTCTTCAACAGCAAATACTGAGAAAATTACTAGATGAAAGTGGCTTGGAGAGTTACTCAACCGGACAATATGAAGGAGAGGTATTATACAATACAACAAAATTGGTGTGATCTGCACTCTGATCTTAATCCTCCTCATTTCCATAAACAGATTCAGTTATCAAGCAAAAATCACCCAGGAATAGAGCAGGCAAAGAATTTAAAAATTCTGACAATTATTTGTAACCTTTTGATTTTTAAAAAGGGTACTAATGGCATATGGTGAAGGATAGACAAGTGTACCAGATAATCTGAAGATTATCTTCAGCTCTGTCAGTTTAAACCCCGGAAACCAAGTTTACCTAACAGTAGCACTTTTAACATATAATACACCAGGATTCCCTGTAGCGGCATGTCTGAAATCTTGAAAAGTGACAATGGAACAAAAAGAAATTCTAAAAAGGAAGCAAAGGGGGCTTCAAATGAAAGACTGTTAGCATTGAGAAACATATTAAAAGTGTAAAAGGTTCGATCACTTGTCTATGATGAGTTAGTCAATTTCAGCCACAGTACTCCTTGATATAACAACTAGTCTCAATCTCCCTTGGATAATGATGAATGGTCTTTGTCTGAAACATTAACTCTGTTTCTCTCTCCACAGTTGCTGCCTGACCTAAGTATTTCCAGCATTTTCTGTTTTTATCTCTTGGCTCAACAGCATAGAGACCACCCTTCAGAAAATTCAACTTTGATGTGCAGGCCACGTCTTCTCAATGGATGATTACAGAATCCCCAAGCTGATCTTCGATGGGGAACTCTCTCAGCGCAAACAACATCAAAATGGTCAATATAAATATAAGGGCATCGTAAAAAAAGAGTCTTACAAACTTCTGCAGTGCGAACAACCTCGCTTGGGAAAACACTGCAGCCGACTGATGCATGTGGAGGCAAAGACTGAAATTTGGTTCAGCATGCTTCAAGGACCATCTATACGAAACTCGCAACATCCCAAGTGTCCAAAGGAAGGCCACAGGTGGTGCAGCTGTAGATGCTCCCCCAAACATCAACAATGACAATATGAACTGCCAGTTCTGTGGATGCCCGTGCCAATCCTGCATCAGACTCTGAAATCATGAGGGGGCCCACAGAAGACTATGAAATCATTTACAGCTTGGACATATTTGAACAATGAGGAGTCCACCATGATTTCTTGGCTAAGTGTTTGCTTTTTATTTTATTCATCATGGAATGCAAGGATCACTGGCAAGGCCAGCATTTATCACTCATCCCTAATTGCCTTCTTAAACCACTGCATTCTGTATGGTGTAGGTACAACCATACTGCTGTTTGGCAGGGAGTTCCAGGCAAGTGAAGAGTGTTCCATTACCCTTCCTCTCACCAAAATACCACCCTACTCCCCTCAGTGGTATCTTGTCTGTTGTTCGGCACATTTCCACACACCCCAATAGATCAATCCTTTCCTCTTCAACAGCAGATCCCACGAACTGGCAACCTCTTGCCTTATGGTATCCCCTCCTCCCCTATGCAACTTACTTCCATGCATAACTATATTACAGTGAGATTTTTTAGAAAGAAACTGACATGATTTGTGGTCAACTTTGGAGGACACTATTCTCAGACCCTGGCTGTATACTAGATTTTGTAATTATAAAAAATTGTCATAGAAATGAACAATATCTTGTAAATTTAGCTTGAAAACTGAGCAAGCACTGGCACCCAAGTACTTTCTTTCTCTGGTTACTATGCCATTATACAAGTTAATGAAAAGCTATAACACTGTTATGAACGGTGACCATGAAACACAAGACAGTCATTAACTTGGCTCTTCATATTATTTAGATTGGGAACAAACAGACTAGTGTTTATTTGCACATAATATGCATGTTTAATTTAGAAAGATTACAAAAAGCCTCTGACTAAAACAAACAATAATGTTTTTATAACAGGACAACGCAAGACAGCCTACCTAGTTTAATCATTTTGTAATTTAAGATTTGCACTATACTTTTACTTCAGTTCAAGCTCTGTCAATTTATTTTCAGTTGGTCTCCAATTTTTCTCAAAACAATTTAACTCACTCCCATCTTTCTCACTGCTGACAAAGAAAGCAGGGCTGTATTTATTCCAATACATTTGCAACAAATCTTAGGAATTCTGTCAAAAACACCACTGTTCTTAATGATCTGACCTTAACAAATATTTAAAATTAACTGGAACATAGCCATGTATTAGGATTTTTTAAACTATTTTTCCACAAAATGATTTGGAAAAGGGTTACATTCAATTGTGTATTTTAAAGCATAGTGCATTCAGGCAAGTTTAAAAAAAGAGTTTGAGACAATAGGTAGTTAAGATGCCAGGGCACCAGCTTTGATGGTCACTTAACAGATTCTGAATGTCTCCTGTCAAACTGAAATATCATTCTTAGGCATTGCAAGTGTGCTGATAGGACAGAGAACTCACCCCTAGGCATGCTTCTATGGCTGCACATATCACACTGAAAGCCAGAAGAGTTTTCTTGTGTGCCAGGTGCTGGGCAGTCAGGTCTTGCAACCTTGCAGCCTCAAATCTATTCAAACTGACCAGGCAGATGTGACAGCTTTGTGATCTGTCAGTGGCTGTGTCTTTCCAGGTGTCAGGTGTTAATGTTGCAAGATTTCAAGATTGCCTTTAGTATATTTTCAAAGCATTTCATCTGCCTACTTCTGTCAGAGCATACAAACTGTACCTCGATGTAGAAAACGGCAATGGGAATTCTATAATCAGGCGTGAAAATGACCTGTCTAGACCAATGCAAGTGGATCTTTTCGATTGTGAACTTGATTCCAGTTATTTTGCCGCACTTGAGGACATCAGTTTTAGGCACTCTGTCCTGTCATTTGATGCCAATGATAACCATTGCTTCTGTCGAGGGCCAACATTTGATTTGATGATAGTAGCAGGTCCACAGCTCCAGCCCCTTGGTAGCAAGTGACATACCTCGAATTTTTTTTGTTGTGTGAGGTCGATTTGTTTCGGCACACGGGCCCTTTAAACTTTCTTGTGCGGCTGCACGAGTGTGGTAACTTAAAAGGGACCGGCTTGTGTGCGGTATGTTCCAGAACTTTTGGGTTGCTACGCTACTGTGCAGCTTATAAGGAACATTGGTGGCAAAGACAACAGTTTGGTAAATTTACCAATTTATGCTGGTAGACTACCCCTTGTTTCTGCCTCACCGCTCAATTTTGGCAATGATGTTTGATCTTAATCTTACTCAGGCCATCAGACCAATAGGTGGTTGCTGGGCAATATTTACAAATCTATCAGGCCTTTTGAAAAATAAAAGAATCTCTCATTACCCAACTGGATGATGCCTGACTGTTCATCAAACAGTCTTGTCCATCCCCCCCAGCCCCTGCCCCAACCCCACCACTTTCAATATTTTTATATCTAGTAAAGAGAAATGTTCAAAGAACATCTTTTTTACTGTCCCTATGATTTTTCTCCAGGGTTGCACATGGCAGTGTCCTGGAGATTGATCTTCAATTCCCGGAGACTGCAGGCTAATCCTGGAGGGGTTGGCAACCCTAAGTGCCATATAAAAGATAAGAGCTCATGGTGATGGAGTTATATATTAGCATGGATAAAGGATTGGTTAACTAACAGGACACAGCGAGTCAGAATAAATGGGTCATTTTCAGGTTGACAACTTTAACTGGTGGGCTGCCACAGGGATCAGTGCTGGGACCTCTAGTATTCATGATTATATGGTAATGACTTGGATGAAGAGACCGAGTGCATTGTAGACAAATTTGCTGACAATACAAGGATAGGTGGGAGAGCAAGTTGTCAGGAGGACACAGAGTCTGCAAAGGGATATAGATAGGTTAAGTGGGTAGGCTAAAATTTGGTAGATAGAGTATAATGTGGCAAAATATGAGGTTGTCCACATTAGCAGGAAGAATAGAAAAAGAGTATTATTTAAATGGAGAGAGAGACTGCAGAATGCTGCAGTACAGAGGGATCCTGGTGTCCTGATACATGAATCACAAAATGTTAGCATGCAGGTACAGCAAGCAATTAGGAAAGCAATTGGAATGTTGGCCTTTATTGTAAGGGGGATGAAATATAAAATTAGGGACGTCTTGCTACAACTCTATAGGTTATTGATGAGACCACATCTAGAGTACTCAAGTACTCCTTACTTAAGGAGGGATAAACTTCCAGTGGAAGCAGTTTAGAGAAGGCGCACTAGGCTGATTCCCGGGGTGAAGGGCTTGTCTTACAAGGAAAGGTTCAGCCTATACTCATTGGAGTTTAGAAGAATGAGAGATCTTATTGAAACATATAAGATTTTGAGGGGGCTTGACAAAGAGATACTGAGACGATGTTTCCCAATTGTTGGGGAACCTAGAACTAGAGATGAACTTAAAACAGAGATGAGCAGGATTTGGATTTCTCTCCCCCAGAGAGCAGTAGGAGCTGGGTCACTGAATATATTATATATAATGATCTCAGCTGCAATGTGACAACTGGTTTCAGCACTGCTGGTCTAGAGTGGAGAAAATCAGTACAAATTCCCACCCTGATTCCTATCCAGTTACCCGACTAGGAATAATGTATGTGTGGATGTCAAATGTAAACATGATGGAGCTTAATCAATTGCGAGGACAATTACGATAATTCAAAGGGAGACTTTCTGCTACTGGCACAATTGCAGCTCAGTGAGCACCATTGTTGGAACAAAGTTAACCAGCAGAGCAATGAACAGATTGCTGCAATTTTCTCCTGTCACTTCATTTGAATAATTATTTGGAGGTGCCCTTGAGCTTTGGATTTTTGCAGGAACAAGACCAATAGGCTCGATAGAAAATCAGTTGGAGAGTCTGAATTAAAGGAAAGTGTACAGTTAAAGGCAAATGTCTGATTCCAGGATTTGAGAATGTGGATTCAGCCTTTGCCCAACTTCAAAATGAATTTGGGTATTTATCAGACTTTCCCCTTTCGGTGTGGGGTGGGGAGGAGAGGAACAAAACAGATTGCCACGAGAAATGTTAGACTCAGACATCTTGTGCCGCGCCCTCCTTTAACTTCATCAATGGCAGCTGTGCCTTCAGCTGTCTAAGCTCAACTCTCTGGAACACCCTCCCCAAGACCCTCTGTCCATCGACCTCCCTCTCCTCCTCAGAATGTTCCTCTTCAAACCAAGCTTTTGTCCACCATTCCTAGTCTCTTCTTGGCTTGGTATCTGTTTTCCTCACTGCCCTGTGAAGCACTTTGGAATGTTTTTCTACATTAGAACTGCTACATAAATGCAAGTTTTGATCTAGAAAGTTGCCCATCTTTAAGAAGACCATGGCTGTCAAGTAATTTCAGAAGAAAAGATTCTTGAGCAGGGGATTCTACCTTGCCTTCATTTAGAATACTGAAATATTCTAGTTTCCACAGTTTAAAATGTCAACACATTTGTAGGAAAATTCACTAAGGATTTGTACTTCTGCTTTCTTAGACACGGAGATTTTAGCCCAGAAAGTGTTTATTTTAAGAACCCTGAAAAAAGTAAAAACGTATCGTATCATATTGGTGCCACAACCTGCAGCTGGGAAAAAAAGATAAAACAAAAGTATTAAAAGAGCTATAATACAAAGCTATGGGTTGAATAGACCCTATTAAACAAAGAGAAGGAAAAAAATCCAAAATCTTGCTTGAGGAATTTAGTGTATACAATGGAAGCATATGTTCATTTCGACAGTGCTGCCAAGTTCCATCCTCCCTTGGGGCTGGATACAAGGACAGATTAGAAGGTATAAAAAAACACATCATTATCTGGCTAATGAGGTTGAAGGATATTGCTAAAGATGACAAAAAAAAAACCAGATCAGGAAGGAAGCAAAAGGAAAACCAAACTGACAATTGAAGCTACTGCTACACACATTCTGATGTTACACTCGAACTACTGAGTTGCTTTGACTTTCACTCAGGTGCAAAATAACTTGTCTTGTCTACCAGCAAAGTAAATTTTCCAGCCCTGCACTGCCTGCTGTCAGGGCATGCAACACAGGATGATGGGCTTTACACAGGGATAAACTGCATTCTACAGAGTTTTGCGTAACACTTGGCCTCCTCCCATACTAACAGTGGGAGTGTAGTGGGCATAGTGGTTTTTAAAACAATGCATACAGTTCTTTTTTCTCTCAGTTGTTAGTATAAATAAAGGAAATCTATCAAGCTTTGTTAAAATAAAAAGTGGACAAACATTTTGCTACGGTGTGTGAAAGCACTTTAATTGCTCACTGCTATCACTAAATCCTTCCAACACAAGTACTACCATCAGATCCTACAATGGCACTTTAATGTGCAATTTAACTGCCTTTAGGAGGCTAAATGTGCTTGTCTTATTGGGTTAGGTGCATAGTATTTTCAGAAGAGTGGATATAAATCAGGTTTTATAGCTGCAGAAGGGGAGTATGACATATTGGTCAGTCGCACTGAGATTCTTTGCAGTGTCCTGTGAAAATCTCTAGATGGGACATATTTCAAACAAGGTTCCCAGGAAATTATTTTGATTAGCATAACTTTTCACATGTTTAAACTTCTAATAAAATTACAACAAATTGGGCTCTTCATAAGGTACTTTATGATGCGACGACAATGTTACATTTGTGGGAATTAGTACCAGCTTAATACAAATGCCTTGTATTTTTTAAATTTGTCTTTTCAAATTTGACATTTTCTTTCTCTTCTCTCGATGACACACTTTTGTCCAATGGGGAACACAAAGCACTCCAGATGTTTCACAGAGATGGTGCCTAAAATCAGTTAACAGGCACAATTCAAGCTCCGAGCGGATAAAGAATTTCTTCTTTAATTCCCTCTTCTTTCGTCACATGGGATGCCTCATCTCTTATGGTTCCCAACCTAGCACTCTTGCCAAAAAAAGTCTTGCATTTATATAGTGCCTTTCATGACCTCAGGGTGTCCCAATCGCTTAATAACCAAGAAACCACTTTTAAAGTATAGTCACGATTGAAATGTAGGAAGCATGGCAGCAAACCTGCGCACAGCAAGGCCCCACAAACAGCAATGTGTTACTTGAGCACATCATCTGTTTCTTTAGTAATTTTGTTTTATTCATTCACGGGATGCAGGTTTTGCTGGCTGGGCCAGCATTTATTGCCCATCTCTAGTTGCCCTTGAGAAGGTGGTAGTGAGCTGCCTTCTTGAACCGCTGCGGTCCGTGTGCTGTAGCTACACCCACAGTGCTGTTAGGAAGGGAGTTCCAGGATTTTGACCCAATGACAGTGAAGGAATGGCGATATATTTCCAAATCAGGATGGTGGGTGACTTGGAGCGGAACTTCCAGGTGCTGGTGTTCCCATCTATCTGCTGTCCTTCTCCTTCCAGATGATAGTGGTCATGGGTTTGGTAGGTGCTGTCGAAGGATCCTTGGTGAATTCCTGCAGTGCATCTTGTAGATGGTACACACTGCAGCTACTGTGCGTCCGTGGTGGAGGAAGTGAATGTTTGTGCTGAATATTGTGCAATCATCAGCGAACATCCCCACTTCTGACCTTATGATGGAAGGAAGGTCATTGATAAAGCAGCTGAAGATGGTTGGGCCGAGGACACTACTCCTGCAGTGATGTCCTGGAACTGAGATGACTGACCTCTAACAACCACAAACATCGTCCTTTGTGCTAAGTATAACTCCAACAAGCAGAGAGTTTTCTCCTTGATTCTGACTGATTCCAGTTTTGCTAAGGCTTCTTGATGCCACACTCTGTCAAATGCTGCCTTGATGTCAAGGGCAGTCACTTTCACCTCACCTTGGGAGTTCAGCTGTTTTGTCCATGTTTGAACCAAGGTTGTAATGAGGTCAGGAGCTGAGTGACCCTGGAGGAACTGAAACTGGGTGTCAGTGAGCAGGTTATTGCTAAGCAAGTGCCACTTGATAGCACTGTTGATGACTCCTTCCATTACTTTATTGATGATAGAGAGTAGACTGATGGGGCAGTAATTGGTTGTGTTGGATTTGTCCTGCCTTTAGTATATTGAACATACCTGGACAATTTTTTACATAGCCAGGTAGATGCCAGTGTTGTAGCTGTACTGGGACAACTTGGCTAAGGGCAAGGTAAGTTCTGGGGCACAAGTCTTCAGTATTATTGCTGGAATATTGTCAGGGCCCATAGCCTTTGTAGTATCCGATGCCTTCAGCTGTTTTTTGATATCACGTGGAGTGAATCAAATTGGCTGAAGACTGGCATCTGTGATGTTGGAGACCTCTGGAGGAGGCCGAGATGGATCATCCACTCGGCGCTTCTGGCTGAAGATTGTAGCAAAAGCTTCAGCCTTATCTTTTGCACTGATGTGCTGGACTCCTCCATCATTGAGGATGGGGTATTTGTGGAGCCTCCTCCTCCAGTGAATTGTTTAATTGTCCACCACCATTCATGACTGGATGTGGCAGGACTGCAGAGCTTAGATCTGATCTGTTGGTTGAGGGATCGCTTAGCTCTGTCTATCACTTGCTGCTTATGCTGTTTGGCATGCAAGTAGTCCTGTGTTATAGCTTCACCAGGTTGACACCTCATTTTTAGGTATGCCTGGTGCTGCTCCCGGCATGCCCTCCTGCACTCTTCATTGAACCAGGGTTAATCCCCTGACTTGATGGCAATGGTTGAGTGGGGGATATGCCGGGCCATGAGGTTACAGATTGTGTTTGAGTACAATTCTGCTGCTGCTGCTGATGGCCCACAGCGCCTCATGGATGCCCAGTCTTGAGTTGCTAGATCTATTCTAAATTTACCCCATTTAGCACGGCGGTAGTGCCACACAACACGATGGAGGTTATTATCAATGTGAAGGCAGGACTTCATCGCTACAACGACTGTGCAGTGGTCACTCCTATTGATACTGTCATGGACGGATGCATCTGCAGCAGGCAGGTTGGTGAGGGTGAGCTCAAGTATGTTTTTCCTTCTTGTTGGTTTCCTCACTAACTGCCGCAGACGCAGTCTAGCAGCTATGTCCTTTAGGGCTTGGCCAGCTCGGTCAGTAGTGGTGCTACCGAGCCACTCTAGATGATGGATATTGAAGTCCCCCATGTTGGCCTAAGGATTGGCCATGATACCCGGGAAAACTCCCCCAACTCTTCTTTGGATACTACAATGGGAAAAGTTTTCCATCTCCAGATGAACCCAGATACAGTTCCAGTAGTCCTTGAAATATTTTTAACAAACAGATAGCAAAATTTGCACTTTCCTTTCTGTTGAGTCAATACTGTCCTCAAGGAAAGCTCTTCTAAATAGAATGGTTGCAACTTCCCAAGGCCCCATGCTGTTAGCAGAGCCTCACATACAGGACATATGCAGCATTTTGGAGAATCATGGATGCATTGACTT
The DNA here is from genome assembly GCF_964194155.1 of Cetorhinus maximus. Taxonomy (NCBI): domain Eukaryota; kingdom Metazoa; phylum Chordata; class Chondrichthyes; order Lamniformes; family Cetorhinidae; genus Cetorhinus; species Cetorhinus maximus. The sequence continues at coordinate 101,435,925 of NC_135893.1, forward strand.
TCCTCCCAATAAATGGACAGAAAATTGTGGGCAAAGCACTCATAATTTGCCAATAAGTCACCAGCCAGGTGTGCTAATGGCTGGAGCCTCAAAAAAACTTCCCATTATCTCAGCATTAGGACCCCTTTAAAAATTAAAACCAAATGTTCCCGTTATACTATTGGCATGCTAGCAATTCTATTTTCACAGTGGTGTTCACAGAATAAATCCCAAGGTTGTATATTTAATTCCACAGCCCAAAGCTATATACATTTTTGTGTGTTAATCTATGAACTGCAGAGGTGATCGTATTTACTAGCAATTCTTTTAAAGCTTTCTGAAAAATTCTCTAGTGTTCACAGAATACAATTGGGACATCAGGAAGGTGAAGGGTAGGGAGAATTGTTAGTGAGAGCATGATCAACAGACTTTAGTTGTTTAAGTGCTTATTGATGAAAAACTATCAATAGTTACATGAACTAGCCAGTAAGAAATTTTACTGTTTACACCGCATCTCCCTTTGAATTGATGGCTAATTATTGCTCAAGAAGTATGTAACTCATTAAAGCACTTTAAACTTACAAGGATAGTGCACAGCATTCTGGCAATGTGACATTGGCAGCAAATGTGCATCAGTAGTGGAACACGAGCATTCCTTTCGCACCTGTACCAGCCCTTGCATTGATATGAGACTACCACGGTTATTGTGCACATTTTAAGACAGCGGACTGGCTAAAAACAGAGGCTCAAAATATGAATCACTTCAACACTGTTCTTGTCTGGGTGGGGGAGGGCGTTGTGTCTGTTTCTGTAATGCTTTTATTCCAACTCCCAGTATTGAATTACATCATCACAGAAACTGACTCAGAGAAACTGCTGAAGCCAACCCTGTGAGAGGAGGTCAACTGAAATTACACTGTAGATTCCCTGTAGATTAATGATTGTATGGACAGATGTTCATTCATCTCCCCCACATTGTCAGGCTCCAAATGAGTTTCCCCAGATGGTATTGTTAGCATCCAATGTTGAAAGATTTTTAAAACAACGAAAATAGAGTGAGGACCATACTATTTGTTCAAGTGGGATCAGAATCATTTCTTTCATACAAACAAGGATCAGGAGTAAGCCATTTGGCCCATCGAACCTGCTCCACCTTTTAATAAGATCATGGCTGATCTGATAGTAACCTCAAATCTGAATCCCGCCTATCCCCAATAACCTATCACCTGCTTGCTTACCAAGAATCTATCTAGCTCTGCCTTAAAAATATTCAAAGACTCTGCTTCCACCACCTTTTCAGGAAGAGCGTTCGAAAGACTAATGACCCTCAGAAAAAAATTTCGCCTCATCTCTGTTTTAAATGGGAGATCCCTTATTTTTAAAGAGTGACCCCTTGTTCTATATTCTCCTACAAGAGGAAACATCCTCTCCACATCGACCCTGTCAAGACCCCTCAGGATCTTATATGTTTCAATCAAATCGCCTCTTATTCTTCTAACCTCCAGAGTATAAAAGCCTAGCCTGTCCAACCTGTACTCATAAGACAACCTGCCCATTCTAGGTATTAGTCTGGTAAACCTTCTCTGAACTGCTTCCAACTCATTTACATCATTTCATAAATAAGTTGACCAATACTGTACACAGTACTCCAGAAGTGGTATCACTAGTGCCCTGTACAACTGAAGCATAACCTCTCTACTTTTGTATTTAAATCCCCTTGCAATAAACGATAACATTGTATTAACTTTCCTAATTACTCGCTGTACCTGCATGCTAACCTTTTGCAATTCATGCACTGGGACACCCAGACCCTTCTGCGTCTCAGAGCTCTGCAATCCCTCATCATTTAGATAATATGCTTCTGTTTTATCCTTCCTGCCGAAATGGACAATTTCACATTTTCCCACTTTACACTCCATTTGCCAGGTCTTTTCCCACTCACTTAACCTACCTATAAATTTTTGTAGCCCCCTTATGTCCTCTTCACAACTTACTTTCCTGCCTATCTTTGTGTCATCAGAAAATTTGACAACCATCTCTTCAATCCCTTCATCAAAGCCATTTATATAAATTGTAAACAGTTGAGGTCCCAGCACTGATGCCTGAGGCACACCACTCGTTACATCCTGCCAACCAAAAAAAGATCCATTTATGCCTACTCTCTGCTTCCTGTTAGCCAGCCAATCTTCTATCCATGCCAATATGTTACCCCCATACCATAACCTTTTATTTCCACAATAACCTTTGATGTGGCACCTTACCAAATGCCTTCTGGAAATCTAAATACAGTACATCCATCCCCTTTATCCCCAGAATATGCTACTTCCTCAAAGAACTCTAATAAGTTGATTAAACATGATTTCTCTTTCACAAAACCATGTTGACTCTGCCTGGTTACCTTAAACTCATCCAAGTGCCCTGCTATAGCTTCTTTAATAATAGCTTCTAACATGTTCCCTATGACAGATGTTAAGTTAACTGGCCTCTAGTTTCCCGCTTTCTGTCTCCCTCCCTTTTTGAATAATGGAGTTACATTTGCTATCTTCCAATCTAATAGGACCTTCCCTGAATCTAGGGAGTTTCGGAAAATTAAAACCAATGCATCAACTATCTCACTAGCCACTTATCTTAAAGCCCTAGGATGAAGTCCATCAGGACACTGGTACTTGTCAGCCTGCAGCTCAGTACCGCTTCTCTGGTGATTGTAATTTTCCTGAGTTCCTCCCTCCCTTCCATTTCCTATTTCTAGCTGCTTCTGGGATGTTACTTGTATCCTCTAAAGTGAAGACTGATGCGATATACCTGTTCAGTTCATCTGTTTTCCACTATCAAATCTCCAGACTCACTTTCGATAGGACTAACACTTAACTTAGTTAACTCGTTTCTTTTTAAAACATTTATAGAAACTCTTGCTATCTGCTTTTATATTTCTGGCTAGATTTTCTAGTACTCTAATTTTTCCTCCTTATTAATCTTTTAGTCATCTTTGCTGTTCCTTAGATTCTGTCCAATCTTCTGGCCTTCCACCTATCTTTGTACAATTATATAATTTTTCTTTAAGTTTGAAACTATCTTTAATCTTTCTTGTTAACCACGGATCGTGTGTCCTTCCTTTGGACCTTTTCTATCTCGTTGAAACTTATCTATTCTGTATATTCTGAAATATCCCCTTAAATGTTTGCCACTGCATCTCTATTGACCTATCCCTTAACCTAATTTGCCAATTCACTTTGCTTTCATGCTCTCAAAATTACCCTTATTTAAGTTTAAAAACATAGTCTCAGACCCACTCCTCTCTCCCTCAAGCTGAACGCAAAATTCAATCATATTATGGTTGCTTCACTATGAGGTCATTAATTAACCCCATCTCGTTGCACAATACCAGGCCTAGTACAGCCTGCTTTCTGGTTGGCTCCAGAACATGCTGTTCTAAGAAACTTTCCCAGAAACATTCTATGAACTCCTCATCTAGGCCACCTTTGCCCATCTGACTTTTCCAGTCTATATGTAGATTAAAATCTCCCATGATTATCGCCGTGCCTTTTTGACAAGCTCCCATTATTTTTTCCTTTACTCTCCATCCTAGCATGTGGTTACTATTATGGGGCCGGTACATGACTCTCACAAGTGACTTCTTGCCTTTACCGCTTCTCATCTCCACCCAAACTGTTTCCACATCCTGGCTTCCTGAATTTTGTTTTACCAAATATATACCTCACAATTTTTTTTGTTAGGGCAAATAACAAAGATGTATTTATATGGTGTCTTATCACTCCTCAGAAAACTTCAAAGTGCTTCACATACATTGAATTACTTTGAAGTGAAATAATGGTTATTATTTAGGCAAATATGGTAGTTATTCTGTGCACTGCAAGATTACTCAAAGCAACGAGATGAGTGGGTGGTTAATCCAACTTTAGTGGTATTAGTTGAGAGGGAAGTGTTAACCAGGATGAAGCAAGAACTCCCAGTTGTTTTTCTTTTGAGTAGCATTATGAGGCCATTAATTTTCACCTTACCTAGCAGCAATAGCTTTTGGTTTATTGCACATCCAGCAATGCAGCATTCCTTCAGTGATGCATTAGAATGTCAAATTAGACTATAATCAACTCCTGGGATGTTACTGAAAACACCAAACAACTTCTGCTGAGAATCGAGGGCGAGAGCAGCAGTGTTGGTACATTCACCTTCTGCAGCAAGCTTTCAAGTTAACACGTAGTGTTTCACTGTTTCTCCTGCTCCATGGCATTTCCATTTTAACTCAGAAAGTCATTATAAAAGCCAAATTTGCCAGCATTGCTGCCAATTCCACTTTTACTTCCGGGAGCTCTGCCGTTCCCCTTTGCTCTTGTACCCTAGATCACCAAATTCCCCCAACCCTGCTGCAGTATTCTTTTTAAGGTGGCCGATCAGGGACCTGCAGGAACAGCGAGTTAAAATACTGCTTTACTGACACACTTCAAAAGCTTGAAGATAAGTAAAGATAAGCCTATTGAAATGATCTAGATATATTGATCCAGGGATCCATTTTTATCATTCATGGGATGTGGGCATCGCTAGGACAGCATTTATTGCAGAACGTTTAAGAGTCAACCACATTAGTCACATGTAGGCCAGACCAAGTAAGGATGGCAGATTTACTTCCCTAATGGGCATTAGTGAACTAGATGGATTTTTATGATAATCAACGGTTTCATGGTCGATTTTCATTGAATCCATCTGCCGTGGTGGGATTCGAACCCTGGGTCTCTGGAATACTAGTCAGTGACAATACCACTATGCCACCACATCCCCAGTGAAAAATTAAAGAGCATGGAAGTGAGACACTCAGTCTACTTTCATTCAGTTGACATTTTAAACTTCAGAGCATTTGTTTTCTCGATGTTAATATATCAATATCCTTGGTACATTTTAATATTGTGCAGTACACTACTTGACACCATGTGTGTGCTATAACCATAGCTTTAGTTATTGTATTTATTACACTCATCACACAGTGCTGGCAGTCTGTAGGTCTATATGGCTCACAAATTATTACATGCACCAATGCTTTGAACAAATGGAATATTACAAGCACCATAAAAGTATATAAAATATTTGGAGTCTTTTAAATTGCTTTCTGAACTGCATTCACACTATATTTCACATAGCAAATTTCACAATTTGGAAAATGTGATTAATGATTAGAAAAAGAGGATTATACGTCCAGCTGACAGGTGGTTTATGTTTATTCTCTTCATTTACACAAAACCTCTGGAACATGTGTTTATGAGTAAGGTTTAAATTAATACGCGATGAAAGATCAGAAGAAAATCAAATGTAAAATTAGCCCTTTCTTAATCATTTAAACACTTGAGAGCCAAATTACATTTCATCAGGAGGGATTGTTTTCCAAGCTCAATGTGATACACAGGTAAGTTGGTAATGAAAATTCATTCTGTATAATGTACTGAGAGGACATAAAACACCAGCTTTGGCTGACAGCCAGATGCAAGCTTCCCACTGTTAGCTGGTGTGGAATTTCAACAATTTGTCAGTTGTGGCTCTGAGAAAAAGTGAAAGGCATAAAGAGACAACTGTCAGGGCATTGCATCTTGAGTTGACACTTAGTGTTCCCAAGTGGATTATCACACAGTGGTACTGACAAAGACTGCAGAGATGTTAGCAATCACCTGTCTGAACACTCTAGCTGTTTGCAAGCCTGAGACATGGATGAAATGAAAAATTATTTTTCTTAAAATTATGATGTTTCCATCTCTTTTCAGTACCAAGCACACATCTAATGATATTCAGGGATAATTTAAGCTTACACGACACTACAGTTTAAAGTTTAAACCTGGGTTAAAAGCAATTAAAATTAGCGATTAATTTGGATCAACTTGATCTTTATTGTGGAATAAACAAGAGATTAGCTGGCACACAAAGCAAACATAAATTTTCAGCTACATAATTTAGAAGAACAGCAAAACCAGGAATGTGTTTTTCTCTCTTCCAGCAGCAAAGAGGAAAGACCATTCCAAATTTTATGAGAAATGTCCTCCTCATAATTTCAAAATAATCCTTATATAGAGCAACCAGCTACCTAAATAGGGCCTAAATGCAGAACAATTTTCTTTCACAAACATTGATGCCTGGGGCCATTGAAATTTTGGGCACCCACTTAGTATGATGTTAAATGCAGTAGATAAATACCAAAAATGCCTTGTTATAAGGAATGAGCTAAAGCAGGCTAGTCCTGTTCAGTTATCCTGTGCATATTTTATATAGGTTAGTGTTCAGCAGGGGATATAGTAGAGCTTTGCCCAAAGTCATCGAATTCAGCATGAACTTCAATAATTATTCTATTTAAATAAGGTTTCTACTTGCCAGGGCAGTACTTCCTTTGATTTACAAAAGCTGCACCAGGAAAAATCTAGCTTCCTACAAAAGTAGATATACATAGGTCGGTGTTTGATTTTGCAATCTACCATGGTACCATTGACAAGATTTTATGCACTGGTGAAACCTCAAAAGAATCACTACTGTAAAGTGCGTTACAGTCATTCATTATTGTTTATTATCCAAGGTACAGTAAATCTAGTTTTTGAGAGACAAGTGACATTAATGTTAGGTTACGGCAGGGAAACAACTTCTTTACATGCTGGACAATACAGACAAAACAATTATGACATCAAGTTCCATGGGAAAGCAACCAAACATTAGTTAATGCCATTGCAATAAATAATATGAAAAAGAAAGTTACTGCCAATATAACTAATTTGGCCTCCATTACAATTGAATTCTTAACCTTGCCCTTTATCCTTTCTGACAATTTCTCAAGGGGATCCAGTGAATCTATTTCCAGTTTCTGCCTTTACTACAAATAAACAGAGTGCAATGTCCAAAGTAATCTATTCTAATATACCGAAAACATTCTCAACAGTTATTAGACATATGAATCATGTGAAATACCAGCCAATGAATAAAAATGAGCAGTCTGTCTTTTCTTATCACTAACACTTGCACCCAGTTCTGTCAGAGTTGGCCTTGTAGATGATGTTTTGATGTAGCTTCCAAATTGAACTCACACTTAATAGAACATAATTTCACAACTACAGGATGGCTTATGTGATTCAGAATTATTTTGTTACATTTCAACAGAACGTGATTAATTGGAATGTATTGGACAAATTTTTAAGAACATAAAAAATAGAAATAAGTGTAGGCCATTAGGTCTAATGAGCCCGCTCCACTATTCAGTAAGAACATGGTTGATCTGATCTTGGCCTCAACTCCATTTTCCTGGATGGCCCACCATAACCCTAGATTCCCCCTGTAGTTCGGAAATCTGTATAACTGCTGTCAGGGGTACAGAATTTATCTGAGAGAAGGAATTCCTCTACAATTCTATTTTAAATGGGATACCCCTTATTCTGAAGTTATTGCCCCTAGCTCCAGATTCCCCCACAAGTGGGAAGGCCCTCTCAGCATCCACCCTGTCAAGCCCCCTCAGAATATATTACAGAATGTTTCAATATGATCACCTCTTATTTTTCTAAACGCCAATAAGTATCAGTCCAACCTGCTTAAATTTTCCTCATAAGGCAACCCCTTCATCCCAGGAATCAGTCCAGTGAACCTTCTCTGAACTGTCTCCAATACAAATACATCCCTCCTTAAATAAGAAGGCCAAAACTGTATGCAGTGCTCCAGGCATGGTCTCAGCAACGTCCTGTACAGTTGTATTAAGACTTCCCTACTTTTATACTCCATCCACCTTGCAATAAAGACCAACATTCCATTTGTCTTCTTAATTACTTGCTGTACCTGCATGCTAACTTTTTGTGCTTCACGTATGAGGACATCTAGATCCCTGAGTACTGCAACATTCTGTAGTCTGTCCCCATTTAAATAATATTTTGCTTTTCTATTCTTCCTAACAAAGTGGATTGTCTCACATTTTCCCACATTATACTCTATCTGCTAAATTTTTTGCCCACTCACTTAACCTATCTACATCCCCTTTCAACAATATATCACCAGTTTAGTACATGTCACATTCTAACAGACTCACACTGTGGGAAAAAGTTTCAGTTAATCTAATGCATTACTCATTTTCAAGGGATTTGCAATTAATTTTTAGAATCCAATTTGTGAGTATATTTTCCCACAGATGAGGCAATACAGTAGAATCAACAACATCAGCAGAGTGCCAGAATTACATTTACAATTGAAGTCTACCACTGATAATTCAAAGCTGCTTGGGTTTAAAAAATAAATGATCCAGTAATTTGAATTAAGCTACATTAATAATATAGGAAAGTAGGAATTTAACACTAAAAATTCAAATATTAAATCATTTGAAGAAGTGGTTTAGAATTTGGAAAGGTATACTGCAGCAACATTGACGGGCTTGCACCAATATAGATCATGCTTTGATATCAAAATAAATGATTGCTATGTATAATGAACAACATTCAGCTGGTCTGAAATGATGAATGAGGAAAAGGTGATCCCTTTAAACATCTAAACAGTATCCGTTGCCCATCCCTAATTGCTCTTAAACTGAATGGCTTGCTAGGCCATTTCAGAGGGCAGTTAATGGTCAACCACATTGTTGTGGGTCTGGAGTCACACGCAGGCCAGATCGGGTAAGGATGGCAGATTTCTTTCCCTGCAGGACAGTGGAACCAGATGGGTTTTTACAACAATGATAGTTTCATGGTCACCATTACTGAGAATGACTTTATATTCCAGGTTTATTAATTGAATTCAAATTCCATCAGCTGCCTTGGTGGGATTTTAGGATGGATTCCTAGTTCAGTGACAGTACCACTACGCCACCATGTCCCCCTATGGTTGTGGCTCATCTGCCACGTAACTCCATGATCACCTGGAACACCACTTGGCGTAACTTGATTACCAAAAAATGGTTTCTCAGCATAGATTCATATAATCTGACCACAGTGTAGTGAAAGTGGCAGACCATCCAGATTTTACTATATAAGGCCTCTCCTGCATTCCCAATAGCCTCAGTGTTACTGACCCAGGAAGCAATATACTGATCTTATTGTGATATCACATCACAAATAATAATTAGCTACAAACGTAGGGAAGCAAGATTACACAGCATATCTGTACTCTTCAAGCATCTTCTTTTCCCCAATGATTCTGAACAAGTTATTGATGTCAGTTTCCAATCTCAGCAATTCCAATGTTTTCTGAATACTGTTCAATCCACCCTCAGATAATGTTGGCGTTGGGACACAAACTGTCATTGTTTAGTGACAGAAGCATGCTCTGACTAAAACAGAGCACAGGGGGAACCAGAGCATGGAAAGAATACTGGAGGAGCAGGGGGGCGCAGAAGGAGCATGCCTCCTACCATTGCTCATTCTATTAGTCTTGAGTATGTGGCGTCCTGGGTGGTCACCCGCCCACAACCCCTATGTTGTGCACCCCCTGGAAGCTCTCTGCAGAGATTCAGGTGAGTTACAGGAAGCCACAGGGACATATAGCACACTCTCCTTTCTTTAATATATTTATAAAATCATTTGCATTTAGCTTTGATATCACATAAAATTCTTTTCATATTTCCATTTTGCATCTTTTATTACTTTTCCAGTATTATTTTATTGTCTTATAGCTCTCCCAGCCCACTGGACTTTCACCTCTTGTTGCACTTGTGCAAGTCTTTTATTTTAGCATGATTCCGTCACTTACCTCATTTGTTGACCATAGTTGCTTAACTGCACAAGTTGAGTGTTTGCCTTTTAGGGTATGTACATATGGGACAAATAGTGGGGTAATTCTGGCTTTACGCAATAGCGTAACGCAGGTGATATCAAATCATGACAGCCCATTTTACATCTCTTCCAATTTTTCATTGAAGTCAATTAACTTCATCCACTAAAACACTGCACTGGCACTCCAAACCTCAATTTCCATACAAATATTATACTGGATTGTATAAACATCGTTATAAAAACAGAAACTCCATCAGCCAAATTATGCCCTGATCCAACTAGACTGAGGTCTGAAACCCAGATCAATTTAGTGAGCAATGTCCTAAATCATTGCAATGAAACTGAGTATTTATATTACTCCAGATAACAGTGAAGCTGGAATGGAATGGAATGGTACACTTATTCTTGACAAGCAATAATGACTTATTTATAGAAAATATTTTACATGGAAGTGTTATACCTAATAGCTAGTTTACATGGAAAAAGATTAAGTTTGTGTTTAACGGATGTGGGAAATCTGATTATTCTTCATTTAATGCTGTTATCACAATGCACTCTATATTGTGCACAAGAACAATCTTCAGCTTATATAAACAAACTCTAAGCAGTACTATGAATTAAAGTGGAAACATCTGGTTTAAATAGTAAATTTCTGTATCATAAAGAGTCACATCATCAGCTCCTCAGACAGTAAGGAGCCACCTGTTCCGTCCTAGAACTTCAAAATTTCTCATTGGGGTAAAGTGGAGCCTCCTATCTGTTGTAGCACAAATATTCACTGTGACAAATTCTCTTTCAAATGTATAACATCAAAGAGATGGAATGAAGTCATCAATTGAGTTGAATTTAATGAAAGGCAACATGGTCAATCCAAACCTTATTAAAAATTTCAACACGCAAATAAATAGTGCATCATACATTAATATATATACACAAATATTTGGTTTTCGAAGAATAATCCAAATTTAAATAGCAACTGTAGTTACTATTTCTAGGATGTAAGTGAGGTAAATCATTACCTTTGCAATGCATTTCCCATTGGTCCTTTGTATTTGAACAATAGTGCAGGAAAGAATGATACTATGGGCAGAATTTTCTGCCTACTGGGCAGGCGGGGAGCCGATACCCACCAGAGAAGCGGGCCCCGCTGCCATTTTACGTGGGCGGGCCAATTAAGGCACGCCCAGCGTGACGTCCACCGGGAAGCGCTATGCACTTCCTGTGCGGACGTGGGGGATTCCCCAAAAGCGAGAGTGCGCTCTTTCGCGCATGCACACGAAAGAGCGCACATCTCCCTGAGGCTAAGTGCTGCCTCAGGGAGATCGCTGACAGTTTTAAAAACATTAAAAATAGAAAAAAAAAATCCTTAACATGTCCCCCTCATGCGACAATGTCACATGAGATGGGACATGTTCATAAATTACACTAAAACTTTATTAAACTTTTAAAATCCCCACATGAAACCTCATCCCGCCGATGGATGAGGTTCCATGTTTTTCTATTGCCCGCCAGGGCTCCTGGCCTGCTCGCCAACCTTAACATTGGACAGGCAGGTCTTTTAATTGTGTCAATGATCCTGTCAATGGCCTCAATTGGCCATTGACAGGTCGGCGGGCCCGCAGCTGATTTTGCTGTGCCCCCACCTTCCTGAAAATTTAAATGGGGCGGGGTGACATCAGGGGTTCCCCCCGACATCATCCGGCGTCATTTTACGCGTCGGCAAGCGGGCCCTGCCCCCTGCTCGCCAACGGCAAAATTCTGCCCTATGAGTGAGATAATCTTTGCCTATTTAAAACTAGTCATTTTCTTAACCAGAGAGTGAACAACAATGGTTCTAGGTATTTCACTACATCAAACATATATTTCCGTATAAATTACCACTACTTTCTACCCATTATATGAAGCACAGGGCTTCAACGAGGGCTAAATCCATAGCTTCACCATGTCAGGAAATAAAATACTCATACTGTTGAATTTCCACCTGTTTATTGTCTAAACCTTCTGCTGTTCCACATGTATTCCTGTAAACTGACAAAACTGATTTATCAGAAGTCTCATCAAAAATGCAAACTTTTCTTAAACAAACCAACAGGGGATGAAATTCAACTTAATCGGGGCATTAAGTGGTAGCAGATCGTCAGTTTGCTATACATCAAACCAAGTTTTTCTATTGACCTCAATGAAAAGAAAAATCAAGAGAGTGTTTAAAGAGTGGCCAATCCGCCAATTTTATCCCTAATCTATACTGTACTGTATATGGAATTATCAGATACATTATCTTCTAACGCTTTAGGTTTCATTTTACATTCAATCTTAAAACCTCTCCTTGTCCATTAGTCTGGGAAAGAGAAATACACAATGCAATGGTAGTTGCTAAGTAATGGCAATGGTCTGTTAACCATCCGCTGTTCAGATTCACAATACAATGTTCAGAAATCCACATGAGTATAATCAGATGGAGTGAGAGTCCTTCAATAAAGCAACAACTTTTTGTAAGAAAAGAGCTCCAACTCCGCATAAACATAACATCTGTGGATAGTCATTTGAAAATAAACTCAGATTCTCTTTGTGACAGAACATTGGAGGGGGATCTGAAATTCACATTAAAGGAACATCGATTATTTTGAGAGGCTATGGCCTCTGGCCAGGGCAATTTGACCAATTTTGCATTTTACAACTGCAATGATACATGTCATTGAGTGTAAGGTTCATCAAGGTCTGCATCTTCTTTTAGCTTGTAATCACAAGGCTGTAATTTTATATTGTTATTTTAATGAAGTCATGCAATCTTTGCATCTTGTTTTGCACACAGCACCACACTTTACAATTGAATTATTGACTTGGCAGCAGAAATAATCACCCACTGTAATCAAGTTATTATTCCCAGATGTCAACAAAATTTTGGTTAAAGTGTATAAGAGGTTTCTTGAAAACTGTATCAGCTCTAACCTCTCAGAATTAATCAAACAAAACTCAAAGGTTATTGAGCAAAATAAAAGCTAATGGTGTGTTGTGGGGGGTAACATACTGGCATAGATAGAAGATTGGCTAGCTAACGGGAAACAGAGAAAATGGATCATTTTCTGGTTGGCAAGGTGTAATGAGTAATGTGCCACAGGGAACAGTGCCTCAACATTTTACAATTTATATAAATGACTTGGATGAAGGGACCAACGGTATGGTTGCTAAATTTGTGGTGATACAAAAATAGATTGGAAAGTAAGTTGTTAAAAGGACACAAGGAGGCTACAAAGGGATATACATAGATTACGTGAGTGGGCAAATGGAGAATAATGAGGGAAAATATGAAATTGTCCATTTTGGCAGGAAGAATAAAAAATAAACACATTATCTAAATGGTGAGAGATTGCAGGACCCTGAGATGCAGAAGGATCTGGGTGTCCTAGTGCATGAATTGTAAAAAGTTAGCATGCAGGTACAGAGCAAATAATTAGGGAAGTTAATACAATGTTATCGTTTATTGCAAGGGGAACAGAATACAAAAGTAGCGAGGTTATGCTCCATTATACAGGGCATTGGTGAGGTCATCTCTGAAGTACTGTTTACAGTATTGGTCTCCTTATTTAAGGGTGTATATGCACTGGAAGCAGTTCAGAGAAGGTTTACTAGACTAATACCTGGAATGGGAGGGTTGTCTTATGAGGAAAGCTTGGACAGGCTAAGCTTGTATCCACTGGAGTTTAGAAGAGTAAGAGATGATTGATTGAAACATATAAGGTCCTGAGGGGTCTTGACAGGGTGGATTTGGAAAGGATGTTCCCCCTTGTGGCACAATCCAGAATTAAGGGTCACTGTTTAAAAATAAAGGGTCGCCTATTTAAGACAGAGAAATGTTTTTTTGGAGAAATTTTTTTCTCTGAGGGCCGCGAGTCTTTGGATCTCTCTTCCTGAAAAAACAGTGGAAACAGAGTCTTTGAATATTTTTAAGGCAGAGCCAGATGGATTCTTGATAAGCATGGGGGTGAAAGGTTATCGGGGGTAGGTGAGAATGTGGAGTTGAGGTTACAATCAGATCAGCCATGGTCTTATTGAATGGCGGAGCAGGCTGAAGGGACCAAGTGACCTACTCCTGCTCCTAATTCATGTTTGTATGTACGAAACTTGAAAGTACCAAATATTGCCCTGATCACAAATATTCAAATACTAGGATTGATTCAAATGCCTCATGTGCAAACATATCAAAACATGTAGAACTGGGCAGAATTGAGCAGGAAATCATACTGGGAAGGAAATTAACTGATGAAATGCTTTTTCTTTACCCGTGTCCAATACGATACTTGTTTGCACTCCATTTATGCACAGAGTAACCGGTGAAGTTACAGGAGGGAGTGGATGGAGGAAGAAGTGAAGCAGCTTTCACGAACATTTCAACTCAATTATCAACTATATAAGATCAACAATGCAACAAATAGCTTCCGACTACTATTGTGAGTACAGCAATAGCACATTCACAGTTCTGCAAGAATTTCAAACACCATAAACATTACCTGACAACCTCAAAAAAGATTTATCAATATTATTTTCTCTCTTCCAGATACAGGCAACTGCAGTTGGTTTGTTCTGTTACAATACTCACCATTCTTCCTCTCGTTCAAAGGAGGTAGGTGCGGGTTTGGCTGCAGTGTAAGCTCTTGGAATTCGTGGGCAACCATTTCACTTCGAGGGCTTGGGGTTATTAAGCTCTGTAACACTGAATCTTCCAATTCAGATACTTGTATATGATCCATCACACTCAGTAAGATGGCAGGAGCCGTCTGTTGATCCATATTGACTCACAAACTGATGATGCTGAAAGGGTGAGAAGAATTGGCACATTATTTCTCAGGATAAATAGTTAATTTTAAAGAAACAATCTGTTGCATGAGCTTTAAAGGTTTTTATATTGTGTATTGGAACACTTGTTTGTTACATATAGATAAATGGATAGGCCTGGTCTGCTTCCAATTTAACTTATGGTACACATGCAGCTTTTATGGATGGGAGTAACATGCATTTAAAATAAAGCTGATTTTTAAAAAATGTCTATTCCTCTGCAAGTTAATGATTATTTCCTCATAAGAAAACAAGTTGTGCTGCTAGGACTCAGTTTTTAATTTTTTATGACCCATCATATAGCCCAAACTGGATTCCAAAATGAATCAAGAATATACTGGCACTGGATACACAACAAGAAAATATATGGAAAGAAAAGAAGAATGAAATAACTTGAATTTATATAACACCTTTCACATCATCAGGACACACAAGATGTGATCAATAAATGAACTACTTTTGTAGTAGTGACAAGATTATTTTCCAGAGCAGGCCATTTGTGCACAGCAAATGGCTAAATGACTCCCAACTCACATCTGGATGGATCCAGGTCGATCAATATGCAGAAATCAATATACTACAAGGTGTGCTATCTCATATCATAAAATGATGAATTTTTAAAAAGTCTCACTGTCAACGTAGCTGGAAACCAATAATTTTTAATTAAATGGTTTTCCATAAAGGCAAGTGAAAACCAACTTCTAATTCCAGTTTACATTTCAATGTAAAGGAATCGTGGAACATTAATGCAACACTTAAAGGCAGGATAAAGCAGGTGGCTTAGTTTAAAAAATAAACACAGCTAGGTTTTTTTTAAAAATCCATTGCTGAGCTCTTTACAAATTATATTGATGTTAATTTCATTGTCAACAAAGTTTGAAGAACCCACACACAATAATGCATTGAAGAGAATTACAACTAAATTACCATTTGCCCTGTACGGTCCAGCTGATAAATGCCTATTATTTGTCACACAGATATTGTACTGAAAAAGTTGTAGGATTTGACCTGTCCAAAATAATCTATCTGGCAAAGAACAATAAAGCCAATTTCTGCTCTTCTCAAAGCTATCTAAACCAGTTCACATGTCATCTCCACTGCTCCATCACACAACACTTTCCCCCTACTGGGGGAATTGGCTGAGATGCAGGAAGCAGAGGCTGATGGCAGGGAGATCTGTGATTGGAAGTCTGTTTCCAGTGGGGTTCTGCAGGGCTTGGTGCAGGGGCCCTTCTTGTTTGCGGTGTACATAAATGACTTGGACTTAAATGTAGGGGGTATGATCAAGAAGTTCATGGATGACACGAAAATTGGTAGGGTGGTAAATAGTGAGGAGGATAGCCGTAAACTGCAGGAGGATACCAATGGACTGGTCAGGTGGGCAGAGCAGTGGCAAATGGGATTCAACACGGAAAAGTGTGAGGTAATGCACTTGGGAAGGGCTAAAAGGGATTACACTATGAATGGTAGGATCCCTGTAGGTAGCAGGGCAGGTAGATAAGGTGGTTAAGAAAGCATATGAAATGCTTGACTTTATTAGCCGAGGCATAGAATACAAGAGCAGGGAGGTTATGCTGAAACTGTATAAAACACTGGTTAGGCCACAACTGGAGAATTACATGCAGTTCTGGTCACCACATTATAGGAAGGATGTGATTGCACTGGTGCAGAGGGGATTTACCAGGATGCTGCCTGGGCTGGAGGGTCTGAGCTATGAGGAAAGATTGGATAGGCTGGGGTTGTTTTCCTTGGAGAAGCGAAGGTTGAAAGGGCACCTGATAGAGGTGTATAAGATTATTAGGGGCATAGTATGGTGGATAGGAAGGCACTTATTCCATTAGTAGAGGGGTCAATAACCAGGGGGCATAGATTTAAGTTAAGAGGTAGATGGCAAAGAGGGGAGTTGAGGAGAAATTTTTCACCCAGAGGGTGGTGGGAGTCTGGAACTCACTGCTCAAAGGGTGGTTGAGTCAGAAACTCTCGTAACATTTGAGAAGTATTTAGGTATTCACTTGTGTTGCCATAGCCTCCAGGGATATTGGCCAAGCGCTGGAAAAGGAGGTTAGTGTCATCAAATCTTTGTTGATTGGCATGGACGCGATGGGCCAAATGGCCTCCTTCTGTGCTGTAAACATCTATGAGTCTACTGAAGCCTCCCGCCTGGCTATATTTTCCATCATCTGCCCTGCCCAAAAAGTCACTTAATATTCACTGCCTTTTGTCACCTTGTCTTTCAGAATGACCCTTCACTTGCAAACAAAGGCCTTTTCCATCCATGTCTTATACAGATGATTGCATTGACATATTAACTTTGATTCAAAACTTAGTTCATAGATGACAACAGGGAAGACTTCCCACTTGTTATATATTATTTCATCACTCGCACCCCCAAATTGCTGTGATGGTTAAGTGGCCCTCATCATCAAATGGCACCTTGGTCTCTCTCTCTCTACTCCTTTGGCACCTTTTCCTTTGAGCAGCTTACCTTCTTCCACCCCTCTCTCCTCTTCTTTACAATCCTCATTCTCTACCACCTAACCAAGCGCACCTTGAATTTTCTTACCAAGATATCCTCATTAACCTTTCAGTCTATGCACTAAGTTTTTAAAATTCTGTCGTGAGATTTCGGTATCACTGGCGAGGCCAGCATTTGTTACCCAGCCATAATTGCCCTTGAACTGAATGGCTTTCTAGGCCATTTCGGAGGGCAATTGAGAGTCAAGCATACTGCTGTGGTCTGGAGTCACATGTAGGCCACACCAGGTAAGGATGGCAGATTTCCTTCCCTAAAGGGCAAGAGCGAATCAGATGGATTTTTACAACAATGAGTGACTTTCAATTCCAGATTTGTTATTCGTTAAATTTAAATTCCACCAGCTGTCCAGTCCCAGATCATTAGTCTTGGCTTCTGGATTACCAGTCCAGTCACATTATCACTATGGCAGCATCTCCCCTCCCCAACTCTCATTCTCGGTCATTTCAATCTCTTTTTCAACTCATCTTGTATTCTCCCTCAATCAATCCCTCACCTTCATCTTTGAGCCCAGTAAAAACTCTTACTGTCTCCCACCCTTGTCACACCCCCAGTACAGCCCCCATCTTGAATCCCTCGAGTCCAAGGGACATAAAAAAAAAGCAGAATTGGTTTAGTTCCCCACCACACTCTCAGGCAGCGCATTCCAGATCTCAACCACTTGCTGAGTGAAAAGGTTTTTTTTCTAGTATTGCTTTTGCTTCTTCTGCCAATTACTTTAATTCTATATTAAAAACAGAAAATTCTGGAAAACCTGTGCCCTCTCATTCTCAATCCTTTCACGAGTGGGAACAGCTTCTCCCTATCTATTCTGTCCAGACTCCTCATGATTTTGAATACCTCAATCAAATCTCCTCTCAGCCTTCTTTTCTTAAAGGAAAACAGTCCCAATTTCTCCAATCTATCTTCATAATTGAAGTTCCTCATCCCTGGAACCATTCTTGTAAATCTTTCCTGCATTACACTAGAGTCATCCTGGAATACAAAGATAACTATCCGGCTTCTCCGCTATTACAACTACCAAGCATCTCCTTAAATCCTTCTACCCTGCCTCCTCCAAAGTGTGAAGAGCTAATGAGCTTCTGTCACCAACTGAGGCCAGATAGCTGTCTCTGCCACATCCTTCTCTTTGTTTACCATGCCAAGCTTCTCCCAAGGTTCCTCTCTGCTGTAACTATGAACCCACATCTTTCTCAACTTTCTCTACTAGCTCCCCTCATGCTCTGCTCGGGCTCAGCTGCATGAGATCCATTTCCTATTCCCACTGACCTGTTGACTACCAAACTTCCCTTCCAGGTCCCCATGCCAGCTGACATTACAAATGGTTTCCTCCCTTCAATTACTGTCCTTCTCCATTTCAAATCTGCTATCATCACCCTCCCTCAAAATACTCACCCTTCACCCCTTTGACCTTGCAAACAACTGCCCCATCACCAGCCTCCCTTTCCTCTTAATTCCTGAACATGTTGCCGCCCCCCAAATTCATGCCCACCTTTCCCATAACTCCATGTTTGAACAGCACTGAAGTAACCCTCATTATAAAGCACAAATGACATCCTCTAAAACATAAATATCTTTCCACATCCTTCTCAATTCCCTATACCTTTTGACCCAATTCTATAGTCCTCCGAGGTCGCTCCATATTATTTGGTTAAGAAGGATTGCCTTCATCTGGTTCCACTCTTACATATCCAGTCTTAGACAAAAATCTCCTGCAGTGACTTCTCTTCCCACCCCTGCATTATTACCTCAGGAGACCCCAAAGATCTGTCTTTAAATCTGCTGACAGCACCTAGTTCTATCTCATTGCCATCTCTCTTGACTCCTCCATTGCCACTGTGTTGTCAGGCCGTTTGTCTCACATCCAGTTCAGGATGAGCTTCAATTTCCACCAATTAAACTGTTAGGAAGACCAAAGCCATGTTTGCTGGTCCCCAGCACCAACTTCATTTCATCGCCATTGATTCTATTCTCCTACCTGGCGAAGGTCTTTTTCAATCTCAGGTGGAGCCAGGCAGTCCAGAGCCTCGACATCCTACCTGACCCTGAGTTGATCTTCCAATCCCATATCCTTTCCATCACAAAGACTACCTACTTCCACCTGCCTCAGTCTGCTTCTGAAGCCTTCATTCATGCTTTTGTTACTTCCAAACTCGTAATCAAATTTCACCTGCCCAGCTTCCCAACCTCCCATAAACTCAAACTCATCCTAAGTTCTGTTGCCCGTGCTTTGTCCCGCATCAAGTCCCGCTCACTAATCTACATTGGTCGCCCCAAAGCCTTTAATTTAAAATCTCTCTCATGTTCAAATCAAGTTATGGCTTCACCTCTCCCTCTCTCCGGAGCCTCCTCCAGCCCTACAGCCTGCTGAGAATTCTATGTTCCTCCACCTCCAGCCTCCAACACATCACCAACTCTCTGACTGTTGCTTCAGCTTAATTCCAGGCCCTAAATTCTGAAATTCAGGGAAAACCACATTTAGTGAAGAAGAGGACTGGCCCCTTGTAGCAAAGCTGTGAGTCACTTCTGCAGTGGTTACTGGTCTCAGCTAGTGACAACTTATTTCTTGCTACCAGGCTTAAACCAAATGAGTCACAATTAAACTTGCTGAATGGATACGGTTTGCTTTACATTTAGAAAATGCACTAAACAGGAGCAATTTCTTTACGTTCCAGATGCTACAGAATGGTTGGGATGTTTTTCTTGGGTTTAGAAACCAAATAGTGCCTGAAAAATGTGCAGTAATCTTTCGTTCCCATTTTGCACCTGAACAGCAGTGCATTTGAATTTCTTGCATGGTTCTTCAGGTGGTTGTGCCTAAAGAGGGCACAGCAATAAAAAAATGCCAAAGACAGTGAGGCACCAGGTGCAGACCAAACTGCCCTCAGAGGAACCACGGACTACAGCTACCTGAGGCTGCATTCCAATGGTGTCTATCTTAAAGAACAGACTGATGTTGCAGAGAAAGGTCTTTATTTTTGGCTTTTTGAGCAAAAAAAGTTTTATCTGCTTTAGTGATTGTTTCAGAATGCTGGTAATACTTTACACCTAGTGATGGAGATGGTGGTCAGGATTGTCTCTCCCTTCCCACCACCACTCCACTTTTATGAATTGTTTATTTAAAAGTAAAAAAAGAGGAAACAACCACAATGCCCTTCAACAGTCCTATACCATGGCCTCTCCCGAGGCACTAACAACTGTTTCCCTTTAACAAAGGAGGAATCCCCTTTTCTTCTAACTCCACAAGCGCTCCAGACAATGAAACAAGAAGCTTCACAGTCAAACCAGCGCACTCCTCCTAATTCTGCACCATCAAATTTGATACCCATTCTTGCTTTCCTGTTCTTCCATTTACAAAGCAGGCTGCAGAGGTATCCAAACTGTGGCTTTGGGTTTTGACGCCATCCCACCAATGATATGGCAGCACAAACTCACATACATGCAACAGAACATTTAAGTTAACATGATGACCACTGGCATGCAAATCAGAAATTTACAATTTATCCAAAGGTGCCCACATTAAAATCCTGGTCTATAACCTTCAAAGAACAAAGATTTCCTCCTGGGTACTTTAATTGCATCCGCCTCTTGAATGGTAGGTACTGCTGCCTTTAAGGGCTGATTTGTTTCCAATCCTCCCCTGCCCTTGAGCCAACTAGAGTGGATGCAGCAACACCCAAAATGAGGGCCAGCATGAAATCTGGATGATCCAGCTCTTTTTGGGGCCCAGTCCACATCCAATGTCCTCAAACAGCTCACAAAATCTGTCCCAGTGTACCACATGATTAATTTTGCAATTTACTTTACTCCTTTATATACAAACTGATTTATGTTATTACAGTGCCCATTACTTAAAGAAAGCACATTGGTGTTAATGTGATTTCTCACTATAAATAGTGTATGATAAAAGCACAAGGTGTCAGATAAAAACTGGTGAACCAGATAAGAATACTTTGTCGAAATATATGAAATTGTTGTGATAAGTAATTTTATATATATTTTTTTGAACTGAATACATCTTTATCATGTTGGCATGGAGAGCTGTGTGCAGTTAATCGGCAACAATGCAGCTACTTTTCCCATCAGCTTTGGCTCAGTGGTAGCGTTCAGAAGTTCATTTCAAGCCCCACTCCAGAGACGTGGGCACGAAATCTAAGCTGGCAGCAGTACTGAAAGAAGTGCTGTATTGTCAGAGCTGCTGTCTTTCAGATGGGATATTAAACATGCCCTCGCAGACCTAAAAGATTTTGTGGCATTTTGAAGAAGAGCAGGGAGCTGGCCAACATTTATTCTTCAACCAACACTCCAAAAGCAGACGACCTGTTCATTTATAATAAAAGCAGAAAATGCTGTAAAAAAAAACTCAGCAGGTCTGGCAGGTCTTCAGAGCCCCGAAGATGAGTCATACAAATTTGAAACGTCAACTCTGTTTCGCTCTCCGCAGATGCTGCCAGACCTACTGAGTTTTTCCAGCATTTTGTTTTTATTTCAGATTTCCAGCACCCGTAGTATTTTGCTTTTATCTGTTCATATATCTCATTGTTGCTTATGTGACCCTTGGCTATCCTGTTACCCTACATTACAAGTGACTACACTTCAAAAGGACTTCATTGGCCGCAAAGTCACCGAGTTGACATTAACGGACAGGTATAGTTAAAATCGACACCAAGAGACTTTTGAAGGATTACTTACTTGTAATAGAGAAAACTACTGTTTGAGGATTACTTACTTGTAATAGAGAAAACTGTTTGAGGGGAAAGCATGCACAGGATAATCAGTGGATTTGCCCAGCAGTTCACTATAACTGGTAATCAATTGGTCTGAACACTGATGGGGAGAACTAGGTCTCTGCAATAATACACTCACAGTAAATTAGCGACCAGCACAATACATACATATAAGCATAGCACTGCAACTAGGGTAGTTTCTGGCACTATAACTTTTGGCAAGGAAACAAATTTATTCCAGGTAAAGCACATTTAAATACAGCAGGATGGCAGTATACCCTAGAGGCATTCCACCTTGTCCTAAATATGATTCCACAAGCAAAGAATGAACTAAAGAATGTGTTCTGAAAATACTCACTGAAACAACTGCCAGATTTAGTTCATGCTTAATAATTTGATTTGCACAGAAGTTAAATTTGCATACTGTTCACGGATCAACTGATTTATACTATCACAGTCTCCATCACTATAAGCAGGCACCAATGTCATTTGCTCACTATATAAAAAGTGTCTAATAACAGCACAATGTTTCAGATGAATAGTTAACAGTACTTTCTGTTTAAATCCTTTAAGAGACATTTATGCACTATACCTATATCTTCCCTTGTTGGCCCAAAAGCTTAGAAGACACTACCCTTATCACATCTAAAGTAACTCCTATAAGACAATGGCTCTTAAACTTTTTTGGATGAAAGACCCCTTCTTAAATGGATTGGTAATCACAGACCTTCTAAATTATCCATAACATGCTGCATGTAAAAAGTATCTTAACAATGCCTTTAAGAAAACAGATATTTACCTATAGATTAACAGTGAGATGGGTGTCCCTGCTTCTCACTTCAGAGATTGTCTATCATTGGCAGGAGCACAGGTAGAAGAGGTCAGGAGAGAGCAGGAGACCAGAGAGCTCAGAGCACAGTGAAAACACTAAGGGAACAGGGGGAGTGCAAGAGCAGAGGGAGGGTAGAACATGGAGAAAACAGATACCCCCTGGGAGCATAACATGGAGAAAGCAGGAACACAAGATAGCAGAGCACGCCTCTGGCCACAACCCAATCACTTAATCTTGACCATGAAGCCCTAGGCTCACATGTGTTGCTCACCAGTAAGGCTGGCCCTGCATCACAGACCCTTGAAAGATCTCGGCAGGCCCCCCCAGGGTTCTGCAGATGTCAGTTCGAGAATGACTGCTTAGGAGAACACCGTTTACTGCATTGACCACCAAAGAAACCAACTGCCAACCATTGGCATTGTGCCCTTTTCAAAAGTTTCAAACAGAACAACAATTAAATCCAGATGATTTTCACATAGGAGGGACTAAATTAGATTTTACCGTCTGAGGAATGGCCACTAAATACATGTAACCCCATAACTCAGCCAATATTTCACCTGATATTTTACCTGTTATAAACAGAGGCAGTACCTCAGCTCCTCAGGTGAGTAGTTAACAGTAATTAATTGCACTTTACCAAAATGCAAAAAGCTTATTGAGTTGCCTGAAATAGCTGGCATGTTTAATATATTTAATCAGTGCCTTTGTAATTGACACCAATGGTAATGGTAATTGGTTAGCACCATTTGCTCTACACAAGCAGCTGCCTGTGATTAGTGTGGATGGTGTTAATGGTGGGTGCTTTACTATCAAATTTGCTCAAGTCATACAAAGCTATATTTCAACTATGCAACACCCTCATTATTTTCCAACAACATTAAAGAAAACAGATCTCTTGTTGGTCCATGAGCAGAGTTTTTATTAGTGGTTGCTATGCAGCATATTTTTGGTTAAGTGGTTTTGGGGACAGAAACCAGTGCTCAGAATGACAGTGTAACAGTGTGAATTTAGGTTTTGAAACTCGTGAGAAAACTCTGCCAAACTTTCAGACACATTGTAGAAAATGCTGACTTTCATATGAACTCATTACAGTTTTACTGTCTCTTTACCATTGTGATATAATTTTCTGCCAGATAGATCAATTTTTTATTACCCTTCTAATTAAGTTCAAATGAGGGACATTAAATCATTGTAGATTTGTGAAAAAAGTGTGAAATAAACATTTTCTTAGGCAAGGCAAAAAGGCCTTTCAATATTTAGCCCAATTTTTAGTGTAGAATGTCCTTCTGAAGGAAACCTTGCCAATCTTTTGCAATAAGTTTATCTGATTAAACTGAAATAGCCATAGATGGTATTTGGCTATAACTGTCAGCCTGTCTATTGTATTAAGATCTTTCATCATAGTGCCAAAGTCCCTTTACTTCACTCATCAGGTCATAGAGTTCTCAGCTGTTTCATTTTTGATTGTTCAATAACAAAAACCACATTCTATTAAAATAATGTTAAGTGATGTACAGCTGAAATGCCATGTCCTCATCAACAATATCCTTAAAAATAAAATTCAAAAAAGTATAAGCAAGGTGAAACTTCCCCATTGCACATATAATCTATCAATAGAAAAGAAAAATTTCTTCATAAAAGTCGCTCAAGGATTTATAATTGGATTATGCACAATCTATGCAATATTTAATTCAGGACTTCCATTAATCAAAAACTCAAATTAGAGTTTGCACAATATCACACCATCTCATTTACAAACCTTTTAAATAGTAATTTGCATTTGTACCTTTCATGACCTCAGGACATCCAAAAGCACCTTATTGCCAATGGAGTCGTTATGAAGTGTAGTCATTGTTGTAATGAGGAAACATGGCAGCCAATTACACACAGCAATGTTCTATAAGCAGTAATGTGATAATAACCTGATCATCTGTTTTGGTTATATTGGTTGAGGGAGTAACATTTGCCAGGACATAGGGAGAACTCCCTTAATCTTCTTCAGATAGTGCTCCTTCACGTATACTCAAGAGGGCAGACAGAGTCTCGGTTTAAAATTTGATCCAAAAGATGGCATTCCCAATAGTGCAGCTTTCGCTCAGTGTTATGAGACAGCCTTTGGTAAAGCTGAGTTATTTAAAAATCCCAGAGGGAAATATTAAATAATTAAATTATATTAAACTAAATGAAAAATTTTATTAATTTACACAAGTTAAATATGTACACATGGATACAAATTACTACTATCATAACTGTTAACAAATTCCCAAACTAATCTCCATTAAGGCAACAGCAACCCATAGACTTAACCAAACACCAGGCAAAGCATTTTCACCTTATGAGTTCAAAATAAGGTTCTTTTCACTTTGGTTCCTGTGGAGACAGTTGGAGGCTTACAGCTGCTTTGATCTTACATTGCCTCTGCCCTGCACACAAGAAAACTGCTATCCTTATACCTAGCACAGCTCATTGAACGTAAATTCTCATTGTATCACCAGCCTCTTCTAACAATAAAACCCCTTTCATAGTACCAATTTTATTAATAATATAAACATACTGCTTGGTCTCTGCTAGCTAGGTGCCAGATTTCACTCGCCTTCTTGAATGCTGTATTCAAAAAAATGCAAATGCACTCCACATCTCAAAACTAGTACACATCAAAGCACCCAGACTAGCTGGCTTTAATCCAATTAAGACACACCCACAGACTAAAACTACATTTTAAAAGAAAATATTTTCCAATATTATTATATACATTAATAGCTTCATGACAGCCCCCTCCCTATCGAAAAAATGAACCGTCATAATTCTAAAACACGGCTTCATTTTAATAACCTATCTTACACCATCTCCTACACTTATTACGCTATTACATTACCAAATTCATGCATTAACATAACTATATATACACACACAAGTCCTTGGTATCAACAGAAATCACTCCAGTCCCGTGTCTAGGTTTTAAAAAAAAATGTCCCACCTTCCTTTAAGCTTCAAACTCTTGATAATGCATCTGTGAACAGGTTTTCTCTTTCAGCAATATGTATAATCTGTAGATTAAATGGTTGTAATAATAGACTCCATCTGAAAAGCCTTGCTTTTGTCTCGAAATTTGTCCAAAAACTTCAAAGGATTATGGCCTGCATAAACTATTGTTTCGAATTAATTGTTTGCAACATAAATTTCAAAATGCTGCAATGCTAACACCAAACTCAAAGTCTCTTTTTCGATCATTGAATACCTTCTATTTTGTACATTCAGCTTCCTTGAAAAATACCCTATCAGTTTTTCAATTCCAGTGTCATCTTCTTGTAACAGTACAACCCCAAACATGAATTGCTTGGCATAATTGGGTACTGCCTAAACCGGTGTCATAGTTAATACAACTTTCAAACTATTGAATGACTTCTGACACTCCAGTGCCCATTGAAACTTCTTGTTCTTTTTTAATAGTTCAGTTCAGTAGAGCAACTACTTGGCTAAAATTTGGGACAAATTTCCAGTAAAACCCACTCATGCCCAGAGATCTCAAAACTTCTTGTTTTGTTGTAGGCACTGGGAAATCCACGGTAGCCTTGACTTATGTATCTCTTGGAGCCACCTTACCATGTCCAATGGTATGACCTAAATACGTAACTTGTGCTTCTGCACATTCACTTTTAGCCAAGTTCATCACCAGATTAGCTTCTTGTGGTCGAGTAAATAATTCTTCCAGATGCTGTAAATGCTCCTCCAATGTCTGACTGAAAACGATTAGATCATCAATATAAACCGCACAAATGCTTAGACCTGCAATTACTTTGTCAGTCTTTGAAATGTTGCAGGTGCATTCTTCATACCAAATGGCATGACTTTAAACTGATATAGTCCACTTGGTGTTACAAAAGCTGATAATACCTTTGCTCTCTCTGACAACGGTACCTGCCAATATCCTTTCAGCAAGTCAATCTTTGTGATAAATTTTGATTGTCCCACTTTCCCAATGCAATCTTCCAACTGTGGTACAGGATATAATTCCACTTTTGTCACCGCATTCTCCTTTCAAAAATCCACACACAATCTTTGTGTTCCATCCGGTTTCGGTACCAGTACAACAGGCGAACTCCAGGTACTGCAACTAGACTCAATGATAACATTTTGAAGCATGGAATCAATTTCTTTTTGTACTTGTGATAACTTTGCCGGATTTAATCTATAAGGTTATTGCCTTATTGAAGATGACATTTCTATACATACATCATGTAAAGCTAAATGTGTCTTTCCAAACTTATTTCCACAAATAGGTTTGTGTGACTGCAATAGCTTTTCCAAATCACTTTGACACTTGCTTGGAAGGTAACTCAATATTTCATTTAAATTTTTAAGCACCCCCTCATTATCCAGTTTGATTAGAGGAAAATCAATTTCAGAGTCCCGCACTTCTAACTCATTCTCATCATTCACCATCGCTAACACCTCTTTTTGTTCCTCTTCCCTGTCAAAGTACTTTTTAAAGCATATTTATATGACACACCCTCTGCTTTTTTCTTCCACCTGGAGTATTTATTAAATAATTTACTTCATTCAATTTCTTTTCAATCCTGTAAGGCCCACTAAATCTTGCATTTAATGAACCACCTAGTACTGGTAAAAAAAACTAGTACTTTCTCCCCAGAAACAAAACTGTAAGTTTTAGCTTTCTTATCTGCTTTCACTTTCATCACTTGCTGTGATATCTTTAAATGTTCCCCAGCCAACTCACATGTTCTGTTCAATCTTTCTCTGAAATTTGATACGTAATCCAGGAGAATAGTTTCGGAATTTTGACCCACCAATTTCTCATGAATTATCTGAGTCCCCATATCTCATGACCATAAACCAGTTCAAAAAGGCTAAAACCAGTCAATGCATTAGGAGCGTCTCTAATAGCAAATAACAAAAATGGAATTCCTGTATCCCAATCCTGTGCATAATCCTGACAGTATGCTCTTATCATAGTTTTTAAAGTTTGATGCCATCTTTCCAAAGCTCCTTGTGACTCTGGATGATAAACTGTTGACTTAAACTGTTTCATCCCCAAACTGTTCATTACTTCCTTAAATAGCTGTGACATGAAATTTGACCCCTGATTTGATTGTATTTCTTTAGGTAAACCATATCCTGTTAAAAAAAAATTAACTCCTCCACAATCTTCTTAGTTGTAATATTTCTTAAAGGTATCGCTTCAGGAAACCTGGTAAACACATCCATTATTGTCAATAAATATTGATTTCCACTTTTAATCTTAGGGAGGGGTCCTACACAATCAATCATGACTCTGGAGAAGGTTCTTCAAATGCTGGTATTGGGATTAAAGGCGCCATCCTAACCACTGCTTGTGGTTTTCCTGTTATTTGACATGTATAACAGGTTCTACAGAATTTGACTACATCCCTATGCAATCCTAGCCAAAAAAAAACTTTCCTAATTCCTAAACGTTCCCCCATTGGAATTTCATGAGCAATTCTCGGAATCTCATTTCTATGCCCTAATGGAATAACAATCTGATGCCCCCGCACCCCACACCCGCACCCCCCCACCGCCTTCATTTGCTGACACATGATCCGACCACCACTTTCTCATTAAAATACCTTCCCGAAGGTAATAACATACTGGAATACATGTTGCTTCTGTTTCTGAATAAGCTTTCATGAAATTGCAAATCATTTTTCTGTAATTCCAATAACCGAGTTAAACATTTCAGCTGAATTGTCCTGTATTCCTTCCTTTCGAACAATGTTATCAAACACAGTGCCAGCTAATTGGATTTCAACACCTTCTTCTTGCCTTTGAACTGCCTGCTTATCTTGTTTGTCTTGTTCTTCCCGATGAGCCTTTGGTCTCGTTATAACACAATGAGGAAACAATCCAGCATGTTCCTTCTGTAACACCTGTCAAAAACACTTCTACAGGCTGCTCAACTACCACAGTATCACCCATATTTCTGATCCAGCTATATCATTACCCAGAATAAAATGAACCCCTGCAATGGGCAAGTTTTCCACCACTCCAACTATAACTTCACCTACCTTCCATTTGCTCTTTAAAGTTACCTTCCACAACGGAATAGATTTAGCATCTCCATGAACCCCACTTATTATTACCTTCTCCTGCAATACTCCCTTTGAACAACAAATATCACTATCCCACAACATTAAGGATTGACTAGCCCGTGTCTCTTATTAAAATTTTAACATCTTTACCGACTCCACTCTGTACACATGGAAAGACTTTCCCTTCATATACAAAATCTTTAAACATTTTTGCAACCTGCTCCTCAGAATTCTCTTGAGTTAACTGTGAACATGTCCCCACCTCTTCACCTTTCACTGATTCTCCATTTCACCTGTACACAAACCACTGGTTTCTCTTGTGCCTGAACCTCAGAAGCCACAGTACTTTTGCTTCTAGAGCTTTTCTGTACCCCTACAATTCCGACAGATTTTTCCTGCAATCTCCAACACACTGAATTTGTGTGCCCCACTTTAATACATTGAAAACGCCTCAATTTTTGAATGTCACTTCTACCTTCAGCACCTTCCTTTTTATTCTGAGAAAAAACTTCCTGGGAACTTCCAGCTACTCCTTCTCTTCCCTGACTACCTGCCTTCCTTTCACCTTCCCACTTTTATCCTTCTCCAATTTGAAAGGGTGACAAAAAAAACGGTTTAGGTCTATGAGCTAACTCATAATCATCAGCTATCTCTGATGCTTGTCTTACAGAATAAACCCACTGTTTCTCCACGTGAGTTCTCACTACTGAAGGGATTGAATCTTTAAATTCTTCCAAAAGAATTACTTTCCTAAGAGCTGCACAAGTTGTTTCTATTTTTAACGCCAGTATCCACCAGTCAAAATTACTTTGGTTTACTTTTTCAAACTCAATATAAGTTTGCCCAGGCTGTTTTCTCATATTCCTAAATTTCTGCCTGTATGCATCAGGGACTAATTCATATGCACTCAAAATAGCCTTTTCACCACATCATAATTCACTGACATTTCTTCTGATAGCGAAGCATATACCTCAAGCGCCCTACCTAACAACTTAGACTGTAATAATAATGTCCAGTTTTCCTGTGGCCATTTCATCTGTTTAGCTAGCTTCTCAAATTAAATAAATAATGCTACAATATCTTTTCCCTCAAACTTTGGAAGAGCTTGTACAAATTTAAACATCTCCCCACTGGATTCTACTCTAGAGATAAATCCTTCCTCACCTACTAGCATCTCTTTTTTAACTTCCAACATTTATAGTTGGAATTCTCCCTCTTTTTCTCTTTCCTCCTTCTCCATCTTCACAATTTTTAATTCCCTTTTAAAAGCCATTTCACTGTCCTTTGCTTCAAATTCAAGCTTCTTCAGTTCCTTTGTTTGTTCAAATTCAAGCGTCTTAATTTGTAACTGAAGTCTCACTACCTCCAGCTGTGACTCACTTGTGTCAGGTTTAACTTCCAACTGTAGACGCTGTGCTATACTTTTAATTATATCTGATTTCCTGGCCCCCGCAGGTAATCCCAGTTTTAACTTATCTGCCAACTCTATTAACTTACTTTTGGTTTTTTTTTCTAACCCAGAGTTATCTCTACTACTCCCAGACAAATCTTAGCAATTGCCAAAGCCATCTTGCAGTCTTACAACTTCTAAAATACCTCCCCAACTCCTGAATTAAAAGTGCTTCTCGTACTCGTAACCTTAAGATTCACTAATTCCAAACCAATTATGGAATTAGAAATATAATCCCCGACGAGCCCCCAATTGTTATGAGACAGCCTTTGTTAAAGCTGAATTATTTAAAAATCCCAGAGGGAAACATTAAACAACTGTCATAACCCATATTTTTAAGTGGAATGTTTGAGATGCAACTCTAAATTCAGGAATCAGACCACCGGTTCTCGAGAGGTTTTATATTAAACTAAATGAAGCATTTTATTAATTTACACAAGTTAAATATATACACATGGCTACAAATTACTACTATCATAACTTTAAGCAAATTCCCAGACTAATCTCTATTAAGGCAACAGCAACCCATAGACTTAACCACATACCAGGCAAAGCATTTTCACCTTATGAATTTAAAATGAGGTTCCTCTCACTTTGGTTCCTGTGGAGACAGTTGGAGGCTTACAGCTGCTTTGATCTTACATTGCCTCTGCCCTGCTGTTATGAGACAGCCTTTTGGTAAAGCTGGGTTATGTCAAAATCCAGAGGGAAACTTTAAATAACTGTCATAACCTAAATTTTTAACCTATATGCAACTCTAAATTCAGGAATCAGACCACCAGTTCTCAAGAGGTTTTATATTAAACTAAATGAAATATTTTATTAAGTTACACAAGTTAAATACATATACATGGCTACAAATTACTACTATCATAACTTTTAACAAATTCCTAACTATTCTCCATTAAGGCAATAGCAATCCATAGATTTTTAAGCAGACACCAGGCAAAGCATTTTCACCTTACGAATTCAAAATCATGTTCCTTTCACTTTGGTTCCTGTGGAGACGGTTGTCGGCTTACACAGCTGCTTTGATCTTACATTGCCTCTGCTTGCACACACAAAACTGCTGAAGTTATACCTAGCACAGCTCATTGAATGCAAATTCTCATTGCATCACCAGTCTCTTCTAACAATAAAACACCTTTCATAGAGCCAATTTTATTAGTAATATAAACATATTGCTTGGTCTCTGCTCGCTAGGCACCAGATTTCACTCCCCTTCTTGAATGCTCTATTCAAAAAAATGCAAATGCATTCTACTGCTCTTGCATCTCAAAAATCAAGGCACCCAGATTAGTTGCCTTTAATCTAATTAAGACACACCCACAGACTAAACCCCTATTTTAAAAGAAAAATATTTTCCAATAATATTATATACATTAATAGCTTCATGACACTCAGTGCCTCAGTGGGATTACTAATGTAAATTTTGAACTCAAGTATCTGGAATGAGACTTAAGTCCATGACTTAAGAGGCACGAGTGGTATGACTGAGCCACAGCTGACATGTGAATGTAAACTTTCCAAGGTTCAGGGGGAAACTAGGGTACCTAAGAAATATCTTTCCCAATGGCTTTGACAATGCATGAGGAATGGACAAGTTACAGTTTAGCACATATCTTACTGGCCATGATTCCACAGCTCAAAAGCATCCCGAGTGTCAAATTTAATTACTTTAGTCTGGGAGATCAGGGGTTGAGCATGTGGGGGATGATAATGTGACACTGATGTAGCAGGAATTGTTTGATGTTGGTTGAACAATAGTCAAGCTTACAAGTAGTGAATGTTGCCGATGGTGATTCAAGTGAAAAGTATTTCAATGTCCAGCATCAGTATTTTTTTTAAAACTCTGATGAGCATAAAGCAAAAGAAAAAACATTGAGGACTTACTAAGCTACTCCAGCTTGATTCTCTTTGATTTGATTACTGTTTTAGAACTACAAAAGTGGCCAGTGTCTTCAATGCACTATACCAAATGGACAGTGGAAGCATTTTCAATGTATATTATTCCTTTTAGTCAGGGAAAAAGCCGTTAGGAAAAACCTTCTCATTCCAGTTCTTGGAATCCTGCCATATTGACTACCAAACTTGGAAAATGGCCAACTTATTTGACGTCAGTAACAATTCTTTGAGTCAGTGAGTGCTTTCATAGGCTGCAGTTATTTTACAGAAATAACTCTGCATAGAGTTTGCGAGACTGCTGGTCTGGAGCAGCAGCAACATTCTGTAACTATCTTAAAATAGAAGAAAAGCTTTCCAATGGCTGTATTGGTAGAGATAGTATTAGCCCTGTGGTGGCAAGGTCCAAAGCCCAATCCAGATATGTACCAAGTTATCTGTTCTCAACCAGGACAGCAGCACGGACATGTGGCCTCAGTGTTTTGGAGTTGGAAAAGGAGGAGGAAATATTCCTCTATTGGATGCGATATGCTCCATGACTGACCAGTTTGGCAGCACATATCTGGGCTCAGATGTGAAAAATGGTCATTTGGGCCATTGGTATAGGTAGAAGGAAATCCAGGTTAAGTGTCATTTTCATTTGCAGAGGGGAGAAAACTGGAGAAGAGAAGAGACTTTGACAAAACATAGAATGAGCAAGGGATTTCATGCTATCCAATCGATA
Source organism: Cetorhinus maximus (assembly GCF_964194155.1). Classification (NCBI taxonomy): domain Eukaryota; kingdom Metazoa; phylum Chordata; class Chondrichthyes; order Lamniformes; family Cetorhinidae; genus Cetorhinus; species Cetorhinus maximus. The sequence goes on from NC_135893.1 coordinate 101,468,698, forward strand.
AAGTGGTACATGCACCGTTACACAGTCGCCCCAATTTTCTAGATACCTCCCACAGCTAAGAGAACAAAAAACAGTTGTTATGATTTTATTGTTGCCACTTACTTCTATTTTGATTGAAAAATTGTAAGGGGCTGGTTTAGCCTTTGGTGATCTAAAGTGTGCAAGTGTGGCAAAATTAAAATCAAAATAATTCAGTACACCTAGGCCCCACTCCACCACCGGAAGCGCACCTAGCAATCTTACCTTGTCCTTGCCCCAAATCCCAATATTGGACTTGTTTATGTCAATTGTGTGGCTGTCCAGGCTACTTCCAACATCCATTCATGGGAGCAACTGCTTCCCAGAGGTATCATTCCACTCTATCCAGGGAGGGGGCTTGGGAGATATGGACCATTCCAGCTATTATTTTTAAATAAAGTTTCAGTTTTGAATTTTCTGCTTTCCTTACAGCAAATCATTCAATGTGTGATCAATTGCCGATGGCAAAATGTCTTTTGAACTATTTTGGCACCACTCCCACTAGGATCTGATCCAGGCACAAAAATACTTAAATTTCCAGGTGAACTCTAAGCTGGCAGAACTGGCATGATTTCTAACTGGTGGCATCATCTCGCCAGCCCTGTCTCTTTTGGTGGTGCCTGTAAGGTATGGGTGAGTGCAGTGTCCTTGCAGAATTTTGGGACGTAGAAAAGAGGGGCAGGGGTTCAGCAGAACTGAACCCCACCCTCCCCCCTTCCAACCCTAACAAGATCTTATCTTTAATTTAGCTTTTAATCACATTTATTTAACATTCTTTGGTGCCACTTTCACTGCAACTAAAACAAAATTGGAGAAATTCTGTACAATTACTACACTCCCTCACTTAGCCCTCTAGCCAACCAACCTACACTGCAACTTTTAAATTTGGTATGTTTCTCTTTTCTAGCCCCTGAGGTAATTTCATACCAATTACTACACAGTTAACTTCTATGTGCCTCAGTGACAAGCCAAAATCCCTCAAAGCAACTCTGGTGTATTAAATTATACACATCAAAAGCATGAGCAAACAAGCTGTTTTGTTGCACCAAAAGATAATGGTTCTGCCGGATACAGCTCAACTTGCCACCCTCCAAGCTTTTTCTCTTCAAAATATCATTTCCTGACAACATTCATTCTTAAGCAGTTATGACCCAATGAAACATGCAAGATATTCACAAGCAGTTCAGGTCATTTAATAAGAACAGTAATTCTTCTTTGAATGACACCACATGGGGCTGGATTTTCCTGATCTTTCCCCTACAGGGTTGGGGCAGCATGTACGTCCTGACTCTGCCCAGTTTCCTGGGTCAAGGGTGTTAATCATGGCAGGCTGAGCTAGATTCTCACCAGAGACCCCAGGAAGATAAAGGCAGTGCTGCAATAGCACCAAGCTCAGCACAAGAAGAGGATCAAAGGTTAATTAAAGTGAGCACAGGGTCCTGAATGTTAGGCCAAGTATACACTGACGAGCTCTGTTTGAGGGCTTCAACAGGTGAGACATTGTGACGACTGGGAGAGAGTGGCTGGGACTTAGGGTCATTCACATTGCTACCCCTGGCTTACATTGTTCTCTGGGATTCCCCAGAGAACTGAGGAAACAGGGGTAGACAGGAGAAAAATGGGTCAGAAACCTAGGCCCCTCCAGCATTTGCATGTACCGGCTTGGAAGGAATGGCCAGTGATGGTCCCAACAAGGGCAGGAGGGCAAGGAAAATGATGCCATAAAGCAAGACAGTGTTAGGTCTCATTACCCAATTTCACCTCATTTGCTGCAGCTATCCTGGCTCGTACAGCAGATAGTGATACCCAAAGAGGGAGATAGAAGACAGCGTTCTCCAAAGATTTTTAGTTACTTTTCTCTTGATATCATGCAGAACATTTAACAGCATAGAGCTAGGCAATACTGTATAAAATTACAACAACTTCTCAAAGCAGAAGGCTATATAAAAGCAAAACATGTAACTAAGAGCTAAATATAGATATTACAGGTTAAAAAAAACCAAAGCAAAATCATGGGACAATTGTTCCCTGGTGCATTGCTCATGGCAATACCTCGACCAGAGTCAACTTGCCTTTTTTGAATTTAAACAAAAGCTTGGGGGATAACTGTTCCCTGGCGCATTCTCCAAGGCAACACCTCGACCAATCAGAATCCATTTGCCCAACCAATAGCACCGTTTTCTCATGCAGCATAAATTGTTGTTACCTTTGAGATTTGGTATTCTGGCATCTGTCTTGATAAGTGCAAGACGAAAAGTTTCAACAGCATGTCTCTGCTTTCAGCAATTTCTGTACTAACTTCTGTACAGCAAGTTCTGTATTAACAAACTACACAGTAATAAATCCAAATCTCAGCTGATGTTTTGCGTTTGTGCTTATATTGGAAAGCAGACTGTGAAGAAATATTTTCTTCATTTTTTATATTTGTTTCCAAGCCCTTCATATTGCAGGTTATTGGATGTGTAAAGTCATTAACATTCCACTCGGTGGAGTTTCAATATCACCTATGCCAGAGTTATTGCCTTCAGCTTCCCTTCAATAGACTAGCTAATAATCATCCAAATGTAATCTAATATATACTTACAATGCCAAATCCACACAGAATTCGATTGTAATGAACCCTTTAATCTATAAGTAAATGAAATAGAAAGCACTACAAGGTACTCAGTTGAAGTTACATAACACTGCTTTCAATTCATACCATAGTACCTCAATTTACAAACTGTTTGTTACAAAAAATATCACCTCTCGTTCCGCCAGAATTTTTATTTTGATAGGTGGTGGTATTCTCGAACCTAGACAAGATGAACCCTGATAAAATGAACTGCTTTGTGAATACCCATGATTTCATATTAATTAGGTTTTCCTACTTCAGTTTCTTTTCAGACGGTGCGGACACTTTTCCTATTAAAATACCAGAAACCTATAGTTTGTATCACATAGATGACGAGGAAAACAACAGGGTTATCATCAAGTGCCTTCAAATCAATTTATACTTAGATTCAGAAAGGAGCTTTTCTTAAAGCTCGGCAGAGTAGAATCATTCGGTACATTTTAAATGCAATTTTAGTTAAAGGTTTACTTTACTGCTACTGCCAAGTGTGCGAGAACTGTGGACTGGGAGATACGTTGGCCTTACTACAGCATTAAACAAATGTGGAAGTAGCTGTGACTGAGACTTTATGAGATTCCCAAATAACCTGAAAAGGCAGATTGGTGCTGCATTCTCTACTTACTTCTCTTAAGAGGCAACAATTTAATTAAAATATAAATTCCATAATCACACCTTCTAAAGAGACCACTCCTAAAATATTTATGGCCCAGATGGACATTGTGCTTTATGTCAATTTGAAAGAAGTGGAACCCAGGAAGTTAATCTCTCCATGAAGGGCCTTAATCTTCATTGGAGCAAATTTTCCCATATAAAGCATAATAAACATAATGAGCAGAGTAAAGGGGATGTGTACATTTTACAGATTATTAAATCTCCTCATCTAACAGAGAAGCAATAAAGTTTATGTAAAAACCAGATACCCGGCACCACTGAAGAAAAGCGAGCAATTGGCAGAAATAGATTTTAATACTCATGGCCATGTGTGTTACAGAATTCTGTTGGTATCGCAGAGTCAAATGTAGTAAATATAAGCCAAAGGATCCTGAAATTCTCCTTTGAAAAGGTATTTAAAATGTAATTGTTGATTTCAACTAGGTAGATTTTTAATGGAATCTGGAAACCAGAAACAGTCTTCCAAAGCTCATTAGTTTTTCCTTTGCAAGTCACATTGGCAGAGTCGTTTACCGCTATCACATTTCTCTATTGTGCAGAACTTGTAAAAATGCAGTACAAGTATGAATGAAAAGGAAACAATGGCTAGTCCTATTTCTGTAAAAACGTGCTCATGTATAATTAGAGACAACACTTGGAACTCCTTCAATGGTCTAATGGCTAAAAGCACCATCAGGTATAGTACAAGCTATAAAGACTGGCAGATTTCAGGTTTGAATGGTTACATTTTGAGCTGTAGTTGGAGGGTTACAATTGTTTTTAGCACCTTATGGCAAAGGTGCGGGTGGGGGGCGGGTAGCAGGAAATTATCCTGAGTTGCTGTCTCCAGTGATATCTGTTGGAGAAAGTGTGTGCGCATGCCTGTGGATGGTTTGTGTTCAGCTCCAGTGTCCTCCATTATTGAATAGTCTGTCAACATCAACTGTCTGTGCTCACATGAGTTAGAACCAAGGAACTGTACCCTGCAATAGCTACCGTCTTTTGTATAGATGAGGGTGGGCCATTTAGGAAGACTGACAATTCTAGTAACTGCATTAAACATTTCTCAACATTAAAGGCACTTGCACAATATAAAACTAAGAGCTTAGTTTTTATTGCAGATTCTAAAAGGTCACGGTGAGGACAAAATTAGAAACTGTGAACAGACATTAATAGACTCAATCTACAAGGACAGACATGATGTGTTCTGGGCGCTGAGTCAAACAGTCAGGAAATGATAAGGAGACTTACAAACACAATAAACTAGTCAAGAAAGGATGGAATAGTAATTTACAAGATGACTTAATGGGTTAACATGCTATATATTAATTAAGATTAACCAGAACATGTTGGCAAGTTATCATCACGACACCAAGGCATTACCAACAGTATAAATGGCTCAATGCACAAAACCCTCAGGGGATTTGAACTTCTAGCTTGAACCAATGTAAACAGAATAGAACTACGAGCTTACACCTTTTCTTGCTGATTCCTCCCTTGGGCACCTGTCTATATCAGTAATTCTTGGTTACTGTATGTGCAATATGATTAAAATGCATTAAACCAAGGTCTCATTGCTACCTTGGTTTCAAGTGTTTTTAGTAGAGTTTGGATTCAATTACCCTGTTAAAACCCAATGTCTATTTAGGGTCAAAAATATAACATTTGAGAGCGAACATTTAAGGGGAGGAAAAATGACAATAGCCAACACGCTTTTCCAATTTTTATTCTCTTTCCTAAAAAAGTTTATTTTTAAGAAAGCTACTTTTCATTAGGAATTCAGGAACAAGTAGGTCAGGTAAAAATATTTTATCTGCAATTAACACAAGTGGGAAGAATTGAAGCAGGTAGGAAACAGCTGAGCTGGTAACAAACACCCCACGTGGGCTCTCCTGGCAACAAATCTTTTTTGATCACGTCAACTTTTCATTTTGTGATAAGGAGAAAGCACAGAAGATAATTGAAAAAAGAGATTAAATTTACTTTGCAGTAACAAAAGCAACCCAATTTGTTTATTCGGTCATCCTGCTTCCTGCTATTAAGTACAGCACCTTCTGCTTTTCCTGCTGAAGTTTGTTAAATTGCTTTTCTGGTGTCACACAGTAGGAAGTGCAGTATTGCTGAATGCGTTTACTTCTTTGAAGTATTGCCAGAGAGGTGGGAAATAGCTTCCTTTGATCAAACAGCCACACAATGCCAACCTTACCTTGAAGAGCCAATAGGCTTGGAAGGAATGTGTGCATACTTGAAATATACAGAATATGATTTAAGAATTTCCAGCTTGTTGCTGTATTTATTTACCCTCAGACAAAATTTCCAGCTCTATGAAATTTGGCATTTTTCGGGATTCCTACCATTTGAAGATCTCAAGTAATCCTGTTGTGCCACAGTATCACAGTATCTTTACAGTGCAGAATGAGGCCATTTGGCCCATCGAGTCTGCACTGGCTCTGAAAGAGCATTCCACCTATTCCCACTCCCCTGCCTTGTCCCCGTAACCTTGCACGTTCTCTCTTTTCAGGTAGCAATCCAATTCCCTTTTGAATACCTCGATTGAACCTGCCTCCACCACCCTTTCAGGAAGTTTGTTCCAGGCTCCAAATGTGCAACCTGCATATCTGTTTCAGAGGTTTTGACTTCTTAAGGAGTCAGACTTCAGAGCCAACAGAAAGTGGAGAATGAAGTGAAGAGTTGTGGCTCGTATAGTGCATGGTGGATGTTACAATTCAACGGAAGCATTTGCTGAACTCAAATATTTCTTTAGTGCAGAGAAAACAAACAATTCTATATTGCATGAAAATAGACTTCATTCATATATATGGGAAAAACAGCTTTCAATCATGGAGCTCCAAATTCTAAGAGTTAGGAAGATTCCAATGTTGAAATGATTAGGCACCATTTTGGGGGAGGGTTGAATTCTATGAACATAGCTATGTTAATTTTTGCATCATTCTCAAGTCATTAGTGTGGTTAATAAAACAAGGACATTTTCCACATTACTTTGATGAACAAGCACTAGGAGTTGGTAATGATTTTGGAGCCACCAGAGGATTTTGCTTAATATGCAAGAAAAGGCTGGAGTCAAACAAAGCTACGATTTATAGCAAGGCTAAATGTTGTCAATTACTGGCCAGCAAAGAACTCTTTATACACATGTAAAGAGGGATTTAGTTAATGGAAACAATACACTATTCCTGTTTGGGCAACTTGTCCCAGGACAAAGAACAACATAAAACAATTTCCTGTATTGAACAAATCTTTGTTTTTTATAGGTTGATTTTTAGCAGCATTGCTCTCAAACAATTTAACATCAGAGCAGAGTTTTGATGTTCATAACGATCCACTTCCAAGTCAAAGAGCAGAGTTAGTAGGATAGGAAGAGGGAATCATTGGAAGTTTACGGCACAGGAAGAGGCCACTTAGCCCATTGTGTCTGTGCCAGCTGAAAAATGAGCTACTCAGCTTACTCCACTTTCCAGCATTGGGTCCATAGCCTCGCAGGTTACAGCACTTGAGGTGCAGACATCTTTAAAATAAGTTGAGGATTTCTGCCCCTACTACCCCTTCAGGCAGTGAGTTCCAGACCACCACAACCCTCTGGGTGATTTTTTTTTTCTTATCTTCCCTCTAATCCTCCTACCAATCACTTTAAAGCTATGCCCCCTAGTCACTGACCTCTCTGCTAAAGTAAACAGGCCCTTCCCACCCACTCTATCCAGGCCCCTCACAATTTTATACATCTCAGTTACATCTCCCCTCAGCCTCCTCTGTTCCAAGGAGAACAACCCCAGCCTATCCAGTCTTACCTCATTGCTGTAATTTTCCAGTCATGGCAGCATCCTCATAAATCTCCTCTGTACCCTCTCCAGTGCAGTTACATGCTTTCTGTTGAGGTGACCAGAACTGCACACAGTACTCAAGTTGTGGCCTAACTGATGTTTTATATAGTTCCAGCATAACCTCCTGTTCTTATATTCTATGCCTCAGCTAATAAAGGAAAAGATTCCATATGCCTTCTTAAACACCTTCGTGACCTGTCCTGCTACCTTCAGGGATCTATGGACATTCACTCCAAGGTCCCTCACTTCCTCTATCACCTCTCAGCATCATACCAGTTATTCTGTCTTCCTTTGCCTTGTCTGACCTCTGCAAATGCATCATCTCACACTACTGAGTTGAAATCCATTTGCCACTTCTCTACCCGTTGATATCTTCCTGCAGTCTATAGCTATCCTCCTTGCTATCAACCACATGGCCAATTTTTATGTCATCTGCAAACTTCTTGAGTTTCAGCAGGAAGCAGGAGTGGAGCACAGCTGTTGGGGGAACATGGTACTGTATTTTGATATTAAAAATCTAGAACTCGAGAAATAGACACTCACCTTTTTAATATCTAATAGCTGCTGTTCTCAGAAATTTGTTTCCCCTTGAACCTGATATCCAATCAGTAGGCCGTACCTGGAAGAACAAAATTGTTTGTCCAATCAAAAAATTGGCAAGTGTCTTCAAAGCACCGGAATTATCATTAGCAAAAAGAATGATAGAAAGACTAGCCAAGTACAACCCAATTCAGTGCTACAACTCCCCGTTTGTGAGGCTGGCACCCATATTCAGTCCCAGACTCAGTTACAGGGTATCAGCATTTAGCTGCAACGGGAGTTGTAGTCAGGCAGTCATCAAAGTGGCAGATGTACCATGGGAGTAGATTCATGGCTGAGCCTCTTGAAGCAGGTAAGTTTCAGCTGCACAACGCAAGTGGAAAACGCAGCCCTCAAGTCAAAGTTCCGCAGGAACAGGGACAGGCCTACGCAGGGAAAATATCTTGACTGCATTTATAAAGTATAATGGCTGATTTTATGGGCAGGTTCTTTTCTGAATTAATTTTATGTAGTTAATATGCAATTAATCATTTTGTCACCCACACTGAATAGGCTTTGCGAGAAAGTAAAATAAATACTCAAAGCAAGAAGTGGGGATTTACAGTTATGCAGTAAGTGATGATGTCAACTGAGTATTTTTGTATAGTCAAAAGCCGAGGATTAAATTATCAAAATCATTTACACATCAATTCAGCAGAAATCAGCTCAAAGTGACAAACACACGTTCTACGCCTGCAACTTCCCACATTGCTGATCTCAAACAGCTACACACATTGGCACCAAGGAAAGGTTCAAGTCTATCTCAAAAGAGAGAAAAATTGGGAGATTGGTCACTGCTATAGGGTGTTGGATACTATTTGGTAGGTCTTAATGAATTCTTTGTAGTCTTAAGTAGGTTAACCATACGTATTTATTAATTACAAGAACTATGTACATAAATACAGTAAAGGGTTCAAGCTAGGCACCGTCTCCATGCTTGCTTGTGCACACTGCTCTGTCCAACACTAGACTGACCCCCTAGGTGCAGGTCATGTGTTCTCTTACATCACAGTGTGGACGGTACTGTACTAAGTCCCACATTAATCTTATATGTGCCAGACCCTTATATTATACTTTCCCCCCAAGTCTTTATCCAATGTATTGCAAGTTATTCTATTTACCCCATGTATTTACATCGTTATTACTACCCCATCTTCCCCCCCATCCCCCTTCGGTTCAGCCGGTTTGGAGGCCTTATAACCCTGCCATATTGCATTCACAATGCTGTTGGAGGAGTGATAAGCTCTGCCATTCCAGGTAAACTTTGTTGATTTGGATGTTGTTCTTGCATCCGGATACCTTCCTCGACGTCTCTCCACTGTACTGTGGGAATGGGCGATCTAGGGATGAGGAAGAGACAACACCTCTCTCCTGACTGTACCTTTTGGAGTGCCAACCAGGTAGGATTGAGGTTGGTCATCCTCCTTCCTGATGATAGTACCACGCCCCCTTCTCTCTCAAGGTCTTTAATCCAGACCTGGTCATCCTCTTGTAGTTGTGGCAAGTGTCTCATGCGGTACCTTTTGTTGCTTCTGCCTGTAGGGCTGCTCTCTTGCTTGAATGTCCTGGTAGTCCTCGGTTACCAACCCTGGTATGAGCTTTTTCAACAGGATTGGAAGTTGTGTGCTGAGTTTCCCGCCCATTAGGAGCTCGGTTGGGGACAGGCTGCAATGTAATGGAGTGGACCTGTAGGTTAGTCGTGTTGTGGGAAATCCTCATCCTTTTTTAGGAGGGCCTTTACAGTATGGACCCCACTATGGGGAGTTGGTACGGTGGTGGGAAAGTGCATGGAATACTCATTTGAAAATTGTTGGCTGTCTGATCTTGTCGTGGCTCATGAACATCTCTCAGTGCCTTAATTACTGACTCCGTGGTAGTCGTATATAGTTGCTTCACCTCAACCAATCTGGGAAAGTAATCCATCACTATAAGGAACGATTTGCTGTTGAAGCCAAATAAGTCGATGCCCAGCCTCTCCTAAGAGAACTGTGTGGGTATGAGGGGCTCTCTTTGGTGTTGCAGTACACACACTTGACAGTTTGCTATGGTGTCCTCAATTGTCCTGGAAATGCCTGGCCACCAGAAAGCAGGTTGGGCGCATCCCTATACTGGGTGATGCTCAGGTAGCCCTGGTGTATTTTTGATGGATCTCTGGCCGTAGGGAAACTGGGATGATTAGCCGCTCATTTTAGATCAGCGGATCGATCGTCTATGACAGTAAATTGTTTTTGTTGTTCAAACCTAACTTTCATGGTATCACTGTTTGGTCTCTGTTGTGGTCACTCTTGTTGGCTGTAATGGCAAATGCAGGCACACTCCTCATCATGCATTTGTTCCTGGTGAATCTGTTGGAGTTTACTTGTGGTCACTGGTAGGTGTCTCCTTGTCAACTGGGAGTATGCTTGCAGCTCTTTGATGGGACTGACATCCTGTTTTGTTGGAAGGCCCACTGTGGCCCTGGAAAGTGTGTCTGCCATTGTTTGGTTTTTACCTTGGACGTATACCGTCTTGTAGGCGGAATCTCTGGATTCTGGGAGGCATCTTTGCTAGCTCCTTCTCTTCCAGAAATGAGACCAGTGGCCTATGGTCTGTTCGATTGTGACCTTGAAGCCGATGATACAGTCTGAAAACTTCTCGCATTCCCACGTGACTGCGGGGCTTCCTTTTCTATGACGGCGTATCTCGTCTCAGTGTCCGACAGCCCTCAGGAAGCGTAGTATAGAGGTTGGCGACTTCCATCCAGTTGTTCCTGGAATAGGACAGCTCCAAGGCCTGTGCCTTGAAGCACCTGCTGCTATGGCGGTGGATGAGTCGTTGTGGGCCAGAATGTCGGTGGGGAGCAGTATCGCTTAAATGCAAGTGAATGCTTGCTCTTGATGGGAGTCTCAATATCATATCTGGTCTTTCTTAAGCAGATGCCTCAAAGGTTCTGTGACCTGTGCCAAATTTGGCAAAAATTTTGCCAGCTGGTTCACCATCCAAGAGTTGCTGGAGGTCTGAAATTGAGGATGGATTTGGGAATTTGCTAATAGCTTTAGTTTTCTATGGGCCCACTGTGATGCCTTCATTGCTGGTGATGTGGCCCAGGAACCAAATTGATGTGAACTCATTTCTCATTCAGCATCAGCCCTGCTTCCTGCAGATGTTCTAAGACCATTGTGAGTCTCGTCATGTTCCTCCACCGTTGTACTGTGAACTAATACATCGTCCATGTGGCAAATGACTCCCAGGACGCCTTGCAAATCGGCCGACATCGTGCGTTGAAATATTTCCGGTGCTGAAGTGATTCCAAACGGCAGGTGGTTGAAGCAGAATCTACCAAACCGGGTGATGAATGTGGTCAGCAGCCTGGACTCTTCGTCAAGCGGAAGTTGCCAAACGCCGATATGGCGTCCAGCTTTGAAAATACAGTGCTCTTCGAGAGTTTAGTCAGGCTTTCATCCGCCTAGGATATGGGATATACTTCTTTGGCTAAGGTTTTACTGAACTGTGCCAGGCCGACAAAAATACAGATGGACCCATGTTTGTCATCTCGTCAAAGCTGCTGCTGCACGTGTTTCATGAGTGGATGGGTATCCTTCGTGGCATGAATAGGCACACGGGTTTAATATCCTCCCTCAGTGTGATCTTGCATGCTTTTTTCAGTCGCCCCAGTCATGTAAAGAGCTTAGGGAACTCACTTTTATACCTGGAGCCAGACCCTTGTTGACTGACCCTGTCAATTTTTTGCAGAAGGTTAAATTCGACACAGGCTTTGTAGCTTAACAGTGAACAGTCCTGGATATGGACCATGAACAGGGTCTCTCGGATTCTTTTATCCTTGCACCTCAGCGTCACCTGCAGGGTGCCTTTCACCTCTTTCACCTGGAGCTTTATGCCTCCCGCTCCGTACAGGGGTGTCGTGGGCAGTGTCAGCCACTGGGTCACCATCCATGGTTCTCTGTCCGATAAGATGTTACAGTCGTGTCCAATTTAAAGTTTGCCATTAACCAAAATGTCCACATTCCAAAACGAAAATCCCGATCTTTGACCTCACCCAAGAAGCATGGCTGTGTGTCGTCTTGATGTGCAGTCTCAATCTCATGAATACGTTTGGGTCTTCTTAGATGTTTCGGGCTTGCATAATTTGCCAAAGTGTCCAATGCTGTTACATTGAAGGCACGGGGCTGAAATTGCAGAACATTGATCTTGCCTGTGGGGTGCTTTGTTCCACAGCGCTGGCATGGTCGCTCTACTGGTCGGTTAGGATATCGCTTCCCTTGGCTTGGAGTGTCTCTGTTTAACTAACTGGACAGTGGGGTTTTCTTTGTACCATGGTTCGCTTTCTTAAAAATGGACCTGTATGCACCAGGTGTTCAGATAGCTTTCTCGATGGTTGTATCTTCCTTCGCTTGCAGCATACCTGAGTGCATTGTCCGCTACTCCTACAACTATTCTATCCCTGATAAGTTCAGATACTAGCTCTCAACATTCACAGCCTTCAGTCATCCTCTACAGATCATTAATGAATGAGTTGACAGGCTCTCCTGGCTGCTGGGCATGATAATTAAATTTAGCCCTTTCGAGGATTTTGTTAGTTCTTTAGGTTACAATAAACATCAAATGATTTTAGTGCTCCTACAAATTTAGCAGATGATTCGCTGATTCCTTGTCTAGCAATAATGTCGTCCTCTATCGGTCCTAGTGAGTAAAGCAATATGTTAACTTGCTGAGCTTCTGTCTTTTTACACAAACCAGAAGCAATTATGTCTCTAAGGGACCTTTTTCTCAAAAGTCCCCAATTATGTGATTGATCCGGGCCTTGGAAAAGTCCAAATTGATCTGGTAAGATGGTTTTTTGATCCATGGTTAAAAATTTTAAAGTGTCGGTTCAGGTTTAAGTTGTTTGTTGAAATCCAAGAAGGTGCTGCCGTTTGTTTGAAAGGGTTTACCTGCTGCAATGGTGCTCATACTCAGCCTGAAAACATTTTAAACTATGGCTTGGATCGACTAGCTGCAGATTTTTCCATGTCAGCACTACGCTTTAGGGTCGCAAATGTGTAAAGTTCTGACCTTTGCTGGTTTTTAAAGCTGATTCTTTAGTCACAACTTTTCTGAATTAATTAATTTTTCCCCCTTTGGGACGTCACGTGTTCAGACGCTGGCTGGAAATCTGTTTTTCCCAACTGAGTTCTTAAATAACAATCTCTCAACAGTGAACTATTTAGAAGTTTCCCAGGGCTTGCTTTATCCTGGAATTTAAAAGTTTTAGCTCACCTGTGCTAGGTCTGCTGACTCTGCACACTCTGGGTATTGGAGCTGGACTTCCACAGAATTCAATGGAGTCTTCAGCTGCAGTTAGATATTTAGTTCCTGCCTTCAGCTTCCAAGCCTTTCTTTGGAGCTTTTCTCTGACGATTTCCTTCTGCACCTTCACTTTGTGAGCTTTTCTTCAGGGCAGAATGCTTCTTTGATTTTTCCTTCAGCTTTCCAGGATTTTAGTTTGCTTCTGCAGTCTCTGTGAGGTTTGAGTTGTTCCATTCGCTGCTACCATGATGTAGGGTGTTGGGCATAGTTCGGCAGGTCTTAATGAAGTCTTTGTAGTCTTAAGTAGGTTAACTGTATGTATTTATTAACTACAAGAACTATAAACATATATACAGTAAAGGGTTGAAGCTAGGAGCTGTCTCCATGCTTGCTTGTGCATATGGCTCTGTCCAACACTAGACTGACCCCTAGGAGCAGGTCGTGTGTCCTCTTCCATTGCTGTGTGGGTGGTGCTGTACTCAGTCCCACGTTAACCCTATATGTGCCAGACCTTTATACTACAGTCACCACCTGCCTCATTTACCTTCTGGTTGTCAGGTGGTTTTAGAGGAGGCCTGGAAACAGTCATTTTCACAAGAGTACCTGTGTGTTGCTCTGATATTTAAGTTTTGCAGAAAACAAGCATAAAAGAGCACAAAAAATAACACTGTTGGACAATTCACATTAATGTAGTATAATTTTCTTTCCATTAAAATTAAAGGTGGAGAAGTTTGTTATTTTTGTCATACCAATTGGCATGGATTTACATCTAGTAAGCTTGTCAATTTAACATACTACAATTGTAGCAAGTGAACAGTTTGATGATTTGAACCATTTTCAAAGTAATAGGTAAAAGTTACAGTTCCCAAGGAAGATTGTCTTTCAGTAAAGAATATTTTTCTATTCAGATCTTGCCTGTTACATTTATGAGTAAACACACCTTCACCTCCCTCCCAGAACCATGATAGGGCCCCCCTTTTCCTCACTTTTCACCCCACCAGCCTCATCATTCAAAAGATCATCCTCCGCCATTTCCGCCAACTCCAGCATGATGCTGCCACCAAACACGTCTTCCCCTCAACCCCCCCACCACCAGTCAGCCTTCTGTAGGGAACGTTCCCTCTGGGACACTCTGGTCCACTCCTCCATCACCCCCAACACCTCATCCCCTTCCCATGGCGCCTGCCCATGCAATCGCAGAAGGTGCAACGCCTGTCCCTTTATCTGCTCCCTCCTCACTGTCCAAGGGCCCAAACACTTGTTTCAGGTGAAGCAGCGCTTCACTTGCACCTCCTTCAATTTGGTCTACTGCATCCGCAGCTCCCATGTGGTCTCCTCTACACTGGAGAGACCAAACGCAGATTGGGTGACCACTTTGTGGAACACCTCCGGTCTGACCGTAAGCATGACCCAGACCTTCCGGTCACTTGCCATTTCAACGCACCATCCTGCTCTCATGCCCACATGTTTGTCCTTGGCCTACTGCAATGTTTCAGTGAAGCCTAACGCAAATTTGAGGAACAGCATCTCATCTTCCGATTAGGCATTTTACAGCCTTCTGGACTTAACACTGAGTTCAACAACTTCAGATCATGAACTCTCTCCTCCATCCTCACCCCCTTTTTTCAATCCCCTTTTTACTTCATTCATTAGTTTTATTTTTCATCCGCTGATTTTTATTTTTATTTATTTATCCATGGTTTTATCCCCTTTTTATTCCCCCTTCTATCCCATTTTCTATCCTTTTTTCCCCCACCACCGCCTCCTCCCACCACTCCACCCCCCAAAAGGCCATCTGTTACTTGTTCCATGTTGTTCTTTCACTCATGTCACCCTTGTTCTGCCATTATCACATTCTACTTTCTTACCTTTATGCCACTATCAGCGCCTTTTTTTAGTACTACCCATACCACTAACACCTCCTTTGTCCTTTAGTTCATGACATCTTTGTCAATCCCTCCTTTGTCCCCACCTCCCGCTGGCCACCTATCCAGCTCCACCCGCCCCACCCCCCCTTAAACAGTATAAATTTCATCACATTTCCACTTTTCTTCAGCTCTGAAGAAGGACTCGAAATGTTAACTCTGTTTCTCTCTCCACAGATGTTGCTAGACCTGCTGAGTTTTTCCAGCATTTTCTGTTTTTGTTGCTAAAGAATTGCAACTCTGAGTGAAAAAATTCATCTCCTCAGCCTGAAAGGGCTGACTGCTTATTCTGAGATTCCCCGCCCAGGGGAAATATCTTGTCAGCACTTCTAAACAACTTGCTATGAAAGTCTTGTTTTCTCTCAAATTGTTCTATTTGTGCTACTATTGATGGCTAATCTTTTACCTTTCTTTCTATTAACTCAGGGCTCCCTAGTGCTCTGCCCTGTCTCACATTCTATTCCTTCCTCACATTAGTCTCCACTCGATACCCGACAGTATTCATTCTTTCGATGGTTATTCCCTGCACATTAATCAATTTCTTTCAAGCTGCATACCTTTAGTAGCCAAAGTGCTACTACAGAACAATGGCTGAACTACTACATCTGATTTCCTTCATACCCTATTAAGAGCTTGGCATTTCTGTAAACCCATGGGAGAAATAAGAAGCAGTGGTTAGAGGATTTTTAAAAATCTATTATCACTTTGTATTTGTTTTGACTGCCTACTTGCAGTTGCTGTTTTTATACAAGCCAAAACACAATGGAAAATATGGCCGTTAAAGCACTCAAGATAGTTGCAGGATTTTTTTTCAGGAGTATTGCTGATTTAAATCAACATGAAGTTTGGGTTCTCTACAGAAAGAAAATAAGCAAGCAGCTAGAAAATAAGGTTACCCACCCCAGTAAGGAACAACTGATTAAGCCGGTGTATAGAGATATTAAATAATTGTGTTCAGGGCGAGCTGTGGAAAGTCTTCTAATTACATTTATTTAAGAAAATCTTTGCCTCCCCCCCACCCCGCACGGCCATTGCAAGACTGCTATAACTTTGTAAACTATATTTCATTGTTTTTAAAGTAGCTATGAATATTGAAAAAAAAAACAGCTTTTTTTTTTGCCAGGCTGTATAGTTTGGCATTACATTAAGAAAATACTGGCCTCTTGAGAATCTTTTGACAGTAAATTTAAACACAGTGAAGTATATTGGCAGGCTCAGGCTGGAATCTTTAACTTACTCTGCTACACTGCCAAACTTTGGAAAGGCTCTTTGGAAACATTATGTGCACCTCTGGCTCACGAATTTCTTTTACAACTAGAAGTGCACAAAATTAGGTTTTCTTGTCTTGTTTCAACAAGGGAGGTGTTGTGCAACTTCACAATCTTACGTTTATAAATGTAACAGCAAGATCTGAATAGAAAAATATTCTTTATTGAAAGTTCTTTGAGAACTGTAACTTAGAATTCTCTACCTCAGAAGGCTGTGAATACTCAGTCATTGAGTATATTTAAGACAGAGATCAATAGACTTTTGGATACCAAAGAAATCAAGGGATTTGTGGATATTGCAGGAAAATGAATTGAGATAGAAAATGAGCCATGAGCTTACTGAATGGCAGAGCAGACTCAAAGGCTCAAAGGGCCAAATGGCCTCCTCCTGCTCTTATCTCTTATGTTATGAAATGCACAGGGCCTGATCCTTAACAAGGTCAAAGATTTTGGAGGTGTTCATGTCAATGGCCGATGACTTACCAAACAGTTCAACAGCAGAGTTCCAAAGGTATGTAACATAGGCAATAAGATCACCAGTGGAATGGCCATACCAAAAAATACATTGCCAATCATGACTTGGACCAGAATTTGCAATGTAATGGATAATTTGAAATTTAACAGCAGCTCCCATGGGCTGAATTTTAACACCCAAAAAGGGTAAGTTGGGCTTGGGTCAAATGTTAAAGTTTAAAAGTCTGAAAACTGACCCCAAGCTGCCCACCTCCAAGTTTATTGAATGCGGGACAAAAGATGGGAAGCCAACCTGCTCTCAGGAGGCCAGCTGGAAATTTAAATATTCTAATGAAGCTGGCAGCCTCTGATTTAAACAGGCTGTACATTTTACAGTGGCCATTCAAGTTTCCCTGGCCTCAGGCAACTTGACAGGTGAAGTGGGGCCGAAGACTGCTTCGGGGATGACACAAATGCCTTTACAGCATTGCCTAAGGGCTAGGAGGGGCAAGAGTGCTTCCTCTTGTGCACCCCCCATCCAACTTTCCCCCACCCCATACTCCCACTCTCCTCCCCTGATCAAAGTCCACCCCAATACCCTGCCCCGGGCCAGGGTTGTCGCTTGGAGCTACCTCCTCCTGTGGCCTACCCTGGAGTCTTCCTCATCTAACTGGAAGCCATGTCTGTCAGTCAGGCTGACCTCCAGGTGGTGAAGCTGTTAAAACTCCACAGTGTTTGGGCCAGCCCAGACATGGGCTAATTAAGGACAGTTAGCCCATGTTTGCAGAAGACATCTCATGGGCAATTTTGGTCTCCCAAGGAGAAACCTGTTGGAAGTGGTTAGAACATGAACAGCAGCCACCTGGAAGAGTAAAACAAAGAACCTATTCCAGGTTGCTACTAATTTACATAACTTCCAGGTTTCCTGTCCAAAACTCTGCCACCCCTCACCCCCCAATGCCTACGAAATCTGCTGCTGTACTATCCAGACCAGTAACTTACTCTATCAATGTTAAGAGGCGTTAGGACGGTATTTAAAAGGGTAAGAAAGGATAGGTAAACATGTTTTAACCCAACAAGGATGCTTAGGGTAGTAGGAAATGTAGGAACAGAAGAGCAGGGTTAAGGTGAAAAGCCATAATATAAGATTAAATGTAATAGAGTTAAACAGAGGGCTTCATGGAGGTTATAGGGTTGTGGAATTCACTTCTAGTGTCAGTGGTTTAGAAAGAAACCACATCCCTTAAATCATCCAGCTATTGATCATCCAGCTCGAGTTTTTGGGATTTTTGGCACCACAGAAGTTACTGCATATAAGAAATCATCTAAGCTCTAAGCAGCAAATGTTCTCTCAAGCTTTATTCATTTTTCTCCTTTAATTTTCCTCATGCAGCCAGCGGCATCACATAGCATCACAACAGCAATCAGAAGCAGCATTTTGTGTTCCTTCAACTCAGTCACTGAGGAAAACTGTAATTTTTCCATCACCACCACAGCTGATATCAACTCACTCAACACAGGTCAGGGAATGGTCCTGGGATTTTCCTGTTCTGTAGAACTTAATGTCACACCATGTAAAACATTTATTCACTCAGATATAGAAGTAGGGGGGAGGGGGGGGAGGTGCGGGAAGGCTGAAAGCTTTATTTAATCACTATAGGATTTCAGCATGCAATACAGAGTAAAAATTCATAACTTCTGCAGGTGATTACACACTATTGTACTGCTCAGCAATTTTCTCACCCTTTTCATTAGGCGGCCACGAACCAATGCTTGCTTGCACCAGTGTTCCAAATGTGAAAGCATTAACCAAGGAAAATATTGGGGTTTCACACACCTGTCACATCATTCAAAATATCCTTAATTTAAAATAAGCTTACCTTAAGCAGAGAGTCCACTGTATTGTATGACCACGTCTATAGCTCAATGTTTATGTGTGGAAGTATCAGCCATTATTAAAACTTAGTGAGATCAGTTAGCTGCAATCAGAAGACAAGAGTTCAGGTTAGTTTAACCTATCCTTTTTGTGCAGAAGTGAACTAATTTTAGTTCAATTGACCTAGATCACTGAAGCTACAAACATAATAAATTCCTCTCTGATCATGATTTATATTTCCAGGTGCACTCAGTTCCCAGAACAGTAAGTACTTTGAAAATAATACATCTTAATATTTGTATAATTTTATCATGACATATGCACTGTAAATATAAATCCATATTGCTAATGATAGTTTAGGAAATGTATGTTACCAGTGGTCAGTAGTAACCCTACATGTTGGCACTGTGCTTACTCATATTCTTCTCTCATTGAGTCTGAAGGTTGTAGGTTCACACCCCACTCCAGAGATTTGAGCACATAATCTAGCCTGACCCTTCTGTGCAGTACTGAGGGAGTTCTACAATGTCAAAAGTGCTACCTTTCAGATGAGTCGTTAAATTCAAGTCATGTCTGCCCTTTTGGGTAAGAGGTCCCACGCCACCTTCTAAAATACAGCAAGGCAGTTTTCCCGATTATCCTGGTCAGCATTTATCTCTCTCTACCACTGGTTTTATGGTGTTACTAAAGGGAAATCCTGTTTGACAAATTATTAGAGTTTTTTGAGGATGTAACTAGTAGGATCGATAAAGGAAACCAGTAGATGTAGTATACCTGGATTTCCAAAAGGCATTTGATAAGGTGCTGTACAAAAGATTAACAGGCAAGACAGGGGCTCATGGAATTGGAGGCAATATATTAGCATGGATAGAGGATTGGTTAATGGATAAAAAACAGTGTGTGCATAAATGGGGCTTTTTTAAGTTGGCAGGCAGTAAAGAGTGGAGTACCGCAAGGATCAGTGCTGGGGTCTCGGCTATTCACAATCAATATTAATGACTTTAGATGAACAGACAGAGAGTAATGTGTTTAAGTTGGCTGATGATACCAAGCTGGGTGGAAAGGTAAGCTGTGGGGACGTCACAGAGATATGGACAGGTTAGGTAAGTGAGAAACAAGATGGCAGATGGAGTATAGTATAGCAATCTTTTTTTAAAAAGGTGAGAAACTTCTAAATGTTGCTTTTCAAAGAGACTTGGGTGTGCTTGTACAAGGAATACAAAGTTAGCATGTAGGTGCAGTAAGCAATCAGGATGGCAAATGGCATGCTGACCTTTATTGCAAGAGGACTGGAGTACAAGAATAAAGAAGTCTTGCTACAGTGGTAAAGGGTTTTGGTGAGGCCACATCTGGAGTAGTGTGTGCAGTTTTGGTCTCCACATTTAAGAAAGGATATACTTGCATTGGAGGTGGTACAGCGAAGTTTCGCTAAATTGGTCCCTGATGATGGGGTTGTCCTGTGATGAGAGGCTGAGCAAATTGGGCTTATATTCTCTGGAGTTTAGAAGAATGAGAGGCATAGTGGTAATATCACTGTACTAGTAATCCAGAGGCCCAGGCTAATGCCCATGGGTTCAAATCCCACCACGGCAGCTGGTGGAATTTGAATTCAGTTAATACACCTGGAATATGAAGCTAGTCTCAATGATGGCAACCATGAAACTATCATCGATTATTGTAAAAGCTCATCCGGATCACTAATGTCCTTCATGGAAGGAAATCTGCCACCCTAACCCGGCCTGGCCTACATGTGACTCCAGGTCCACAGCAATGTGATGGACTCTTAACTGCCCTTTGAAACAGCCTAGCAAGCCACTCAGTTTAAGGGCAATTAAGGTTGGGCAACAAATGCTGGCCTGGCCAGCGACATCCACATGCCATGAAAGAATAAGGAAAACAGTGAAACCTATAAAATCCTGAAGGGGCTTGATAGGGCGGGCACTGAGAGATTGTTTCCATTGGTCAGGGAATCTAAAACACAGGGCACAGTCTCAGGATAAGGGGCCAATCATTTCAGACTGATGGGCAATCTGGTTGACGCAGTTCCTTAGTGAGAACATTCGAAAGTACTTCATTGGCTTTGGGTGACCTGAGGTTGTAAACGGTGCCACAAAGAAGCAAGTTCTTTCTTTAATATTAGAGTGGTGAAAGGGAGTCATAGATTTAGAAAATTAATCCAACACTATGATATACTTGATCATTGAACTGTAGCTAGATATATTTTCAAAAATAATAAAAGGCATTTTTCTTTCCTCTCTTTCATACATCCACAATTTCCATGTGAGTGTCTGTGAGGATATATTCTTCCGATCAGTGCTCTGAAATCAGCCATGTGAAAGGGAATGATAGTTGGTTGAAATAATGCTCTCTCCTTCCCCGTGGACATGAGTGTGGCCTTCGTTTGGCACCTCTCTGTAATGGTAAAGTTCAAGAGTGCTGTGCATGAAGAATATTGGGGTTAGCTGCCACCCATCACCCTGTGGTGCAGTCCAAAATTCAACATTTCTGGTGGTCATTTGCCAGGAGGGCTGTCTTCACATACCAGCTTGATACTCGAGTATCTACAGTTTATTTGACAATTGTGAATTGGGTTGGGGGTTGTGGGGGGGCGCGGGAGAAGAATCATCACCATGTACCTTAATCTGTTTTTCTAATTTTCGGCAGCAGCCAATGTGCAAATGAGGTCCTTCCATTAAATCTAGCAGAATTTCGATGTTCCCTGTGTTTCTGTGTTTCCCAGCCGCTACATGCTCTGGCCCCAGCCCTGCAAATATCAGGGCCCATAAACTTCCCAATGCAGCAGATATCAAGGATTCAAATGGGTTCCTTTACAGCTGTGTATTCCAACCTGCCCTGTTTTCTGATCTTCACTGAGCACAGACCTAGGAACATCTCACTACATTTCAAACTAGTGTTGACACATTCAAAATTTGAAGTGAAATTCAACATTCTTCCTTCAGGCTAGCACAATTTGTAAACAAGAGAAACACTGTATTTGCATCTTTTGCAATTAGGACAAATGTCAAACATATGCTGTAATTGCTGCTCCCACCTGTTCCAGATTAAGTATTACTTTCATCCTTAAGAATAAGATGAAAGTAACAATTCTGCCAAAATTTCCTAACAGCTGTGAACGCAAGACTGAAGTTCAAAGAAGTTGCTTTGCAAACTAAAATAGTCTCTGGGTTTCACATTAAGTTTACTGGAGAAATTGTATTTGCCCCACAAACCCTGTGCTGGTGTTGGCTCTGCAAGTGGAATTATACACTCATATCCCCTTTGTCCTTTTAAAATATTTATTCAATTCCCTTTTCAATGATATTGCAGTCTTTATCCGAAACCTTTCCCAATGTGACCCCGTTTGACTGCCCCAGGCTTTGTGTGACCCCAGAATGAAAATTAGAGGGTGGGGTGGGGCGTTTGAGACTTATTCAGCGAGGCTGTTGAAGGGATGTGATATTGGTTCAATTGGGGGAGGGGTGGGGAAACTGCTGGGTTTGCCTTGAAAAAAAACAAACTCCCACCTTTTTACAAGGTGTGGTTGTAACAGCAGTCGGGCTTCAAAGAAGACACAGATTAAGCCATGCCCAACAACAGAGAAAAAACACGAACGTTTAAAGGGGCCTCGCAGCTATCAAAACTCAGTCTGAGTTCCACGGTCGCCATTGCTGCCTTGGAGCTCGTGATCCCCTAAATCTTCTCTTGCAACCATGCCGGGGCTTGAGACCCACTGTTTGGGAACTGTTGCTCTAGCAGCATGCATCACTCCATGTTCCAATAGCCTAGTGTGTGGAAAAAATAGATTGTATAACTTACCCCTTTGATAACCTTCAGTCTCTGTAGTACTATCCATTTCCCAATTAATGGAAGCAATCTTCACATTATTTAGTCTTTCAATATCTATTATAATTATTAAAACCCTCTATTATATTCCCATAATTTAAAGCAATTGGTAAAAAAAGCAGAAGTAATACGAGAAAAAAAACTTTTTCACACAGTGAGTGGTTAAGGTCTGGAATGCATTGCTTGACAGTGTGGTGGAACAGGTTCAATCGAAGCATTCAAAGGGGAATTAGACTCTTCCTTTACAGATAAATGTACAGGGTTATGGGGAAAAGGCAGGAGAATGTGTAACGGAGATATTTTTTCCAATATTACCGTGGGGTACTGTGAAGCAGGCTTGTGGGGGCTATGTGGATGTTTGTGACTAATTTAATTAAATTGAAGACAGTCAGGCTGCAAGGTTTAAATCATCAAAGGCTAAAGTGTAAAAGCAGGTATTTTGAAGTGGAAATGGACAAGCTAAGGTGGGATACACGTAAATACAACATGAATAGAAATTTGCATTAGCAGAATAAGGAGTTGAATTTTTAGCTGTTGAACTTCAAAGAAAAAGAAAAGGAAGTTTTACAACTGGCAAAGATCATAAAAGAATAAAGCGAAGTTATTAAGTTTACTTTTTCCAAAAGTAGTGGCCATAAAGAGAACATGAAAGATTTTTATATTCTGGGAAAGGTAATTTCCAAACAAAGTTAAGAACAATGGGTTAAACATATTTAAGGAAAGGTTGAAAGCTGTATGGGATGTGTGTCCATGTGAGATCTTGAAGAGTTTGCTGTGCCAAGACAGACTTGTGAAGGGAGCAGCCTCTGGCCATCCCAGAGAAATGTCTGATTGTTCCAGAAAGCAAGGTCTTGTGACAAGCCTTGGATTTCCATTGTCGAGTGAGAGGAGAAAGACGCCCTGTGAGATACCTCTTCTATAGCAACAGTAAGTGCCTGTGATAATGTGGCTGGATTTTTTTTTATAGATTAAGAATCTATATGGATTTTTGCCTGGAAAAGGGTTTTTATTTGGGTGTCTGGCTAAGCAGAAATCCTTTGGGAAATATTGTATGATTAAATTTAACTGTGTAACTGTAATCTTGTGTGTTTAAGTGTTCTTTTCTTTTGTTAATAATTGTTTCAATAAATTAAAATAATTTAGTATTTAAAATCTCCAATAGTGGTAGTGGAATCTTTACTTCTCACTTCAGTATACATATTTTCTTGTAATAAATACAAATTACAAATCATTATGATAGCTTGACCAAGTTTCCCTTTGGGATTTTGTCAGCCTGGCAATTACCACCTATCATATTATAACAAATGGCATGAGTTGAACTGCTCACACAGAAACCTGGTGCAGACATGATGGGTCGAATGGCTTCCTTCTGTGCTGTAACAATTCTGTAACAATCATATTCAAACTGGTTTCATTGAGCATACAGAAAGAAAGTGGGAAGGTTCCACATTTGTTTTTCACACACCGTCAAGTATCTGAGCCAAAGCCACAGCATTTACCCAGCAGTTGAGAGATGGAAGGGAAAATGCAACAGAGAGCAAATGACACATTGACTTGTCCAACATGGGAGGTATACAAATGCAAGTGAATGTTATGTTGGAGTGATGGTAGACAAATAAAATGACTTTGTACATAGAAGGGGACAGGCTGTAAAAAGAAAGCGTGAGAGAAATACAGCATTGATGATAGTAGGCCATTTTTCTTTCCCTTCCCCCACGTCAAGATGAATACCTTGGTGGTTGTTTTGGAGGGGGCGGGGGGGGGTGTGTGGCTATATAAGAACATTCTGTTTTGGTCACCTGAATGGTTTAACCTTGTACCTCCTGTGATTGGCCAAAGAGGGTACTGATAAAGGTTCGAGTGTAAATCACCCTCAGCAACTAACAGATGTTTCCAGCTCTAAAGTAAAAAGACAAGGGGATAAGTAACAGAAACATTGTTTTTTTTTTAATTCATTCTTTCATGGGATGTGGGCATCGCTGGCCAGGCCAGTTTTGTTACCATCCCTAATTACCCTTGAATTGAGTGGCTTGGGAGGGCAGTTAAGAGTCAACCATATTGCTGTGGGTCTGGAGTCACATGTAGGCCAGACCACATAAAGATGGCAGATTTCCTTCCCTAAAGGCCATCAGTGAACCAGATGGGTTTTAATGATAACCATTGATAGTTGTTATGGTCACCATTACCGAGACAAGCATTCAATTCCAGATTGATTAACTGAATTTAAATTCCACTAGTTGCTGTGGGAGTTGAACCAGTATGCCCAGAACTTAGGCCTCTGGATCACTAGTCCAGTGACATTGCCGCTACCCCACTGCCTCCCGCCAAATTGTCAGTAACATGAAGCACCAGTGAAGCAAAGGTTACACAGGCATGAAAGAGACAAGGCTTATATTTAAAACCAAAAGCAGTTGTGTAATTAACTGAACGGAATGGTTAAACAATTTATCGTGCTACAGTGAATGGCAGGATGCTGAATGAGTACACATTGAAATGGTGCACAAGCTGTGCCATTTACCACCAATTATCAGGGGCCAATTCTAAACATCTGTAAACGTTTTTAAAAACAAACTAACCAGGTGATCAATTATAGACATTCTTGCAATCAGCTACAAGTTAAACAATAACATACATTCCCACACTTTCACACAATATAAAATAAAAATATATATAAACATATATTTATATATATATATATTCACACACATATTACATATTTTAAAGCTAATATATCTATATTAGCTTTAAGGTGGAAAGGAACATGGGAATCAGACAAAAATGGAAGCCAAGCTAAAGGAACTACTAGGAGGGATGAAGGTTTATACTTTTGGGCATCTTCTGTTTATTGTCACCCTGCATTTGCCACAAAGCAGATATATGTTTTATTCTGAAGCACACAACAATCCTTTAATTTGTGACTGAGTCATAGCCTCTCTGACCAAATTATTAAAAAGAGATTAAATAATTAGCACAAAAGATTTATTTGCATGGACTATAAAATTATCTGTATAAGTCAGATCTTCATGCCTGCTTTGTAGACTTTTAAAAGAAGTCACTTACACAATTTTGTTTTTAAACAAGACATAATAGTAACCAAAACCAGATGAATATTTTATATAGCAATGTGATTTATAGTTCAGATTTCATCACAAATATTCTGTGCCAAAAAGGAATTGTAAATGACTAAAAACCACATTTACTCTATAGCACTGACTGGTAATAATCATGTGTTTCCATTCGGGAGAAACAGGCTGACATGTCTGCTAAAATATCAATAAAAATAAAAAACACACTTTCATCCTTCACCAAGAGATAATATAAAGCATCGTCTTCATTTGCTTCAAAAACTCAGTAAATTGTTTTTTGTGGGTATAAGAAACACATTATGGCTAAACGTGATGTATGGTAAATATCTCGAATTGCACAGTAATAGTAACTCAATCACGGCATCTGTCACTCAGTTACCTGGTTTTGAATCATGCAGTATTCCCAACCATGATATATCTGTTTCATTTAACTTATACAGGTCATTATTCTGCATACCAAATAGAACTACTATATTTTCTTTCATTATTACTTATATACATGCAAGCCACTGTCCAGGATAGTAATGCTGTGTCTGCGTGTGAGACACACCACATTCTTAGAAATAGTAATATTATATCTGATTACTGCAGGTTTATTCGGGATTATAGATAGTGTTGAATCTGGAACTGAAGTAAAACAGCTGAGTTATTAGATGGAGATTTTAAATGGCATGCATAGTTAGTAATTGTTTGCATGGTATCCAACCGCACATTCTGGAAAGATTTAACTATTGTTTATTAATTTCTTCAGATTTAATCCAGTTATATAAAATACAGGTCAATTTGCCAGATGAAAGCGGTAAAAGACGACACTTATAAAAAATTATATTTCTAGTTGTTTGATAGTACAAAATTTGAGTATTGCTGAAAAAAGAGACATGCTGTCAAAGCTTTTCATCTTGTGCTCATCAGGACAGATGCAAGAATGCCAAATTTCAAAGGGCACAACAATTTATACTGCATGAGAAAAAAGGGTGCTGATTGATTGGCAAATGGACTCTGATTGGACGAGGCCTTACCATGCAAGATGCATCAGGGAACAGATATCCTCCAAGCTTTTGTTTAAATTCAAAAAGAGCAAGTTAACTCTGATTGTTTGAGGCGTTGCCATGAGGAATGCATGAAGGAATAGCTGCTCCCTATGCTTTAGTTTATTTGAAAAAGGTGCATTGCCTGGACATGTTCCTTTTGCTTGCAGAGGACAGAGCCCTGCCCATGAATATATGTAGCTTCTAGAAAGCATAAGTGAGCCACATTGTGAGCCCAACTGATAATTTTAAATTGGCTGTTACTGTAATTATTAGCACATTCGTGATTGTTCAATAAGTGCTATCCAATCGCTGAATCACATCTAATGTTGGACACTATGTTCTGAGTTTTGCAAGCATTGGCTGGTTGGGTACAGTCAATACTCTGCGTGTTACAAACACCCAAAGGGACATGTTGCTTGATATGATCCACCAGTCATATCATACCTGGCATCACACCAACACTGAAATTCATATACCACATTACTCATTTGTGTGGTAGGCCGAATATCTTTTTGGCTTGACAGCAGCATCCTGTTAGTGAAGATATCGCTCATGTTGCTACTGCATAGTAGCAGTATGAAACGGTTAGCTTCACCTGTGGCTCCATTTTTGAGACACCTTACCCTTCTCGGGTAATCTGAGGTAGACTGGGCACTTTTCAGGATCAAAGGTTTATGCAATATGCAACGAGCAATGTACTGATCTGGGTAGCCATTATCCTGCAGGATAGCTTTGATGTGCCCTATTTCGCATCAAGTTTGCATAGTGAGCAAAAGGCTTGGGCCCTTTTTATGGGGTAGCCGATAAGGCCAATCTGGTAGCGCATGGAGCTGCAGGAAGTCCATCGTATACATTGACCAGTGAAGGTAGGCTTGTGGTGGACAGTAATAGAGAACCCATTAGCGGATTTCTCAACTAGCTTGTGGAAGAAGATGAGCTCATAAGACTGCTTCATTTCAAAGGTGAATTTTAGTGTGGGATAGAGCACATTAAGATAAGTATTAAGATACTCTGATTGGTTATACATTGTGCAAACTCATGAATGGGTCTGAGTCCACTACTTTCTGTTTTGAAAAGTGCCCAGTCTACCTCAAATTCTCCACTAACAAGATGCTGCTGTCAAGCCAAAAAGACTTTCTGCCTATCACACAAATGAGTAATGTGGTATATGAATTTAAGTGCCAGGTAAGTAGGCCATTCCACAAAACAATTGGTTGATCATATCAAGCAGCATTTGGGTGTTTGCAACAGACAAGAGTGGTGCCCATACCCAACCAGCCAGTATTTATAAAACTCAGAATGCAGTACCCAATATTAGAAGTGATTCTGTGAATGGACAGTACTTACTGAAAAATCCCAAGTGTGCTAAGAATTATACTAACGACCAACTTAAGATCATTGGTTGAGCGTGCATTGTGGCTCACTTACGCTTGCTAAAAGCTACATACATTCATACGCAGGGCCCTGTCCTTTGCAAAGGACATGTCCAGGCATTGCGCCTTTTTCAATTAAACAAAAGCATGGGGAACAACAGTTCCCAGGGGCATTCGGCATGGCAGCGCCTCACCCAGAGTCCACTTGTCAAGCAATGAGCACTCTTTTCTCATGCAGTATAAATTTGTTGTTCCCTTTGAAATTTGGTATTCTTGCATCTGTCCTGATAAGTAAAAGATGACAAACTTTTTGCGGCAAAATTATATTCACCAAATGTAACATCACATCATGGTTTATGAAATATAGATGTCCAGGGTAGCAAGCTGCTATTCAAAGGGGCGGAATCATTCTGCTGGGGAGGCAAACAATTGTCAACAGCTATCAGCCATCAGCCACACTGTATGAAAAACGTAAATTTTGGTGTTACTAAAGTGCCTTCAGGTACACACTTCTGAATAACACATTATTTTGAAACATTTTAAAAATAGATTATAGATAGGCCAAGATACATCGATTTAAAACTGCCTTTTAAATTTCTTGCAGGATTGGTCTTTTTGATCACCTGTGATATTTGAGGATAGTATATTAATTTAAATTTCACAAAAGGTCTCAAGTCCTGGACTGAAAATTTGGATTATAAAGTTGCCTTGAGAACAATCCACCTAAAAAATGGTAATTACAAATAGAAGCAGACTGTGTCACAGTGCTGTGAAATGTCGAAGCAAGAACACAAGGGGAGATGGGATGTGGAATTGCGCCAGGTTTCCCTAGGTCAGTCAGTTCCTGCTACATTTAGGCATGATAGTGTCGAGCAGCAACCAAGCTTCAACTCTCATGTCTACAGTGCTCCTCGCTTGCTGAAATGTCTGAACACACTTTGCACCAAAGAACAGGGAATGGGGAAATTGTGCTGAGCAGGAAGGAAGGAAGATGGAGAGGTCAGGGTGGAGGTGCTGAAGGCACTGTTGAAGACAAGGGCGGTGTGGACCTTTTTTACAGCAGGGAGGGAACTTTCAAAATGGAAGGGGGTTAGATATGGGGAGGGAGAGACAAGGTAAGGAAGTCCAGGGGACTGCAGTATAATGGTTTAACCAGCAGACATCAGTGGTGATGTGGAAGGAATGTGAACAAGAACGAGCATATTATGAGAGAACAGAGGATAGATGTAGAGGTATGAAGCTAGAGGGGTGTAAATTCAGCCAAAGTCACTGTCATCAACCATTAGAGAATGTATAGCACAAACAGAACAGGAAGGAAAATGAGAAGTTAACAATTTTAAAAGTACAGAATATTACCCTCATAATTTTCCTTTTAAACCAGAAAATGACCGAGGGCATACTGATATTGAACTGCAATATGAGTCCAATTTAATCAATAAGAATTATGGGGGAGATAGTGGCAGATGGTGCAATTTGAATGTAAGCAATAATCTGGAATTGAAAGGCTAGTCTCAGTAATGGCAACAATGAAACCATTGTCAATTGTTGTAAAAACCCATCTGGTTCACTGATGTCCTTTAGGGAAGGAAATCTGCCATCCATACCTGGTGTGGCCTACATATGACTCCAGATCCACAACAATGTAGTTGACTCTTTACTGCCCTCTGAAATGATGTGGTAAGCCAGTCAGTTCAAGGGCAGTTAGGGTTGGGCGACAAATGCTGGCCTAGCTTGTGACGCATCACATTCCATGAACGAATAAAGGAATTAAGAGTGTGAGGAAATTAATGTAATGCTGCGATTTGACTCAGTAAAGTTAGTAAGCTGATTCACGTTCTGGTCTGGAAGGGCACATGGCCTATAACTAGGCACACCAACTAAAACTTCATTTAAATCACATATTTGTATAACATAACCCTCAGGGTAACAATTACCTGCAAGTTAGTATATACAGTGGTTCTTTCTTTCTGAATTTAAAGCTCCTGCCCTCTAGCTCCAGTTCATAACCTTCTTCCTGGGGTGAGGGGTCCATGTCAGTGTACAGTTCCAATTGCTGGTACCAGCCTCTGATATTTCATCCAAACAAGCTTCTTCACATGTGAACTTAGGTAATAAGTGTTGAGTCTATTTGACCAAGACCATAACAAAGTCTGAACCCATATTCATAACCTTCAACAGGGGTTACTGGATTTGAGCAAGAACCCCGGGGTGTACTAATTATAATATTTCATTCCTGTCCTGACTGAAATCAGTCAATTCAAGCACAGATCAGGAACCAAGCCTGGAAGCTTCCCAGTTTGTACGGCTCAACACAAAACTGCAGAATGTATTTAAGAAATGGTCACAGACGGTGTTGCTTGGGCACCTCCATTCTAGAACTTTTTTTTGAGGAATTCAGGCGAGGACCAAGGCCCAAAGATCAGGGCACCACCAAGGGTGGAAGGAGTAGGAGAAAATACAAAATAAAGAGCATTAAGTGACACCAAGGTTGTATTTTAAATCCTGCAGAATTTAGGAAGCAAACAGAGACAAAATCCTCTAGGAAAGTCAGTGGAGTGTGCGTGTCGAGTCTGAAAGTAATTCACTTCTCACTCCATGTTAAACAATTGGCTGATTAATCTTTCAACAATATATTGTTTCGAAAAGAAAAATCAGTCACAGTTTGTAATTACCCTTAAGCTGAAAATATCTAGGTGTTTGTAACTCTGAAGACCTCACAGGATAAAAATGCACACTGATCATTTCTGGCTTGAGCACAATCACCTTGCTATGAAAGCACATATTGCCACAAATACATTGTTTGATCTTTAAATCACATGTCATATAAAAATTTCATTATGTTGATAAACAAAACAGAAATACTTTTTATTTTTTGCCCTTGCAGTCACGTGTACCTTGCAACTGTGCTACATTAATTGCTCTAACAAGCAGCAAAGCAATTGATTTCTGTTTGAACTTTGAAATTGCTACAATCCTGCCAACAATCTGATTTTCGCAAGTGTACGTTGGATCTCAAAATCAGAAAGCAACATTTTGCATATACAGTACTTTTAATGGATTGTGAGAACATCAGAAAGCTATAGTTAAACCATCACACCAGAGAAAAAACTGAAAGCAACAAATCATCTTCCATCACTGCAGCTGGTTTACAAAAACGACTAAAGGCAGATAGAGGTGTGTGTCTTTTTCCAAAACCGCAATTTTCCTGTTTAGGTAAACTTTTGTAATAAAGTATAAGGTCAAGATATTTAATTTGTATTTTGTTAAGATGTAAGATAATGTAGAGGTATGGAGAAAACTTTAAAGAAATCAGTCATTCATTTGCTTTTTGAGGGACCTTGCTTTTTACAAATTGGCTACTGTGGCTACCTACAAAACAATGATTACATTTAAAATGCAATTATTTAGACTAAATCATTTTGGGGTGTCATGAGGATGTGAAAGGCACCATACAAATGCATTTTTCTGCCATTCTTCCATTTGGCAATTGTAGAATGTTGAAGTCTTAGAATAAAACTTCAAACAGCGAGACAGTATTTACAAGAAATTATTTGACTAAACCACACACAAAATCAATGAGACAAAAGATGAACTGGTCCATGTTGACGTGCATGAGTACTGCTTATTGTTTCTTCTGTTGAGTCAGTGCAGCTGTTTCAACATTAGAATGCTCACCACCAAAAAGGAAATCATGTCATTTTCCTGTGGTTAGAACCAATTTATCAACTGAGGTTATGATCTGAAGGATGCTTTTAAAACTTTTAGTAAACTGCTTTGAATAATTCAGTTTTCTCTTACAAGAGAGTGAGTCTTGTTAACAACACCTTCCGTATTGTACATAACTATAAAGCTGAGATTTATAAAGACGCTTATGCAGGATGGTTAATCCACTCTGTTTATAATACCCACCAGATTTCAAATCTAGTTTTCGTCACTTGGTTTTACATTTAGGCTGTCCCAGTACTTTCTGAATCTCTGTGTTGCCTTTTTAAAATAGACTCGTGTGAGAAATGCATTTAACAGGCTACCCCAGGTGCAATGCAGCTCAGATAGAAGAATGTAATCATGTTTGTAGTGCAAATCCTGCAGTGGTCTCGGTTGGACTCCAGTTGTTTCAAATACAAGCTGTATTTTTGTAACCATATGGAGAAAGTTTAGAGAATCCAATGAGGCTGTATATAAAAATATGGAATGCCTTGCTTTTTTTTAAAAAAGACATTAACACCATCCAAAAAAGATAAGCTACTATTTCAGCCTAGTTTTTAAAGTTTGTACTGATCAAAGATGTTAAAGCTGAGGAATTCCAGTTTGGTATCCGGTGCCAACATTAAGCACTCTTTTTAACTGAACTTCCTTCTGAAATCAAATTAGCCTCTCTTTTCTTTGATGAACTTAACCATTATGCCATAAGGGAAATCCTTCCATTGCTATTTCTATCAACCAGTAATCCCCAGATACTTAGCTGTAGCATGTGAACAGACATGGGACATCTAAATATAGTGAAACAATACAGAAACATGTTTTATGCTAGTATTCAAATTTCTGCTAGCAATAGATTAAAAACAAGGGAAAGGACACTGCTGTCCATATAGTTCCATTTCTAGAATCCAGATATATGTTGGACAGCATGGTGAACCAATGTCTACAGATATATGATGTATTCTCCAAGAATGATACGGGATAATGGTTAAAGGATGAACATGAATTTATATAATGATTCATCGCATCTTCAGGATGTCCCAAAGCTTATCACAGTCAATGAATTACTTTTGAAATGCAGCCATAGGTGTTTTGTAGCCAAACAGAACTGCCAGATTGCAAGGCAAGGCCTCACACCAGGCAAACCAGTGAATGACCAGGGAATACATTTTTGATAGTATTGTTGAAGGGAAGATTGCCCAGGCTCATACAGTCATGTGCCACAAAATCTTTGGCGTTCATTTGAGCATCTTATCGGAATGATGGCACCTTTGATAATGCACCAGTCCCTCACTGTGTCCAGGTGCCAGCCTAGATTATGTGTTCGATGTGTAGCATTTAGAATAAAACACTATGGATCATGCAGATTCTTGTATTACTCTGATCATAAGTGTACCTTCTTGTAGGGCATGACTGGCCAGAACTAAGTTTGTTGTAAAGTAATAGCCTGGTATTTTGTTTGATTAGCATTAAAGATCAAGATAAAACTACATAAAACTTGCTTACCTCAAGAAATTGAATGGGTTCAGTAGAATCCATCATTGGCTAGATCTTCATGGGAAAAATATGCTTCATGAGCTATATGGCCTTTTCCAGCTCCATATTTTATATTCTAGTAAATCTCCCATTTTTACAAGTTAGGCTTCAAGGGTTGGATTTTCAGAGCTGGGGCAACTCCGCGAACCTTTAAAAATGGCGAACAGGACCCGATTCCAAGATTCCCATCCCATCCCATTGCCCCCCAATTTTCGCCAACGGAGGAGATGGGTGCGGGTAGCATGGTCTCACCCTGCACTCCTGACCTAGCCGACTCCATTGTGGGGACAGGCATGTCCGAACCATTTCCAGGGTCAGCGGGCCTGATTCCAGCATGCACCCGCACCCCCGGCACGAAAATCGTGCCTTTCCAGGCACTCCCCCCCGCCCACCGAGTGGTGTGCGCCAAGCTGGGAAATTTCCCGACTCCCACTACCCACCTCTAACACGGACATCCAGCTCCAAAACTTTGAAACATTACGATTGCCTGAAATAGATGATGCTATGTCTTCTTTTCAGAAATGAGCACTAAGTTTATTTGATCTGGTTGTCATGAAATACAATGGACTAAGTACCAATGGCCTGTGAACTGGCAGCCCAGTTACAGGAGGGAGAGTGTAAAATGGCAAGTATCAGATGAGCCTCCCAGTGAACACCTTTCTCAATATTCGTTTCAGAAAATCAGGAGAGTATTATTCATGGATAGTTAGTCCAATGATCAGTAGTGTAAAACAGTCTAAATTATCCGTGCTGAGGCTTTTTGATTGTGAAAACAAAAGATTGCTGAGTTGTTTCGAAAAAGCCAATGCCTTCAGTCATGGTGGTGAAAGTATTTCAGTTAAGGGGAGCGAGTAAATGAACTGTAACAAATGATAAGTAATTTTGCTCAGCCTCGCATGCCACAATTATAGAAAGGCCCTGAAAATTCCACCCTGCAGGACTCAGCCTCTGACAAGTTGGCCTGGTGACCTAAACATGCCTCTTCCTAAAATGAAAAGGATGAAAACTGTCTGGGATGGTTTCCTGATGCTGATAACAAAGCTTGTGCTTATTACTCATTCAGTTGAGTGTTAAAGAACAAACTACATATAAAAGGTACCCGAATCAAACAAATTCAAACCACTGTTATAAATCTTTCTTTGCCTTGGAACTTCAGGAAAATTAGCTGGGGGTGGTGGAGCATTATTGTAAGAATTACAATACTTCATTTTTTAAGATTCATTTACACTAGTTATTTGTGTATAACCATTTTGCGCTCCATTTAAATGATCAGAGTAGCAGGATACATCAATAAAACAGCCATAGGTATCACATACCACTAGAATGAATCATACGATTATAAAACGCTAAGACCACTGGACATGGTGGTTATGTTTCAAACTGTCTCCTTTAATTCAAGGTAAAATGGAATAGTTTGGAGAGCGGGGTGGGGGATGCAACCTCATATGGGATCTGTCCAGACACAAACCCATGTGACCTGCTTATTATGGAGACAGAAACTGAAACTGAAACTTATTCAAAGACAGGTGCAAATTTGAGCACTATGACGCAAAGGGGGAGGCAGCTGGCCTTAATGCTGCCCAGACTCTCAGGGACAGTTAGACCAAAGGATTTGAGGGAGAACACCGAAAGCATGTGATGCAATGCCAGGCGGAAGAATAGGGCTGCTTTTGGGTTAATCACCAAGCAGAGGGCTGGTGAGGACAGAACCCCTGTTCAAAGAAACAAAGATTGTGGAGAGTTAAAAATGAAGGAATCACCAGAGGGTACCGTGCTACAGGAAGTTTATTCCATTATGCTCAGAGGATTGAGTGAAGGGGGCTTTTTTTTTAAAAGGACACTGGAAGATTCCACCCGATGAGTCAGGGAGAAGAGATCCTGTTAAAACCGGGAGGAACTTGGGACTTCAAAAAACAAGACTACATTTCTGTGGAATCATATATGAACATGGCGTGGAGTTTTTGGTTGAGTTAAGTTAATAGGAAACATGTTTTCTGTAATTTAGAGTATTTGTTGCTACTAAGTAATGTTTAGTCTCTCTTAATTTTAGTGTATTTGTTACAGTAACAGTTTTAAAACGTGAACTCTTTCCATGTGATTTATTTTTTTCAGCCACTGGAAAATTCATATCTCTTTTAAAAAGTTATTAGTCTCTTTGGGGATCATAATAAGTAACAGCAGACCACAAAAAAAAAGCCTCATCTTAACCCTCCAATTAATAATCTGCTTCATTTGGAAAAAGATTGTTTAGCTGTTGACAGTTTTGAAATGTAGTGTAAACTACCCCATCACAAAACATTCTAACAATTTGCTATTTTTAAAATTTAAAAAGAACTTTGATGTCTGTGGATGGGGGCTTGGTCTTGTTCCTTTCATAGAAGGCCATCTTCTATATTTATTAAAACTCTTGCATATACCACATACTTCCTGTAAGTGTAATACTTAGGTCATCATGTTAATTCCAACACATTATCTTCATCTTGCCAGGCTGTCACATTTTAACACAGCTGTATTTTGTATTTAGCCACCATTGAATGTTCCCAGTTGCATGTACAAGAAGCGTAGCGCTTGTTTACTCACCTTAACACCAACTCAGTTCAATTTTTGGACTCTTGTGTGTCCTGGCTCTGGCTCTGGCTTCCTGCTGAGAGTTTTAGTAACTTAGGTTATATAAGCTAATTTTTTTAAGTTAAAATTTTAGTGCTTAACAAACTTCAAGTAGGGACTGAACTATTCTGACCACATCCGACAATTTTACTGACAATTCAAGGAAGAGCAAGGGAGCTCTTCCGATGTTCTGACCAACATTCATTCTTCAAACAATATCGCTAAAACAGATAGCTGCTCAGTTAACTCATTGCTGTTTGTGGAACCTTCCTGTGTACAAATTAGCTGTCACATTTCCCTATACAGCGACTACACTTCAAATAAAATACTTCTTGGTAAAACGTCCTGAGGCTGTGAAAGGTAATATGTTTGTTCTTGAGGAAAAAGAAGCATGTCCTGATTCATACTGTTACTGTAAAGTCAAAGGGCTTAAAATAAAATAGAATACCAGTAACATAAACATGCTTCAGGGTAAACAGACTTGTATTATCTTGAAATGTGAATTCTGCATTAATACTAAATATTCGTATAGTGTTAGGGTAAAACACAAAAATCCTGAGATATTCCAAAGTTACAAATCACATAGATGTAAGTGGAAAGTTCCTATAATGTTAATCTTCTTGATGACTTCATATATCCAATGAGTCAAAGTCATTTATAAGTTTGGTCAAAAATATAATCACGTCTCATCATGTCACGGTCACAAGC
Organism: Cetorhinus maximus; assembly: GCF_964194155.1. Taxonomy (NCBI): domain Eukaryota; kingdom Metazoa; phylum Chordata; class Chondrichthyes; order Lamniformes; family Cetorhinidae; genus Cetorhinus; species Cetorhinus maximus. The sequence continues at coordinate 101,505,090 of NC_135893.1, forward strand.
CAGTGTTTCTAGACAAATAAACAAACATACCATAATGCCCTGCTTGTTTAATTAACCTGAGAGTTTGCGACTGAGAAATCCTTTTTTCAAGTTTACTGAAGCTCTAATAAAATTAAGCAATTAAGTGACTATTAATGTTCAAAGCACAGGATACTTACACACATGGCTGAATGCTCTGTAGAATGTATACTTTCAAAAGAAAACAAGAAAATGATCAGAACTAATAATGGGTCAAACATTCCAGTCTCCATTTCATCAGAGGCTGGATGTATGGCTGAGGATGCACATCGGGATCATGCAAAAGTCCTGATGTGTTGACCTACGTGGGGATTGCCCGGGAAGTTTCAACTTCCGATGGGCAATTGCCCTGCTCCCCAGGACACTCCGCATATGTCTACGACTCTGAGAGTCAGAGACTTCAGGAAGTTCCACAGTACGTACCTAGGTAGTTAACCAGGAAACGTTAGGCATATTGAAACGTAGTCTAACAGCTGGATAACTAAATAATGAAGTCCCAATCACTCACAATGACCCCCCCTGCCCCACCCCCGACTATACCGCTACTCCCCAATCGCCCCGACTATCCTCCCAGACCCAACGAATACTTCCCAACTGGTTAGCCCCTGACCCTACCCAACTGCCCCCGAAGCACCGCCCCCACCCGCACAACTACCCGCTTACCTGACCAGACAATCCCATGCATGACCCACCTACCTACTAACCCACCATACACTTGGCCACCTACCCACTTAGCTCACCCACCTACCCATTCACTTATCCATTCACTAACATTCAAAGGCAGGACGTTTAAACTTGCCATATGACAGCAAGTGCCGTAAAATGGGAGTTGTCCTGTCTTCCCCCCGACTCTGCTCCACTTCAACAGAGCTCCTCGATGGATGCTGCGCTCCCTATTTCTGGAAAAGCTAGGCTTTTTTTTTGTTAATTCATGGGATGTGGGTTTCGGTGGCTGGGTCAGCATTTATTGCCCATCCCTAGCTGCCCCTGAGAAGGTGGCGGTGAGCTGCCTTCCTGAACTGCAGCAGTCCTTGTTGTGTAGAAACACCCACAGTGCTGTTAGGAAGGGAGTTCCAGGATTTTGACCCAGCGACAGTGAAGGAACAGCAAAATATTTCCAAGTCAGGATGGTGAGTGGCTTGGAGGGGAACTCCCAGGTGGATGTGCTCCCATTTATCTGCTGCCCTTCTCCTTCTAGATAGTAGTGGTCGTGGGTTTGAAAGGCGCTGCCTAATGAGCCTTGGTGAATTTTTGCAGTGCATCTTGTAGATGGTACACGCTGCTGCTAATGTGCGTCGGTGGTGGAGGAACTGAATGTTTGAGGAGGTGGTGCCAATCAAGCGGGCTGCTTTGTCCTGGACGGTGTCAAGCTTCTTGAGTGCTGTGGGAGCTGCACTCACCCAGGCAAGTGGGGAGTGTTCTATCACACTCCTGACCTGCGCCTTGTGGATAGTGGACAGGCTTTGAGGAGTCAGGAAGTGAGTTGCTCGTTGCAGGATTCCTACCCTCTGACCTGCTCTTGTAGCCACAGTATTTATATGGTTAGTCCAGTTCAGTATCTGGTCAATGGTGACCCCCAGGATGTTGATAATGGGGGATTCAGTGATGGTAATGCCATCGAACATCAAGGGGTGATGGTTAGATTCTCTCTTGTTGGAGATAGTCATTGCCTGCCACTTGTGTGGCACGAATATGGCTTGCCACTTGACAGTCCAAGCCTGGATATTGTACAGGTCTTGCTGCATTTGGACATTGACTGCTTCAGTATCTGAGTCATTGCGAATGGTACTGAACATTGTGCAATCATCAGCGAACATCCCCACTTCTGACCTTATGGTGGAAGGAGGTCATTGATGAAGCAGTTGAAGCTGGTTGGGCCGAGGACATTACCCTGAGGAACTCCTGCAGTGATGTCCTGGAGCTAAGATGACAGACCTCCAGCAACCACAACCATCTGCCTTTGTGCCAGGTATGACTCCAGCCAATGGAGAGTTTTCCCCCGATTCCCATCAACTCCAGTTTTGCTAGGGCTCCTTGATGACACAATCAGTCAAATGTCAAGGGCAGTCACTCTTACCTCACCTCTGGAGTTCAGCTCTTTTATCCATGTTTGAACCAAGGCTGTAATAAGGTCAGGAGCTGAGTGACCCTGGCGGAATCCAAACTGGGTGTCAGTGAGTAGGTTATTGCTAAGCAAGTGCCGCTTGATAGCACTGTTGATGACCCCTTCCATTACTTTACTGATGATCAAGACGGGATACTGATGGGACGGTAATTGGCCGGGTTGGATTTGTCCTGCTTTTTGTGTACAAGACATACCTTGGCAATTTTCCACATGGCCAGGTAGAGGCCAGTGTTGCAGCTGTACTGGAACAGCTTGGCTAGGGGAACGGCAAGTTCTGGAGCACAAGTTTTCAGTACTATTGTCAGAATATTGTCAGGGCCCATAGCCTTTGCAGTATCCAGTGCCTTCAGCAGTTTCTTGATATTACATGGAGTGATTCGAATTGGCTGAAGACTGGCTTCAACAATGCTGGGGAGCTCCAGAGGAGGCAGAGATGGATCATCCACTCGGCACTTCTGGCTGAAGATTGTAGCAAATGCTTCAACCTTATCTTTTGCACTGACATGCTGGGCTCCTCCATCATTGAGGATAGGGATATTTGTGGAGCCTCCTCCAGCGAGTTGTTGAATTGTCCACCACCATTCAAACTGGGTGTAGCAGGAATGCAGAGCTTAGATCTGATCCATTGGTTGTGGGGTTGCTTAGCTCCGTCTTGTTGCTTATGCTGTTTGGTATGCAAGTAGTCCTGTGTTATAGCTTCACCAGGTTTACACTTCATTTTTAGGTATGCCTGGTGCTGGTCCTGGTCCTGGCATGCCCTCCTGCACTCTTCCCTGTACCAGGGTTGATCCTCTGACCTGATGGTAATGGTAGAGTGGAGGATATTCTGGGCCATGAGGTTACAAATTGTGTTTGAGTACAATTCTGCTGCTGCTGATAGCCCACAACACCTCATGAATGCCCTTGAGTCTTAAGTTGTTCTAAGAGTCTTAAGATCTGTTCAAAATCTATCCCATTTAGCATGGTGGTAGTGCCACACAACACAATGGAGGGTATCCTTAATGTGAAGGCTGGAATTTGTCTCCACAATGACTGTGTAGAGGTCACTCCTACCGATACTGTCATGGACAGAAGCATCTGCGGCAGGCAGGTTGGTGAGGATGAGGTCAAGTATGCTTTTCCCTCTTGTTGGTTCCCTCACCACCTGCCACAGACCCAGTCTAGCAGCTACGTCCTTTAGGGCTTGGCCAGCTTGGTCAGTAGTGATGCTACCGAGCCACTCTTGGTGATGAACATTGAAGTCCCCCACCAAGAGTACATACTGCGCCCTTGCCACCCTCAGTGCTTTCTCCAAGTAGTGTTCAACACGGAGGCTTACTGATTCATCAGTTGAGGGAGAGCGGTATGTGGTAATCAGAAGGTTTCCTTGCCCACGTTCGAGCTGACGCAATGAGAATTCATGGGGTCCGGAGTCAATGTTGAGGACTCCCAGGGCAACTCCCTCCCGACTGTATACTATTGTGTCACCACCTCTATTCTGCTGGTGGGACAGGACATACCGGGGATGGTGATGGTGGTGTCTGCGACATTATCTGTAAGATATGATTCTGTGAGGGTGATTATGTTATGCTGTTGCTTGATTAGTCTGTGAGGGAGCTTTAGCCCACAGAGTTAGTAAGGTGGACTTTGCAGGGTCATCAGGGCTGAGTTTGCCATTGTCTTTTCCTGTGCCTAGGTCGATGCTGGGTGATCCATCCAGTTTCATTCCTTTTTTGATAATGTGTAGTGATTTGTTACAACTGAGTGATTTCAGAGGGCATTTAAGAGTCAATCACATTGTTGTGGGTCTGGACATGTAGGTAAGGACCAGGTAAGGGCAGCAGATTTCTTTTCCTAAAGGACATCAGTGAACCAGATGAGTTTTTACAACCATCGACAATGGTTTCTTGGTCAAGGACTTTTAATTCCAGATTTTTATTGATTATTCTGCCGTGGCAGAATACGAACCTGGGTCCCCAGAGCATTACTTTGAGTCTCTGGGTTTCTAGTCCAGTGACAATACCACTATGCCAACACTACATGTGGAGCAGCATCAAGTCAGGGGAGTTGAGTGGCAATCTAACAGTGATTGCCACTGCTTGGAAGATCTGGGCCAACATGCCCAGGTAAAACTCAAATAGAATTTCCACATGCAGTTGGCGTATAACTTGCAAATACACAAGTCACATTCAGAATTCCTTATTAAAGCAGTTGTTCAGATTGCAACAAAGAAGAATAAAAACTTGCACTCCACTTCTTACTATTACCTTCACACTGGCTTTTGAAAAGGTACGAGTTACATGTAGTAGGCTCCCTTGAATCTACGCTCTGAAATTAAACTTCTCCAGCTTCCCCTACTCCTTTAGAATCCTACGTAAATCCCAGCTCTTCGATCAAGTTTTTGCTCAGCCCTCCTAATATTCCCTCCTTTAGTTTGGTAACCAACTTTTGATTCCCCTTCTGAAGACCTTGCAACATTGTTCCATATTAAAGGCACTGCCTAAAATTGCAGAATCTAAAGTTCTCAATTGTGCTCACTTAATAGTTTAAGCCCCAAATGAAATTTCACTGTGTAAATTGGTGGCTAATTTACAAATCATTGAAATTGCAGTTTGCTTACATTTTCTTGTATGAGGGAGGTTTAACTTGGCAATATGTTTATGAATCAAACGCTCAAAAATCACCTTGGCGTTACAAGCCTTGAGAGCCAGGAAAAGGTGGAATTTTTGAAAGAAACAGCCTATGCTTAGGTTGATATCTTTAACATTGCTTACTCAAAAACTTTGATGACTGTATGCCTGAGAATTACAAATTATTTTAGTTACTGGTTAAGAAAGCAAAATTTGCTGGCACAATGTGTTGGTTTCTCTCGCATCTTGCTTTTATTGGCAGAACATTTCAGGAACAAGTTGATAAATTTAAACCAAAGAAATATGCAATTTAACTTGAATGAGTCAGGATTTCCAGAGAGAACAGACAATTTTTATTCTAGAATTTTCTGTATTTGCCCCCTCCGCATGACGATTCTTTGTATAGATTCTGCTATAGTTCCTCCAGTGCCAGTGGCTCTCCTGTGCCTCTTCCCCATTGTCTATTCTTGATGTCTAACCCTAGACAGTGAAGGCTGGTAAATCATTCAAAGGTTTAGGAGGAATATCAACAGATGACCATCTTAGTCAGGGGTCACTGGATAGCTACCATGGTTCCCTTCTCCTGGGACAATAAGGTCAATTTTGCCAGAATAATTAGCATCTACTGCAGTGAATCAAACTCTGCTGTCGCAATATTCCAGTTATGTCAAAGTCATCAACCATTCTCGCTGGCAGAACAACAAATTCCATAGAACGATATCTGTGATAAGCCGAAATTCCACACTGGTAACTCCAGGTTACTTGTATAAGTTTGTCATGTCACCGCACTGACCAATCAGAGCAGAGTTAGACACACAAACTAAACAAGAGGGGTGAGGGATCAAGCTTGGGTAGAGGTAGCAATTCAAGCTATAGGGTCAAGACAGGAGGGCAAAGTAGTACTATGAGAAATGAAGGTCAGAGAATGGCAGGAAGGGAGAGAGAGAAAAAACCTAAGAATACATCAACAGTCAAGACTAGATGTTCCGAAGCTAACAAAAAGACAAAACTGAAGGCTCTCTATCTGAAAGCATGTAGCATTTATAACAAAGCAAATGAATTGATGGTCCACATTGAAGTAAATAAATATGATCTGATAGCAATTAGAGAGACATGGCTGCAGGACGCCAATGATTAGGTCCTTAATATTGAAGGTTACATGACATTCAAGGAAAAGAGGAAGTTAGGTAAAGGTGGTGGTGGTGGGGGGGTAGCACTGTTAATCAAAGAGCGGATTGGTGCAATAGTTAGAGATAACCTTGGTTCAGGAAATCAGGATGTAGAATCGCTTTGGGTGGAGATGAGGAATAGTAGGGGGAATAAGTCATTAGTGGGAGTGGTCTACAGGCCCCCTAACAGTAGCCACAGTGGAGGACAAAGTATTCAAGAGAAAATATTGTGTTTGTGTGATAAAGGGATGGCAATAATCATGGGTGATTTTAATCTACACAAACTGGAAAAATCAGATCGGCAATAATAGCCTGCTTGAGGAGTCCTTAGAACGCTTGAGATAGTTCCTTAGAGCAGCATGTTCTGGAACCAACCAGAGAGCAAGTTATATTAGATTTGGTATTGTGTAACGTGACAGGAGTCATTAATGACCTCAGAGTAAAGGCACCCCTAGGTAGCTGCGACCACAATATGATTGAATTATACATCCAGTTTGAAAGGGAGAAGAGAGGGTCTAAGGCTAGTATCTTAAACTTAAATAATGGCAGCTATGTGGGGATGAAAGCTGAGCTAGTTGAAGTGAAATAGGAAACTAGGCTAGAGGATATATCAATAGAGAAGCAGTGGCAGACATTTAAGGGGACATTTCTAGAGTGTTCAGAATAAGTACATTCCTACTATAGAGAAAAATTCTAAGGAGAGGACCCACCATCCGTGGTTAACTAGAGATGGTAAGGAAAGCATCAAACTTAAGGAAAAAGCATACAGCTCCGTAAAGATGAGTGGCAGGGCAGACGATTGGACAGAATATAGAGAACGGCAGAGAATAGCTGAAAGGTTAATCAGGAGAAAGAATCAGCAGTATGAGAGGAAGTTAGCTAGAAATGTAAAAATGGATAGCAAGAGTTTCTACAGGTATTTAAAAAGGAAAAAAGTAAAGTGGGTGTTGGTCCTCTACAGAGTGACAGTGGGGAGTTAGTAGTAGATAATAAGGAAATGGCAGAAGAAATGAACAAATGTTTTGCTTCTGTGTTCACTATAGAGAATACAAAAAATATTCCAGTAATAGATGCAAATCAGGAGGTGAAAGGGAGAAAGGAACTTGGTGAAATTGAAATCACTAGGGAAACAGTACTGAGCAAATTGATGGAGCTGCAGGCTGGCAAGTCTCCGGTCTCGATGGATTACATCCTAGGGTCTTAAAAGAGGTGGCTAATGAGATAGTTGATGCACTGGTGTTAATTTTCCAAAATTCGCTAGATTCTGGAAAAGTTCCATCAGATTGGAACATAGAAAATATAACTCCTCTATTCAAGAAGGGAGGGAAACAGAAAACAGGAAACTATAGGCCAGTTAGCTTGACATCTGTCGTGGGGAACTTATTGGATACAATCATTAACGAGTTATAGCTGGGCACTTAGAAGAGCTCAAGGCAATAGGGAAGAGTCAGCATGGTTTTGTGAAAGGAAAATTATGTTTAACCAATTTATCAGAGTTTTTTGAAGGCGTAACATGCGCAGTGATAAAGGGGAGCCTGTAGACATACTGTACTTGAATTTCCAGAAGGCATTTGATAAGGTGCCACATCAAAGATTATTACGGAAAATAAAAGCGCATAGTGTAGTGTGTAGCATATTAGCATGGATAGAAGATTGGCTGGCTGGCAGAAAGCAGAGAGTATGCATAAATGGGTCTTTTTCTGATTAGCAGAATGTGACGAGTGGTCTCCCACAGGGATCTGTACTGGGGCCTCAATTTCTTACAATTTACATCAATGACTTAGATGAGAGAAGTGAAGGCATGATAGCTAAATTTGCAGATGACACAAAGATAGGTAGGAAAGTATGTTGTGAAGAGGACATGAGGAGGTTGCAGATGGATATAGATAGGTTGAGTGGGCAAAGATCTGGAAAATGGAGTTTAATGTGGGAAAACGTGAAGTTGTTCACTTTGGCAGGAAGTGCAAAAATGCAGAGTACTACTTGAATGGAGAACGGCTGCATAATTCTGAGGTGCAAAGGGATCGAGGTGTTCTAGTACGAATCACAAAAAGTTAGTATGCATGTACAGCAAGTAGTTAAGAAGGTTAACGGAATGCTATCCTTTATTACGACAGGGATCGAACATAAAAGAACATCATGCTTCAGTTATATAGGGCATTGGTGAGACCGCACCTCAAGTACTGTGTGCAGTTTTGGTCTCCTTATTTAAGGAAGGATGTAAATGCATTGGAGGCAGTTCAAAGGAGGTTTACTAGATTGATACCTGGAATGAGTGGGTTGCCTTATGAGTAAAGGTTGGACAGGCTGGGCTTACTGGAGTTTAGAAGAGTGAGGGATGATTTGATTGAAGTATACAAGATCTTGAACAGCCTTGACAAGGTGGATGTCAAAAGGATGTTTCCTCTTGTGGGTCAGTCCAGAACTAGGGGGCACTGTTTTAAAATTAGGAGTCACCCTTTTAGGATAGAAATGAGGAGAATTTTTTTCTCTGAGATTTGTGTGACTTTGGAATTCTCTGCCTCAGAAGGTGGCGGAGGTGGGGTCATTGAATATTTTTAAGGTAGAGGTAGATAGATTCGTGCTTGGCAAGGGAATCAAAGGTTATCGGGGTTATATGGGAATGTGGAAATCAAAACACATGATCAGCCATGATCTTATTGAATGGTTGAGCAGGCTTGAGGGGCCGAATGGTCTACTCCTGTTCCTATTTCTTATGTTATGTTCACAAGTGCTTGAAATCATGGAGCGCTGGACAAGCCATCATTTGACATAGAGATCTCCCTGTGAAAGGACGTGCAAAACCTGAGAGTATGACTAAACCTGTGAGAAAGTTGGTGTTGTGGATCGGAAAGAAGGTGAAGTTGATACAGCAAGTAGCAAAGTGAACAATCAAGTTTGTCCACTATTATGAAACACACAACAAAAATCTTGGAACAGTTCAACAAGCAGCATTCTTTCCAGCAAGGAATAGGGTGAAAATGGTTGCCTATCCTGATGTTGAAGAAGCTCTGCAGAGAACATTCCCCCGTCTCCTGTCCAATCCTGAAGGAAAGGGGAGTTGCCCTGGCAAAGGAGCTGGGCCACATGGATAAAAGCAAAATACTGCAGATGCTGGAAATCTGAAACAAAAATAAAAATAGCTGGAAAAACTCAGCAGATCTGACAGCATCTGCTGAGAGGAATACAGTTAATGTTTTGACTCTGTATGACTTCATCAGAACTGAGGGAATATAGAAATTAGGTGAAATATAAGCCGGTTGAGGGGGGTGGGACAGGTAGAGCTGGGTAGAGGGACAGTGATAGGTGGAGGCAAAGGAGAGATTGTCAAATATGTCATAGACAAAAGGACAAAGGGGTGTTGACGGTGGTGATATTAGCTAAGAAATGTGCTAATGCTGACATTAACGGTAAAAAGCAGGACGAGCAAGTAACAGATAGCCCTAGTGGGGGTGGAGTGGTGGTGGGGGAAGGGATCGAAATAAGCTAAAAGGTGGCGATGAAACAATGGATGGAAATACATACTATGGGAAAAGGTTGGAAAAGAAAAATATATTTAAAAAATATAAATTTTTGGAAAAAGGGGGATCGGAAAGGGGGTTGGGATGGAGGGGAGAGTTCATGATCTGAAGCTGTTGAACTCAATATTAAGTCCGGAAGGCCTGAGTAGGACTGGAGCAAGGAATGTTCCACATACCCCATAAAGAGACAGGCATAACTTGGGCCCATGCAGGTACCCATAGCCACACCTTTTATTTGGAGGAAGTGAGACGAGTTTAAGGAGAAATTGTTCAGTGAGAGAACAAGTTCAGCCAGACGGAGGAGAGTAGTGGTGGATGGGGATTGTTCGAGCCTCTGTTCGAGGAAGAAGCGGAGAGCCCTCAGACCATCCCGGTGGGGGTTGGAGGTGTAGAGGGATTGGACGTCCATGGTGAAGAGGAGGCGGTTGGGGCCAGGGAACTGGAAATTGTTGACATGATGTAGGGCGTCAGAGGAATCGCAGATGTAGGTGGGAAGAGACTGGACAAGGGGAGAGAGAATGAAGTCAAGATAGCAAGAAATGAGTTCCATGGGGCAGGAACAGGCTGACATGATAGGTCTGCCGGGACAGTTCTGTTTGTGGATTTTGGGGAGGAAGTAGAAGCGAGCCGTCCGAGGTTGGGAGACCAAGAGGTTGGAAGCTGTGGAGGGAAGATCTCCAGAGGAGATGGGGTCAGTGACAGTCCTGGAAACAATGGCTTGACGTTCAGTGGTGGAGGAGGTAGGAGGAAGTGTCTGCGAGTTGACGCTCAGCCTCTGCGAGGTAGAGGTCAATGCACCAGACAACAACAGTACCACCCTTGTCGGCAGGTTTGATGACAAAGTCAGGGTTGGACCTGAGAGCATGGAGTGCAGCAAATTCAGAAAGAGACAGGTTAGAGTGGGTGAGAGGAGCAGAGAAATTGAGACGACTGATGTCACGCTGACAGTTCTCAACGAAAAGATCAAGAGCAGGTAAGAATCCAGAGGGAGGGGTCCAGGTGGAGGGAGAATATTGGAGGCGGGTAAAAGGATCTGTTGAACGGGGAGAGGACTCCTGCCAAAGAAGTGAGCACGGAGACAGGCCACATGGAGTTCACTTACAGCAACGGATGATTGGACCAATTCAAGATAAGTCATGGCATCATCATCATCTGTGTAGTAAGCAGGGAAGGTACATCGGTTACAACAGTAATGACAGATGATTGGCTCCAAAATGGTCTCACCCATGTATTGAATGTGTATGCAGCATGGGACATTTTTAACGCAGATGAAGCCAGACTGTTTTACTGTATTTTGCCAGACCATTATTTGATGTTTAAAGATGAAACATATCATGGTGGAGAGCGGAGCAAAGAACATGTCACTGCTATGGTTGGTGCCAACATGGGCAGCACCGAAAAGACCCATTTCTTGTGATAGGATAGTCTGTCACGAACACTTTAATCACGGAAAATGGTTCATCTTCAAGGACTAAGGACGTTCTGCAAGAATTTGTGTTTTAAAAAACACTGTCCTTGAAAGGGTTAATGCAGGACTCCAATTGCTATTCCTGGAAAAAGCATTCTTTTACAAGAAAGGTTAATTAAGTAGTTTAAAAAAAACTGTCAACTTTTTGACCCGGATGAATTGTTTACAAAGGGGGTCAGATGGGTTTTATGGCTCTGGGGAAAGGCAAAACCATGCCTGGATGACTGGGTTTTTGATTTTGCTTTGAGAAGATAAGGGCTAACTGCTTGAGAAGGAAGATAGCAGTATTCTGCAGTCCAGAGCCAGTCCACAGTCTGAAGTGAATATAAGCTGCTCCTGAGATGCTCTACATGCTGGAATAGAGTACCCTCGCATATGTACCTTCTGTTATGAAGTGGCGGATGATGTGTGCCAGGTGGGCCAAATCCACAATGGAAACTTGGCCATGCTATCACAACAGCTTTGCAATTTGTATTTATTACAAGATGATTTGTGCACTGAATTCAGAAGTAATGAGTCCGCTAACGTCTTTACAGATTTTTAAAAATTAAAACATTTATTAATAAAACAAATGATTTCAAGCGCATACATAAGATTACAGTTACGTAATACTATAACAAATCCCAAAATTCGTAATTAAATTGACTCCCAACTACACACCCCCTTTAAGGCAACAATCCAAAATAGATTTTAAATTTAAATAGTCAAGCCAGCAAGATTACCACAGCACCCACTTGACAGTGGAATTCCAAAGGGTTTCTTCCACTGGACACAGCAGACTTCTGCACAAGTGACTTGAGGCTTCCCCAAGGCTGTTTTACACGGTCCTCTTAGATCTTACATGGCCCCACAACATAGCCTTCCATTCTCTTTATATATGTTTCATTCTCTTTAATTCTGTAAATTCCATTCTTCTATATGTCTTTGGAAATTTACTTTTCCCATACTATAAAAATCTTTCATGTCACCAATATGGCCAATATCTTTGGGAAAAATAAACACACTGTTTGGCTCCTTGCTTATCTTGTCATTTGCAAACATCTTATCATTCCTTTGAAACCTAAACAACCCCATCATGTATCTAAAAATGCAAATTTCCTTCACACCCTACATGCTAAGCCCTCATCCATGTCACTCATTAGCATTTCAAATGCCTTTTATCCCCAACTTCTTTTGATAATTTTAAGCTTGCACTCTAACTGACTCCAATTCAATTAAATCACACAGACAGAACCATTTACACACTCATCCATCAACCTACTTTACAATAAACCACAATATAATGCAAAAATGTTAGTGTCATGACAATTCCACAAGTCTACCTGAAAAGCAGTGCCAGGGTCACTGATTGTTTTGCAGATCGGTGCTGAGATTCCAACGGTATAACCCAGATGCCATTTCAAGAACTCCACCTTCTATCCTTTGCATTTGAACTACTGACTTTTAACCTTTGGCTGAATTCATCCATTTCAATTTTATGTTCATTGTTTGTGGTGCTTGTGCGTATGCACATGAGACTTTGGGTATCTCGAAAGAGTAATTAGTATAATTTCATATTCTATACTAGATGTTGATAAACTTTGTTTTTATATTTGACAAGACTGGTTTGACAATAAGCTAATAAGTTTGCTATTTATTGAACGAAGTCGGGTTAAAATCTCGTGTTCTGGGTACCAGTAGTGAAGGTAAACAATTGGCCACGTTGGTGAGTAAATTAAACTTTTAAACTAATGATGCAACTTGTGGTGCAGCGGGGCTAGATCAACTGTACACTCCTCCCATCCCGGTCGTAACAGGTCCAAGAAGGCGTGTTGCTTTACAAATGTCAAAACACTACCTCTGCAGGAGGAGGCTAACTAAACTGCCTGGATGACCTCTGGGATTTTTGAAGCATGAATCAGGGAAGTGGACAAAACATATCAGTGAAAGTTAAGGAAGATTGTAATTATTACAGATAACTGTTCCATGCACCTCAACATCGCTGGCCTCAAGAGTGTCAAAGCTGATGTTCTTGCCTCCCAACATCATGGCCAAGCTCCAGCCAATGGATTAGGAATGATTAGGAGCTTGAAAGCTCCCAGTACAGATGGCAGCTGATCTCTCAGGTTATCAAGGCCATCGATAAGAAACAATCCAACTATTCTAGAGGCCATGTTCATGATGATGACGGACGCCATAATTGCAAACTGCTTCAACCACAGTGGATTCAAACAGATTACGATTGCACAAAACATTGAAAATGAGGAGGAGCAGGGTGAGGCCAATCAACCCGATGATGAGGGGCTTTTCACTTGCCTGCGGGAAACCGGCATGGAAATTCCAGAAGAGACAACCATGGAAACATTCATGGAGTTGAACAATGCCATACACTGCACGACGGAACTGATAGATATGCAATCATAGATGCAGTACATTCTTCAACCGAGAAGCCTGATGACCCTGAAGAGTCCAATGAATGCCCACCTGCTCACCCACCTGTTTCCCTAGCCAATGCCATAAAGGCTGTAGAGATGCTCCGGGATTTCACACTGCAGCATGAAAACGCCAAAAACAAATTTGACTGCACTGACGACAAGGTGGACTGTATCACACATGTCTGACGACAGCATGCTAAGTGAAGATAGGTTATGGAATTTTTCCAGAGCTAACTCCCAACATTTTTCAATGCAAAGCTCTGGCCTTTTACAAGGTCAGGCCATTGTAAGGTGTGAATAAGTTGAATTAAAGACTTTTTCACACATTTACTACTGTACTGTGAGTTCATTTACCATTTGAATCTATTGTTTTTGACATAGATCACGTTTCTGGCATATCGGGTTACATTGTTATGACACGGCAGGTGACGTGTGCCAGGTGGACCAAATCCACAAGGGAAACTTGGCTACGTTATCATAACGGTTTTGCAATTTGTATTTATTAAGAGAAGATTTGGGTATTGAATTCAGAAGTAATGAGTCCACTAACATCTTTAGAGATTTTAAAAACTAAATTATTTATTAACAAAAGAAAATACTTCAAGCACTTACATAAGATTACAATTATTTATTATAACAAATCCCAAAATTCCTAATTAAACTGACTCCCAACTACACATCCTCTTTAAGGCAACAGTCCAAAATAGGTTTAAAATTTAAATAGCAAGCCAGCAAATTTACCACAGCACCCACTCGACAGTGGAATTCCAAAGGCTTTTCTCCAACTTTGGTTACTGGACACTGCAGACTTTTGCAAATATAGCTGGAGGCTTCCCCAAGGCTGTTTTACACACTCCTTTTGGTTCTTACATGGCCCCACAACATCACCTTCATTCCTTCTTTATATGTGTTTCCCTTTCTTTAATCTGTAAATTCCATTGTTCTATATGTCTTTGGAAATGTACTTTTTCCATAATATAAACATATTTCATGTTGCGAATATGGTCAGTACCTTATAGGAAAAATAAACACACTGCTTGGCTCCTAGCTTATCTTGTCAGTTGCAAACATCTTATCATCTCTTTGAAACCTAAACAACCCCGTCATATATCTAAAAATGCAAATTTCCTTCACAACCTACATGCTAAGACCTCATTCATGTTTACTCATTAGCATTTCAAATGCCTTTTACCCCTAACTTCTTTTGATAATTTCAAGCATGCAGCCTATCTGACTCTAATTAAATCACACAGACAGAACCACCTACGCTCACACCCATATAAGCATACTTTATAAGAAACCACAATAATATTATGGAACTTATAATTTGGTGGCAACATAGAGACACATTCATGTGGGAATAAGGCCTCCTCAGTTATCATTAAGTTCCACTTAACACGAGTTTGAGGGCAAATCCCCTGGATTTGACTCCTTGGGATTTTACAGTAGTTCACATTTTACAGCTAGAACAACTTAGCCAGATTGCATTTTTCATACGAACATACAAGCTAGGAGCAGGAGTAGGCCACTCTGTCCCTTGAGCCTTCTCTGCCATTCATTAAGATTATGGCTGATCTGAATGTAACCTCAACCCCACATTCCTGCCTACCCCCGATAACGTTTCACCCCCTTGTTAATCAAGAATCTATCTAGCTCTGCCTTAAACATATTCAAGGACTCTGCTTCCACTGCCTTTTGAGGAAGAGAGTTCCAAAGACTCACGACCCTCAGAGAAAAAAATTCTCCTCATCTCTGTATTAAATGAGTGACCCCTTATTTTTAAACCGTGACCCTAATTCGAGATTCTTCCACAAGAGGAAAGATCCTCTCCACATCCACCCTGTCAAGACCCCTCAGGATCTTAAAGGTTTCAATTAAGTCGTCACTTACTCTTCTAAATTCCAGTGGATACAAGCCTAACCTATCCAGCCTTTCCTCATAGGGCAACCCACCCATTCTTGGTATTGGTCTAGTAAAGCTTCCCTGAACTGCTTCTAATGCATTTACATCTTTCTTTAAATATGGAGACCAAGACTGTACACAATATCTAGATGTGGTCTCACCAATACCCTGTACAACTGAAGCATAATCTCCCTACTTTTGTAATCAATTACCCTCACAATAAATGATAACATTCTATTAGCTATCCTAATTACCTGCTGATCCTGCATACTAACCTTTTGTGATTCATGCACTAGGACACCCAGGTCCCTCTGAATCTCAGAGCTCTGCAATCTCTCACCATTTAGATAATAAGCTTCTTTTTTATTCTTCCTGCCAAAATGAACAATTTCACATTTGCCCACATTACACTCCATTTGCCAGATTGTTGCCCACTCACTTAAACTATCAATGTCACTTTGTAGCCTCCTTATGTCCTCTTCACAATTTAATTTCCTACCTTTGTGTTGTCAGCAAATTTAGCAACCATTCTTTCAGTCCCTTCATCCAAGTCATTTATATGAATTTTAAAACGTTGAGGGCCCAGCACTGAGCCCTGTGGCAGACCACTCGTCAGATCCTGCCAACCAGAAAAAGACCCATTTATGGCAACCCTATGCTTCCTGTTAGCTAACCAATTTTCTATCCATGCCAATATGTTACCCGCTACATCATGAGCTTTTATTTTCTGCAATAGCATTTGATGTGATACTTTATCAAATGCTTTCTGGAAATCTAAGTACAGTACATCCACCGGTTCCCCTTTATCCACAACACATGTAACTCCTCCAAAGACTCACTTTAAAAATACTGCAGTAATTATTTTACTGAAATGTAAGATTATGCTAAGTCGAGGAACAAATTACCAACAGGTGTAGATGACAACTGACTATAGCTTAGGATCTAAACCACTAATTTGCAACACATGTTTTTCCTCTTTCCAAAGGCAACAATTGGATTTCTAATTAACAAATAGCTTCTAATTAACAAATAGCTTCTAGTTCAGATCTATAACTTGTTCTACAATTAAAAAATTCCTATGGAACGACTTCAGGGCCTGATTATCTTTTTTTTAAACCACTAACATGATCACCCACAGATGGAGAATATGATAAAACATGAATAGCTAGTCATGTATAAATCAACCTCATTGGCTTCACGAAGGGGACATCATGCCTGACAAATTGATTAGAATTATTTGAGGAGGTAACTTGCAAGATAGATAAAGGGGAACCAGTATATGTAATATATTTGGATTTCCAAAAGACGTTCGTTAAGGTATCGCATGTAAGGCTACTTAATAAGATAAGAGCCCATGGTGTTGGGGATAGTATATTAGCATGGATTGAGAATTGGCTAACTAATAGAAGACAGAGAGTTGGGATATTGGGGGCATTTTCAGGAAGGCAACCTGAAACTAGTGGAGTGCCACAGGGATCAGTGCTGGAGCCTCAATTATTTACAATATTTATTAATGACTTGGATGAGGGAAGTGAATGTACTATCGCCAAATTTGCGAATTATACAAAAATAGGTGGGAAGACAAGTGGTGAAGATGACACAGGGAGTCTACAAAGGGAGGGATATATACAGGTTAAGTGAGTGGGCAAAAAAGTGGCAGAAGAAATATAATGTGGGAAAATGTGAGGTTATGCACTTTGGCAGGAAGAATAAAGGAGCTGAATATTATTTAAATGAAGAAAGACTGCCAAAAGCTACAGCACAGAGGGATTTGGGAATCCTTGTGCATGAATCACAAAAAGCTAACATACAAGTGCAACAGATAATAGGGAAGGCAAATGGAATTTTGGCCTTTATTTCAAAGGGAATGGAGTATAAAAATAGGGAAGTCTTACTAAAACTATACAAGGCACTGGTTAGACCACACCTAGAATACTGAGAACAGTTATGCTCCCCTTATCTAAGGAAATATATACTGGCATTGGAGGCAGTCCAGAGAAGGTTCATTAGGTTGATCCTTGGTATGGAGGGTTTTTCTTAAAAGGAGAGGTTGAGTAGGTTGGGTCTGCACTCATTGGAATTTAGAATACCTTATTGAAACATAAAAGATTCTTAGGGGGCTTGACAGAATAGATGCTGAGAGGTTGATTCCCCTTGTAGGAGAGTCTAGGACCAGAGGGCATAATCTCAGAGAAAGGGGGCACCCATTTAAAACAGAGATGAGGAGGAATTTCTTCTCTCAGAGGGTAGTCAATTCTTTACCGCAGAGAGCTGTAGAGGCCAGGTAGTTAAGTATATTCAAGGCTGAGATAGACAGATTTTTAATTGGTAAGGAAATCAAGGGTTATGGGGAAAAGGCAGGGTAGTGAAGTTGAGGATTATCAAATCAGCCATGATCTCATTGAATGGCGGAGCAGACTCGATGGGCCAAATGGCCTACTTCTGCTCCTACATCTTATGGTTATGGTCTAATTCTTTGCAGCAACAAAACGAGTAAACAAGGGGAATGCATTGGAATTGGTAAAACATGGAGTTTCAAACTTTTAACAATGTGCCACATAAGAGATTTAAGACTAGAGTATGTGGAGTCAGGAGCTATTTAGCATAATGGATTGAAAGATGGCTACAAACCAGAAAATAGAGTAAGAGTTCAGGGAAGTTCCTTAGGCTGGCAAAATTGGGAAATGATGCAACTAGGATAACTGTTGTTAACCATATGCAGAAATGACTTGGACTCTAGATTTATGGGCTTGAAATAATGTGGAAGACTGCAACAAAATATAGGAAGGCATAATCAGCTTTTTATTTAATTAATTCAGGATATGTTAGTATCCCTGGAGGGGGCAGCACTTGTTGCAAGCCTTAACTGCCCTCGAGAAGGTGGTGTCGAGCCGCCTTCTTAAATAGCTATAGGCCATGTAATGCAAATACAACCACAGTGCTGTTACGGAGGAAGTTCCAGGATTTTGACTCAGCAACAGTGAAGGATCAGAGGCAATACAGTTCCAAGTCAGGATGTGTTGCGACATAGAAGGGAACTTGTAGGTGGTGGTGTTCCCATGAGTCTGCTGCCCTTGTCCTTCTATGTGGTAGAGATCGTGGGTTTGGACGGTGCTGTTGAAGGAGCCTTGGTGAGTTGCTGCAGTGAATCTTGTAGATAGTACACACTGCTGCTACTGTGCATCGGTGGCGGAGAGATTGAATTGCTTAAGGTGGTGGATGGGGTGCAGATCAAGCAGGCTGCTTTGTCACAGATAGTGCTGAGCTCCTTGAGTGCTGTTGGAGCTGCATTCATCCAGGCAAGTGGGGAGTATTCCATCACACTCCTGACTTGTGCCTTGTAGATGATGGACAGGTTTTGGGGAGTCAGGAGGTGAGTTACTCGCTGCAGAATTTCCAGTCTCTGAGTTGCTCTTGTGGCCAAAGTATTTATGTGGCTGGTTCAGTTCAGTTTCTGGTCAATGATAACCCCCATAATGGTGGGGGAATTCAGCGATGGCAATGCTGTTGAACATCAAGGGTAAATTGTTAGATTCTCTCTTGTTGGAAATGATCATTGCCTGGCACTTCAGTGATGCAAATGTCGTTTGCCACTTATCTATCAGCCCAAACCTGAATGCTGCCCAGGTCTTGCTGCATGAGGGCAAGGTCTGCTTCATTATATGAGAAATTGTGAACGATATTGAACACTGTGCAATCATCAGTGAACATTTCCATTTCTGGCTGATGGAAGAGAGGTCGTGAAACAAAAACAGAAAATGCTGGAAAAACTCAGCAGGTCCAACAGCATCTGTGGAGAGAAAAAAAAAGTTAATGTTTCGAGTCCATATGACTCTTCTTCAGAGTTAAAGAGAAGTACAAATGTGCTGAAATTTATACTGTTTGGGGTGGGGGGGGGGGTGCGCAGTGGAGCAGGTGAAGCTGCATAGAAGGCCAGTGGTAGGTGGAGGCAACGGAGAGGTTGCCAGAGATGTCATGGACAAAAGGACAAAGTGGTGTTAATGGTAGTGGTTCTGGCTAAAGGAGGTGCTGATGGTGGCATTAAGGTCAGGAAGCAGAATGTGATAATAGCAGGACAAGGGTAAGCACCCTAGAAAGAACAACATGAATAAGTGACAGATGGTCCTTGTGGGGGTGGGTTGGGGGAAGGGGAAGGTGGTGGGGGGAAAAATTGAAAATAGGATAAAAGGTGGGGATAAAACAATGAATGAAAATGAAAATAAAAAATGAAAATAAATATTGAAAATAGGGGATAAAAGAAGGGTGAGGATAGAGTTCAAGGACTGAAGTCGTTGAACTCAATGTTAAGTCCGGAAGGCTGTAAAGTGCCTAATCGGAAGATGAGGTACTGTTCCTCCAGTTTGCGCTGGGCTTCACTGGAACTGGAGGGGAGGTCGCCATTGAAACAGCTCAAGATGGCTGGGCCTGGTCACTGACTGGAGGAACCCCTGTAGTGATGTCCTGGGACTGAGATGATTGACCTCCAACAATTACAACCATCTTCCTTTATGTTGGGTATAACTCTAACTGGTGAAATATTTTACTGTGATTTTGATTGACATCGATTTTTCTCAGGTGCCCTTGATGCCACATTTTTGATGTCAAGGACAGTCATTCTCACTTAACCTTTTGTCCATGCTTGGAGCAAGGCTGTAATAAAGTCTGGCACAAGCCAAGCATCAGTGAGCAGGTTATTGCTGATTAGGTGCTGCTTTGCTAATGATTAAAGTAGATTGATAGGGCAGACATTTTTTTTCATTTGTTCATGCGATATGGGCGTCGCTGGCTAGGCCAGCATTTATTGCCCATCCCTAATCACCCTTTTTAAAGGTGGTGGTGAGCTGCCTTCTTGAACCGCTGCAGTCTAAATGGTGTAAGCACACCCACAGTGCTATTAGGGAGGGAGTTCCAGGGTTTTAGCCCAGCGACAGTGAAGGAACGGTGATATATTTCCAAGTCAGGAGGGTGAGTGACTTGGAGGGAACTTCCAGATGGTGGTGTTCCCATGTATCTGCTGCCCTTGTCCTTCTAGATGGTAGTGTTCATGGATTTGGAAGGTGCTGTCCAAGGAGGCTTGATGAGTTCCTGCAGTGTACCTTGCAGGTGGTACACACTGCTGCCACTGTGCATCGGTGGTGAAGCGGGTGAAGGTTTGTGGATGGGGTGCTGAATCAAGCAGACTGCTTCTTCCTGGATGGTGTCAAGCTTCTTGAGTGCTATTGGAGCTGCACTCATCAAGGCAGTGGAGAATATTCCATCACACTCCTGGCTTGTGCCTTGTAGATGGTGGACAGGCTTTGGGGAGTCAGGAGGTGAGTTATTCGTCGCAGGAATCCTAGCCTCTGACCTGCTCTTGTAACCACAGTATTTATATAGCTAGTCCAGTTCAGTTTCTGGTCAATGTTAACCCCCAGAATGTTGATAGTGGGGGATTCAGCGATAGTAATGCCATTCAATATCAAGGGACGATGGTTAGATTCTGTCTTGTTGGAGATGGTCATTGCCTACCACTTGTGTGGCACGAATGTTAGTTGCCACTTGACAGCCCAAACCTGGATATTTTCCAGGTCTTGCTGCATTTGGACATGGACTGCTTCAGTATCTGAGTCATCGCAAATGGTGAACATTGTGCAACCATCAGCAAATGTCCCCACTTCTGAACTTATGATGGTAGGAAGGTTATTGATAAAGCAACTGAAGATGGTTGGACCAAGGGCACTACCCCGAGGAGCACCTGCAGTGATGTCCTGGAACTGAGGTGACAGACCTCCAACAACTACAACCATCTTCCTTAGTGCTAGGTATGACTCTAACCAGCAAAGAGTTTTCCCCCTGATTCGCATTGTCTCCAGTTTTGCGAGGGCTGCTTGAAGCCACACTGAGTCAAGTGCTGCCTTGATAGCAAGGGCAGTTACTTTCACCTCTGGATTTCAGCTCTTTTATCCATGTTTGAACCAAGGCTGTAATGAGGTCAGGAGCTGAGTGGCCCTGGCGGAACCCAAACTGGGTGTCAGTGAGTAGGTTATTGCTAAGCAAGTGCCGCTTGATAGCACTGTTAATGACCCCTCCCATTACTTTACTGATGATGGAGAGTAGACTGATGGGACGGTAATTGGCCGGGTTGGATTTGACCTGCTTTTTGTGTACAAGACATACCTTGGCAATTTTCCACATGGCCAGGTAGAGGCCAGTGTTGCAGCTGTACTGGAACAGCTTGGCTAGGGGAACGGCAAGTTCTTGGGCACAAGTCTTCAGTACTATTGCCGGAATATTGTCAGGGCCCGTAGCCTTTGCACTATCCAGTGCCTTCAGCTGTTTCTTGATATCACATGGAGTGAATTGAATTGGCTGAAGACTGGCATCTGTGATGTTGGGGGCCTCCAGAGGAGACAGAGATGGATCATCCACTTGGCACTTCTGGCTGATGATTGTTGCAAATGCTTCAGCCTTACCTTTTGCACTGATGCGTTGGGCTCCCCCGTCATTGAGAATGGAGATATTTGTGGTGTTTCCTCCTCCAGTGGGTTGTTTAGTTGTTCACCACCATTCACGACTGGATGTGGTAGGGCTGCAAAGCTTAGATTTGTTCCGTTGGTTGTGGAATTGCTTTGTCCCGTCTATCACTTGCTGCTAATGCTGTTTGGGACACAAGTAGTCCTGTATTGTAGTTTCACTAGGTTGACACCCCATTTTTAGGTATGCCTGATGCTGCTCCTGGCATGCCCTCCTGCATTCTTCATTAGCCAATTTGTCCTGATTTTTGTGGGCAGGTCATAACTGTTCAGAAACAGCTCAGCTAGGTCTGGAGCACAAGTCTTCAGTACTAGTGCCAGGATGCTAATAGGGCCCATAGCCTTTGCTACATCCAGTGAATGAAATTGGCTGAAGATTGGCATCTGAGATACTGGGGACCTCAGATGCTTTGCAGAGTGGGTCAAGATAGTGGTGTGAGGTGAGCAGTAAAGAAGCCAATTACTCTTTAGAAGACTAGAAACTAAATAGGGTATAGCAGCAAAGAAATCTGGGAATACAGTAAATCACTAAAATGTGATGAGGTCATAAAGTGTGAAAACAAAGTACTACTTTCTCTAAAATGTCTGAATATCAAAACAAGGAGGCAAAATTAAATATGTGCAGCATCTTGGTTACAGCACACTTGGATTGGGTTAAATTTCATCAGGCTGGCGGGTGCCCAGACCGTGGACTGGAAAATTGGGTGTAACACCCCCCCCCCACCCCAAATTTATGGGAGTCCTGGTGGATTTCAGGTCTAATGAGCTGCCTTTGGGGTTCCTATCCCTTTAAGAGACAAGAGCCCACCTCCAAAAGCTACCAAGAGACACCGTGTAGCAGACAGCGCCCTTTCAGCAAAAGTGCGTTTGAGGGTCACAGCAGCCAGTTAGACAGGCAGGCAGGCCCTGGCAGTGGGGATGGTGAAGGCAGAGAGGTGTTGCTGGGGCAGCTACTGCTGCTGGAGGACCCCTCCATGGTCCACAAAGCGTAAGATTAGGAGGCTCCCCCCGCTGCATTCCCACCCTGAGCTCACAGGGAGGCCACCAGCATTCATTAGGTGGTCTCTCCATGCGGCTGAGGGCCCACCCACCACTGGTAAAATGCCAGCGGCGGCAGAAAGAGGCCCTTGATGGTCATTTTAATGGCACAGTTGGCCTCTGGGCGGGAAGGCCATCCTCCACCTTCCCCGCCACTAGCAGAATGCTATTTTCAGCACAAAGGCAGTAGGCACTCCAGCCTCTGCCTTCTCTCCCCATTTTCCAGATCCCTCCCCCACCTCCTTTCCTGTTCTCGCACGTCTTATAAAAGTCAGTCCACTGTGTACTGTTCTGATCTCTGTACTACTAAACAGCTTTGAAGCACTGGAGAAAAGCTAGGGAAGATTTATACAAAACCATGGATATAGAGAAACCTTTTGCAATTGAAAGTGATCCAGAGCAAAGGGGAAAAAACAGCCATAAATGATCAAATAAATAGAATTTCGTTACACAGGGGTTGGTAAGAATATGTGGAACAGCTGCCACATAGATGGCTGAAGCAGAGAGTATTGGCATAGTAAGGAGCGGCTTGATGCATACATGAGGGGGTACAGTGTAGAAGGATATGAGGATCGGTCAGGAAGAGATAATTAGATTGGTTGGAGGTTCAGATGGAGTATAAACACCAAATGGACAAGTCAGGTCAAATATCCTGCTTCTGTTCGGTGGTTACTTAATTCGAAGTAGGAAATCTCCTGGGGACCGCAGGTAACCAAAGATAACAAAAAGCTGCACATATGCAATGAAGAATAAACTTGCATTGTTGATGTTTGTGTTTTCTTCCTTTCCCCTTGAAAGGATGTGAAAGGATTTGCTGAATAATTGAGACACTAATAGGCAGCAACGTTAACATATGACCATAACCATATTTTTACCAGCTAAGATGATGGTTAGTCCTAAATAGTGATTTATGCACTTATAATGATTTGGGGGTGGGGCGGGGCAGCCACAACCACTGGACACGAGTATCCTGCTTGATGTCAACCAGGGCCAGAGCTTTAGTCTCCATTTGCTGGGACTGGCTGAAACAGGATTTGAACCCTGTACCTTCTGATCCAGAGGCAGAAATATCATCATGAAGCCAAAGGCTCACCTGCATTTATTTATACCTTTCACATCCTCAGGATGTCCCAAAGTCCTTTCAAACTCTGGGCACTGCTGCAATATAAGAGTACGCAGCAGCAGAGTTAAGTGCCTAGGTTATATATTTTAGTATTGTTGGCTGAGGCTTGAGCATTATCCAATATAAGTTCTCCATTTCTTCCTATAGTGTCATGGGATCTTTTATGTTCAGCTGATAGGGCAGACATAGCCTCAGTCTAATGTATCTGAAAGACAGCACCTCTGGCAGTGCAGCACTCCCTCAGTACTGCGCTGAAGTGTTAGCCTAAATAATGTAGTCAAGTTTCTGGATTGAGGCTCAAACCAACAATTTTCTAACAGAAGCAAGAATGTCACCACTGAACCAAGGTAGACATCAGTTACTGTTCCTAAATCAGACCAATTAGTATCTCAAACGTACAAACTTAAGAATTAGGAGGAGAAGTGTGCCATTTGGCTTCTCAAGCCTGCTCCACCATTCAATAAGATTATAGCTGATCTGACTGTGGCCTCAATGTCACTTACCTGCCCACCCCCTATACCCTTTGACTTCCTTGGTAGTCAAGAATCTATTGACCTCTGCCTTAAAAATATTCAATGACCCTGCCTCTGCTGCTCTCCGGGGAAGAGGGTTCCATAGACTCATGAATCTCAGAGAAACGTTTTCTCCTCATCTCCCTCTTAAATGGGAGGCCCCTTATTTTAAAACTGTGTCCCCTAGTTCTAGTGCTTCTCACAAGGGGAAACATCTCAGCATCCACTCTGTCAAGTCCCCCCAGGATCTTATATGTTTCAATAAAATCACCTCTCAGTCTCCTCAACTCCAATGGATACAAGCCCAACTTATCAAAGATAATTAAAACAGAAAATACCAGAAAAACTCAGCAGGTCTGGCAACATTTGTGGAGAGAGAAACAGAGGTAATGTTTCGAGTCCGTGCCACACTTCTTTAAAGCTATTCAAAGATAACCCACTCATCCAAGGATCTGTCGAGCGAGCCTTCTCTGAACTGCTTCCGGAGACATTATGTCCTTTCTTAAATAAGGAGAGCAAAGCTGTACACAGGACTTGAAGTGTGGTCTCACCAATACCCTGTACAACTGTAGCAAAACATCTCTACTTTTATATCCCATTCTCTTTGCAATAAATGACAACATTCCATTTGCCTTCCTAATGACTTGCTGTACCTGCATGTTAACTTTTTGGGATTGCTGTGCCAGGACTTCCAGATCCCAGAAACATGCCTAAATCTTTACAATAGTCCTGAAACTCAGTTCAAAGGATAGGGTAGAACAAAAACAAGCAATGTACTTCCATTTATTAAAGTGGGTATAATTGCAAAAGAGAAAGTGGCTATTGATCAGCAGGGAGGGGTTGAAGCCACTTTGGTGCCCCTAGCATTGGCTGTTATCCTAACTTAATAATTGACACCTATTGTAAAGCTCCAGGACAGCTTGTTCTATAAAGATGAGGAACTAGAAGCGCAACAGGACAGCAGAGTATGTGCGCTATGGAGGATTTCAATTATTGGACCGTTTTTGGTGTGAATGGGAGAGCAAGGGCAACCACATAAAGAAGCAGGCAAGCATGTATCTCTTGGTGCGTTCAAGGTTGTTTCTTTACTCAGCATGCTGGACAAATTATAAACTACATAAAATCAAAATATAAAGCATAAAATTCATTAACAAAGAATAGATGCAGGGAAGTATTTCTTTTCACAAAGAGACACTGACATCTGGAATCAATGAATGAAGGATGTGGTAAATGTGGATTCCCTGGAGGAGACCTTCAGAACAGTGCCTGGCAAATTTCTGAAGGAGGAAGGCACTAGGAACAATGACGAACACGAGTTGCTGTGGTCTCCTGGAGTTTGCTTGATTGCCTTTAGAAAGCTAGAGAATTTTCCTGAGTTGTTCCTAAATTGGACTCAGATTTTTCCTGGATTTCGTTTGAGAGGGGGGTGGGCTTATAGTCGACGGGACAGCACCACACCTAGATAGGATGGGCTCGATGGACAAGACAGACTTTTCCTTGTTTGAATATCTGGATGTTAGCTCTGTTGTAACTTGTACATCAGATCATTGTGTTGGCATTCTGGAAAGATTAGAAATATTCTCAGATAGTCGTTTGGTAGTACAGAACTTGAGTATTGCTGAAGAAAAACATTTTGTCAAAGCTTCAAACAGCATGTCCTTTCTGCTGTTCACAACGGGCAAGGTACAAACCATACCCAACCAGCCTGTGCTTGCAAAACTAAAAACAGTGTCCAACATCAGATGTGATTGTGCGATTGGACAATTTATGCTAAATAATCTTCAGTGTGCTAAAAATTATGCTGACAACCAATTTAAGGTTGTCAGTCAGGCTTGCAGCGTGGCACCTCTGTGTACTGGAAGCTACATATATTAATACGCAGGGTCCTGTTCTTTGCAGTCAGAAAGACCATGTACGTACATTGTGCCTGTTTCAGGTAAACAAAATAAGTGATAGCCATTTGCTGGTTCATTCCTCATGGCAATACCTTGACCAAACCGAGTTAAGCTGCCTGGTTTAAATTTTAAATTTCAAACAATGCTTGGCAGTTAATGGTCAGTCACCATTAACTGGAGCATTCTCCATGGCAATGCCTCTACCAATCAGAGCCCACTTGCCAACCAATCAGCACTCTCTCTTCTCATACAGTATAAAGTTGTTGCTTCCCCTGACATTGGTATTCTTGCAATTGTTTTGATGAGCGCAAGACAAAAAGCTTCTACAAAATGTCTTTTTTCAGCAATACTCAATATTCTCAGCGTAGGATTAGAGGCCACCAATTTCTTGCCAAGCATAATAATGGTGTTTGTAATTTCAACAGCTGAAGCACACCTCGTTCTTCCTGGAAAGAAGTTGCAATGCCATATCGACATCACTTGGTAAACTTAATATTTTTCTTTTCATGTATTACCTTGCACGAACTGTACTTTAAAATGGAAACGAACAGGATCATTCATGAATATGACCACACATAGTCTACTCTTAAGTGAATGAAAATTATTTTGCAGAATGCTTTTATTTTTGCAACAATAAAAGAATGGCTGTATTTTAGAAATTGCTGGAGATTAAAGTACTTTGTTAAACTGCAATATGACTTTTTCTAAGACTGTAACAATCCAATAAATGAAATAGTGCAAGGATGTGTGTTTATTTTCCCTCCTATTTTCTCTCCCTATTCCTTCAACCTTGAGCCATTGATTCATGCTGGTATATGGCCCACAATCTTTGGCAGCCCTCTAGTATTTCACCACTATTAATGCGAGACCCACAGTGTGTAATTCACCCATGAGAGCTATCATATTCTAGCCCAATCCTGTCCTTAACCCACCAACCACCTACACAAGTACAACGTGTTTCCAAGAGTTATGAAGAGTCATATTGGACTCAAAATGTTAACTTTGTTTCTCTCTCCACAGAGGCTGCCAGACTTGCTGGGTTTTTCCAGCACTTTGTTTTTATTTTACTAAGGCTACTGTTGCCTAAGAAATTTTCAGCTCAGGAGATGAAAAAAAGAATCAAACAGGGTTCCTGCCTCCAAATGCTTTCTGACACCCTTTGCTCAGTTGGTAGCATTCTCATCTGACTTGAACACTTAAGCTTGCCTGAAAATTCAGTACACAACTGAGGAAGTGCTGCATCGTTGGGAGATGCCATCTCTTGGATAAAACATTAAATGCAGATTCCATCTGCCTGCTCAAGCGGATATAAAAAAACACCATGGTCAAAGAGCAAGAAATTCTCCTGGAGCCCCGGCTAACATTGTCCCTCAACCAATACCACCACCAAAAACAGATTATCTAATCATTTGTCCATTTGGGGAACTTATTCGTCCAGAAAGTTTTTGAAAAAAAAAATGGCAAGTTCACGGTGCTCACCAGTACTAGATTATAAAAAGACCCAATAATTTGTGACAAAGAGGAGATAAGCCATGAGTTCTGATTCACCACATGCAGGATGATTTATTCTGCTATTAGCCTCACTGAAACTGAAACAATTACTATCTTATTCGTTGCGCATAGAGAGTTGCTGGAATTATGCTGTTAATATAAATGAATCTCACCATAGCCAATTAAGTCTGGTAATTCATGTCTTCAGGATCCTATTAATGACTTGATTGATGGTCCTGACATATCACTCAACCTTGGGAGGCCCAGAAAGGGAACAGCAGAACCATGCAGTCTCATGCCCACAGGCCGAAAACCTCTCCGTAATACTTCTCTTTCCTGCTTTAAAATCACTCCTTAAAACTACGTCTTTCACCAAGCTTTTGGTCAGTTATTATCCCCTTATATGGCGGGTTTCAAAGTTAGCTTTATAGCGCTCCTGTGAAATGCCTCGGGGCATTTTATTATGTTAAAGGCAGTATATAAGTACAAGTTGGTGTTACTATTGTAGTAAATTGTTCATTGAAGTTTTGTAAATTTAATTTTTCTTACCTTCCCATTTGTTCTTTTCCTCTTTCTTAATCCGCTCATTCTCTTTCCGTCTATTTCTTTTTCTAATCCAACTTGACTCTAATTTACACTATTTTGTTTCTTTTCTGTATGTTTGCTCCGTTTCTTTCTCTGTCCTTTTGTTTCATTGCTTATGGAGATAGGCCCTTGGATTTGATGTCCATGAGGTCCCAGATGCCTCTTCATGTTGCCACGCCATTATTAATTCACATTTCCAGCACTTACAGTACAAAATTAAGATCTGAAAGAATCTGGAGTTAAGATCTGAGGTAAAAAAAATAAAATCCAATTCGCCATGAGATGACCGTTCCAGCAATTTCTGGGCCATTGTGTGGAGTGGCTGCCACATTTGATTGCAGTGACAAAAATAATCCATTGACTGTGGTACTTTGGGCTATTGAGGACATATTGCACTATATGTACATACGAATTAAGAGCAGGAGTAGACCACTTGGTCTCTTGAGCCTGCTCTGCCATTTAATAAGATCATGGTTGATCTGATTTTATCCTCAACTCCACATTCCCACCTACCCCCGATAACCTTTCACCCACTTTCTTATCAAGAATCTATCTACCTCTGCCTTAAAAATATTGAAAGTCTCTGCTTCCGCCACCTTTTGAGGCCGAGCGTTCCAAAGGCACATCACCCTCAGAGAAAAAAATTCCCTTCATCTGTCTTAAATGGGTGACCCCTTATTTTTAAACAGTGACCCCTAGTTCTAGATTCTCCCATAGGGGGAAACATCCTCTTCACATCCACCTTGTCAAGACCCTTCAGGATCTTATGTGTTTCAATCAAGTCGCCTCTTACTCTTCTAAATTCCAGCAGATAAAAACCTAGCCTGCCCTCAAGGCAACTCGCTCATTCCAGGTATTAGTCTAGTAAACTTTCTCTGAACTGTTTCAAATCCATTTATTTAAGGAAGGATGTAAGGAGACCAATACTGTACACAGTACCCCAGATGTGGTCTCACTAATGCCCTATATATTTGAAGCATAACATCCCTACTTTTGTATTCAATTCCCCTCATAATAAAACAATAACATTCTATTAGCTTTCCTAATTACTTGCTGTACCTGCATGCTAACCTTTTGCGGTTCATGCACGAGGGCACCTAGATCCCTCTGCATCTCAGAGCTCTGTAATCAGATAATATGCTTCTTTTATATTTTTCCTGCCAAAATGGACAATTTCACATTTCCCCACATTATTCTCCATTTACCATATCTTTGCCCACTCACTTAACCTATCTATATCCCTTTGTAGCCTCCCTATGTCCTCTTCACACCTTATTTTCTTACCTATACTTGTGTCATCAGCAAACTTAGCATCCATGCCTTCGGTCTCTTCATCCAAGTCGTTTGTATAAATTGTAAAAAGTTGGGGCCCCAGCACTGATCCCTGTGGCGCATCAATCGTTAAAACCAAAAAGAGACCCATTCATGGCTACACTCTGTTTCCTTTTAGCTAATCAATCGTCTATCCTTGCCAATATGTTACCCCCTACATCATGAACTTTTATTTTTCATTATAACCCTTAATGTGGCACTTTATCAAACGTCTTCTGGAAATCTAAGTACTGCACATCCACCAGTTCCCCTTTATCCATAGCACATATTACCTTCTTCAAAGAGCTCCAATAAATTGGTTAAACATGACCTCCTTTTCACAAAACCATGTTGACTTTGCCCGATTACCTTGAATTTTTCCAAGTGCCCTGCTATAACGTCTTTAATAATAGCTTCTAACATTTTCCCTATGATAGATGTTAAGCTAACTGACCTGTAGTTTCCTGCTTTCTGTTTCCTTCCCTTTTTGAATAAAGGAGTTACATTTGCTATTTTCCAATCTAATGGAACCTTTTCCAAATCTAGGAAATTTTGGAAAAGTAAAACCAACGCATTAACCATCTCCCTAGCCACTTATTTTAAGGCCCTAAGATGAAGCCCATCAGGATCAGCTTGTTGGCCGCAGCTCCAACATATAAATGCAAGTTCTTTCTTGCTTTAGATAAAATGCCTCTCTTAAATTATTGTTAGTGTATAGTAAATTTATAAATTGACAAAATATCAGTTCAAATGAACTAAGTATGTTGTAAATGTATTAATACTTCAAGCAGCAAGCTATCATAGCTACGTGCCATGTTGCTGGTTGTTTAGCAATGGCTGCAGTCATCAACTATGTCTCCAGATACTTCCTTTTCCTGTATTCCATTCAATAGTAAGCTGTTGATAGTTATTTAAAATCAGCTGCCAAAAAACAGCAAAATTTCAATCCAAAAGTAGCACAAAAAGCATTGCTTTAATGCTAGATTCTTCCCGCTAAGGACTTACCTTCCATCTTAATTTCCCATTTAAAGCTCTTGTACACTATTGTAGGAAACAGTTTAAAAAAAACCAATGGATTTTGTGAACTATTTCTGTTCACACTGCAGCAGCTTCTGAAAACCACAGATCTAACACACAAGGAAAAGTAAAATAAAGGTTCTCAAACTGCCCTCTTGCCTCAATCCCACTATTTCCCTCTCCTCTGAATTTGCCCTTTGACTTAGTAGAATGAAAGCAATAGTAAAAAGGGAATCCTGGTTTTAAGAGTAATTTGTGTGGATAGAATTTTTGTACTTTCAGTCTTGGAGCTATAATAAAACAGAATCTTGCAACACCCCAGCTCATATCAGTAACTTCCAATTCAGAAATGCAGGCAACATAGTAAACTAAATTATAACTAATAGCAATACTCTGCCACCAGTAATTAATGGCATTTTCCCAAATAATGATGATCTGTAGCACTATAACAATACAGCTGTTGTAGTTCACCTCTTTACAGAGCTTTGTCTTGGACTTTCTATCGGATGCAGCAGTAGCTTGCATATAGTGCTTTTTTAAAAACAGCCAACTTGGAGTCACTTCACTTCCCAATGTGGTGTTTAGATCATTGGCTTTCTGAGTGGTGCCTATGAGGTCATCTCAATCTCTGCCAATCTGAAGCTGAGTACTTGCTTACGAGCATATAGTTCATGTTGCTAGATTTTCTACATGATAACGTTAGCTAATGAAATTGAAAATTACACCGTTGGGGGAAGAGGATCTCCAGGACTATGTCAATATGCGCAAGGGATCCCCCACAAGGGAAAGCTTGAAAACATCAGGGACAACCTCTAATGGGTTTATAATGCAGTTCTTACGTTCAGTATGAACTGGATATTCTGGAATAGTATAACATTGTAGCTGTTAATTAATATTAATGGTAATACTCCTGCAAACAAAGTGTTTCCCCTCACACTGTCACAACAGGGTCCACACACTGAAAAGTCCTGTTTATGATGATGCTGCATTGTATTCCTGAGGCAAGTGCAAGTCTCCTGCTCAACTGAACTTCAATTTCAAAGTCAGCACCAACTGTTCATAAGGTTCTATGATTCACTATTTACCCAGGCATAAATTTCACCGTTGCTCACTCTCATTTTCTCATATGCATTTTCACTTGGTGACTAGTTTTTTTGATTTCTTATTTCTGCCATGTTATTATAATGATATAATACCTAATCACTCACAAGGGATCGAGAAAACACATTGTGGGTTCATTTATTAAGACTAGGCACATGAGAACAGTTACACATAGGTATAAAGCTTGAAGCCATCAGCAGAGCTATATGTGTGTGCTCTGCTCACAGCAAAAGTGTAACTAAGACTGGATCACATGACACACTTCCCTGCTAGTGCTGTCATGCTGATATCCCTTAAAGGCATATTACAACATCCTCTTTCTTTTCCAAGATACTTTCCCCCTTCCAAAGTATAACTAGTTACAATATATGTTCATGTTTAGTTACCATTACATAAGTGTATAGAACTGATGAATATGAGTTTCTAAAGTGTAAAGGTAAAATCCTGGTATGCCCAGATATTGTAATGGTAACCTTATCTGGCGGTTTCTTTAATTGCTCACTGTGATCTGTGGGATTGTCAGTCTTAGATGTTGTCCCTGGTTGCATCCGGGATCCTGTCCTAGATGCAATAGGACTGTACGGTGGTTCAGGATCTGGAATGGATCAGATTTGTCCTCAGTTACGCCTCACCATTGCGCCTTTGTGTAATGACTTCATAGGACACTGGTTCTGAACAAATCCTTGTCACCTTGGCTGGTTGCTACGTATCTTCTGTGGGACTCTGGATGCAATCTTGTTGCCCCAACTGCAAACTTGGCAATTCTGTACCTGCATTTTAATTGTGCACGTTGGTCATCTTCTCTTGTAGTTTTAAAAGTTGCTCTCTAGTTTCTGAGAGAGTAGGATGGGTAACAGCGGGTAGATTGGTATGCGCTGGTCTGCCAAACATGAGCTCTGCCAGTGATGGAACAGTTGCACTTAAAGGTGTTGCTCTCAGATGTAACTTTGCAATGTGTAGATCTTGCTTGGTCTGTCTGCATTTGAGAATTAGGGATTTCACCATGCAAATGATTCATTCAGCTAGGCCATTAGATCGAGTGTAATGAAGAGACGTAGTAATGCGATCGAAATTCCACTTCTCGCACATATCCTGAAATGGTTTACCAATACATTATAGACTGTTATCTATAATGATCTCTCTAGGCACACCAAAAAAACTGAAAATAGCACTTAAGAGTGTGTGCGACAGTTGTACTAAACGTATTATGCAACTGTCGAATAATGGGCTACTTAGTAAAGTAGTCGCCAAAAGGATGAAGTCAGTACCATGGACGTGAAAGAGGTTGGATTCGATTCTGGACCAAGGATGGGTAGGAACTTCATGTGGAATCAATGGTGCTTTGTGCTGACTTGGCATATGCTCTTGACAGCCTCGCACTTCCTGATGAATTCAATGTCATTGTTCATGCCCAGCAAATAGACTGTCTCTCGAGTCTTCTTGTCCAAACATTGCTCATGTGCAAGTGAAGAAGTTGTTGAAGAATTTTGGGTCAAAAGATTCTGGTAAAATGACCTACCTGCCTTCAAAAATGACTTCCTAGAAGATGCTTAGCTCAACCTGGTAAGGCCAAAATGGTCTCATATGTTTGTGGACATGCTGAATTGAATCAGGCCATCCTTCAGTGATGGTTTTCTACAGTTTCTGTAGTGAAGGATCTTTCGCCATTTCTTTTTGTAGCTGCTGGCATTTGCATTGCGTTAAATGGACCAGATCAATTTGGAAAACATCCTCAAGCTAGCTATCAATGAAGTCAACTTTTAGATCCAAGGATATCATTTCTGTTTTCGTTGGGTTAGGCAATCTGCCAAGTGTATCTTATGTGACCATCAAGTTACCTGGCTTGTACCTAATCTCACAGTCGTAACCTTGAATCTTTATCAAGGGACGTTGCAATCGAGGTGGTGTACTAGTCAAACGTTTTGCCAAATCGTCCCCAATGGCTTGTGGTCAGTCTCTACCACAAATATTTTGCCAAATACATAAGTATGAAAACGTATGATTCCATACACTGAAGCTAATGTCTCCTGCTCAATGTTGGAATAGTTGGATTGTGTTACAGTCAGAGATTTTGCAGCAAATGCAATCGGTTTCCCTTTTTGTAGTATGCATGCTCCCAGATCTTTCTATGAGACATCTATCTCCAGGGTAGTTGCCTCCTTAGGACCATAAAACTGCAATGTCGATACTTCCGATAATGACTGTTTCAGTGCTTCAAAGAGGTATTATGCGGTTTTCATGCCTCAGGAGAGGCACATCCTTTCTCAACAAATCCCTTAACAATGAAAATATGTGAGCGAAATTGGAAATGTATGGAGATAAGAAATTAAAAAGACTTAGACATCTTCAAAGATCATGCTTATCTTGAGAAATCGGTACAGCCTTAAAATCCCTTATTTTACTTGTATCGGGATACATGCCAGCACTGGAATAAATAGAACTGAAGAAATTGATCTGCTGCATATTGATGGAACATTTCAGACTATTGAATACCAATCCTTTATTACATGCCACTTGCATCAATAAGAGTAGATTCTAGTCATGTTCTTGCTTTATTCTTCCCACAACAACAATGTCATCTGCGATACAGATGCATTCTGGCACAGCGCATGTAATGTGGTCTATGTGAGTTTGAAAGAGATCCTGACTAACAGATAGTCAGTTTAAACTAACTCAGCAGGGGTGTGAGAACCAGGAGAGAATATTAGAAAATAATACCAGGGTGCACAGAATGCTGGGAGAGGCAGAAAGCACTAAAATAGAGAATAGTAAGATAATAGATGGAGTCGGAGTAAGGGAGCAAGTAATGAAGTCTAAATCAGGATTACACTGTATGTATGTGAATGCACGGAGTATAGTTAATAAAATTGGGGAATTACAGGCACAGATTGCCTTGTGGGATTATGATGCTGCGACAATAACAGAGACCTGACTTAAGGAAGGACAGATCTGGGTGTTAAATATTCCTGGTTACAAGGTGTTCAGAAAAAATCGGAAAGGGAAAAAAGGAGGAGGGGCGGTATTTT
Organism: Cetorhinus maximus; assembly: GCF_964194155.1. Classification (NCBI taxonomy): domain Eukaryota; kingdom Metazoa; phylum Chordata; class Chondrichthyes; order Lamniformes; family Cetorhinidae; genus Cetorhinus; species Cetorhinus maximus. The sequence continues at coordinate 101,539,927 of NC_135893.1, forward strand.
TGGTTAAGGAGAGTATTGCAGTACTGGAGAAAGAGGACGTGTCAGAGGATTAAAGGGCAAAATCAATTTGGCTAGAGCTAAGGAATAAGAAGGGTGCAATTACATTGTTCAGTGTAATGTATAAACCACCAGCTAGTAGGAAAGATATAGAGGAACAAATCTGCAAGGAAATTACGGAGAGGTGTAAACATCATAGAGTAGTTATAATGGGGGACTTTAATTACCCGTACATAAAATGGGGTAGTGGTAGTGTAAGGGGCAGCGATGGACAAGCGTTCCTAGATTGTATTCAGGAGAATTTCCTACAGCAGTATGTGTCCAGTCCAACAAGAAAGGAGGCACTGACAGACCTGGTTCTTGGGAATGAGGTGGGCCATGTAGATCAAGTGACAGTGGGGGAACATTTAGGGGACAGTGATCATTGTATCATAAGGTTTAGGATGACGGTGAAAAATGACATTGGCCAATCCAGAGTAAGAATAATCAACTGGCGGAGAGCGGACTTCAATGGGGTAAGAATGGAGCTGGGCCGGATAGACTGGAACCAAAAGTTGGCGGGAAAAACAGTACCTGAACAACGGGCTACCTTCAAAGAGGAGATGGTTTGGGCACAGGCAAGGTATGTTCCCTCAAAAGGGAAGGGTAGGACAAACAAACCCAGGGTTCCCTGGATGACAAAGGAGATAGAAATTAAGTTAAAGAAGAAGTGTGCTTACGACAGGTGTCAGGTAGCAAATACAATTGAGAACCAAGTTGAATTCAGAAGGTTCAGAAGGGATGTGAAAAAACAAATACAAGAAGCAAAGAGGGATTATGAATAAAGACTGGCAGCTAACATAAAAGGAAGTCCCAAAGTATTCTATAAGCATATCAATAGTAAAAGGGTGGTAAAAGGAGGAGTAGGGCTGATTAGCGACCAAAAAGGGGATTTACAGAGTCAAGAGGCATGGCTGAGGTGTTAAATACTTTGCATCTGTCTTTACCTACAAGGCAGATGCTGCCCAGATCATGGTCATAGAGGAGGAAACTCAGTCATTAGAAGGGTTTAAAATTGATAAGGAAGAGGTATTAGATAAGCTGTTGGCACTTAAAGTTGATAAGGCACCGGGACTGGATGAGCTGCATCCAAGAATATTGAAGGAAGTGAGAGTGGAAATTGCACAGGCACTGGCAATAAACTTTCAATGTTCCCTGGATTCGGAGGAGGTGCCGGAGGACTGGAGAATTGCAAACATTACACCCTTGTTCAAAAGAAGGTTGTAAAGATCCGCCCTGCAATTACAGACCAGTCAGTTTAACTTCGGTGGTAGGGAAACTTCTAGAAACAAATTATTTGGGATAGAATTAATAGTCACATGGAAAAATGTGGATTGGTTCAGAAGAGTCAGCATGGATTCGTTAAAGGAAAATTGTGCCCAACTAACTTGCTGGAGTTTTTTTTGAAGAGGTAACAGAGATGGTTGATGAGGGCAAGGCCGTTGATGTGGTGTATATGGACTTCCAAAAGGCGTTCGATACATTGCCACACAACAGACTTTGTGGAAAGTTATAGGTCATGGAATAAAAGGGATAGTAACAACGAGGTTTGTAGTGGAGTTCCTCGGGGTCAGTATTGGGACCCTTGCTTTTCCTGATATATGAAAATGATCTAGATCTTGGTGTGCAGGGGACAATTTCAAAACTTGCGGATGACACAAAACTTGGGAGAATTGTAAACTGTGAGGAGGATAGTGACACAGTGGTGAAGTGGGCAGATAGGTGCCAGTTGAAGTTCAGTGCGGAGAACAGTGAGGTGACATGCTTTGGTACAAAGAACATGGAGAGTCAGTATAAAATAAAGGATACTATTCTAAAGGGTGTGCAGGAGCAGAGAGACCTGGGTGTATATGTACATAAGTCATTAAAGGTGGCAGGACAGGTAGAGAGAGAGCTGTTTCTAAAGCAATTAGTATTCTAGGCTTCATTAATAAGGGCATAGAGTACAAGAGCAGAGAGGTTATGTTGAACTTATATAAGATACTGGTTAGACCTCAGCTGGAGTATTGTGTACAGTTCTGGATGCCACACTATAGGAAGGATGTGAACGCATTGGAGAGAGTGCATAGGAGCTTTATGAGAATGTTTCCAGGGGTGAGACACTTCAGTTATGAGGAAAGATTGGAGAAGTTGGGACTGTTTTCCTTGGAGAGGAGAAGGCTAAGAGGAGACTTGATAGAAGTTTTCAAACTCATGAAGGTTCTGGACAGAGTAGATAGGGAGAAACTGCTCCTGATCCTAATGGATCGAGAACCAGAGGGCACAGTTTTAAAGTGTTTTACAAAAGAAGCAAATGCAAGGTGAGAAAATTTTTTTCACCCAGTGAGTAGTTAGAGTTTGGAATATACTGCCTGGAAGTGTGGTGGAGGCAGGTTCAATTGAGGCATTCAAGAAGGCACTGGATGATTATTTAAATACAGGTGAGATTGAGTCGATTAGGATTATATTCACTGGAGTTCAGAAGAATGAGGGGGGATCTCATAGAAACCTATAAAATTCTAACAGGACAAGACAGGGTAGATGCAGGAAGGATGTTCCTGATGGTGGGGAAGTCCAGGACCAGGGGTCACAGTCTGAGGATATGGAGTAGACCATTTAGGACTGAGATGAAAAGAAATTTCTTCACCCAGAGAGTGGTGAGCCTGTGGAATTCGTTACCACAGAAAGTAGTTGAGAACAAAACATTGTATGCTTTCAAGGAGTTAGATATAGCTCTTGGGGCGAAAGGGATCAAAGGGTATGGGGAGAAAGCGGGAGCAGGCTATTGAGTTGGATGATCAGCCACGATCATAATGAATGGTGGAGCAGGCTTGAAGGGCCGAATGGCCATAATCCTGCTCCTAGTTTCTATGTTTCTAAACAATGTGCAGGGTTACGGCGAAAAGGCAGGAGATTGGCACTAAGTTAAAATGCTCAGAGCTGGTGCAGACATGATGGGCTGAAAGGCCTCCTACTACACCATAACAATTCTGTTATAGCCGAAGGGAAGTTGTTGAAAACAGTATCATCCAAATGGAGTACAAAATGTAGTAAGCACTTGGGACTTCCCCACAAGATGTACTGATCAGTAACCGTGCTTGGCATCAAGCTTTGAGAAAAAATTTGCACCTGCAAATCTCAAATTTAACTCTTCTAATGAGGTATTTTGTAGGGACAACATTTCAAGGCTGTGTTTAAACATTGTGGATCGAGGAACACTCTAAATGATCCTTCCTTCCTTATGACATGTGATTGAGCTGCACCAATCTGTGTGCCCTTATAATCTTCTAATGATTCCGTTCAAGAAGGCAGTTCACCACCACCTTCGCATCTCGCCAGTGATGCCCACATCCCATGAATGAATAAAAGTAGTAATCAATAATCTAGTTAAAAAGAAAAATAAATCTGACAGCATTTCCCAGAATTAAGCATTGGCAGATGAAATGGGAAACATTTTGCAGGTCCAAAACCAGAGGCCAGAGAGAGGTGTGTTATTCACTTGCATATAAAATTGCTAAGGTATCTGATTTAAAAAAAAACTATTAATTCTTATATTTGAGAAGACAACATTTGGGCAAAATGCTAATTTTGGCTTGTGCTGTTCGAACAACTACTGCAGTTCAACGATGCCAGACCTTAGCAAATCAAAGACTTTCAGCTCCTGCCCAATTTTGGTGGTGTATTTTTGCATCACCTAGCTAGAAATAACATGAAAACATCTTCAATTTGATGTAATATTACACAGTTCTTCAAAAATAATGGACATCACAGTATTTAATGTTCATTTTCTCTCTACTTTCCATGACATGCACTCTTAATTCATCTGAATGTGTAGACCAAACAACTTACATTCTTCTACACCATTGTTTAGACGATTAGATGATTTGCTTGTGGGCTTTCTGAACCTCCATCTAACAGGTTATAAGCTCACTTTTCAACACACAGTATTGGCACAGCACATAGGATTGGTGTACCAAGTGCCTGGCATTGTTATTTTAATTGGGTTTTGCTTATTTACCAAGTACAAGATGGAGTAAAAGTTGCTACAAATTCAAATATAATTTCAAGATTTTTTTTAAAATAGCCTTTATTTAGAAAAAAAAATACAGCCACGTACAGATTCAGATTCAATCATGGATGTCAAAAGGGAATTGAATAATTATCTGAAGAGACAAGATTTGCAGGGCTATGGGGAAAGGACAAGGGAATGAGATATGAGGAGTTCTTTTGCAGAGAGCCAGCACCAACACAATGGGTTGAACAGCCTCATTCCATGTTGTAACCATTCTATGATTCTTCCAACAACAGCTTGCATCTATATACAGTGTAAGTCCTCACTTAAAGTTGTGGTTGCTTTCCTGAAAATCGCAACTATAATTGAAACAACTTTAAGTGAATCATGGGTTCCCAAAGGAATCAATGTTAAAGATGGAGTTAGGTTCCTTCGGACATTTCTTGCCTGGAAAAACGAATGCACAAGTTGCAATATTGTACTGTACATGTGCAGCACTGTGCTTTCCGAACTGGAATAATTTGCAAAATAAATCACTCAATATAACAGAAATACTGCATAAATTAAAATTAGATAACACTAAATCACCCAAACAAGCCCTGAGTAATACAGCTTTTGTCTCACCCACACACTCCTGAAACTCAATTCAGGTTTTTGCTTCCTCTCCTTCCACCGCTCCCTCGCTCTTCCTTTTCCTCTCCCTCCTTTCCCCCTCTCTCTCCTTTCCCACTCTGCCCCCTCCTTTTCTGCTCCCTTTCTAAAAACAGGCCCTAAAGAATAAACAATGTTAAAATGAAACAACATTAAGCGGGGCAATGTAAAGAGAGGACTTACCGTTGCACCTTTAGTGATAATGTCTAATGCTCTTGAAAAGGCTGGGATCAGTAGTTAGTATTCTGTTATAGAATCATAAAATGGTTATAGCACAGATGGCGGCCATTTGACCCATCATATCTGTGCTGGCTCTCTGAAGCAGCAATTCACCTAGAGCCACCCCCCAACTTCTCCCCAAACCCCTACACAATCTCTCTTTTCAGATTGCAATCCAATTCTCTCTTGAATGCCTCAATTAAACCTGCCTCCATACTCTCAAGTAGTCCATTCTAAATCCTTACCACTCACTGCATGAAAAAGTTTTTCCTCATGTCGCCATTGCTTCTTTTGCCCATTACCTTAAATCTGTGCCCTCTGGTTTATGATCCTTGCACCAATGGGAACAGTTCCTCCTTATCTACTCTGTCCAGAATACCTCTATAAAATCTCCTCTCAACCTTCTCTGCTCCAAGGAGAACAGTCACAACTTCTCTAATCTTTCTATGTAATTGAAGTTCCTCATCCCCGGAACCATTCTCGTGAATCTCTGCTGCACCCTGTCCAATGCCTTCACATCCTTCTTAACGTGTGGTGCTCAGAACTGAACATAAAAATCCAGTTGAGGTCAACCCAGTGTTTTATACAAGTTTAACATAACCTCCTAGCTTTTGTACTCTATGCCCCTATTGATAAAGCCTAGGATGTTGTATCCTTTATTAAGCACTTTCTCAACCTGTCCTGCCACCTTCAATGATTTATCCGCATATACACCCAGATATACAAAACATTCTCTGCATTAAGAAGCAGGATAAACAGTCATGTTTTCAGGCAAGTGAGTTTAAAATAATTCATGTTATTCTAGTGTCCTAAACAATTGCTGTCAGTTTAATAAGATATATGTTTGTTCATCAAATTGACCAGAAATAAATGCCATTTGATTCTGAATTTTTCTCAACTTTACCAATGACTCTTACTAATGATGTTTGATTCATACATAGGAAACACTGAAGACTGCAGAAAGTTGAAACCTTCCCACTTGTTGGGAAGGAATGATTATCTTTTCGATCTGTCTGTAGCCTTGGACATGGTCGGTAACACAATCCTGCCCCCTGTCTGAAGCTGAACCAGACCTTTCACAACCTTTGCGTCCTATTTGCCCCTTAGATGAGCCACCATATCCTCTCCAGCACCAAGACCATCTATTTGGACCTCTAGGGCATCACAGTCACCCGCTGGACCAGCTTACCTGCTGCTGAAAATCCCCATTCATGCCTTTGTTACTTTAAAAAGAGTTTATTAAAAACAGAGGAGTAAGTGGCACAGTGATTTAGCACTGTTCACTTCTGGAGACCAGGCCAAAATTATGAATAGAATTCTATAATTTATTCTAACTGCAGGCAGATAAAGAAGAAATATACAAACAAATTTACAGAATAACACAAAAGGATGGTCATGTAAATCACAAGTTTTATTTTTAAAAATTGTATATTGTTTAAAAAGCTGAGACTGAAGTAAGTCCAAGGCAAGTCCAATAACAAAGATAAATAATTATGAATACATGAGAGGGTGCTTTTTATAAAAACGTAAGGTTGCTCTGACTTGGAGTCTCCTATAATTGGTTTCAACTGAAGCACTAAGAATGAATTTACAATTCAGGACATTTGGTGCCTACAGGGAGCAGCCCAAAAATTACATTTCCCATAGCCCAGTGTGGAATACACTGAAAGTGCAAGAGTTGGTATTCAGATGTTGCTTAATGAGCATGAAATGTTTCATAAATATTTGAAGATTCACTACTTCACATTTCAGACATTATAGCATTTCCTCAACAGGATGGCGGTAACATCTCGGAAACCTGATACCACCATGAGTCCAACAGTCATTATGGCTCAGCCCATCAAGTCTATGTCAGCTCTACGTAGAGCAATCCAGTCAGTCCCATCTCCCCGCCCTATCCTCATAGCCCTGCAAGTTAATTTTCCTCAAGTGCCCATCCAATTTCCTTTTGAAACCATTACCTCTGCTTCCATCACCCTCATAGGCAGCGGGTTCTGTTTTCTGTTTTGTATTCAGCTTGATATCCATTCTACTACTTGTCCCCTGACTCCACATGTCACAGAATCAAAGAATCACAGATTCACACAGTGCAGAAGAGGCCCTTCGGCCCATTGAGTCTGCACCGACACGTGAGAAACACCTGCCTTACCTACCTAATCCCATGTACCAGCACTTGGCCCATAGCCTTGAATGTTATGACGTGCCAAGTGCTCATCCAGGTACTTTTTAAAGGATGTGAGGCAACCCGCCTCCACCACCCTCTCAGGCAGTGCATTCCAGACCGTCACCACCCTCTGGGTAAAAAAGTTTTTCCTCACATCCCCCCTAAACCTCCTGCCCCTCACCTTGAAACTATATCACCTCGTGACTGACCCTTCAACTAAGGGGAACAGCTGCTCCCTATCCACCCTGTCCATGCCCCTCATAATCTTGACCTCAGCAAGGAGTCTGCTATGCAATACCTTATTGAAAGCTTTTGAAAATCTAAATAAATTATGACTAATCTGCTCTTTCCGTTGGTTCTTCAATGAATTTCCAATAAAGTTGGTCAAATATCAAACATGACTTTCCCTTTTTAAATCTCTGTTGTCGCCTTTTAAACCCATGTCCCTCTTTCCCATAACTCCATGTTTGAACCCTTCCAATGAGGTCTCTGCTGCTGCCAAAGAACTGAAAAAGCCCTTAAAGTCACAAATGACCTATGAAGTGGCTCTGACCACAATAATTATTCCTCCTCATCCTTTTCGATCCGTCTGTAGCCTTGGACATGATTGGTAACACATTGGTAATCCTCTCCCTGGTCACTGTCTGAAGCTGAGCAAAACCTTTCGCAACCTTAGCATCCTATCCAACCCTTAGATGAGCCCCTATATCCTCTCTAGCACCAAGGCTATCTACTTGAACCACAACATCGCAGTCATTTGCTACACCAGTTTACCTGCTGCAACAGCTTACTTGCTACTGAAAATCCCCATTCATGCCTTTGTTACCTTTAGACTAAACTGTTCCAGTACTCTGCTGGCTGGCCTCTCACTTTATACCCTTTGTAAATTTCAGTTCATTCAAACTCTGCTGCTGTAGCTTAACTCGCAGCAAGGTCCTTTCACCTATTGTTCACTGGCCTACATTAGCTCCTGATCCACCAATCCTCAATATTAAAATTCTCATCCTTGTTTTCAAATCTATGGCCTCTACCCTCCCCATTTCTGTAACCTCCTCCAAATCTCTGAAAGTTCTGCACACCTCCAATTCTGGCCTCTTGTATATTCCTGATTTTAATCGCTCCACCAATGGCAGATGTCAGCTGCCTGGGCCCCAAGTTTTGGACCCCCTCCCCAAACTACTCGCCGTCACACCTCTCCTCCCCCTAGACATTCCCCAAAACCTACCACCCTGACCAATCCTTCGGTCACTTGTACCAAAAAAGCCTTGTGAATTGGGTCAGACCTTGTTTGATAACACCTCTGTGGAGCACTCTGGGACTTTCCACCACATTGGAAGTGCTGTAAAAATGCAAGTCACTGTTTATTCCAAGGAATGCAAACTTAAAGTTTCTATATTCTCGCCTCATAATCCAACCTTTATTCCCTGCAACAAAGAGCTTCAGATTGTAACAGCTAAATCTGGTAGTTGATAACCTCCCTCTGAATACAGATTTCCAATCAGCTAATTTGGCTGCGTATCTGATGCTCAGGCTTTTGCTCACTGTGAGATTGTTACAGTACACCACCTAAGTGGATTTACACATTTTTAAACAACTTTGTCAGTAACATTTTTCACCAAACATTGTATACATGAAGAATTTATTTGACTAATTCTTAAGTTAACCAAAGCAAAGCTTTACATACACACTAAAATATATTGTTAAACACACTTGTATCTAAACCAGCTAAAATAACAAACCAGGTTAATAAATATAGCTGACTACTTGTCAGGGGATAAGTAGTAGAATGGAAAGCTAATAAAAAAGTTAATAAAAAAGGAGTCTGCTCCACATTGCCAGTTTTTCCCTGCTCCGCTTTCTACCTGTCTATCCCTCATCCTCAGCTATTCACACACTCGTTTTGCCTCATATATGTATTTTATTTCTTTGATTTCTTTCATTATACCTCCTATTGTCTCAAACTCATAGCATTTCTGCTAATTAATGATCTCCCGTTTTCCATCTAGGTCAGTCTATGTCTTTGCTGATATGTGTGCTCCTCCTCCTAACCAATTTCCTCCTTTTTAAATGCTATTCCTCTGTAATGTTTTCCTGTTCAGATGAGAAGCTCTAATGTTTGAAACATTAACTTGTTTGTTTTCTCCACAGATGTGGCTTGACCTGCTGAATGCTTCCAGCAATTTGTGTTTTTTTTTTAGATTTCCAGCATCTGCAGTAATGACTAATCAGTAAACTTCAGGCAATGTACATGTTTGGTTCCATGGTTACCTGTATTTGGTTGCAGAACATGGGTTCTAAATCTTTTCACTTTTCTAAAAAGCATATTGGTTTAATTGAGGATCTCAAAATTTGGTTGGCTTTCCCTTAAGGCAACAATTAAACTTAGGCATAAAGCCCAGGATGCACCGAGGATGATTAATGAACTGGAACATCAAGGTTGGACCAATGTAATGGGAAAAGGTTGAAGTCTGAAGCATGATTCGAAAGTTTACAATCGAATTCCATAAATTATCAGCAGGGAACACATCTCTAGATTAAGGAATTATAAACTGGAGATACACACACACAATTTTATCTGCTGACCACACATATTGTGCCTGCTCTCACCACACATCTTTTGACTGTTTTCCTTCAGAAAACCTACAGAACCTTTTGATTGTGGAAGGCTGATTTCACCTAATTACAGGGAAAGTCATTAGAGTTTAGTCCAGCCTCAGTTAAAGTCCCAATTTGTTTATAGAGTTGATTTAAAGTCTTACCAGTAATGCTCCACACTAGAATTCTGTTAAGTCCAGCAGGTCAGGGGAGGCCAACATGTATTTACTGTACGTCTGCAGCAGACCTGGAGTGGAAAGTACCTTTATTAGTATTGTCAAAAACCTGCCATTAATATCTTTAACATTTAGTCCAAGTAGAATTAGAAAATATTTTCAGGGCAAAAATACAAAGTCCACCAAGCTTTTGATCGCTTTTCCAACATATTCTTTAGCTCAGTATCCATTGTAGTCCAATTGCTGGGGTACTTTGAGACATTTTTCTATACTGAAGGCATTGTATAAATGTTATTAACACTTATTTTCCTTTATCCTGATTTTGATGAAAGGTCATCAATCTAAGACATTAACTCTACTTCTCTCTCCGCAGATGCTGCCTGAACTGCTGAGTATTTCCAGCACTTTTTGTCTTTATTTCCTTGATCCTGGTATTCTTTCAGACACCAATATTAATATTGTTGTGCATTCCCACCTTTGAGGGAAACTCCAGGCAGCAAATGGGAGGTAGTAGAGTGTGTGACTGAATCAGATCCCGCATTCTGTGAAATCCCACGTTGATACTAAAATAAAGCAATGCCACAGAACGACCTCAGAGCTGGCAATATAAGCTAACTCCATGACTACCTACTCAATTATCTTCCATTAAAACAGTTCCTTTATGTTAACAGAAGAAAAAAAAACATTTATTGATTAAGTGATACTAGCTTGGAGAACAGCAAATTCATATTATATAAATTAGCCTTACACAAAGAAAGAGCTATCTCATTTAAGAGTTTAAAATTTTTATGTTTGAATGACTAATAATATCTATCAGCTAAGAAACTGTCACAATTATAACAAGATTTCCTGTCTGTTACAGCAAGTCTGGACAAGAGGAAATTATTGTCCTTAGTAACACCGTCACTTCTCAACAAGTTACAACGCTGGCAATAATGGATTTATTTGAACCCCATGCAATTTCCCACACCTATAATTAGTAAGTGAAAACAGATGGACATTTGACAAACAATTTAGCGGTTCTTCTGCCCACACACATTTAAATATAGAATCACATTCAATTCCACTTTTGTGCTCATTAGAGCGTGGGTTGTTTAAGTGTCAGGGAATAGAAAGCTTCCCATTTGAGGCATCCAGGGAGGGAGGGGGGAGGAGTGGGGGGGCGGCGCGCGGGAGCAGAATTTTAACTCCCAATGACTGGAAGAAAGTGGTCAGGAATCAGTTTAAGTGAAGCAGGAGATTTGTGGGCTGGCCTCCCACCCCAGTCCAGCCGATTGCAATTTTAAATTGCAGGTACGAAAGTCACCCACTCTAAGTGGACAAGGACCACCTTTAAATATGCAAACCGGATTCTGTTGATATACTTGGGGCCCAATCACAATCCTAAACCCAGACCTTTACAGGGAAGCTGTGGGGTCTTTGCCCACTAGGTCAAAGCTGTCGGGAAGCGGATCCAGGGCCAAAGGTAAGTCTTTATAAAATGCTTTTAATTTTATAGCCTAAGAATAATGTTATGATTGATCTTCTCTTCTCTCCAACTCTTAAATGTTGGTAGTGTCCTGCGCATTATGGGCCTAGGTCACATCAATTAAAGTAATGTATTTATTTGTTCAGCTTTCATACATTCTTCCCTTCAGCGTTGATACTGTTACAGATGCTTCAGAGTGCACCACCGATTTTACAAAACTGCTTCACAAGAATAAATCATCCAACTTGAAGAACTATATCCTGCATCCTGACATGATCCAAGCATGTCACCAATAGCATTTGACATAATTTACTTGTGCATGTTGTCTCAATGAAGAAATAATTTTGCATAATGACAAAAGATTTCTGATTGGGTGTCTCAAATTGTTCCTGGCATTAAAATAAGGTGATATGCAGACACTGCAGCCACATGATACTAAGTAATGCTTGTAATCAATTACCATTAGGATTCCAGCTAAACACCAGCATGTTTGAACAGGGTTTGTTACATACAGAATAGTATGTAGCAACAATGCTTATGGGAAACTCCCACTGCAGTACATGTTGCGTCAACATTTGTAGCTGGTTAAACAGGATTTAACTGGCTAGAGTATACACTAGATGGTTTTTTGGGCATACTCGTCTTCTGGGAGTTCTGTTTGGTTTAAGTTTATTTAAGTGGTGTTTCAGTGCTTCTGCCACGGGTTTTGAAAAAGAGGTTATTCTTCCGGGTGAGCTGTGTAGTCACACACAGTGTAGTAAGCAAGTTAAACTTTGTACTACTGATGCTTCAGGACTCTTTGGAGGAATCAGGCTGAGGAGGTTACTATGGTTATAGCCAGGACCACATGTTGATGTTTGATTTTGAAACTGTTAATGACTGATGGGAAAGTACTACTGGACAGGTTAACGTTCTATTATGCATCAAGTGACTCGAGCAATCATTCCTTAGCTGGATATATTTTACGGAAAAGCACGAGTTTACCATTCTTAACAGTAACCTTCTGGTTTGGCTGAGAACACTTGCTGGATTATACTCTCAATGCATGAATTGTCTGGGCAGTTTCAGGCTGTAGGCACATGTACATAAATATCCCAATAATATCCAAAACAGCCATCAGAATCAAGAAACTTCCATATGTCTGAAAAGAAGTATCAGTATCTCAGATTGTTATGACGTGGCAGGTGATGTGTGCCAGGCAGACCAAATTCACAACGGAAATTTGGCCATGCTATCACAACGGTTTTGCAATTTGTATTTATTATGAGAAGATTTGTGCACTGAATTCAGAAGTAATGGACCCACTAACATTATTTAGAGATTTTAAAAAATTAAATGAAAACATTTATTAACAAAATAAAATATTTCAAGCACATACATAAGATTACAGTTACTTAATACTACAACAAATTCCAAAATTCCTAATTAACCTGACTCTTAACTACACACCCTCTTTAAGGCAACAATCCAAAATAGATTTTAAATTTAAATAGGCAAGCCAGAGAGTTTACCACAGCACCCACTCAACACTGGAATCTCAAATGCTTTCCTCACCTTTGGTTACTGAACACAGCAGACTTCTGCAAAAGTGGTTGGCGGCTTTCCCGAGACTGTTTTATACCGTTCCTTTAGATCTTACATGCCCCCCCACAACATAGCCTTCCATTCTTCTTTATATATGTTTCTCTCTCTTTAATCTGTAAATTCCATTGTTCTATATGTCTTTGGAAATTTACTTTTCCCATAATATGAAAATCTTTCATGTTACCAATACGGTCAGTACCTTTGGGAAAAATAAACATACTGCTTGGCCTTGCTTATCTTGTTAGTTGTAAACATCCTATAATCCCTTTGAAACCTGAACAATCCCTTCACTTTTCTAAAAATTCAAATTTCTCTTACATGCTGCCCTCATCCATGTTTACTCATTAGCATTTCAAATGCATTTTACACCTAACTTCTTTTGATAATTTCAACCTCGCCCTTGTAGTCTGACTCCAATTCAACTAAATCACACAGACAGAACCATACACACTCACACTCATAAACCTACTTTACAATAAACCACAATAATATTATGAAAAATATGATAGTTTCATGACAAGATGTGAAAGGACAATGTTCTAACCTGCAGGCCATCTAATCCAAAGGTCCATTTTCCAACTCATAATATCATTTTCCTTAGAGGCCACTTACTCTCACCAATACTTTGTTAGTACCTTTGGCACGTGCACTGCTAGACTAGACATATCTCACTGACGTTTAACAGAACAGCTGCAGTAATCTTATCACAACGTTATCTTCAGAAAAGCACGTGTTGTATTTTGAAACTGTACAACACAATTTACAAACAATTAAAACATTAACGGAAGAGTGACATGACCTCAGTTACGGCTGCTAAATCATTAGAAAGGATATTGCCAATCTGTCTCCAAAAATTGGCATCTGTAATTTTACTTTTTTTTTAAGACTTCTGATCATCTAAACTTTAAGAAAATAGAAACTATTTTTAGATTTTAAATTACATAAACTATAAGACTATATATACAGACACACACGTATACACACTAGCAGATCTTCCATGGCATTGCTCATATTGAGTCAAAGGTTTTAGGAGTGTTATGCCAAGTGGTATTATCACCATCAGCAGTGGTACTGGATTCTGGGGGCATTGGAAATGGAGCACAGGGTTTGGCAATACTGGTAAGGGGTGGGAGAGCAGGAGATTTCTATGGTTCCAAGAAGCTCTCAGAAGCTCCAAGTCCTTGGATCAGAGGTACTCCACGAACTGGGAGTGGTCCTGGATTCATAGAATGGTTACAGCACAGGAAGAAGCCATTATGCCCATCATGTTCGTGTGGACGGTCTGAAGGAGCAATTCACTTAGTGCCACTCCTCTACCTTTTACTGTAGTCCTGCAAGTTTTTCCTTTGCAAAGGTCCAATTCCCTTTTGAATGCCTCGATTGACCCTACCTTCACCACACTCTCAGGCAGTGCATTCCAGATCCTAACCACTTGCTGCGTGAAAAAAGTTATTCCTCCTGCCTCCATTGCTTTTTTTCCAGTTACCTTAAATCTGTGACCTCTGGTTTTAGATCCTTCCACCAATGGGAACAGTTTCTCCCTTTCTACTCTGTCCAGAGCCCTCATGATTTTGAATAACTCTATCAAATCTCCTCTCAACCTCTTCTCCAAGGAGAAAAGTCCCAGCTTCTCCAATCTTTCTACATAACGCAGCATTGAAAACAAATAAGTAAAATACTTCTTCCAAACCCCAACTTAGCATCAGAAAAATGTCAGAAACTAAATGTCTTTGCACATATTACAAGACCAGTGCATATTTGTGTGTATAGCTGTTGGTTGCATCACGGTTATATTGTTCTTGGATTTCTTAAAAAAACATTTTTAGCAGTTCTAAAACCTGTTTCAGGCCCCAACAAATTGTGATGGATATGAAATGTGTGAACACATACGGTTTTTATAATTAACAGATCTTTCATGACATTGTTTACAGTGAATCACTGGATCTGCTGCATTAGAGAGGCTGAAGTTTCAGATAAAACACACCTTAAAGGTTTTCTATAATTTACAGCATCACAAGTTCATTCGTAGGAAATTAGCTAATGTCTTATATATGTTTAAAAGTGATTAATTTGGTTTATCTCACCACCTTTTATACATAAAATTTCACCTACTCTAGGGAAAGCTTTTGGATTCTCCTTTTATGTTAGTTCCAGATTCTTCTCATACTCTTTCCTTACCCCTCAAACTTCGTTTTTCACTTTCTGAATTTTCAATATTGAGCCTGGTTCTCACGTATTAAAAACCTGACATGTCATATACCCCGCTTTTCTGCTACACCTTACACTCTAGTTTCTTCATCATCCAGGGAGCTCCAGTTTTGTTTGTCCTATCTTTTCCCCTCCTTATGAGAATATACCTTGACTGTATCCGAACTATCTCCTCAAAGGCTTCCCGCAATTACAGTATTGCCTACCAATTGTCAATTCCAATTTACCCAGTTCAGATCTGTTCTCAGCCTACTGAAATTGACCCTCCTCCCATTAAGAATTTTTACTCTAGAATGCTCTTTGTTCTTTTCCATAGCTAATCTAAACCTTATGATTATAAATGCTCCCCTACTGACATTGGATCCATTTAACCCACCTCATTCCGCAGGACAAGGTCCAGCAATGCCTCCTTCCTTGTTGGGCCAGTAATGTACTCAAGAAAATTCTCCTGAATACACTTCAGAAACTCTGCCCACACCCCCTCCCCACTTTCTGCCCTTTACACTATTACCATTCAAATTTATATTAGGATAATTTAAGTCCCCCCACCTCACTATAATGCTCATAAGGACATAAGCAATACGAGTAGACCACTTGGCTCATCAAGCCTGTTCCGCCATTCAATATGATCATGGCTGATCTTGAGCTTCAATGCCATTCTCCCGCCCGATCCCCAAATCCCTTAATTCCCCAAGGAACTAAAAAGCACTCCCAGCCTTAAATGTAATCAACAAACACAGGAGCAGGAGGCGACCAATCTGCTCATCGAGTCTGCGCCACCATTTAATAAGATAACAGCTGATCCGATTGGGGCCTTAACTCCACTTTCCTGCTTGTTCCCCATAACCCTCAACTCCCTTGTTAATCAAAAATCTGTCTAACTAAGCCTTGAATATATTCAATGACCCAGCCTCCACTGATCTCTGTAGAAGAGAATTTCAAAGACTAACAACCCTCAGTGAAGAAATTTCTCTTCCGTCTTAAACGGGAGACCCCTTATTTTGAAACTATGCCTCCTAATTCTAGGTTCACCCACGAGAGGAAGCATCCTCTCAGCATCTACCCTGGCAAGCCCCCTCAGAATCTTAATGTTTCCATAAAATCACCTCTCACTCTTCTAAACTCCAATGAGTATAGGCCCAACTTACTCAACCTTTCTTCACAGACAACGTCTTCATCCCAGGAATAAGCCTAGTGATCGCACCTCTTTGTAATCTCCCTGTAAATCTGTTGGTCCAAACCTTTCCAATTCCTTGGTGGCCAAAGAATATACCCAGTAGTGTAATGGCACCTTGACTGTTTCTTAACTCTAACCAAGTAGATTCAGAACATCCTCTCCAGCACTGTACACTCCTTAATTAATATTGCCACTCTTCCTCCTTTCTGTCCTTCCCCGTCTTCGAACACTTTACATCAAAGTGGACTCCAGGCAGGTTGAGGTAACAGCAGAGAGAAAGTGAAGGGTTTTTAAAGTTTATGAAGGTGGTAGCAGAGTGAAAATGGTGGGACTTATGCAATATTTGCTAGATATACAAGATGGAAACCACACTAAGATAAAAGCAAAAAAACTGCGGATGCTGGAAATCCAAAACAAAAATAAAAATACCTGGAAAAACTCAGCAGGTCTGGCAGCATCTGCGGAGAGGAACACAGCCCTCTATCCAGCTCTACCTGTCCCACACACACCCCCTCCCCCCGTACCAGCTTATATTTCACCTCTTTTCTATTTTTACTTAGTTCTGTTGAAGAGTCATACGGACTCGAAACGTTAACTGTGTTCCTCTCCGCAGATGCTGCCAGACCTGCTGAGTTTTTCCAGGTATTTTTACTTTTGTTATGGAAACCACACTGGTGAGCTTTGGGGTATAAAATTAAATTAAATATCTAGCATTCACTATAGACTTTAGTAATGATCATATTTTTTCTGACTTCATTTCACGTACATTAAAGTATCTTACTTAAGTCTTGCTTGAAAGCCAGACCTTTAGCAAGAATGCCTTTCTAAAACAGGTAAAAGATCAAGACCAATAGTAAACAAACCTTTAAATATATCTAACCAAAGATAAACATGTGGAACTAATTAGGAAAAACAAGCTTTCTCAACTAACAACTACAGTTCTTGCACACAGGTAGGTGTAGTATTTTTTCCAACTATCCACAATATCAGTACTAAATTGAAATGAATAATGCAGTCTGCAAATACATATCGTGCAGTACGCTGAAATCAATGTACGAGAAACAAATTGCAGTCAGGTTATGAAATCCACACGTTAAACTAGATTTGCTTGGTACCCCAAGCTTTCAAAAGTTTTTAACTTGCATCTACAAATCTGAGATTCTGTAAAAGTAGCAGATGAAATACCAAGGAGGAAGACAAACTGATATAAACCAGCAATACACCAGCAATTCTCCTTAACGAATTTTTTCCCTTCAGTCACTACTTCAATCTACTTTTAAAAAAATTTTTCATCTGTCAGCAAGGAAGGCAAGGTATCCGGGGTGCTGATGTTTGTTATACAGTCAATAGATCCTGTAGTATACTGATGTGGATGAGGTGTAAAATCTTAGGTTCTTATTCCAATCCTAGGAAAAACCTTTACTAAAAGAAGTGTTCTAGAGCCAGATATTTAAACTTCTACTCTATTTTAACATAGCCTTCAAAATGGTTCATCTTAAAAAATTTCTTCAATTCTACTTTTTTTCAACATGCTTTATGTCCTCAAGAATGCACTGCTCAGCAACTGAACATTTATTCTTCTCTGCTCTTAGCGGCAGCAGCAGTCTTTATGCTATTCAAACAGTGCCTTCATATAATCACAGCATCAGTATTGTTTATTTCCCTTATTGTTCAAATGTTAGTTTGGTTCAGTTGGTAACACTCTTGCCTCGGAATCAGAGGGTTGTGGCTCCTTAACCCACTGTGGACTAGAGTATGCAAACTAGGCTGTAACTTCAGTGCAATAGAGGGTGCTGCATTGTTGGAGATGCCTTTTTTCTGTGAGACATTAAACCAAGAGATGGTCTGCTCAGGAGAACGTAAAGGATTCCCTGGCACTTTTCAAGTGCAAGGAATTCTGGCAAAAAATCCCATCCTCAACCAACAGCATTAAAAAAAGTCATTAATTTGCTGTTTTTGGGACCTTTCTTTGCACAGAATGGCTGTGATATTTATATAAGATCAGTGACAACACTTTCAAAATAATCCATTGCTGGTAAAGCTCTTTCAGACATCCTGAGGATGAGAAAGTACACTATTGCAAGTTCTTGTTACTTATGATGGAGCAAAAAGTGCAATAGTTGCTTTCCATACTATGTTTTCAAGGGGACTTGGAATCAGGGGTATGAATAAGCCAATCTCATTTTTACTTTTCTTCTTGTAATGAGTAATGATAGGAACAGCTTCTATTTTAAATTTGACTCACTGTTTATATATCATCATTGAATAGATGCATAGAATGGTTACAGCACAGGAGGCCATTATGCCCATCATGTCTATGCTGGCTCTCTGCAAGAGTAACTCTCCTAGTCCCACTCCCTTGCCTTTCCCTTATAGCCCTGCAAGTATTTCCTAGTCAG